>NC_136589.1:37702094-38902094 GCF_910589615.1 Taurulus bubalis | reverse complement strand
TATTTTTTTACTAAACTTGGCAGCATTATATGCAATGTTGACTTACTACTAAAAATACTATTCACAATTACTCAGTGACATATGTCAAACCAAGGTGGGAATAAGTGTCTGCAATATTTCCCTCTGAAATGTGTTGAAATATGGTACAGTACCAGGGTAAATGTGCTTCCTAAATCCAATCCACAGTTTACAGCACTGCAGTCTGTACAATAAATACATAGCGCGTATCTCAACATTTAATGTCAAGAAAGAAAAAAAGCTGTTTTTAATGTCAAGTGACTTGTGAATCACTGCCACTTTGCTATTGTGACATAGATTCAGAAGTTGGTTTTAACTCTGAGTCATCGCAGCAGTAATCACTTCCTCCGCCAACCAATCTTTCAGCCCCCTGACTATCTACAGAGTCTGCAGTGTGATCAGCGATCAGTTATTCCCACTCGGTCATATGCCTCCTCTAAAATTAGACACCACGCTCCTGCTTAGGAAATTAAAGCCGCCTTGAGAGCGGCAGCTACGTTTGGTCTCATGGTTTGCAGCAAAGGGCTCGTGTCATGTCACGTCGACCCCTTCTCCTTTTTTTTTTGGAAACTATGAGTGTGGAACAGAACCAAAGAAAAAAAAGAGTGAAAACAGGATCCTGATCGGGCAGCACATGGAGCTGGTGTATTTTTGCCGTAGCAGAGGAAGAGCGAGGGCAGTGTCCTTCCTGGTGTTCTACAGCTTCCTGTACAAACTGGAATTTGATTCAGAGCAGTTACATTCACTCCCAATGCCATTGTTTCACTGACCGTTTGTCTTTGGGGATTTGCCTCTGCTGACAACACAACACTCCTGAATGGTGGTGAAATGTAACAGAATACATGTACTCATGTATTTCTCATGTTATGCAACTTTATACTTCTACTTCATTGCATTTCGGAGGGAAATCTACTTTTTTACTCCACTCCATGTGTTTACCGGCTGTAGTTGCTTATTTCTTTGCAGATTAAAGGCTCTGCACAGCCACACAGGTGTGGCTGATTAGGCCTCCAGGTGTAACGCTGCGCTCGTTTGACCTTGGAGGTCGGAGCTGGTAACGATGTCACACCTGCTGCCACCTTTGGATTTTGAGATCGGTGGCTTTCGTTTGACTTTCCAAGTTGCACATAATTAGTCGGATAGAGCCATGCTGGGAATAAAACGACTTCACCAAACTATAATGATCATAAAAGGATAAATTCTCCTTCTCAAAGGGGAACTCCATCCATTTTACACATCAAAGTGTGTTTACAGGTCTTGGGGAAGTATGTGACAAGAATTGTAAGCCTGTTTTGGTCTCCAGTTATGTCGGTTGTTGTTGAAGACTACAAGGTTGATGGTGTGGAGTTAGAAAGAAGAGCGGTTACCGTTACCAGCCCTCTGCAGCTCCTCATCTCCGCTGGAGGCTAAAGCAGCTCCAGGCTACTGACCCAACTGTTTGCGGTCAAGTTATATTGCGAGTTATGAAGGCACCAGATTTTGACAAGAATCGTGTGGAATAAAAATAAACGGTATCTCTGGTTCTGTAAATTGTCAGGCGGTGGACGAGGTACAACAAAATCAAAATAAGGGTGAGCAAGATGTCAATCAAGAGCGGGCTAACACCGACACCGTCTAATTAGTACAGTAAACAACTGGGTGAATGCACTTAAGGTACACATTCAACTTCTGTCCCATGAATATCGGCTCAGTTTCCCCTTTCATTAATAATGAAACCCAAAGACGGACACATTTAACAGTTTCCTGTTCGGCTGTGATCTCCCGCCCATTATTATTATTATTACATATCTATTATACCACTGTTTTCTGACTAATCCTCCTCCTCTTCAGAGATTCACCATCACTAACAACCGTGTGAATCATTGCTCATGGCACTAGTGCACCACATGCAGCAATGTGGGGAAAGATCCGTCAGCTTCCATGTGAAATGTCATCAGTATATACTGCCACGCTCATCAGCGTCACAGAGTCACTCAACACATCACAGCCGTGGTTGTGGGGCGATAGCTCTTGATTAAAATGTTCGTATTTGTCTTCAATAAGCAACCTCTGCAGAATTCAGATAAGATTCCCACATTAATTTCACCTTTTTTTTCTTCTTCTCATCAACATGCTGCTCTGACCAACCAAATATCTCTGCGTGTGTGTGTGTGTGTGTGTGTGTGTGTGTATAAACAAGACATGCTCATTAGAGTGAATGAACACACCTGTCTATTTGGGGTTGAGCTTTTTCCCTGCAGGTGATGATGCACTGCTGCTCGGCTCCAGCTGGTGGCAACAGGAACCTTATTTCATCAGGTGCAACAACCACCGTGACACTCCTACGCCCTGCGGGTCTGTCTGGAGAGCTATTTGGTTCGTCTAGGCGATGATAAACACCTATGACCCAACAGGTCTAACATTAAAATGTTAAATATCTCTGCTTCAAACTGTGTGGTTTTGGAAAAAGGCCCTGCATTAAGTTATTTATTTTTTTACCACCGTTTAGTGAGATAAAAGAGCCTCATTACAGCAATTCTGCACATACTGTCTGATCAAAGATGTTTAATGCTGGCATTGGTGCATTTTAATTTTGTTTTTTGTTGAATTTACTGCCTTGTTTTCTTCTTTTTTCTTCAACAAACAGTCAATTTTTTTAACAGGCAATCTTAGACACAGTCCATGCGTCATCACAGGGCTTGGACTTAAATGACACCAGTCTGTAAACAATTGCTGAAATTCGTCCAGTCAGTTCAACTTTGAAGCAGGTCTGACGTTCTGCTGGAAATCCTCCACTCGGAGGGTTTGCGTCATTGGGATTGGACAAGCTGCAGCAGCTTTGTTTGACGCGCAGCATCCAGGATTTTGACTGTGAACAGACTGAAAGGATTTATTCCTCCAATCCATCCATTAAATACTAGTTCAACTGAAAAGTACAGTTATTTGCAACACAGCATGCAGAGCATTATTTTTTATCCTGGTTTTAGGAAACCGTGTCACTAGAAATGTTTACTCGAATAATGCACTCGTAGTAATATTCTTTATTTAAATGTAGTGCTACTTAAAACCTCAATCCCACTTTATTCTAGCAAAAAATAAACTTTACTCCTACACATATATCTAACAGCTGTACTGGTTACGTAGAAGATGAGCATTTTATACACAAAATATCACTTTGTACGGATGTAATTCATTCTCGACAGCAGACATATCTATCATATCGTCACCTTCCTAAAATAATGGCCTAAGTCATTTCTTTTAGGTTTTTCAGAAAACACAAAACAATAATACCAATGTAATAGGGGTGCACAAGCTGCTTCTAGACACTAATGATTACTAATATTATGTTCGAGTGAAATTTTCATTAACAAAAATGCTGACTAAATTGCGAGCTTAAATGCTAGCTTCAAAATGCATTAATAAAAAGCTTGTAAAATTGCCTAAGTCACATTGTCTTTTGACACTCTTGACATAGACCGTTATACTACAGGGGTAGAATCGCATGATCTGTTCAACTGAGGATGTCATTAATTAGGCGATTTTACCAGAAGTGACCAGTATCATGAGGAGATGATTTAGGCAAGAAAATCATTTTTGTCCAAAAATGACATAGGCCATTATTTTAGGAAGGTGACGATATCATATATGTATTATTTTTTTTGCTATGTGATTTCCTACAAAATCAATCCATGGAGAGAAATACACGGAGCCCGTATTCAGAAACCTTCTGTACATTTATGATATTACAACATTTTAGAATCAGTTTATTTCTGGTTGCATGTCTGATAATGACATCAGAACAGGAAGTAAACATGGATCTGAGTTGTTGCCTAGCAACACAATTCTGTTGAAACGCACTGAGCCCTTCAAAGAGCAAATACAGGTGTAATAAGACCAACATCATGGGGAAAAATACAGAGGTTTTCTTTTAACATTAAATCATTTAAACATGTTTAAATAGAAGCCAAAAATGAAAGTATGAACCTGGAAATGACCGTAATATGTGATCTTTTTAATCATTTTTAAATCCATTTTTAGTATAAAGCAACTCGTAACACTAGCTGTCAAATACATGCACAGTGTCTGGAATGTAGTGCAGTAGAAGTAGAAGATGGCATTACATGGAAATACTAAGTATATTTACATTGAGGTATTGCTGCTTTTACTTAAAATCTGGATACTTAATAATTCCACCACAGATGAAAGAAACTAATCAAACTTAAAGCTATATTGTCTGGATCGGGGGTTAAAAAAAAAAAAAAAGGGCATAAGAATCAAACGCTCTCTGCCTGCATGTCATGTGAAGATGTGAAAAGTGAACAAATGAACCACAGCCATCAGGCAGGATTGTATGCAACAGAGCGGGTCAAAAGTGTTGCAAAACGGCAGTGAATTACAATGAGAAAAGCAGCGAGGCAGAGTGAGCAGGACGAGAGAGAGCAGCCCAATACACTTGTTATCAAGTCAAGTCGAAAGGATTCGGCAGAGCATGCTGAGCAGAGTTATGTCGGCTGGAGATGCGCTCTGTTATGTCTGGTGGAAACCTGTAGGTGGAGTGGATCCTCCTTCTTGTATGTTCCCACCAAGCATGAGCATTAGTCCACCACCTAAATCCCCAGTCCTCCTCTTTATTGCCTGGGAATATTGAGCGCTACACGATCAAACTAGCAAGGCTGTTTGATTAATGTTTCAATTAAAGAAAAGGAAAGAGGGAAAAGGGTTACCGAGTAGTTGCAGGGAGTGGGAATTATTATTGGGAACATGTTCTATTTGATTATGTTGGATGGGAGTTCAGAAAAGTTCCTCTATTAGCTCATGCAACCCCTGGTCAGCTGGAAGAGTGGGCAAAAAAAAAAGAGCATGGTTAAAAGAGAGGAAGATAAATCTTAGAAAAGTAGGGTATATACAGGAGCTATGAAGTTTTCTTGTGAACGTTTATGGGATTAAATGTCTAAACTCAGATGTGGGAAAGATATGGTTCTGGGCTGAGTTAGAATTTTTTTATGGCTATTTTAGGGTTTTTCTGCTGTGAGCCAGCTGGCGGTGAAAGCTGCAGAGGAAGCAGGTGTTTTAGATTTGAGTGGCAGGTGGTGATCTATGCAGATCTTTGCAGCCAGAGTGAACCACGGGATAAATCCATAATTTCCTATTGCAGCATACAGGAATCCAATGAGAGACACTTCTGTATTGCACTTCTGTATTGCAGTTTTATTTTATAGCACATGCAAATACACATTTATGTTACAAATATAGTCATCAAACATAGAAATAATGCACACATCCTGGTACACTTCATGTTTGGTTAAAGAAACAGTTAACATCTTTAGAAAATGTGTTTTCTTTTGATAAATCTTCTTTTTACAGATTGTTTTTGTAAGGCTTTTATTGCCTTTAGCAGCTGGATGACCGCTGCCAAGGACTCAGCCTACATGGTGCGCATGCTGAGAGTAATGCTACGCTACTGGCTAATGTGTGCTGCTGGCTCACACATGCTACAACATATGACTAGCTAACATACACTTCTAGATAATGTGCACTACTGACTCACACATGCTACACTGTTGTTTGTTTGGCTACATCTTTGCACTACTGTTTTGTTTGTTTTGTGTTGTTAGTTAATTTAAATTAATTAATTTTCTTATTTTTGTATGTATTGTACATTTTTCTTATTATTCTATTTTTGTATGCATTGTGCATTTTTCATTTTTATATTGTATTGCTTACCTGTATATAAATGCTGCTGTAGCGAAAAAATGTCCCCTTGCGGGATTAATACTATGTATCTATCTATCTATCAACATGCGACTAGCTAATGTACACTACTTGCTAAGGTTAGTTCAAAGCTGTTTTGTTGATGCTGTAGCTTAACATACAAAATTGTTAAAGCACTAAAATGTTACCATGAGTAAACCAATAGTTCATTTGTAAAGGCGCTCAATTAATCACAAGCAAATTAAATGCAAATTACCTGCAGCAGCAGACTTTCTCTTGCTCTTGACTTTTCCTCACAAAATAGTCTTCTACTGTTTCAGCCATATAAGAAACCAACCAACCCTGAATCAGTATTTTTCAGGTGTATGATGAAAATATACATACTACGACTAAAATAGAGAGAAAAAACCCACAGTCGCAGTCAAATTTCGCACATTTCAAAAACAGATATCACAAAATACACAAAACAAGTGATTACAAGACATCAAATGTAGACAAAGATATAAGATACAAATATCGGTTTGCAATTAAATAAATTAAGTCTCAACATGTGTGCCTTGAGCTATTTTTAAAGGTGTCCACGTGAGAGGGAATGCTGTCTCCGAGACAGTCATCTTGCACATGTTTTACCCTCCTGTGTGTTTTCTTCAAGACTGGGAATCAATGTGACGTCATCCAATCTGCTGCTATCTTCTCTCACCTCATGATGACCGTGCACAGAGAGCAGAGACAATACAGATTGCCCTCTGACATATCCGGAAGACGGTGACCTGTAAAGTGGATTACCTGTCCGGGGAAGGTGACGCAGTGTTGGCCGGTCAGCTTAATGCCTGCAGCGACATCACAGTCTGTCAGAACGATCACGTCAGTGCAAATGCACGCTCACACATTATGAAGATTCCTCAAAGAAGTGCATTTAAATGCTCACAATGTATATATATTTTTTGGGTCACTGTCCACACCTTTTTTTCTCAACAGATGAAGCTATTTTTGGTCAGGGGTGTAAAGTGTTCACAAGAGCAGGAGTGATGGCCATGTTTCTTTCCCCGAACATCCCCAAAAGATAAACTGTCATTCAAAACGAGGATGTAAAAGTCTACATTTTCCGCAGAGCAGCGTGTCTCACTGCGTGTCTTCAAACTGATTGGGATCACTTTCTGTGCCGTAACAAGAATCCTCTTCCCTCTTCTTTTCATCTCATAGTCTCATTGATCATTGGAGCCGCTCAGATACAGGGAACAGGTGTGATCATCATCCTAATGCATCTTCTGTGTATGTGTGTGTGTGTGTGTGTGTGTGCGCAGTATTTTTGTGTCTGCTAACAGATGAATACACTCTGGTGTGGTCTGAAAGTATGAATGAATGTTGACACAACAACCATGCTCATCCATGATTTATTTCAGCTCAAAACACTTTCCAGGGCTTTTTAAATGTGGATTTTCTCCGTTCATCCTATCATGTAGTGAATAAAAGAAAATGTTTGCGCCCAAACTGGGCTGACTCTTGCCAATCCTGAAACCAATGCAATACCTTGCAGTGTTTGTGTACACATGTTTACGTATGTGCATGTGCGTGCATGTATACGTGTGTGTTTGTATCACCTCTGGCATAATGATAGACTGACAGTGGGAGCGACAGCATCACCCCAAGCAAGTAGAAAAGCTGCACATTCCTGGGCTGCGAGCTGTGAATCTGAGCACAGATTACAAGTTAAAACATGCAGCTAGGAGCCACCACTGTTTTAGTAAATACTTTCAGAGCTAGTGTTTAGAGATCATAGCTTAAGGACAAGGGTGGGATTGATTTCCCAAACAAGGACTGTGTGTTGCGGTTGTCCGGTTTTATTGAAGGGTGGAAACGGAAAATCCACTTCACCTGCGAAGAAAAGAGGCTGGATATTCTCCAAGGTTTATTGATGCTTTAAAGAAATAGTTCAATATTTGGGGCCGCTTTTTATCGAGGTCTTGTTGAGAAGATTGATGCCTCTCTCATAGCTGCTAAATGTGAAGCAGCAGTCAGCTGCCAGTTAAGTGACTAATGAACATGTTATACATAAACATTTGTTTGTTTACTTGCAGTGGTTTTATTGGCTTAACTCAAAGAGTTGAAGCAGGTGGAAATAGCTATTTTAAAAAGCACAACACATCATTTCAAGGCCGTCTCTCAACAACTTTCTGGGTCCGGTGCGAATCTTCGGCGATGCCATGTTCCATTATTGTCGAATGCATTTGAAATACCTTCGTACGGAGCCATGCTAGCTGATTCCAGTTGTTGGGCTAAACTAACTACACATCTGTTGGCTGTAATCTAACACACATTTCTTCAATGAGGCCCAATAACTTCCCTCCTAAATAGAGCCTGTGTCCACTCCACTTAACAACAAAAGTGTCTAATGTTACCTACAAATTACTAATCCAATGGTAAATTTGATGCTAATGCTAGCTGTTGTGGCTACTCCATGTCAACATATAACACATGGGCAATCCTAAGCCATGAATTGCCATTTTTTTGGTTGTGCATTTTAATGTGAGACTCTCCAGATGTTCCAAAACTTGGATAGTTATTCATTTGGTTAATCGTGATTGGTGCTAATCAACTCATCGCTAATTACCCCGTTTTATCAGTCAATTTAAGCTATTTAGTCGAACTGGTGGTCATCGATTGGCTGAGTCAATACCTGTTACTTCTTGAGCAGCAGCGTAACGGCGACAATATGCCACTCAAACAATTAAGCCACCTTTAGATGTGCTGGGGAAATTGTTTGTTTCTGTATTTTGGTGTAAATAGTATGTATATTTCCATCTGTTTATACATATGAGTGCCAAGAGTAAACTAAAGAATCAGACAGGAAATGAGATCAGGATACATATATCAATTGATCTATTATCTTGTTTTATATTTGTATGGATAGGTATGTAACATGGACCAGTGCCACATACCACAATTATCTATATAATATAAAGACTAGAGATGGGCTTTTATATAAATACACAAAACTAAATGAAAAAATACATACAAAACAGCAGAAAACACAAGCAATAACTCAAGTAATTTACCACAAAATGACAATACAGATCCCTCTATGTTGTGCAATAGATATTATTTATGTAAATATATAACTATTAATAAATTCATAAATTCACATATTCAGATATAGGCCTATATACTTCTATATTTCTCAATATTTACATTAAGTCAAATTGTGCTATCCAGCTGTGTGCCCTCATCGTCTTTTTGTCCTTTCACAATATGTTTCTCCGTTGGGAATAAATAAATACTTTTTGTTTTGCAAGGAGAGTACTTTAGAGATTTTGTGAGCAATGAACTCTTAACCTCTTGCCTTTGGGCTCTTCAGAGGAACTTCCTGTTGTTTTCTTTGTCACAGGGATTGAAAACTCTGAATGGGTTTTGAAAAGCCGTCTTTTTCTCTCAGCTGAGGGCTGTGATCATAGAATAACAGATAGCTGAAGGCAATGCGAAGATGCTTTTAAAAAAATAGCCACTTGAACCTGTCCTCCTCAAGTTTAGTGTGTAAAAGAAGTGTACCTTTATATGTGTAAGATAATTCCTGTCTGCAGCTCGATAATGTATCATTCTTTGAATGCATTAAAAACGTTAATAGCGTACGAATTGCTGTCTGACGGGAACATTGGTGTGCAGATCTATACACCTTGGCAAATACCTTTTATTTTTTGGCAGCTCACTTTCAGTTTAACTTCCTCTATTTGTTCAGTTATATTTCCCAGTAGAGCTCCATGCAAGTACATGTCTCAGGAGATTGAGTGACATCCCCTGCTTTTAAGAGGATTGTATTTTCTGAAGCCAGGGAGATGGACCGTGGTGCTAATCTATTCTGACACTGCCATGCTGGTGGAGCTGCTATTCATTCAGGCAAAGCAAACAGAGGAGGGAGGGCAGATCATCTTGCTTCCTCTGCCCCCATTGTTCAAAATCCTCCACTCCTTCAGGTGTCTGCGGACCTAATTGCGGCTAAACATAGTGTTTTGAGATTCATATCATCACATTTTCACCACTAGCTGGTGAGAATAACGCAGTTGCGTTAAGCAGCATGTAGTGTAGGTCCACACTGAAATTACCTGCTGATAAAGTGCTCCAGGCTTAGAGGGCTTAAAGGGGCTTAAGGAGGTGTATTTAAATTCCTGTGACTCCAAGTTGGTGGGCATTGATGTGATTTTGATTTTCCAAACCAGCATGAGGGCTAAAGATCTTTCATATCATCTCACTCAGGTTTTTTTTTTCAACACAGGCTGCAACAGGCTCTGGATCGACAAGTTCTTGTTAAACACCACCAAAACGAAGACGCGCTATCTCTCTCTCTCTCTCTCTCTCTCTCTCTCTCTCTCTCTCTTTCTCTCTCTCTGCACTATTTCAGAAATAGGTTTGCATGGAATCTTTGAAGCTGAACAATTATTGCTCTGGGCCTTTCATCGCCACTCCTACAATAAGAAGATGTTGTGAGCGAGTGTGGCACATGGTGAGTCACGTCTCCTTCTGAAGATTCTTCTTTGCATTTTTTACACTGAACCTTTTCATTTTCCATCACTCGGACCCTTCTGTGCAGATGATTACTGTTGCACTGTGATGTCAGGAATCCCGTGGCATGGCCAGACTTGCAAGCTTACGTTTGTTGGTGATTTGCTGTGCTGTAGGCAGCTACAGGTGCCTCTGTGGTGTAAACATTTCATCCTTGCACACTGGGGCAGACGGCTGAATGCAGTGAGGGGCTTAATGACCAGAAAGGATGATATTATTATTATTATTGTGAAATACAACCACATTTCTGAGGAAGTCTTCAGTGGAAAAGGAGAGTCCTCTGATGTAAAGCTTCACAAGTGCCCCAGTTATTGTATACCCTTTAATACTCTAGTTTTAGGATTAGTCCACTCCCATAAAAAATAAAACCTTTCCAGTTTAAATATAACCGCTGAGCACTCTATCAAATATATGTGACTTTATTTGAAATACCTTCAGTGCTTCTTTTTTTAGGTTGTAACATAAAAGCGATCCCTGGGATTGTAATTGCTGTTATGATGTATTATCTTCCACATTAGCCTCCATGACAAGCATCACAACAATCCTATAATTTTATGTTGGAGCCCTGGGATTTTCCAGTTCCTCCATCCCGTCTTTAGAAGTGCAAGTCATAGTATGCGGATCTGGGGAGCCTTTCAGCGCAGGGTGGTGACTGAGCTCTCCGACTTGTCCCGACAACTCGGCAGGTTGGGTACTTCTCAATAGAAACACCTCGGCAGCGTCACGTCTGCTACCTGCACCTGCCACAGGCAAGTGCTTCTGCCTCACAAAGGCATAACTTAATGCTGAAGCAGGTCCCAGCCTGCATCCCCCCCACCCTGCATCCTCTTACCAAGCCCTGCCTTGTTGTTCTCACCGCCTTATTGTCAGACCACAAGGAAGGCAAGAAAACGTGCCTACTTGACCTCCTTTGCTTGCTTTCTTTGCCGTGACTTTCAATAACCTTTATCCCGGAGTATCATTGGATTGTTTCCAGCATTAGAAAGCTTGAAATCCTCCTCCTAGTTGATATTATGGCACACAGAATAAGTAGCGCTGATAATGCTGTTTACATGCTGCTCACAATGTGCCTTGCATATTAGCATATTCAATTTGTCTTGTGTTTGGGCCTTGTGTGCTCTCTGATCAGGTGGGGATAGCTATGTTTTACTTAAGGCTTCTTTCAGAGATGCTACAGTAATCCTTCACAGTATCACCACCGTTGTTGCATTGAAGTGGCAGATTTCCATAGCTTAGACCCCTGTAAAAACAAAAGCACTTGACTCAGGGAATCATTGAGACAAACAAAAGTCAAAACACAAGTCCTCTAACCCCCCCCTCATGCATGCCCAAACAGATATTATTTTGAATTCCTTCTCCCTTATCTCCATCATGCTCCGCATCTGCTGCCAATTACATCATCAAAATGCTTCAGTTTCCTGTTTCCTCGCTCTCCTGAATGGCTGATCGCCCCTCAGTGGCAGTCGAACAGACCCACCCAGGAATACATTGAGAAGGAGAACGTATTAGTGGGTGTCTGAATGAATGAAGGGGAGTTGTAGTGAGGGCGATATATTATTTTGCTGGAGGGGGGAATTCAATTTATATTGAGGAACCTCTTGTATTCTCACTAAGGAGGTAGTGGACAAAATGAAAAGAACACTTTTTCTGGACCAGACAATTAATCAAGATAATAAAATGCAGATGAATCCATTGTACAATAAACTATATATCTATATCTATATGTCCTCTGTCCTTGGACTCTTGCATTGCCAAAGGAAAAACTCTTTAACAGAGGCAAAAAGAAGAAATCTCGGGGAGTAAAACAGAGGAATCCCTCTCCCAGGATGGCCAGAATTCCAATAGATGTCATGTGTACAGAATAAGTCCATATTTTCCGGGGCTGGTTGGATGGCTTTCATTTGTTTTCAAGTTTTAAGATGACTAACATTGTCTCATAAGCCTGGAAAAAAAGACACAATGGACTCTTTGTTCATTTTGATTTCTCCAGTCAGGCATATTTTGTCAGGGATTTAAAAGAAATCCCACAGAAAAGGAAATGTCTTAATGTAAGAAGGATGTTGGTTGCATTATTGAAACTAATTGGAAATCTTAGAAACTAATAATTATCAAAGCTAAAATCTCAGCCCAGTGTTGCCAACTCTTTTCCAACGACAGTAGCAGCATCAGCTCCACAAATCACTAACACATCATTACATTGAGGCTGAATTAAATGATTGCAGATGCTTATTACAGTCATTCGATACTGAATTCAGAGTAAAAACACACATGAGGAACATTGAGGGACATTTTGTGGCATTAAAATACATATTACAAGGTGTTCCTGTTATTTTGTCCACTACCTGTATACACCCATCCTTACACTATACTGTCAGACCACTGCAGACTGAGTACACTTACAATGTTTGGCCCAGTTGAGGGACTGAAGCTGAATCAATGTAGATATTGAAAAGAAAAAATCCCTTTTTATAATGACTTGAGTCAGGTGTTGGCAGTGTCTTACTTTATTGTATTTTTACCTCCCGAGTCTACTTTCAATGATGGAAGGGAATTTAGGTTAATAAGATGAGCACACATTAAAATGACTGTTCTTTTCTTCCTGTGCTTCATGAAAAAAAAGCCAAGTCATTTGTCATTGATTTTTTTTTCCCTTCTTCCCCGCCTCGCCTTCAGATTACTCTTGCTTCTCCGCGATGCCTAATACCTTTGGGAGAGCGCGCCGGAAAAGAGGGCAGCTACACCTGCGGCTGCTGAACAAGTGTATCACTGTCTGGGCGCTCTGTCCCGGCATGTCGGGCCCTCTCACCTGGAATGTGCCGATGAGACAATCAGGTGCAGTAGGCGCGTGGCAGCTTGCTGCAGGAAGAAACAACCTGCTTTGAGACGCCGAGCAAAGAACAGCTGAGGACTTTTCCGCCCCTCGTCGCCAAATCTCTTAAAAAGCAGACGTGCCAACACAGAGAGCGAAAGAGAGGCCGCGTGACACATCGAAACGGTGGCTGATTTCTAAACACAGATCCTCTCCGCGAGCAAAGTAATGTCTGTGGAGATTCATCATCGTGGAGGCTTGTTCGACTATCCCAGCATGACTCACTCCAAGGGTGGAGTGCTGTGAGAGTTTGTTCAGCCTGAGGGATTGAATTTTCATTTCTATCAAGAAAAAGGTCACAAGCAATGTTCCAGCATCACAGGAAATGCATCAACGCACATAATTGGATAACCTATCAGTTTTGGGGCCACCGTGATTGAGGTGATACTATTTGCCAGTGATATTTGGTCAGCTGGATTGGTCGTGAATGAAAAATGTCAGACGCCAAGCAGCTCGGGACCAAAGTTGCTGTAGCATTAATCTTGTATTTACATGTTGTTGCAAAACATCAAAAAGAGTTGTTGAGCCTTTAGACACCAGAATTGAATAAATGCATACTTTAGTTTATGTATGAACTGCTAAATCAAATTATTTATCTGATTTCCGTGTAAAAATAGCATTCCCATGTTATTGTTTTAACACGCACGCAGTTTAACAACTTAACTCTTGGATCACAATGTGATTACAAGCTCTATTTTTCTCCACGAGACATCATAATCCTTTTGCTACTTGTAAATTTAGATTAATGGTTTGATAACAACAGGTCTTGTATTATCTCGGGGCATTTCTGTAAGGCTGCATGCTTTTCCCCCTCAGAAGGGAATATCATTTACCGCTGAAACCCAAGCAAGACGTTTTGAGGAGAAAACGACCCTTCTCAAGTGTTCATTTTTCCAGAAAGTGTGTGTTTTTGTTGTCTAGGTTTTCCTTGGTGGCAGTGAACAAAGCGTTCTACTGTGGAGTAGTTTCAGCAATCGCAGACACAGTGTCTGTACAGGGAGTTCCTGTCCCTGGCCCAAACCCACAGACCAACAGCAAAGAAGGACAAGGTCAACCATTGCCTCTGCTTTCTCTTGGCATGGAGGCAGAGGAGCTTTACCTCACCCTCAAGTTGTATTCCTCCAGGCTTCAAGTCAGCGGATTTATTTTGCAGATGAATTTGACAAACCTTTAGAATATATCTCTACAGAATTGCGTCATTAAAAATCGGTCCAAACTGTATTAATGATGGTGGTTCTGAAAACTAGTTCTTAATTGGCTTTCTTATCAATAGAAAACATAACAATACACACAGCCGGGGGCAGATAAAACTAAAAATAGAAAAAGTGTACTCGGTAGACCGCCACCAACAACAGCCACTGCTGTAATGCTTGATGGAATGAATGCAAATCCCATTGGCCCCTCAATCTGGACTGCAAACGTATCGGATGTGTTTTTCACTTACAAGTCTTTCGGCTTAGCTTAGCATAAAGACGGGAAAAGACCGGTGGTGGGGGCAACTAGCTTGTCACCAGCAGAATCCGCATACCAGCAACTCAAAAGCTCAGCAATTAACACGTCTCCCGTATGAACCACAACATGTCGTTCCTACACTTCTTTCTACGCGAGGATTCAACCGATTGTCAAGGAGAATTAACGTGTTAATTATTGAGCTTTAGGGGCTGTCAGTGATGTCGGCTTTCTTCCTCGATTTGAAACTTTTGGAGCCGGTGGTTGCTAAATGCTTTCATTGGAAAAAGAGTTGGCAACACTGGGATGGAAATCTTGGCTGGGTACATTTGAAATGTTCTTCCTTATTAATCCAGTGTTTCCTCCCCAAGCTCGAAGGGTGTTTCACTAGAAAGACCCGTTAACTTGGTGGTAACCTCACTTCCAGTTTAGAGCCATAGTTTGTTAACATTTTAACAGTCCACATTAGTTTAACTCTTTGCTCTGGTAACCAAAGATTACGAGACAATTATCAGAGGCTGGAATTCCAAACTGTGCTGCAAATGATAAGAGAAGCTCGGCGGTTATAGAAGATAAAAGCAGAGACACCCACCAATGAAAACACCAGAAGTCTTATCAGATTGCAATAGGCTTTGTAGATCCTCCCTAATCTGTGTGTGTACTTGCTTTGAAAAAGCTTTCCCTGTCACATTAACTCTCTGCCATATGTGGTTCGTCACCTTGGTCTATGTGGGAAGCCATGCTCTTGTTTGTTTTCAAAAAAGACAGCTTTAATTCATTTCAAGAGAATTGATTTACATTTTTTCAAATTAGCTCCAGTGCCGTTCAAAGTGAGAACAGCTATTAAATCTGGATCAAATTAATTGTAGCAAGTTAAAAGAGAGAGAGTGACAAGATAAATATCCAAGATTAGATTAGATTTACTTTAGATGTGCCTCTGTGAAATAATGAGTCTTCAGTCAGCGCAAAGATCACAGGATTTCATACATGTCACTCTGTAATACGCTCAAGTGATGCACACGGTTATAAAATACACCTCGCTGGCTCTTACGCATGATGCAAGACTTATTTTTCATGGTATTACTTGACGGAGAGCTTAAGCATCCTCTCTGACAACTGCAGCAAGCCCGCAGGGGGAATATCTGGCCTTTTGCGATGCACTGTTCTCCAGCGGCTATTTAGTTCCACATTACAAAGTCCATCTATCCGCAAGGCCGTCTCTCTAAAAAGATTCAGCAGCATAATGTGGAATCTGACCTTTGACTTCGTGCTAACACTGACATCATCAGCGTGTTTGGAGCCGGGGAAACAAGATTGTACAACATGATCTGTAACAAAACCAATGACATGAGTTTTGACATTTGGACCTTGTAAATACACACACTGGTTTCCGTTTTTTTCTTCATATAGTTTGAAGGCTTCTGCAGTTAATAGGTATTCGAAGAGCTGCAGAAATCCTGTTTTGGCTACTGAGCAGGCTGAAGGGAGGGGAAACCTCATTATCAAACTCTCACCAGTAAACTTCTGTAATTTATCACCAGTTTTTTTTGTTATGACGCAGATTAGATCGTCTATTTTTGGGTCCTTTATTAAAAGTACAGCTGAGCAAAACCAGCAACACATTTACATTTCTCATGGACAACTGGAAATCAGTGTTACATGGCTCTATCTAAATAGTATAGACATATTATGAAACTGCACTGTATGGTGATTCTATGTTTTTATTCTTGTCAACAGATGCCATGAAAAGACCAAAACCAACAATGATCATGATAAGTAGTAAAAGCTTGATATTGTAGATTATTCCTCCATGCCATCGACCTGCAAAAACTATTAAAACACATTAATTTGACATGTTTCTTCATTATGATGAGTATGAGCAGTGCAGTTTATTTTGAATCCCACGTGCACTGTTCCGCTGCCGTAAACACTCACTAGAGCACAACATGACTTTTAATCCGCAGCTGAAAATATACTTTTTACTCCTAATCCAGTAATGTCAAAAACTTCAGTGCACAGATACTTTGGGAAATCCTTTTGCCATAAAAAAAAGAGGAGAGGATGTATTTCTGTATAATAAAAAAGAAAAGGATTTACATATTTTACATCTAGGTTTGGGGCTAAATGGAAAGTCTGAACGTAGAAGCAGACGCTGTTGGTCATCTGATGTCACCTGATATTTGATTGTTATTGTTGTTATTGTGACGGCACCAAACCCCCAAGAAGAACATTTTACATTGTAGCCAAATTTGTAGAATTACAACTTTGGGTCCGTCATGTTGCGCCCAATAAATCTTTGCAAAACAAATGATATAAGACATATTAACTAGAACGTTTTTGAGATGATGGTAGACAATGTTACTGAGTCAGGCTAGCCGTTTCCCTCTGTTTCCAGTCTTTATGCTAAACTAAGCTAACCCAGCTGTGTCTTTATATTTATAATACAAACAAGAGAGCAATTTCGTTCTCTTCTCATTTAACTTTCGGCAAGAAAGAAAATAAGCTTACGTAGGGTGACCAGACGTCCTCTTTTTCCCGGATATGTCCTCTTTTCGAGACCTAAAAAATGCGTCCGGCAAGGAAATTTGTGTTTCTCACGTCTTTCACAAACTAGTTATTACGCCCTTAAGTTTTGGAAATGGTATCTCCCTTACGCTCCACCTTCTTGCGCGAGCTCTGACTGTAGAGAGAACTGTCATTGGTCAACCGATCTCAGTGTTGCCAGATGCACGATAATTATCCTCCAAATACGACCATTTTGCCTTCGGTACGATACTTCACCATTTCCAATCTGGCAACACTGAGCACCTTGCTACCTCCACTAGTTGCATTGTTTACAACAGCACGTGACATCTGCAGCCATGCCGAAACGTAAATGTAAGTTCACGGACGAACTAAAAAAAAAATACCCATGTTTTCGCCTCGGCCGTGATGCTTCGGAAGCTGAGCGCGTGACTTGCAGAGCAGGTACAATTTCAAACACATGACCTGCAAGGACTTTCATACCTATTTGATATTTGATTGGTAATCGCGACTCTTGGGAAAGATTCAGTCTTCAGAGAAATATGCCCAACCACATGAGGAGGACTGAAAAGTGTCTTACTTTTCTTATTTTAATGTGGCCATATTAAGAATGTATTATTAATTATTTAGAATATTGTATTTGTTATCATTATTACTTTAATATATGAGGAGGACTGAAAAGTGTCTTAATTTTCTCATTTTAATATGTGGTTATATAAAGTATTTATTATTTAGAATGTTTTATTTGTTATCATTATTGCTTCAATATATGGACAAGACACATTAAAGAAGCACTGGACTAAATGCCACAAAAAAGTTGTTTTACATTTGCACTTTGCAATTTTGTTAAAGTTCAATAAACCCTAGCTTACGTCCCGAAACTAAATCTTTAAGAACTAATGACATTTGCGAACTTCACCTCAAACTCTCCAACCAGAATAATTAGAAAATTCATCACCATAGTTTAATATGGCAAAAATAACATCTTCAGCGTACAGTCCCTTTGAATAATGCAACAGAAATTGTCCTTCCAAATGTATTGCTTTGCTGAACAAGTCTTTGATGTGACGCCCCGCTGAGAAAGAAGCACAACAGGCCTGTACTTCATGATAACAACGCAATTATAGGACATTATTGGCTATGGTCGTCGCCTCTTTTAACAAATCATGCCCGTGCAAGCAAAGCCCTCTCGGGAGCTCCCTTGTCTACTCCGCATCCTCGTGAGTAAGAGCAGGGCCAAGACGCTGATGTACTCCGGGCCCTGCTCTCCGCACCTACCCCACTGTGTCATCACGGTCGGTCAGGGCTACTTGCTGGGCCGTAATTACCTCTGACTGACACACAACAAGGGGGATGCCTTCAAGTAAACACAGTCCAGATTCTGGCCCAGCTCACTTCAAAGCTGGAGCATGCTGATAACAAAACACACCCTGGAGAGTCCATCTCGCCTCCCACAGAGAGGGTGGCCGGGGCTCGAGGGGGGGGGTTTGATAGCGGTGGTGGTGTGAGAGAGAGAGAGAGAGAGAGAGAGAGAGAGAGAGAGAGAGAGAGAGAGAGAGAGAGAGAGAGAGAGAGAGAGAGAGAGAGGAGGTGTGAAGTGGCTTTTGACAGCACAGCACCTGCTGCGTCTTCACTGCCAGGCGAGAGCCTCGCCATTTGTCTCGAGTGACCGGTTAGCGCGGACCGAGGGGATTAGAGCTGGAGGGGGGGGGGGTCAACCAGGAGGCATGTTGATGGGGAAGGGTGGTGTTGAGAGAGGTGGGGGGATGTTGCTGTGCGATCGGACACACCCTCTGTCATCCCAGTGGAACATTCCAGCTGTCTGTGGCAACTAACACTGCTGTTGTGGGACGATGACGTGTCTTTCCCCCCGCAGGCCCTCGCTTCATATCCATTCCCGTGCTCGGTGGCATGTCTCATATTGACGCTATCATCTCTGATCTCGAGCCAGTTCTTCTTTTTTTGGAGTGTCACTGCAATCACAGAGGCCTACATTAGTGTTAATATATCACAAGCTTGGTTTCCTAATACAATCCAAATGTTGCTTGTTGCCTTAAAGTCACGCCTCATCCCACATCACTGAGTGTCTTGTTGGTCTCTTATCAGCCGTGGTTTTCTCTGCGGCTCATGACACAGCTGGATCAGGTCTCCTGTGATCAGTCCACTGGAATGAAAGCATCGGTGCAGACCAGACAATCTCCGAAAAATACTCAAAGGCTGTGGTGAAGGCAGAGGAATGCACCATTGACAAGAGGATATTTATGGCAGGGAAGACTGTGACTACTAGCTTGGAAAGACAAACAATCTGTTTCTCGGAGGGGGATTGTAATATTGATGCAGTGTTTATAAGACTCATAATTGCAAAATATCACTCCGTACAAGTATTCAGCTGCCTGGTGGGTTATGTTTGAAATCCTAGAGTGCTGAAATATTTCCGACTCCTCTTGAAAAACAGGAAAATAGCAATAAATTCTGTTCAACATAAATACAATCTAGCAGTCCCAGAGGAGTTTTCACTTCACTGCGGACACTTTTGTTGGATACTGTTGTCAACATTTCTGTATCTATTCTGCTCCAGTCATAACAGAAAAATACAATTTGGGCCAAAAAACATACTCAAACTTTTTTCTTCTCTTTTTTAATGACTGATGACGTTCGGCCATTTTAGTTCCGTATGCAGATGGTATTTCATTGGGCATATCGTATCGAAATGTGTCGCCATAATGGATTCATTATTTTGTGAGAAAGAGCATTAAAACTATCACACCATGACTACAGTCACTTTTTCAGGTCTTGCACAAAATTATAATCTGTTTAAGTGAAAGTAGCTCATAAAATCTTTCTCGGGTAATTAAGACACTTCACACACTGCATTCTTTAGATTAAAAACAACTATAAAGATATTCCCATTTACAACATTATTTATTACGTGATAAACTTGTTGTAACTTTGGCCCTGGTACAGACTCTTCAAAGCCTTCTTGGCCCATCAAACTGATAATATAAAGTACTGAAAGATCACGATCATCATTTAGTGGGACATGTACATAATGGAAGTTTTGAAAGAGAGGTGAAGGGGTCAACACAAGCAGGGGGTCCATCCTTTAGTAACTATAAATATAGTCCCAAACAAAATTACGCCAGGTGCTCACATAGCGATCCTAAATTAATGGGTTCATCTTTTGGGAACAGGCCATACACTTGCATTCTTTCTAAAGGCCTGCAGGAGAGGAGGCGCTTCCTGTGGTTGCAGAAATTCTCAGGTTGTATAGAAGATTGTAAGAGGAAATGACTTCTCACTTGATTTATTGCCTCAGTAAACAATGTAAACATGAGTTTATGTCTCAATCTCTAGTTTCAAGTCTTCTTCAATACAGCATGATGTTCATTTAATAAATGATGGTTCCGTTTATAGTAAATTAGATGATAAAGCAGGGTATGCTTTAGAGCGTGGCTACGTGTCACTGACTGACTAGCTTTGACGGGTGAATTACTGCATGATTTTACCTCTTCAGGCCCATATTCAGATTCACCAGGTTTTGAATAACTGGTAACAACCTGCTGACATATGCAACATGTGACGAGGGGTCCCAAGAAAACAAAGCTTTGCTTTAAAAGTACACATGCCACTTTGATTGGAAACCACTGATTTAAAGAACAGATTACATTTTGTTATAATAGGCCATTTTAACATAAAAGTTCCCTTTCACATTTTTCAATTAGTATATTATATTATGTTAAATACAGAATACAATGATTAATGAGAAAAAAATGCAAATGTCTGTATGCTATATTGTAATATATTCCAAGCCAACATTTCTGTCATGATTGCTACTCTTAAATGAATTGTTGATTGCTGCTCACATGGTGTCAAGGATGTTGATTCAACTCAATCAACTTTGAGCTGTAGTTTGCGTTGCTGTTGTATTAATTGCGTCGCATCGCACCGTGTTTTTGCGCCTACAATGAAGTGGACACAATATTGGAAACCCCTAAAACAGCATAAAGTACGGCCTCTAAAAGTACCAAAGAACTGCATCAAAACACAGATCAACTAATGTGGTCTGAACTAAATATGTGGTAGTATTTCCTGCAGGGCTGCTGCTGTATTGCATAACATCTTGCAGGTGTTTCTATTTTTCTAGCTGTGACATTTCATGTAGTGCAACACTTGTGATGTGTTATTTATATTCATCATGCAGCAGCAGAGACGCAGATTATCCACATAACTTGTTTTCTTTTTAATCCGCTGAGTCAAGCAAAGAAGTCCTACCAATCCCCGGAGAAGCTTCTCTGGAGGTGCCTGTCCTGTTGAGGCTTGTCAGCCGAGTACAATACCCAGAGTCTGAATAATGTGGCCGGGAGCTAGTTTATTCAAGCACCTTTTGTTTGCGCTCCATACTCACCTTTTCCCTCGGCTGATGATCAGATAACCACGAGACAGAAAGGGGGGAAAAAAACTCTCTAAAGATGCCCAAGCTGCCACTGGCTCTTTGCAGAATGTGTCTTGGTGGATATTGTCGTCTGATTTCATACCGCGTCATGGTTTTGGCCGAACACATCCATCTAAGAAATCCCCCAAATCCCTCAAAGCAACATATTCTGGACTTAAATGTGTTGTGGAGAGCACCTAATACCACTCGGAGGCCCAATGTCATGCCGAACTACATGGCGAGCCTTTCTCAAACCCCCAGAGTATTCTGTTTCACTATTTACCCATAAGTTAAGAGAGGTCACGCTGTATGTGTGTGTCCCCGAACAGCTGCTCTTTGATGTCGCTACCTGGGACTCAGCAGGGATACGCATATTTCAATGACAAGCTCATACAATTTAGATCCAGTTAGGGTTTTTTTTTCCCCGTAAAGGAGAGTAGTACGGCATTAGATGTTAAAGGAATAGTTTGGGTCTTTTGAAGTGGGGTTGTATGAGGTACTTATTCATAGTCGGTGTGTTACCTGCAGGAGACGCCGGTGGACACGTCTTCAGTTTGGAGAAGTAGCAGCAACGCAGCAAAGCAACGTACTGAAGCCATTATCTATGCTCTCGCCAAAGCTACCAGAGTACATTGGAGAAAAAAAAATGTAATTTTTGTTGCTTATAGCGTGACTTCGGACTCACCAAAGTCACACAATAACACAAACACACTAACTGATCAAGGCCGGGGTAGATCAGCAAATTCTCTCTTATACTTAATTTAATATTTATTGCACTGTTGTTGTCGTTGATTGTTGATTGTCTCGTCTAATGTCTAATGTTATGCACCTTCCGGCAAGAAAAATTCCTCGTTTGTGTAAACATTCCTGGTAAATAAACGGTTTCTGATTTCTGATTTCTTTAGTTCCCCGTCGGAACGACCGTCTCATGCCAAAGTAAACGAAAATAATTCTTGAAAAAAGCATAAACCTCAACGGATATCTATATATTTTTGGTCGATCTTTGTTTCAGGTGGCTAAAATAATTTTTTACTGACGTCCCCGTCCACAGAAGTACATTACTTTACTGTAACGGCCTGCGTCTCCAAACTGGGGGCGTGTCAACTGTCATCTCCTTTGGTAATACTGACTTTGGATAAGAACCTCATACAACCCCACCTCAAAAGAGCCAAACTATCCCTTTAAGCTATGAGAAAAGTGACATCACTCTCCGTCTGAGAGTGGCAGCATTCTTCTCATCCAACGCTCGACCAAAAGCAGGTTCCCCAACATGTCAAAGTAGTCCTTTTTAAAAAAGCCACACATAATAACCCGTCTGCCTTTTTATTTCCAGCTCATACGACAAGAACATGTTGAGCAACATAGCTCCTGACTCTGTGTAGCTCGGAGCATGGCTGTTGTGTCTTGCTGCTCTGCTGAGGCTGCTCACGCTGTTGCTGTGGAGTGTAAAAGCTCTTAGAAACGGCTGGTGGCGAGACAGCTTTTCGCAGCTCTGATTCATCATAATTAGGTCACCGGCTCGGTCTGCTGGCCTCTCAGGGATCATCTCACACTTGTACGCTCACACCCCTGTGCACCGCCAACGCCGCTCCGTGATAATCAGTGATCAAAATAATAATGCCGCGAACGTGCAGGCAATGTTTCTCATATTAACAGTCACGGCAACCCTCTTTTGGACACAATCCAATGTCTAATTATTGTCTTGTTAATCCTTCTTCAACTCATCTGCTGCTCTTTATCTGTCTCCTCCCTGTGTGATTATAGCCTCATCAGTGGATGTCATGAAAAGTGCCCGGTAACATTTTTCATATTCAGGTTTTGAACTGGATTGCAATAAAAAAAAGAACATTAAGATGCACAGTGCGTCCCACAACAGGTAGACAATGAGAAAATCAATTTGAATAAATGACTCAGCACACAGCTGTACAATTAGAAAGTAAATCCCATTTCCATGATGATTATTTGTCGTTAAAGGTCCGGTGCATTCTGTTTTGTAATTTCTCCTCCTAATCTGGACGTGAATGAACACAGCCACAGTTGTGATTGGACCCGAACGGCTGGTGAATATGCAGTCGGTATAGACCCACCCAGCTGTTAATTTGTTGCTCAGAGCAGAATGTGATTGTGAAATATTATAATGAACTCTAAAAGTGGAGATCCAGAGTGGAGCATACACAAGCTGAGTTGCCGTATATATAGAAGTAAACCTTTAGGTTATGATGGTTGTTACGTCTCTAAATATTCATGAATGTTCTCCTAATTTGTTTTTAATTATCTTATATCTTTTGACATTAACTGATAATATGAGGGCTTTTTTATATGGTAAAAGACAATGGAACTGTTGGTGCCTAAAATGAATTTATCATTCATTAATTTTTGCCAATTACTGACAAGCAACCACCCTGTCTAAACACTGACAGTATATGTGAGGCTCCCTTTACGCGTAACGTCTGTCAAACATCCTCATAGCCACTTCTGCATTGTCTTTCTAAATGAGGAAAATATTCATATTTAATGTATTTGAAAAAAACGCTGCTGCTAAAAATAACGATCAAAAACATCCTTCTTGACGAGAATACGAAATGAAATTAACT
Source organism: Taurulus bubalis (assembly GCF_910589615.1). NCBI lineage: Eukaryota > Metazoa > Chordata > Actinopteri > Perciformes > Cottidae > Taurulus > Taurulus bubalis. Next base: position 38,877,964 of record NC_136589.1, on the reverse strand, counting down.
GATCTTTTCAGTAAAACGTTTCTTGTTTGAGTTTGTTTAACAAAAGAGTTAACCCTGAATAGTTATTTTCGAAAAGTTACATTCACCATAACATGCAAAGAAAGCTTTCCCCCGTTTGACAATACAATAATAATATAATAATACAATGCAGACTCTGTGTTTTTCTGTTGGTCCACGTTGGAGAGCTTTTTGAAAAGTTCCATTTTCAGGTTTTAAAGGCCGACATAGAAGTTTTCTAATCAGTTTGAATATAAGACCTTGGTCGATCCTAAATTTAGCTACAGCAGACGTCAGAGCGTCTGGAGGGTGTGATCGGTGACTAAAGGGTTTTTCTGGTAAGATACAAATCTGAACTATTTTGAATTAGTTGTTTCAAAATTAGTCTGCGGTCATATCAGCAGCTCTGTCAGGATGTAACTGATGCACAGTGGTGCTTTGTGCTAAATGATAACGACATCATGCTAACATGCTCACGATGACAAAGCTAACATGCTGATGTTTAGCAGGTATAATGCTTGGAACCATGTCAACTGTCTTCATTTACATTAGATTAGAACACTTTATTAATTCTCAGTGGGGAAACCAACATTTTCCGTGTGAGCATGCTAACATTTAAGATGCAATCCATTGCAAGTCAGACGTAGATCATTCAAAGTCTGTATTTCCTCTCTGTGTCGGAGGTCGTTTCTATTCCTTCAGCATTAACACAAAGAACAACTGAGGCTAATGAAAATGTCATATATGATGTTCGGTCAGAAACAAATCAATCAAACACCATGCTTTTGATGACGATGATGATGGTGAAAAGTCAGGGGATCACTTACATTTTTACAATTCATCCTCAGGGGAGCATGAATGTCTGTCATAAAGTTCATGGCAAGCCACCCAGTTGTTATCCCAACATTTCACTCACAACCATAAATGTGAACCTCGTAATGGCGCCAGAGGAACAGTCAGGGGATCAACAAAGGGCAGTTGACTTAGTGTAACAAGGCTGTTAATGGATGCTAATGATACATTTGGATTTAAGAGAAAGTATAGCTCCAAATCATCGCCCAAAATTAAGCATTTTGTTTACAAGCGATGTGGCCCAGGGGGAGCTGTGTGTAAAATGGGTTGGCTCCGAAATTGCGCCCTGAGGAACTTCACATTGATGTTTTCTCAAGAGAAAGATGAGATCCCACTGGTGAAATAAAAGTTTCTGTTTGAGTGGAAGGAGATGAATCAGTCAAGCGCAGGGCAGGTAATAACTCCTGGTGCTTACGGCGTTCAATTTTAAATTGGATGATCAACGGTGTCAAAGGCAGCTCTGAGGTCTAAAAGGATTAAAAATGAGCAATTTGCTGCATCCACTTTTCAAAGAATGCCATCATTATTATTCAAATTAAAAGCAGGTTCTCCCCACGAAGTGTGACAGTGGCTTCACATCAAACTGTCCTGCACCACTTTGGGAAAACGACGACCATTCAGAGGCGCCCGTCAGTATTTGAAAACTCTGATTTCACCCAGATGGTCTCTTTTGAGAGGAAAGGGACTTTAAAAACTCTGGAGAGTTGCATGTTGAAGGAGAAATCCAAATGAATCGAACCATGTGACTACATGCTGCTCACCTTTTCAAAAGGTTCATGTGTGCAGCTCATCTTGCCTATTTTGAGATTGTACTGAATATCTTAACATGGAAAAATGCTCTGAAAGTTTAAGGGGTCATATTGAATTCAAATTGGAATTGGAAGGATTTAAAGGATCATTTATTGTCATAATGCAGCACAGGGATTCAAGATTCAAGATATTTGTATTGTCATATGCACAGATAACAGACAGTTACTCCGTACAATGAAAACACACAGAATTACAATAAACTTAAGGCAAAACAAATTAGAATTAGAATTAAGAAAACAAAAGAAAACATTGCTATAAATGCTAATAGTAAAAAAGAAAATATATCAAATAAGGCCCAAAAAAATGACAACAGTATTGCACAATTAGTTTCACTGATGCACAAAGAAGTTCAGTTTTAGCCCAGTTGTACATTCCTGGAGCACATTTTGTTTATTTACATCACAGGGAATGTAAAACAGCAGCAACAAAAACAATTCTCTGTGCAGATAATATGAACGACGTCTTTAAAGATTCAACATGAGTAAAACATTGTCTGTCAACTTTGATTGTTTTACATCATGACGATGGCGCTCAAACACAGAGTCCTGCTCTTCACGTCCAGCCGGAGCCAAGTGCAGCTTGATCCGGGATGAATGACGGAGGCTCAACAGTCAGCGACCTCCCTGCTGCTTCCATCCATCTTGTTTGTCCTGTGACCTGGCATCAGACAGTCAGGAGCATGCTGGGTAGCGTAGTGGCCTCAGGTCCTAGATCACCGTGGGCGGTGATCGTCTCAAAGGCCGCTGCACGCTTCCTTTTCAGATGTTGATGAATGTATTTCGTCACATGCCATGAGTGATGAACACACACACACACAACGTGTCAAGAAAGAAATGTAGCAAACGTCATGGGAGGTACCGACCACAGCATGTACATGCACTGCTGTTGCCACAGCAAAGATGTCCGAACCACAAGACTCAAACTTTCCAAGTGTCATTTATCAACAATTTCACCACAAACAACCTCCCAACAGTTGAGAAAATGCTTCAAAATCTGTCCACGCAGGTTCACCCGTTAACATTTAAATACAAACTTCACAATTTCAAATAACTAACAGCATCTTAACATCTATAAACAATTCATAAAGTAACACAATAAGAAGATAAAAGGACCTATTTTTTTAATGTGTTTATGGACATGTGCAACAAATAATCATTAACGTTAGTTGCCAGATCTCATGAGTGTGTTGCTGAGACAGAGAAAGGTCTCGAACAAGGTCAATTTTATGCTGATTTGTGTGTTTGAAAAATTACATTTTAGTGTCAGAAGATGTGAGATATTTGGCTTGTGAAAATTGGTCAAACTACTACTACCACTGCTCTACTTGGATGACTATGGAGCAAAATAATCGATCATAATCTGTGTTCACGTTCACTTCTCCCATTACATCCCACTAGTCTACTAAAGGGGGCGGGGCATGTGGCAAAAACCACATGACACAGAAACAGGAAATGAACACTCAGTTGGTCGTCTCCTCTCTGAACCGTCTCTCATGTCAGCTTTTAACTCTAGTGGAATTCTAGTGGTTAAACTACCTTTAAATCACTTATTAAGATGTGTCAAATTGTGGATGAAGTCATTATATTTATTGATTTCTATTTAATATTGCTAGTCGACGGACAAAAACCTGCCAGCAAACCAGAGATAGTTCTACATTTAATGAACTGTGGACTTAGTAGGATGATGCAGTTGAATAATCTCTGCCTACAGCTACAATATACTGTGTTTTTGTGTGCTATAAACTCTTAATTGTGTATATACTGCTTATAAATGCTACATGTGTTTTATTAAATCAAACTGTGAGAGTGAAAACTTTTTATACAAAGGACAACTTTCAGTCGGGTCAAATCATCAGCGGTCACAAAGGGCCGTGTTGTTAGCAGAGAGGATCTTTTACAGCTGCGGTCACGGGGTTTTGTGGGTTGAACATTAAGGAGGAAATACAATCAAGTAAATATGATCACAGGATCTTTTGACAGCTGACCTCTGCTCGGCGAGGAGGCAACAAAAAGAGACCACAGAGCTATTGATTAAGACAACACAGCCTCGTCTGTCTCTGCTGGACTCTTCACTTCAGTGCTCGTAATGACACACCGAACAAAAATCATTTCTGACCCACATGTGAGGGTCAGCTGCCATTTCTCAGTGCACGACTCCGGCCTGCCACACATCTAACAGGCGGCTACAGGCGGCCTCTTGATTTCTTTTCGACTAAAACGCTATATCTTTTTTTCGGCAATCAACGTTGAACCTTTTTTAACTTTTAATGAGATAAACACATAAGACTCTAAGACAGCGGCAGAGCTTCAGAGGAATCCATTTTCCCCCGGTAATTAAATCACGCTCGCTCGATCTGCATGAATCCAATTTATCAACAAATTGAGCGCCGATGCAAAGGACGCCGCGCAATTAGAGGCAAACCGTATTATCTGAAGAATATGCACCTCCAGCTGAAAAGCAGTGGCGTTCTAAGTAGCGACCCCCAGTCACTTGAGGAGACAACAGAAGCGAGAGAGAATAGTCTTTAACAAGATGCGGGAGCTCAATAAACAGGCACAAATATTTCTCCGGGCGGTGGGAGTTAAAGGGGGAATACGCAATCATCTCCCTTCTGATGTGGTGGGGCGAGAGAGGAGGGTTGGGGATCGCTTCTCGGCGAGGACAATCAGACCTCAGAGGGCGCCCTTAACTTTATTTGTTCCACTTGATGGTCATAAAGAAATCCTACTCCCTGATTCACCATAAAGTCAGCAGGTTTTCGGAGAGCTGCGCCCTCCTTTACGTCTAACACACTGCTCTCTGAGGCCGCTCTGGATTTTTTTAAACGCCCCCAAGCACTCATCTGTGCAGAGTGAGGACATTTATTTTACACGTGGTATAAAATACATGATAAAACAAAGAGTATCATGAATACGGTTGTTAATGGTATCGTCAAAAATTGTTAAAAAGGATGAGCTTCCACATGAAATGAACAGAAAGCTCAAGTGGCAAAATCCTATTTCAGATATAGTCGTCGATTAAAACAGGTGTTTGATTGACGGAAATTCAACGCACAACTATTTTATTTGTTGATTCATCGTTTAGTCTTTTTTTTAAACAAAAAGGCTTTTCAAATGTCAGGATTGGCTTCTTTTCTTGGTCATAAGTACAGCTTGTGGTTTAGACTGATTCTCAGATGTAACAAGCAATTTTAAACATCACCTCGGGGCTGTGGGAAAGTATGACGGGTATTTACATCAATTAATGCAGAAAATAATCAGCAGATATATCGACAATGAAATGACTTGTTAGTTGCCGCTTTGATTTGAACAGAAAATTATGAATGACTTGATTCAAGCCTCAAATATGTTCATTTGAGTTGATCTTTTGTGAAAGATCTGAACGCACTTCACGTCTTCTTCACAATATTTAAGTTAAGTGAAACGGACAGACGGCTAGAGTAAAATAGGCCGTGGTAAAGGCACATTTCATTCGCACTGAATGTGATGAATGATTTAATTCAGGCCTCCAATTTGTTCATTCTAGTTGAATCTTGGGAATGAGCAGATCAGATTTAATCTCATCGTCACAATATCTCTCGTGCAAAAACACCCACAAGCCATCTACCTGCATTTGCCGTCTGCGGGATTCCCAACTCGAGTATTAACAGTCTCCACACCTAACAAATATTTGATCTCACATTCTTTAACACCTCCTCTAATAGGCATATGCTTTAGAACAAATGAGCTCCTGCTCCCTCCCCTCCCCTTCTCCTCCCACTCATCACAATGGCTAAATCAAATATTCATGTTGGAGGGGGAAGCATTTAACATGTTATTGTTATCTGAGAAATCTGCCATGCAGTTAATTGTTGTTGTAAATGGGGAGATCTTGCACGATTACCAAACTAATTGGCATTGTGCATGCATTGTTTTTCTTCTCCGACACCATAGCATGATAAAGTGTTGGCTGTGGAATAAAAGATATTAGAGAGAGCGGACAAACAGCTTTACTATCTCAGCAGCATTGGTGTTTAGAGTGTCCTCTCGATGGCACTTTACTTTTACGAGGCAAATGATCTGAATAATAGGAACCGCCGCCTGTAATGTTTCCACATTAGGTCACGGCTGAGGTTTCCACATGTGTCGGCGGACCAGTGGCTGCGGTTTGCATCCTCCACGGTTGCACCTGCTTTCCAAAGAGCCCCGGAGTCACCTGGCCCGGACTCGGAGCGCGGCGGCGAGCACCTGGAATAGCTCGACGATGATTCACAGCGAGGAGAATCTACCTCAAGGGGAGCTCAGAGCCTCGGAGCGAGAAAAACAAGTGTCTGTTTCTTCAGATCACATCACTCAGGTCAGTAGCTTTTGGGCATTAGGGCAAACAGAAACACACTCTGGGGTTTGTTAGAAAGAGTTCAACTTTGACTGTATCCTTTAAGGCGTTGCACTTTTTTCGGTTCTAATCTCTATCTGCTGCAAGTAGACAGCATATGGTAAAAGACAACAAAAATGTAGCCCGAGGACGTCTATTTAATCCTTGATGGCAAGCGTCCCAGAAATTCAAGGAGGTTGTCAAAGCAAATGCAAATTTTAGCTTTTTGTGAAAACATATTAAAATCTAGATATCGGAGTGCCCTGTGCCCCGGCAGTGATTGTTATGATTGAGCAGGAAGATATAAAAAAAACGAAATAAAACCACTTTCCCTAAGTTACACACATTGATGACACGAGATTCGGATTACTTTCTAAAAAAGAACAACGCCCTCGCATCTAAACTTTACACACACTTAGGTAAAGAAAGCCATGGGCCCTCAAAGGGTATAACAAGTGAGTGCAGATCAATATAGCTAGTATGTGTTAAATTTCATGATTGTTTGATGTCTGGACAGGTTCACAAGGAACAGGTTCAGGCCTGATTCAGAGCTGAGTCACCTCTCTCCTCCTTTTTTACATCTCCATAACATGAGATGGTGCAAGCCGGATTAAATATCATTTACTTTTACGCAAGTTGTCCCGTTTTGAAGCGCTTGACAATCAACGAATGCTGCTGAGTTCTGATGAATGAGCTGCTCAACCAAAGGCCCCACAGGATGGAAAAAAAGGGGACATGAAAGATGGCCAAAAGAATTATACAAAATGTCATGAAACTTTATGAAAATATGAAAATATCAAAAGTCATTCGACATCACAGTTTTCACTGTAAATATACAATCATCTCAGTCACGCTTACATTCAATATATAAAAATATAACAGGCAACTGTTGAATAATACATATTATTGCCAAGACAAACTGAGGCACTTGAGAAGGTTTGTTCTGCTTTTTGAGTGCTGGCAAACTGTTTCTAATGACTGTGCAAAAGTTATAATAATTTCACCCTAAAAACTAAGTTTGCACTTGTTCCCTAAGTAACAATGGCTTCAGTATTCCTCTTGTTATATGTGTACTGTCATTCATAATGCGTCTTTTTGGTATCGTTTGTGTCTGTGTGGTGCGTATAAAAAAAGAAAGTGGAGGACTGCATAACAGCCATTGATAGACATGATACAAAACACTGAGGATAACATTTCGAAGGCGTATAAAACATTCTAGACATGCAGAAAAAGTGCATGAATAGCACAGGTAGGTAAGTACATGACACGACGAAGCTCGACACAGAAACACTGCTTGGAACGAGAAGCACGTGAGTGCAGAGCTATTTCTCACTCTGAAATGTAATGGACCGCTCGAAGGAGAAGGAGAAGAAAAGAAAAAAAGTCTGCATATTCAGGAACAAACCCCCTTCGAAGTGATTCCCTGACAGTTCTCCTGGGGGGGAATATAGAATCAACAAGAGGGTTTTCTTTTCTTTTCTTGTGGTGGTGGAAAAGTATCCCAGTTCAGTGTGCTACACAACAACCAGATTCCTCATGCTTGTGCAGGAGAGACATCCTGGAGAAGGTTTTGGAGCAGTTCTTGCATTGGTATTTTTTCACATCCGAATGGGTCTGTAGGTGAGCCCTGAGATTGGACCTGTCCGCAAAAGCCCTGTTGCAGTGAGGGCAGGAGAACGGCTTTTCTCCTGTCAAGAGAAGAAAGAAGAAGAAGAAAAGAAAGACACTGTCAAAGATAGCCCACAGACACATGAATAAAAACCTCACAGAGGCATCTCACTATTATTGCAACACACTGTTTTTCATTGTGAACATGACATTTTTCCTCCCTTGAAAAAAAAAAAAGAAGCTATATTTTTCTTTTCAACAGACAAGCAAAAGTAAACCTATACGGGAAGTTATAGGATTCTGAGAGTTCTCACAGCAATGAAATCCTCACTACAGAACAGTTATGAGCTGTGAAACATTGCCCAAGAAGGCAGTTCAATCATGCACTAGGTTGAATTACTGCCCATACAAAAAAAAACTAATATTCAGCCCTCTTCACGCTGAAGGCCCCTCTGTTGTCCCCATCCACTCACCGGTGTGCGTCCTGATGTGTCCTTGGAGCAGCCACGGTCTGGAGAAAGCTTTCCCGCATATTTTGCAAACACAAGGCAACGTGTGAGTCCTGATGTGCATTTTGAGAGCTCCCAGGCTCACGTACTCCTTCTCGCAGTATTTACAACTGAAGGATTTCCTCGTTTGGGCGTCGCAGTGCAGCTGTTTGTGCTTGAGCAGTCCAGAGTACGTGGAGTAGGACTTGCTGCACAAACTGCATTGGAATTTCTCTGCCTCGACTCCGTGAGGGTCTGTCAGTTTGGGCAGCATCTGCTCGTCTTCATCGCTCCTCGGGCTCTCGGAGCCGCTGTGGTCTTTGGAGGACGCGTCGGAGAGCGATGATGGGTATCCGGAGATGGGGGAGAGGTCGCTGGGGAGCGGAGACAGCGGCAAGCTGCTGGTAGTCCACACGGTGATGGGGCTGTACGCGGCCGGGCTCAGGGTCTCCGGCTGCGGGATGACGCTGTAGATGTGCGGCGTGAAGAACACTGAAACATAGAGAAAGGAGAATGAATTGTCGGGTCTGGTCTGGGGAGTGTTAGCGAGGAGCACATATTGGAAAAAGTGGGCCAATAAAGTTTGAAAACTTTTTGTTAAGTTGGAAAAAAAACTTGACTGCTTGTCAGAATCATAAGAAAAGTTGTTAAAGTTGACAAGTCCTTGATTTTGAACACTTTACCTGTTGTGCTCTCCAGCTCACTATAATTTGGCTTCTTTGCGGAGTTTATGTGTTTCTTGACCAGAAAGGAGCGTGGCATCTTGAAAAACAAGTGGGCAACTTTTTGCCAAACTTTTGTCCTGGAAAATACAGCTGACGAGTTTATACTGTGAAGACGGAAATCCTTATTGCTTAAGTCCAGTGGAGTGTCATGGTGCGTCGCTGCACTCTTGGAAACAGTGCAGCTGAGTAGCTGTAAAGAGCTGTAAATACTCCCCATCAGGTGCATGGGAGGAGCCATCCTCTTCTATTCACATACACTGGGACCCCAAACCAATTAAAAGTCGCTTTTTTTTTCCACGGAGCTTTTTGGCCTACAGGAGCGCATAACCCCCTCTAGGGGTTAAAGCCATGTTCCCAGTTAGACAGGTGCTTTGAGCTGGACTGGTGTGTTGCAAGGGATGCAAGTGTAGCACATATAAGATTGAAGTGCAAGGAAAAGAAAATAAGAGAAGAGGGAGGGTGAGGGTGAGGCAAACAAGGTTATTTATTTAAAATGCCATCGCTAATGTAATCACTGCACAGTGTGCATCATGCTACTGATGATTGTTGTGCTACAAACCTCTGGGGCCTGATTATCCTGTGGCATATTTTTTAGTTGAATTGGATAGACCCCCACCAACACCAGCACTCCTAATCATGAACATTTCTTTATATATATATTCAATATTATTAAATACTATTTTGAGTTATCGTGATATGCCATTTTGTCGTCTTAATAAATAATACTGAGCACGTAATGGATTTAATCGCTCAGAAAATCTGAATTGATAGGAATGCATGCTTCTGTGAATACCCCAGTGTAGTTAAATCAATATATTGTCTTACTCTGTGTGCATGCATGTAATCAAAGTCAAATCAAGTCATTTCTCTTCAAACTGACAAAATACTCTGTACTTTTCATTTGCCGTGTATTAAATTCACACAGGAGTATAGTAGGCTTCTCCCTGGGGTTATTTAGAATACATCTTCATTGAATTACCAGAACACATAACATATCATGATATATATCGTTATCGAGATATGAATGACATATATTGGAATAGAAGATGTCGCCCATATATAGAATCTGTTGAACAGACAAGTCTGTGGCTTCGTGATCAAACCAACAACCAGCCGGCATGCTGCCATCCGCATTGTTATTCTGTGGCCATCTTAGGATGGCCCTTCCTAATGCACTTGCGTGTGGAGAAAGCCACACATCTCCTCGCCCATATAATGCAATAAGGCCATCCTCCTTGAAATGTAAATGTAAGAGTAGTTCCCTCTCAAGGTCAGACATGATGCGATAATCAAATTTACCCCTGCTGCTGCTAAGCTGGACAAGGAGAGGCAAACTTAGCAGTCTACGCCCCCTTGTGTTCAACTCTGTTCTTCTGACAGGGGCAGCAAGAGTTGAACATCTAAAAGGTAACAAGGCAGGAGATGAAGAAGAAGAAGAAGAAGAAGAAGAAGAAGAAGAAGAAGAAGAAGAAGAAGAAGAAGAAGCAACAGAAGAAGAAGAAGAAACAGAAGAAGAAGAAGAAGAAGAAGAAGAAGAAGAAGAAGAAGAAGCAACAGAAGAAGAAGAAGAATAAGAAGAAGAAGAAGAAGAAGAAGAAGAAGAAGAAGAAGAAGAAGAAGAAGAAGCACACACAGGCAAAGGCTTAGTGATATCAAAACGCAGCTCCTGGAGCAGTTTGATTGGCTAGGTCAGCAGATATGAAAAGCACCTTATGTCTGGGGCAAGCCTTAAGTTAGTTGTGAACTGCTTATCTTATCTGGAAGACATAATTGCAGATCATGAATAGTTTCCCTTTGTGCCCGCTTGGGTTTATAAAAGGGAAGGGAAGGTTATCTGTGCATAATAACTCCGGGCTACTGTCAGCTGGCTGTACGGCAACGAGGACGTGTGAGGAGTGGCGGCGTTCTGGTGGGGATCCAGCAGAACACGCCGTGCACCGTAAGAGATAATGCATTGACATCAGCAAACCAAACTGTATCCACGAGAAGCAGACGGAGCGCCGCCAAGAGAAGAAGAAAAAAAGAAAAAGAAGAAGAAGCCTTCCTGCAGTTTTCATGCTTCGCTTGTGTTCGCTGCATTCAAAGCATGTGGATGCCGCTCTGCTGACAGTCTTGAAGGGCGAGTTTAAAAGCACGGTGCACTGACTCAAATCATATCACTATTTTGAAAAAGCAAAGGCTGTATAGTTTATGAACTTGAAAATTAATTAACCGAGTACAAGCCGTGTATACTCGGCCCTGTGGAATAATGTAACACGGGCAAAAATGTGCTCAATTAAAACGTGAACACGTTTTTCATTTCTGGTCAAGCTCATAGAAAAGGATGCTTTTTCTTGAGAGGCAGCAGCAGCTTCTCTAAGCAACATCCAGGTGTCTCTGTAGACGGTCTTCATCTTAATAAAATGTTCATCTGCATACAGATGACGTTTTGTGGGATTGCATTTTCCATATTGTCCATCATTTGTGATCTTTTAAAAAAAAAACATCTGAATAAACATTGTTAACTTCCCAATCAAAGGGATGACTGGTGAACAACTGGACTGAGAGGTTTTTTTTCTTAATTTTTTCTTCTTCTTTGTTTTGTAATTGCCTTCCCATTCCTCATTATTTTTATTTAATGTAATCCTGCTTATCTTTCCTTGAGTTTCTTGGGAGCGGCCTTTGCCTCAGCTTTTATTATACACCGCTCCTGCACAGGCTTTTGTTTACTTTCAATTCACATATAGTATATGTAGGCGACGCCGTAACTGTGTCTGCGTGTGTGTATGTGAATACCACGTACCACGTATCATAAAATACAAGAGAAATATTTAAAATAACCAAAACTGATCTGACTTTGGCAGATCATTTTAGGTAATAAATCAAGAGAGAAGTAGGGTTATTTTCTAATAGACCTTATATACAATCAAACTTGTTTTTGCAACCAGAGGAGGCGCCCCCCGATGGCCATTAGAAAAAATGCACTTCTGCATTGGCTTCACTTTTCAGAACTGGAAGATGCAGCCTGAATCATACCAGCAGATAACCCAGAGCAGCAGATTAGAGACGCCTGCCACAAATCTCCTTAGGTTTAGGCAACAACATATCGTGTTTTGGGTTCAAATAAACCGTTTTTGGAAGAAGACCTGGTAAAAACGTCTGACCGCTGGACAAACAGGAAGCAGTTTACTGGTCTGGAGCTGCAGTTGTCTTTTCTGTTTCTTTTCTGTAATAAACAACACCTTTAGAAAAAGAGACTTGCACTGCATTCCAAATCACACTGCAGCTGCCCGGAGACGTTCTACTTGGCCATAACATTTCGACTTGAACTTTGACCTTACTGCGCTGAGGATTGTGGGTCAGAATAGCCAGAATAGCATACTGGCTTACATACTGCAAAAGGCAACTGCATGCAGTAGGACATCCTGGTATTTATGGCATACTGCGTTCCAATACCCATACTATCATACTATTTAGCATGCTAGATACAGATCTGTCCCAATACATGATGTGTCAAATTCAGTATGCCAAACATACCAGGATGTACTACATCCGGTTGCATGCTTTCTTGGCTAATCTGACCCACAATCCTTTGCAGCAGATATATAAGCAAGACGATCAAAGGTCAAGGTGCAATGTTATGATGAAGCAGTAAAAGTCCCAATTGATTGAATACTGCCAGCAACGGTATGTGCTTTCCATTCGGTTTCACACTGAAAGGCTGCACGTCCTCCTCAGTTTTCGACTAAGAGCTGTCTCTGACGTGTCGCTGAGGTTGGTATGGGAGCGTGAAACATCAGAGGGGTCGACTTGCATCATGTGTTGAGAAACAGACTCCTCAGCTGGCATGATGACAGCGGCGAGACACACCTGGTCAACCCGCGCAGCTGCTCACGCGAGGGCCCTCGGGGACATGGAACAAATACTACCGAGTGATTGCATATGTGGGGCCACATTGTGTGTGTGAGTGTGTGTGAGTGTGTGTGCTCATTCACAACACAAACTGAGTCATTCATGAGTGTCTGAAAGGCTGAGAAAATCCACCCCTGCTTTATTTTCTCCTTTAAATGGCATTTAGCTCAGGGAAGTTGTTCACACACTAACGAGTATTAACTTTGAAGTGTGTGGGCGTTGCGTGAAAAGAAAAACTAATATTCTATATCGTTCGGAATAGAATATTAGTTTTTCTTTTAATACATAAACTTGTATTTTATGATACGTGCAATATATAGTCCTCACTAGTGAACACCGCTTTTAGGATTTTGCACACCTTGGTATGCATCCCGAGAGAATTCATTCACACCAGACACACACACACACACACACACACACACACACACACACACACACACACACACACACACACACACACACACTTGACTAGAGGACCGCAGTGCACGCAAACGTAATTGGCAGAGAGGAAAACAAGGGGAGAAAACGTTTTGTGAGGTGTTTGCGCGTCTTTATCTCGGGTGTAACTGTGGACAGAGCGGCAGCAGCAGCAGCAGCAGTAGCAGCAACCTCCCTAGAAACAGCTTGGAAAAGTAGAGCCCTGTAATATCAATGGACCCAGAGTTGTGCGGGTAAAGCAAGTGGATTGACGCGCGCGTTAAACCAGCCCGCATGTAATTCCCAGCCTCAGTCATCGTTGGTAGCACGATGCGCACGAGACACCGACACGGAGCCGTGGATCCGGACGCGCTGCCAGAAATGTCGACGCAGAGGAATCCCTGAAACCGCCGCTGCCCAGGAAATATGGACACATTTGGTTTCATGTGCGAGTCCGGGCTGTTTTTCTTTTTCTTCTTCCCCTGTCGGTTTTTTCGCACATCGCTACAGGGAGCAGGCTATAGTGGACCAGGATGCCGTGTGGGCGATGCTGCCACAAGGGATACATTGTGATTTCGCCGAGATGTTTTAGCAACCGTTGCATATATTAAAATCCGAAGAGCCCGTCACATGAGGGATTGGAGTCCAAAGGGATCTAATAAGACATCACCACCTGTTACTAGAAAACCAGGTAAGCCTCACTGAGCTTTTGTTTTTTTGTTGCCTTTTACATTTACAGTGTCTCATAATACAGTGTGCCACGGTCGTCATTATGATGGCAAACACCCATGAAACGGATCATTAATCCGTTTACAATGCACTTTTTTTGGAGATGGGATCTGCCTCAATGCTGCGCACCAGGATTTATGTACCAACCACCTTTCTGATATCCGATGCATAATAAACCATCTTATCAGTCACATTTTGTGTGATGCACTGAGCCGAACACTTCACTTCTAATGGGCCTGGTGATGAAACACCCTTTCATTATTGTATGGTTTGCAGGGGATACGTGGGCTTGCAGAACCCTCCACGTTGACTCAGTGCAGGTACGAGCAGCACCCGCAGTTCCTCCAGCCAGTGCAGTGGCAGCAGACCTCTTTTCACCCACAGTGCTAATCAGCAGCGTTAAAGTACTCTCTCTGCTCTGGAAGCCAATAATCGTCAACAATCCTACTTTTTTTCTTCCTTTTTTTTTTTTTTTTTTTTTTTACAAAATAGGACATTTTATTTCTCAAACGCCACAAATCACTCATCCCCAGCTTCTTCTGGGAAAGAGCACTAAGGCGACGTCCATCTGTGATGAACCTGAGTATTTCAGCACAGCCTTCTGCTGATCCAGTGTGTTTTATTAGCCTGGCAGAAAGCTCCTAAATCCTCCAGTTGCTTCTTTTTCTGTAACCTGGCGTGGCAGGGTGCAACGATATAGTCTGGCTTGCCTTTTCTCATTAAATGCTGCACAGTGACAAACAATCAGTGCAGTTTGTCGCTAGAAGCCCACTGAGATGGAGAAATCAGACCTCACATCAATGCTCTGTGCCCATGAGCCCGCAGAGCAGAGCTGGTCCATTGGCTGGTCATAGGTCAGGGGCAATCTGTTTGATGCACTGGAGGTCTCACTTCCGACAGGACCTCGCACACGCATCCCCCTCCGCCATATTTCTGCTTATGTCCTAAATCAAAAAGCAGTTCTGCCAAGCGACAGGGGTACACTTGCAGAAAATCCGGGCTGATTGAAATGGTGTCAGCCATGTCCGGTCAATATGTCAGGTGGGAGAGAGAGAGGGCCGGAGACAACTTGTTTGAATCCAGCCCCCGTACTGTGTTGCAGTCTGGATCTGCTGATAATTGGAAAATTCGGAAAAAAGAAGACAAAGTTTTACCCGACACGATCTAAAGCACTCCGGCATCGATCATGATCTGGAAACAGTGTCTACACTGCACAACAAAGAGTTCCTCCACACTTTATCTTCCCTCCTTAAGTAATCAATAATCTGCTATTTCTCCTGCAGCTGAATCCCATCGGGTCGTTTAAGAATCCGGACCAGTTAAATGTCTCCAAACATACGAGTGGGATAGCTTGTCCCAAGGCGTGACTGGGAGGAGCGGATGTACACACTGTGACATCACACATCCATTTAGTATGTTAACGGATTCAAAAATGTTGTTGCATGCCCCCAGCAGCTTGATAATGTAATATTCAAGGGTTATTACACTTTCAGGACTCTAAGTGAAGCATACATTCATTTTTTTTAATGTCATGTGGTTTATATTCACTGACCTATTTTGATCGTGAAAAGGAGTGCTGTGCTGAAAATTATGCATAAAAAAACTTGACGAGGCTGACAGAAAAGAAGGGGGGGAAAGGAAAAGAAGCAAGGAGTTTTATGGGGAAGTAAGAATAACTAAAGCATGATGCTGCAGAATTTTGTGCATTTATCGAAAAACAGTTCCTCAAAACAGAGCGAGCCTTTTCCTGCAGCGATTGTTCCATCCAAAGGGCAGCGGAGAGCGCCTACAGTAAGTCACTATGAGGCTGGACGTCTTCATCACCATGGAGAGAGGAAGATGTCTCACACCTGATGTTTCCGTGGGACTTTTATAGCAACTGTTTGCTCGACCATCCATACAGCTCCAAATGTCGAATTCACCGGACAAAGCCATATGCGTTTTGCACAAATAGAAGACACGGTATTTATCTCTCTCGGAAAGAGCAGAAAAAGAAATACTAGTCTGTGCCACAAAGTCACGGCCCGTCATGCAACAAGAAAACCATTAGTCCGTCTTGGCGGGCCCTGATGGCTAATGAAGCGAATGCACACCGAAGTCTCATGGCGGGGGGGAAGACAGAAGAGACAACTCTCATTTATATGCGCCTCATATACCAGCCCATCTGATTTAGAGGTCCAGGACTGCAACACGGACTAGCATACTGAAAGCCACACGAGAGGGATAACTGCCCTGAGTAAAGCAATAAGGGCCGAGATTACACACGATGATGTGCGATAGAAGCGCGCCGCTTCACATATAGGTGACAAAACCTGCCCCAAAGATGACATCTATACCTCCAACACGGGAGTCCTCGTCGTTCCTTCACGCTTTGCAGCATGTAAATAGCCCAGCCTGGACAATTTTAGGTCACGTTTGATTAATATGGAGAGTTGTATTCGTTAAGCTCCGCTGCCTCGACAAGCATCGTGTACACTGTAAATTGTATTATTTTGCGTTTCTTTGGAACATTTGCAATTCATTCAACCTGTGAATGGTAAAATAGCCCAGAGCAGCAATTAACCCATTTCACAGTTTTTGCTTATGCTGGCAAAAAAAAGAAAACAGACTGCATGGTTTCCCGCTTTTCTGTTTACTGAACAGTTGTGAACGCACCACAAGCAGTAGAGTATTTAGAGCTGAAGCAAGTAGTAGAGCGACAGCAATGTTAATCGCTAATCGTTTAATTTAAAGGGACAGTTCACCCCAAAGTATAAAGATACATATTTACCCTCTTACATGCAGTGTTGTTGGGATTGTTTTGGTGTGACGTGCTGATTGTTGGAGATACCAGTCGTAGAAGTGTCTTCGTTCTCTCCAATATAATGTGACTGTATGGCACAAAAAGGCCGAAAAAATTAATTTGAAATGTCTTTTTCCAGAAATCGTGACTTGGTTACTCAAGTTAATCCTCAAATCTCGTTGTGAGAAGTTTCATGTCGCATCCATTGAGTTTATCTCCATTAGATTGGAGAGAGACGGATATCTCTTCAAAACTGGGCAACTCGCACTAAAACAATCTAGATTGATAAATTGCACTACAGGTAAGATTGATTTTGGGGTGAACTGTCCCTTTAAGTTATTTAATTCAAGCATGAATGCGATATATTTTCTGATTCCAGCTTCTCAAATGTGGGTATTTGCAGTTTTTTTGTTTTATCTCACAATACGTTGAATAAATTAGCGTTTTAATCTCTTGATTCAACAAAAAAAAAACATTTTTAATGTCCCTTTGAGCTCTGGGAAGATGTGATGGGCATTAGTCCATGTTCATTCATATTGTATAGACTAAATGATTCAACTGTTCATCCAAAAGGTAATCAACAGAATAAAAATAGTCATTAATTGCAGTGCACTACGTATATGTAATCGTATTTTAGGCAGTTTTCAGATTTTGCTTCTGTAAATGACCTGAAGGGAATCATGCAAATCTCCAGGAAAGAAAGTAAACATAAGATCTTCATTAGTTATTAACTGAGGCTTTTATCACCAGTAAAGCTTACTACTATTTAAGGTCTACATAAATTATAACTGATATCCCTAAGACAGTCATTAGTTTCACGTCAGGCGGTTTGAATATATAAATAATTTCTCAAAGCAATTGAGAGACAGTTCTGTATTTCCTTAATTTATAATTAGTAAATGAGCAGATGTGTCCCTCCACTGTGTCGCTGCATCTCCAGCCTTCAGCAATATGCTGAGCTTTTTCATCCTTTCATGTACACCACACACAGCATGGTGTCATTTCCAGGCCCCCGAGTCTTCCCCCGCAAGGCTGCTCGGGGCTCGATGGCTGAAACAAATGTAAACATACATAGTATGATTCAATTAAAGATTTAATTATGCTATTCAGTGTAGTATAAAGCCTAATTAAGACCCTCGTGTGAGATAACATGCTCAACTTGTCGAATCTGTTTATCCACAGGCGTTGCACCATTATATGACATCTTAAAGAACCCCCCCTCCCAAAAAAAAGACTCCAATCTAATTAAACAGCCCATCAGTATCAAGCAGGCTGCAGGACCAGTGTCTTTAATATCCTGCGTATATTCTGCTCCCTGATATCAGTTTAGAAAGTAATTCTCACTGATTTAAGATGGCACCCATCTGATATCTGGAGGCTCCCCGTTGCCAAAAACATACATCATAGTCAAGAAGGTCAAGAGATCGCTCTATAAACGCGTCCATCACTAATTTACTCCTCTGCCTATCATTCACGGGGCATCTGGCCTGCAGAGCGCCACTGGCTTGTGGCCTCAGGTGTTGACTTAGGAAGGAAATGACAGACTTATTTTCTGACAAACGCTCCAAATGAATTGAAAGCAGGAGGCGATACTCTTTTCTATCTTGTCTGAATGATCCATCTCGAGTTTAATCTGAAAGCAAAGGAGGAGACGCAGCACCTCTAGCGGCACACAAAAGAGGCCCGGTTGAATACGAGATGTGCTCGGTAAATACAAAACTGTTCAAACGGCTTCAGTTTATTAATGTGTCAGGAATCGGCAGGTGAAGAGAAAGCTGCACGCTGCACATGTTTTACACTAAAGTCGTCTCGAACTTTAATTAAGAGTCGACTAAATATTTGTGTTAATCGAAAGGAGAAAAAGTCATTATTTTTTACTGTAAAAACTTCAAACATTCGTTGGTTCCAGCTGATTAAATGTGAGGATTTATCGCTGTAAATAGAATATTGTTAGAGTTTAGAACTGTTACTCTCCCTGGGCTCTTTTGGTGGACATTTTTTATTTTATAGACCAAATAATTAAAAGAGAAAAATAACAGGCAAATGAATCAATAATGAAAATCATTGAGCCCTATAATTGCCTGAAAGTCCAACAGAAATTTACTTTTTTAAGGCATGAATGACAAACAAGTCCCCAGTTTCAGCTTCTAAAATGTAAATATTTTCTGGTTTTTATTCTTTGATGCTAAATTGAATATCCTTTAACTATTTTGGAGAATTGGTCAGACAAAAAAAGACATTTTATAGCCCAAACCCTTAACCGATTATTATAGGAAATCATCTGCAGATTAAATGCAGAAAGTCATTGTTAGCTGCAGCCCTATAGTGAGGAATAGAGAAAATGTGCTTCTTCTTTCTTTGCCTCTCATTTTCTCAAAGAATAGGGCGTGCTTTACAAAACCTCCACTTCTATATGTTCCAGTTATACACCTACTGCAGCTGAAACAAACCCACAAGACAAACACAACGCCACAGCACTCACGTCTGAGACACAAAGAAGCCTACACATGTCCATGACGCTTCTACAAGGTCCAGCAACCCTCTTTTTCAAAAATATGAAACTAAAGTAACAATAGATAACAATGACAAGCAAACACAATGAAAACATTATGTCACACGAAGAACAAAAACTAACTAGATCAGTAACCTTGAACAAAATTGCCTCTCTGCAAGTCCTCATAAATGCGGAAAAAAAAGGAGCCCAAAAATCTTCAAAAATATCCACAGCATTTCCTCTCAAGAGTCCGTTTCTTGGATGGTAAAAAATCCTGATAATTAATCAAGAAATAACTCAAATGTTGAGGGAGTGTGTTCCTCTCAAGATAACAAAAATAAGTCAAAAATAGATGATGATGATCAGAATTCTTCACATACGAAAAGATTGAAGTATTTTAAAGACGCACACCAGACGCGGGAATGTTATCGTTAACAACAGAGGAGGCTGGAAGCTTGCAACATGAAAGTGCTTATGTTTTCTCACATAAAATGAGCAGATTCTGTGAAACGCTGTCGGTGATGTTGAGCAGGACTCTTTTGGGATGCCATAACATTTGAGTAACATAATATCTGCTATCATCACTCGTCAAATAAAAAAGAAAGCTGCACTCCCAGGCATGGCGCGTCGCGTCAACGAAAACAAGCGAACGGTACAGTAAGTGAAACCCATCTCCAGTAATAAAAAACACGTTCTCCGGAGCACTCTGCAGGCGGCGGGCTTCTCAAAACGGCTGTTCATCATCCTGCAGGGGCGCGGCGGTCCTCAGGTCTGAGAGATGGAGATGTCACGTTGCAATCTCCGCATCATCCAGGCAATCTAACTCTGCTCCGCTCGCCATTGTGTCAAAGACAAAAGCATTACTTGGAGAAAAAAAACATTGGTCTGCAAATTGGGAGGACTGAAAATACCTGATGTCGTGGTTGTGGAAGGACTTGAAAGGCACAAAAGGTTTGGTTTATTTAATCTGTGGATTCTCCCGGGAAAATCAGGAGGGCACCTGCTGAGACAAAGTGCTCGTCTCGGAGCCGCAGACACATTTTTCAGCTGAAGACGTTAATTTTAAAAGCAGGTTCACGAGTGATGTCAAGGAACTCTCTTCATCCGTCTCCGACAGCTCGATGAAGAGAGCGTGTCTCTCTGTGATCTTGTTCTTCAGATTGAATTTCTAAAGCCAATCAAACTTCAGTAATACTTCTAGGAAACATGCATACGTTCACATTTATAGAAAAAACGTATTATCAATCAAAAACTCCAATGAAGACACTTTCTTTTGACGTTTTTCTCCTTAAGATGGCTAGAACTATGAATCGATTATCAATCACACGAACTGTATGTCAATCAGTGAATCAAGTAATTGTTACAACAAATTAATAGCATTACTATCATCTGCATCATTTCTGTAATATGATATATTCCTCACTACACTGAACACTACTATTAAATGTACACTAAGCTGCCAGTTTCTTAGGTACAATGAATGCAGTCTATTGCGTCCCTAATAAACTGGCAGCTTAGTTTAGCACGTACTGTGGCAGGATGCTGGTCAACGGATCCGTGTAGGGAGAGTGTATGTATGTATTAGTGTATATATACATATATATATACATGGGGTGGACAAAGTATTATAAATATCTCAGCACGACAAATCTACAGTCGGAATCAACATCTCAAACCTTCATGAGAGTCTGATTCATTGAACTGTTCTCTTAATACGCAGAATACTGTGTGCACAGTATTAGATCTAGTTAATGTGTTGACTTGAGTTAACTTTATTATTATTACGAGCAATGTTGTTCAGACCTTATAGAGCAGGACTAACAGGACAACATTCAAGACAGCCATAATAATAATAATAATAATAAATAATCACATAAATGAAACATATAATGTGACTTAAAGTGCCAAAGGATGCAACATAAAAATATCTTACATAAAGGAAATGTATTAAATGATCAGGTTATCACATCATCTAGAGAATATTTTTGCATTAAGTATTATGAAGGCTACTGTCAGGTTATGAGGCTCCTGGAGCCCTTTTAATTTGACCTTTCGAGCACAATATAGGTTCTTTTAAAAACTATAATCCAAAGAAACGGTCTTTAATCCGTTGTGAATATTGGTCCTTAATGTATTGGTCAAACTACTTGTTGGCTAACAGGGCGGAACACTTTGTCAACATGATTCAATTCATCAGACATCCCGCCCGCGGTGCGAGTCTGTCAGTCGGTAAAAGATGTTGGTGGAGTGGCAGTCAAGGAACAGAGACGGTAGCGTAAAACCATCTGAAAACATCACTTAGGAGGCACTAGTCTCTGTTTCACAAACGGAGAAGGCCGAGGCAGCAACAGAGGCTTTGCTTTGTGGCGCATTTCCTCACCGAACACAAAGCCTCTTCGTAACAGAGGCGGAAAAACGTTATTAATGGGTCATACTGTATGTACAACTTGGTGCTATAAATAGCTCTCGGCCACCTTGATTCAGTTTAACAAGCTCTGAGAGTAAAAGGAGGTTGAAGCTGTAGAACTACAATCATAGCGGTTCAACTGAAAGGTGGCATGGAGCCAACAATGCAAACTAACGAGGAGGATTGCTCAAGGCTGTGCTATTGGAGCGCAATAAACGGAGTAATTTGTGTTTGGCATACAAAAATAGAAGAATATGAGTTAATTGCACTCTGGCGTTCGTGCACATGAAATCCACAGGTTTTTCACCAGTGAGGTGTTTGAAAGGATCCTTCATCGTAGGCTGAAGGAGATTCACAGTTCTGAGTTTGCTTTTGAATTCCCTTTTGTTGCGCCAGGTGCTTATTTGGGGGACTAAAGCTCTGAGTTGCTTCTGATTCAACACCCCACATACATTACAGCTATGTTGACATCACACTCATCTGTGTTGCTGGCAACTGTAGATTACATTCAGTCATAGTCGGAAGCATTCGCTCAACAATATTCAGCTGTTTTTTAGCTTTATTGTCAGTTGATTTCAGGTTTCTTTTAGTTTGTGTTGAACAGCAGCTCCTCACCTGCGAGAGAGTTCAGTATGAGAATGACACCCTTTAAGCACGATGGAACCAGTTTTGGTTCCAGACTTTTTTTTCTGTTTGAGTCGTCGTAGGAACCCCAAATTAATTCCAATACTTGTGTTTATTGTATGTATTTGGTCAGCAAAGTCTTGGGAAAAAAAATGTACATCTGCAAAAAAAAAAACACTTTAAAAAGATATTTTGATCAAAACTATAAACATCCAGCACGATATGAGCAAGATTGTATTAAACTGTATTAAGGTGCCCTAACAACAGCCCACATACTAATAAGACACCTTTTTGGAAAGATTAGGACCTAAAAAATCGGTAGTAGTAGTAGAACACAGCATTTGGGTGTTCAATGGAGTTTCAGTCAAAAAACTGTGTCGTCCGGTTCAAAAATTGAGTTTACGGTAAGTACTTAAACTTAACGGTTACTTGAATTATGTTTCACACCAGGTGTATCTTCTCACAAGGGTTGCGGTATTGTAGCGATTTAAATGAAGTTAAACAACGATGTGGTTCCGGAGATAATATGTTGTTGTTTTTTTGTCTGATAATAGGCAGGGGGATTTTCGCACCCTGTTTTTAAGGGGTTAACTACATTCCTCCTCCCGTCACCGGCAGTGAAACCTCGCTACGCGGGAGCCTCGTCGCTGCTCCTCGACACCCACAGCGGGCCAGGAGACAGCCATGATCCGGGGAGGCCCTCTGCCGCGGCTCAGATCAGGGATCAACTCACCGCTCGGTGGCTAGATCTCACCGTACAAAGCACTGGGGGCCTTTCTACTGAGGTGAGTCTCTGACTCCCTCTGAGGCACAGTTTTATAATTCAAGTGTGAGCCATTTTTGTTCTGTACTCGTTGTGTTGAGTCAAGTGGCCGTCGTGTCTGATTAAAACTAAGTGGGACTGGTTTGTGTATGTGAGGCATGACATTTCTTCTAGGCTGTATTACTTGTGTGTCTGTCTGTATGTAGCAGGTACGATCATTTAAAAAGAAATGTGTGGCGTATAATGGTTGTGTCGCTCTAAAACCACAATAGGTGTCAGGTTGTTGTACTTAAACTGTGCTATTTTCTCCTGCAGTGGCCCAGTTTGTATCTCTGACAAGGCATCAGCTGCAGCAACACAGTTAATTTCTGGGAGCGCTGGATTCAATATTGAGACATTTATTAGGATATGGGTTCTCACCTTTGCTCATGAATTATGCATTAACGCTTAATGGTCTCCAGTATTCTCCCAGGATTGCTCCATGGGGAATTTTTTCCAGTCGAGTTAGATATCTAGGAGTTTATATGAGTATATATCTATATAGTTTATATGAGTATATATGAGAAAGGCAGAACTAAAATGAAAATAGGTGTCCCGCTAACAATGCTAGGTTGAATCGGATGTACTTTTTCACTACAGCGTGTTTTTCCTCCACGGACTAACTCAATCTTGTTTTTCCGGCGTTGCAGTATCCCTCACTGCGCAGTAGCACATGGATTTCAAGACTTCAAATGAAGAGGTTAGTAGGATTCAATCAATGCAATACTTTGACAGTAAATTGACTGATTATAGAAACAGCCTTAGCATTTCCAAGTGCCTGAAACATCAATGAAAGCGTGCCGGCTAGACGGCACATAAATCTGTTGTCCTGTGCATGTAGCCTCATAATCCATCCATTGTTACACTTGCACAAATAACTTCACCAACAAGTAAACACATATAATGAAACAGGCTTCTTGAAGAGAAAATCCAAATAGCCGCTGCTCCGCAAAAAGCAAAAAGTCATAATTAGCAATGCTCACTTGATAAAGATCTTTGCGTTGCTAATTAGTTTTTTATTTTTACAAACGCTTATCGGTTAGCATACTATTTTTCGAAATGTCATTCCTTTTTAATCTTTCCTTTTATTTATGATGGATATATTTGTCAAATGCAGTACATTACTGATTGAAGTGACTTTAGTGGCCACTTTATGAACTCAAATCCTCAGTAACGGGAGGATGACGGACCTTCAGTTGATCCACTTTTTGTGGCTGTTTGTCAAACTGAGGCCAGTGTTGATTCATTCATCAAGTTGACACTTCTGACTTTCGTTTTTCCTTTTGTAGCCTGATTTTACGTTAACATAACACATTTTTCAAAGTTCAACTGAAGTCCTTGCCATCAGCGAAACTACAGAGGCCTAATATTGTTTTAGATACAAGAAATAATCTGACAAACCTTTTAGTCAGCGAGAAGCAATAGTTTTCTAACAATGCGAATAACTTAAAAACCTAAACTTTTAATACCTGGCCTTCCCATATGTGTCCCTTGTCAATTAGTTCCACTACTCCCATCCCCCCATACACCCCTGGGTTAGATAGAGACGTCCTTGTTGCATATCCTGCATTGGAAATACTCATGTGCACGATTTCAGATTAGAGACGATGCTGGAGATAATTCTGGAGGGCTGTTTGAAGGAGAGAGTGATAGATGAGCACACAATGGGATCACTGATAAGGCTAATTATGTGCAATGCAAGTGCTTCAGCAGGTCAAACAACGCTCCTCCACGTGAGACGCGGTCTGACCCAGCTATATACAATTATGGCACTACTGCCCTCATTTTGCTCGGGTAATGACTCTCGCACACACGTTACTTCAAATAATGTGAATTAATGTGCCCCTCATTTCTTTTCTAACACTGCAGCTGCAACCCGGAGGCTCATTTCTTCACATTCCTTATTACGGGCGTCAGATAATACGCTGCATAAACTGACTTTGATTCAAGTTTTAACCTGCAGTGGAGAGACTCTAAGAATAGCGGCCGTGCAACCGGCTGTCTTGTTAACTGATGAGTGGCGTATCCCTGGTGACAAGGACGCTGACACTGGGGTTAAAAAAAAAAAATCTATTAGCAGTCTTGTCAGGTGAAGGTGCTTCTTTTATTTAGACCTTTTTTAAGTCAAGGACAGGACAGGCATTGCAATTAGCCAGGGAGGAGGAGGGATACGCAGGATGCAAATTTATGCGGATTAGCACATTTTAAATGGATCATTGGAAACAGTTGCTTGTGCGAAGCAGGGAAATTCAAATGTGGAGGGCGAGCTTGGTTCCAGCCACTTAATTTCACAGGTTCTTAATTAGCCATCATCCTCATCAGCGTTACACGTAGAACAAATTAGATCTTATAATTTTTTTCCCTCAGCGTGCATGTTTTCAAAGCACAAGACTCATAAAATGCTGCTTCTCAGAGCGTTGGCTCATTATTCCCTATATGTTTTATATATAAAAATATGTGTGTATCACTCAGAGATGCTGAATGTGGTTATTTTGTTCCAATAAGGAAAGTAGAAAAAAAAATAGACGTCACCAAAGCTCTATATCCTAATTTCCATGTTCATCCTGCAGCGAGTATTCAACAACATTTCATTTCATGGCCAGTTAATTTAGTCACGGAGGGATGATGAATGATTTTATCTTTCTGACTGTTCGCAGACAAAGACTGGGATTTATTTGATGCAAGAAGGTAATGAGGATCCGTTTAATATTCGACTGCACTTGGCTAAAGATATTCTGACCATTCAAGAACAAGATGTCATCTGTGTGTCAGGAGAGCCGTTTTATTCAAGCGTAAGTAACCCAGCCCGTCTTATAATCACTAACCGCCGCTGTGCCACACTTCACATGCTCATCTAACTAAACTGGAAGCAGCCTCTGTCTGTCTCACTGTCGGTTCTTTTGATTTTTCTCAACAACCGTTCATCCGATTGACTTCACACTTGGCGTGGATTGTTAAGCACCCGAGAAAGTGTAGCGTTGAGTGTGAGCCCTCGAGATCTTTGGGACATATTTGTTAGCTGTGTGTTATGTAAGCGACACACACACGCTGCGTAGCGTACTGAGAGGGTACCCCCTATTAACTGTTACACCGCCGAACGGCATGCTGGGTACAGCTCGTTCCCCGTCGCTCGCTACTACACGAGTTGTACCTACACATGGGGCGATGGATGAACAAAAAAAAACAATCTTTTACCCAGGAGACCACTGTTCTGTGTCACATAAAACTAAGTTACCTGTGAAGGACGCTTATTTATAACAGATATCGTACAATCCGTTGTGCGAGGATTAGTTGCTACAGTACGTTCAACAACAGATGAAGAGACCGGAAAATCTACAGGACACCTTTATTACTTTTTTAAGCCATGAAATGATTGTGTGAGCTTTTGCACCAAAATGATGTCGTGCCATGACAGGTCTGTTTTGGATGAGCGGTTCTTGAGAAATAACGTGTACCGCACAATACATGAAGGTTACAGCGCAAAGATACGGAGAACACTCTGAATGTCTAATAACAAATATACATAATTTCATCTATTCCTCGTGAATCAATTGTAGCTATTTAATAGTGATTTACCTGCTGGATCATGTAGCCTAATAATTAAGCCGCACTTGTCATCCTCCGTCTGACAACTTTTATTTAACATTAATAATTTTACTCCACTGAGGCCCGAGTCCATTACCTCTCTCAAAAGGGAATTATTCATTCAGTGATGTTGCTGTATGAACCCTCAAAGATAAATAGAGGAAGCGCCTGTGTCCTCTGAAACACGGTGACTAATTATCGTAAAGCGAGAGGATATGTTCCAGTAGTACTGCATTAGCATATCAGGTACTCCAAGTGAAGACTTTCTTAGCCTCGTCGACCAATTTACACTCATACATTTCAAAGAAAGCGCTGACTTCCTGCACACTGTCGGCACTAAATATGTATGTATGTATGTATGTATATGAGTCAGACACCAAATTCCTAATATGATACATCAACATCTGTATTCTAGACAACAACCACTAGAAAAGGGAGTTAAGGCACAAATATCTGCAACAATTACAGTCAATATTAAAAAAAAAAAAACATCCCTGATACGAGACCAACACTTTCTCTTAGGATCCACAGACTTACATAGAAAATCAACAACATGAATTATCTTTCATGAATAAGAGAAGTTCAAATAGAGACGGGGATTGGACAACAAACTGTCCAAATCTCACATCCAGATTTATAAATAAGTCTGGATATGTTGTTATTGTTTCAGGTTATTGTGAGTTTGTTGTGGTTATTGAAGCCTGTGGCTCAAAAATAAAGCTCTTGTTGTTACATATTGGGAATTTGCCGCCTGGCAAAAGTCTGCAGTATGAGAGAAATATTGCATTTTCAATAAACTTGGTGCTGACAATAAAGAAAAGTTTAAACTTTATTGTTCATTTTACATTAACCCACCACTTATTTGTCAAAACATACACAGCCTTGGATATATATATATATATATACATATATAGATATATATATATATATATATATATATATATATATATGTATATATATATATATATATGTATATATATATATACATATATATATATATATATGTATATGTATATACATACATATATATATACATATATATATATATATATATATATATATATATATATATATATATATATATATATATATATATAGTGTTTCTGTACTGTATTGCTCTGGATGGGCATTTTTCAGAATATATCATTATATTACAAATGTATGTAAAAAAAAATCACGAATTTGTACAAACAAACAAGTACAACATTATAATATTGCATTATCACCACTTCCTACTATACCATGTATAATTATTATTGAAAACACACTATACTATTTAAAAAGAAATATGATGTGCCTCACAAAAACAAATAAAGATATATCACTTTTTTGTGTTGCTTTTTATCTCTCCCCATTTGATTTAATGTTGATTACATTTGACAGCCCTCCCCACTTGTGTTGAGCTCAGGTTCAGCATCGGTCTGACCTCGTTTCTCGGTTCTAACTGAATCTCTTCCAGGAAAGGACTGTAACGATCAGGAGGCAGACAATTGGAGGGTTCGGCCTGAGCATCAAGGTAATTTAGATCCCATCTGATTAGGCTGCCCGTCTCAACTGCTTTAAATTAAGTCCGAACAAGTGTTATTGATCATTTTCTTGTCAAACTGAAATAACCGCGCAAGCTGAGGGACTCGCTGAAAATTGAGTTTCTTTCGAGTGTTTGCGGTTCTCTTGTAATTCAATGTAATTGTATTTGTCCTCAGGGTGGAGCGGAGCACAACATCCCTGTTGTAATATCAAAGATATCAAAAGAGCAAAAAGGTATATTGTTGTTTTTGGAAAAATATTTACAGCTCCATCTATTTTCCTCCCCTAGTTTGTTTTTAAGTGATTTGTAATTTTTTTTTTACTTCCAGCTGAACTCTCTGGGCTGCTTTTCATCGGAGACGGCATCCTTCAGGTAAAATGTCAACGCTCTTGTTTACACACCTCATCCTACTCTGCAAAAATAACACACACTGTATGTTTAATAATACATGTCCCACATGTCCAAAAAACTGCATATTCCTAAATGTCACATCCTAGATCTTTCATTTGTTACATGCAATCACCAACAAAACCAACAAAAAAAGCATCCGGTGCAGTGGAAACATTTCCGATTCAGCCGAAGCCGCTCTGTAATCATGGCGGCTGTGGATGTGACTTTCTTGTTTACAGTTTTCAGCGCAGATGCCATAACAGTTATTGTGCTTTCCTCATTAATCATTTTGAAGTTGGAGTTACAGTGATGTGGTGCCAGCAGTATTATTTAGGGTAACCCTGTTCCTGTTGTTTCCAGATAAATGGAATAAACGTTAGAAGTTATCGCCACGAGGAAGTGGTAAGCTGTCATCTCATATCTCATATTTTGCAACGTTGCGCTGCAACCGTTCTTTCAGCCGCTTATCTTGTCTCACTTAAGGATTTCTATCTTTTTTGACATGTAAAGCCAATTGTTTCTGTTTCATGCTCTTTTTTTGTAAATGTAACTGCAAGAAATATGTGTGTAAGTCTGTGTAAATCTCTTATCTTGGCTTTCCCATTCTTAGAGAGGCGTCAGCGCAACATGTTTCATTACAGCAAGCAATCGGCAGAAAACCTTGCAGTTTACAGCTTCTGCAAAAAAAAGATATCCCGCTGTTTTTTACTTTCCAGGTCCAGGTTTTGAGAAATGCTGGCGAAGAAGTGACTCTTAATGTCTCGTTCCTAAAGAAGACTCCAGCCTTTCTGAAACTGCCCGTGTGCGAAGACTGCACATGTAAGAAACCTCTACATGCACTCTTTCATTAAAGTATTGACCTATAATTACCATCACCGCACTGCAAAAATAATTAACCAAGAGTATTTATAGCTGGTATTATAAATGGTTGTCCTGGTGACAATAAACTGTAACGAAGAGCCACTTTGAGAATGAGAACATATAAATTCAGTTGTTTCACTTTCCTAAAGATATTGAGCGAGAGGGGTAAAGACTAAACTGAAAGAATTGACGTTGCCCATTGTGGTGCAATTGATTGCTCTTGCGAGGGAAAGCTTCATCACTCGTCATCGGACATGAAAGCTCTCATGAAATCCTTTCATACGCGTATGTAGGCCAGGTGGACCGGCCATCCAACCAGACAACTGAATACAAATTGGCACCGAGCAGAGTGGAGGAGAACAGAGTGGCACACTTTAGTTGCAGTTGGAAACCATGAAATCGATTTTTGGTGTTGTTTTGAGTTTGGAGGGTGTATTGGCTTTATTTTGTGTGTGTGTGTGTGTGTGTGTGTGTGTGTGTGTGTGTGTGTGTCCCTGCTGTACATTCAGGCATCCCCAGCGACCAGAGTAGTGGGACCTCCTCGCCTCTGTGCGATAGCGGCCTGCACTTAAACTACCATCCCAACAACACGGTACTTTCTTTTTTCATTAGCTTCTTATTTGACTGATTCTATAACTGGCCCTCTGTAACCATGCAGCGGCGAGCCCGGTGCCAGAAAGTTGTTTCCATGCAACTGTCGCTGCCTCGCTGATAACCGGGATGCTCTATCTTTATCTTTTTGAGGAGGGTGAATCAGCTTTCCTCTGCAGCTCGCTCTCGCTGGGCCTGCCTGTGCAACTGCAGCAGCAGCAGCAGGACTCTTGTACGTCTATTGTTTGAAATGTGCGAGGCGGGGAAACTACCGGCTCCTCTAAATTGCGATTCGCACACCTGCAGGACACGCTGTCCTGCTCGTCCTGGCCCACGTCTCCGGGGCTTCGCTGGGAGAAGAGATGGGTGGACCTGCGCCTTATTCCACTGCTTCACTCACGCCTGTCGCAGTACGATCCCGGCTCTGACGTCTGCAGGTGAGCTGCGGGACTTCATCTCGAGGGGTCAGTGGTGTCTGTTCTCACTTGCAGAGCTGGCGTCTCCCTGTAAGGCTGTACAGGCCGGCAGGGCTAAGATCTACTACCCGTTAAGTGCTTTGTTTTTGCTTTTTTTATGGAGCAGACTGCCATCCTTCATCTGGAAAAATATTTGTTTTCGCCCATTTAGTCTTATCCCTTTAAACACAATTAGATAAGCAAAATGTGGTGTTGCAGTATGACAGATACTGAATAGTGGATGCTTGACTTAATAAGCCCTTTGGCTGTCAATAAATACATTTTGAATTTTTAGAAACGGCAATCTTGTGGATTGCCTCTAAATGGACCACACTTGTGGTTTGGCATGTTTGAGTCAATTAATGGATATTATGCATTTTTAGATTGATTAGACATGCAGTTCATGGGTTCACTTTATTTTGGGGCAAAAATGAAGATCAACGTAACATCTTTTAGCACATAAAACATATCACAGTAACAAATGTTTCCTTTATTATCTTTCTGAGTAGGCTGCTTTTGAAAATGTGTTAATACGTTAAAAGCAGCTTACAGTCAATATTTTTATGATCACAATGTATCAAATGACAATGTGAAAGGGGTCGCTCGTATGTGATGAACCTTCTGAGACTCATCACCTGAATTTGCTCTTCCCCTTGAATTGACGGCGCTTTATAGAGTTTCAGCTCATTATTTAGCTCCAACGTCTCTGTTTTGGTTCACTCTCACCGCTCTCACAGTGTGGCTGCATCAGGCAGCTACAGGCAAAAAAAGCTCAAAAGAACTACTAAGCACTATCAGTCGGTACCAGACAGCCATTAGCGACTAGCTGGTGAACATAGTGGAGAAGTCACATTTTTCACAACAAAAACGGAGCTAAAAGAGAGTTAATATTTGACTTTCATTTGCAGACGAGTTTGCTATATCAACCTAAAAAAGGATAATATGTCAGTGTTGTGTTCACACAACTTGCCTCCATTGCCCCCAAGTGGCCAAAACTATATAAATATTTTGTTCTTCCTGAGACGTCAGATAAAAAGTGTTACGTGTGAATGTTACATGCTGGGATGAAATGAAATGGTATAAATGCTTCGACCACCCGAAACTAAAGTTGAGAAAAAATGACATATTGCCAGTAAGTTTCTCATCCTCTACTGACATAAATAGAAAGTGATCGCTTCCTTGACCATAAGGATGTAATTTGTAGTTCATCAATGCCAAATCCCCCCCATTAATCTTCCATTTTTCTCTTAATTCTTTCAGGAAAAATGCTTTCCAGGTCATAGCTGTGGACGGAGTTTGCAGCGGAGTGATCCAGTTCCTCACAGCGGAGGACTGCTTGGACTGGCTTCAGTCCTTGGCGAGCAACATCTCCTGTCTCACCAAGCACAATGTGAGTATGAAATAATGACACCTGTTTGCTCTGCCGCCTCTCACTGCCGCCCAATGTGAACCAATAACCTGTTGGGGTGGGAGTTGATGCAGAAGAGCCCCTTTGTAAATGTCACAGCATTAAGTTGGACGCATAATAATGTCTTTTCACTCTATAAGTAACAGACATACTTATTTCTACGAGTCCAGGGTCACAATAACAGCAGTTGCGCTGCACTTCACTTGCTCCCTCCCGCCAAACCTGTTCACTTATTATCTATAATTCAACATAATACGTTCAACAATAATGATGGCAGGGTGCAGCGAGAAACAAAGATATAACTACAGTGTTGGGTCTTTCTCACGTTGTGAGCATATTGTTGCGGGGTGGGGACAACAAAGCGTGTTTCCAGATGGGTGATGCTGCTCAGCGAGATGGGAGGGAGGTCAAATACAAACACTGCTAACAGGCTCCATCTTGTGCGGTGACTCATACAAAACCTTGAGCATGGTGTATTTCCAATCATCATATGATAAGTTACTTTTTTTTAGAGAGTCTAGTAAGCCGCCATCTATAAACATATGTAACCAGTCAGTTTCGTGTTGGTTCTCCACATGACGGGGAAGTGGAAAAACAGGGATTTGTACTGATCGTGTGTCCGCTGGTGAGGCTTTGTGTGAGAGAGGGTCTCCAGGGAATAATGGAGGCCTGGTTAATTGGAGTGGATGAAGTGAGCGACACACTGAGCATTACACTAATCACTCACTGCCAGAACGGCCTCAACAATGGAGAGTGCATTTCTCATTCTCTGGCCTTTGCTTTTACTGAGGCGTGTGCGTGAGCTACAGCAAACTAGGCGGATGTAGGACAGAAAGATTTCTGCAGGAGAAAAACAGATGTCTAATTGAAAAGACATTTTGATTTTGATACCACCGAACCGGCAACGATGTCGATTTATTAATAAGCTTCAGTATTTCTCAGTTAATGACCTGCATTACTTTTAAAGAAGGAGATCGTTTATTGTCACTTGAGCTGAAATGCCAAAGTGGTGTAATGTTGACCGTCTGCTTACTAGCAGTAAACACAAAGCACGACAGAGGCTGGTGAGAATGGCATTAGTTCTGCAGTTATTTAATCATAAACCAAAGTATCGGTCAAGTGTAGATTTTTGTCGCGAGATGAAAAGTGAAAGGATCACCAAAGTTATTAGGATTCATCCATATATGTCCATGTTTCATCCTCATGGCGGCATTCAAAGAAAAGTCATGTAGGATTCTTGTGACCTTAAATGTCCAGTAGTAGACAGACCTTACGCTTTAAAAAAAGATATAACAGATAAAAGGAGAACTTTTGTTCACCATCCTTCAACTAAATTGGGTCCCAGTAATAACACTATTTCTTATTTTCTACTCCAAATTTAAGGTTTACATTTTGTGACACTGTTTATTTTTGTAATGTATTGCGTCTTTTGGTTATTATGTGCTGTATTGGTATGCTTTTTGTTTTCCATTTCACTGCTGCACAAGCAATTGCCCTTTTGGGACAGATAAAGTGATTTTATTGATTGATTTATTGGACGAGTCCCACAAAGACCTTAAAACAACAACAACAACAACAACTGTAAAACTTGAGAATACGTCAGGGGCTTGTTTTATCAAGTGTTCACCTGTTTCTCAAAGTCAAAATACATATTCATAGATAGACCTTTTTTTTGTTTGTAAATAGAATAATTGGGCAGTTAAATAGGAAACCTTACAAATGGGGCGTACAAATGGCCAAAAATAGCACAAACACTTACAAATATATGAACACCAGGGACATAATTAAAAGTAGGGTCATGCTTTGCTTGCAGAGCAGCTTCAGTCTTTCTTTGATAGCTGTCATAAAATGTAACTGAGCCGTTTGTCTTGAACAAACGTCGTTAAATCACTGTACAGAAAGGTGCATCAATATTATAGTGTTACAAAACACTAGCATAGAAATGTGGGGTATGTATGGAATATGTCATTTCAATTAAAACGCTCTTTAAAAATCCACAGTATAGTGTCTATGGGGCATTTTAGGAACATGCTTTTCAATCTCAATGTTTTTAAATGTACTACTGTGTTGGCAACCAATTCTTGGCCTTTGGCATTTACAAGTAGTGACCCCGAAATAAATACATTATAATAGAATATTTGTTAAAGTAGTAACCAGATGAACCAAAAACAAATCTGTGCATCATTGAGCTGGACAGAAAATGATACTGCAAAGCATGTACAACACACACGTGTATATGTCATCATTATTAAGCTGACATATAACTGCATAGTATCTTAATTACTCAAAATATAAGGTGATTCAAAATGTCCACCAAATGTTTTGTTTCAGCAATCAAAAGCTGAGGGACAGTTAGTGTTGAGCCTGTATATGATTACAAAAAATGATTATCATATATGATATTCTATGAGGAGCTGCAGCTGTCACATTAATGTAGTAAAATACAATATATCCGTAAAGTTCAGTGGATTCGAAAGTCAAGTAAAGCACGTGTCGAGCAGAGGTGGGTAGAGGAGGAGGGTAAGTACTTTTACTAATGTGGATATGAGTGGAATTATTTCCACCACAGATGGTCTTCCTCAGGTAAAGACGTGAACACACACCTGTATGTATTTGTGATGTAACGACAAATCCTTGTCTCCTGATTGGATAACCTGCCTCATATATACCAGACTATATTCCCAGTCTGAATCTCTCAAGTGTGATCTCAAAATAGTACGTTAATATTATACTCTGAGTACACCAATAAGTACTTTTTTTTCTTTTTCACATGCCATACTTGATCTGGCAAATAAATCACCAAATCATGTGCATAATGGACCGCGTCTATTAAGTCCCAGTTCCCATCAGAGACAGCCACAGAGCACATCAATTACATCAGAGGCCAAATCAGTCTCTTATCTCTCTGAAAATGTCTCTTATCAGATGGCTCCGTTAGGCCAATTAGGAGGTGATGCTGTGATGTTTCATCATTAATTACATGTTCAACATGCGGGTTCAATTCGTCACTTTAACCATCTGTGGTTGAAACATACACGTCATGTCTGCATGAAATAAAAGCAGTTTGTCTCCGTGTGCGTACATCATTTGGTCACTCTACTAACGCTGTGGTGCTTTGAAACAGAGAGTCGAGGTGGCTGCGGTAGCTTTTAAGAGCGGCAGCAGACCTGGGATCAGCTTGGAGGAGACAGGCTGACCACCGGCTTCTTAACGCATCATGAATGCGCGATACATAGATACAAGTAGAATGCATCCAAATGTGACGGATTAAAAGTAATGAATATGCTGCATTAGGGGGGTGACTGAGCGATTGTTGTATTAAACTGTAAATCATAGCTTGTTTTATGAAAAAAAGCCCCAAACTGCTGCATTTGGATGTATTGAACACCATCAGTAATATACAAGTGAAATATATGGTTTAGTACATGAAAAAATAAAAATGTCACAGATGCTCGCAAATATTTTCTCTGTACTAAACACTCTCTCTGCTTCACTTTATCAAAGTCAACCTTTGCAGAGAGAATGTTCACATATTGTGCTATGATTTAGTTGGACCTTACTGCTGCATCATTTCAAAGAAATAATCATCCTGAAAGTGCTTTTTTTCTAGGCGGACCTGAAACCTTTTCATTCTTTTCTGTGTGGCATCTTCATTTACTCTTAACCAGTAACCAGACTGATATTTAGACATCTGAAGAAAATCTCACATGTGTAGCCTTTTATTATAACACCCAAATTATTAAAATAGCCCAAGTGGTTTTCTATTGGTTAAAAAGTTACTTGAGTACATGCAATGGAGTATTCCTTCATTACTTTAGTGTACCTTTCACCCCGGTTAAAGTTCTCCTGTATGTATTCTTGGACTGACTGCGAGTTGCCTGATTTATAGTATAACTTAAAGAACTGGACACTTCCCTGTTCGTGTCAGCGGCAGGTGACACGACAACCAGTGGCTGAATCCGAACAAACCCCTGGTCTCTGCCCTCAAATATCCAAAACCCGGCTCCAATCTTGACAGTTATCTCGCTTCTTCGTTTCAGCCCAAACATTTCAAATCAAGCAGCTGTGACTCGCCTCTATAAGAGGACGAGTTCAGGTCTGGACGGCTTAATTTGGTGTTCTGCTGCTAAGAAACAGTTATATATATATATTGATAGAATAGTATAGTGTAGGATTAGCAGCGAGTGATACCTGTGATCTGAGCAGAATGTTTTCATTTAAAGCCTGACTGCTCTCTCGGTAGTTGCCCCGCTTTTTTTATCACATAGAGAATGGATTTTTTTAAATGGATTTTCTTTTAATTTTTTTCTTTTTCTTTTTTCGGAAGAGCCTCGGGTCTTTGTGGGAATGACTATCTATCTCATTTTGTAATTTGCATGCATTGACTAAATGAAGTAGCTATAACAGTATTCATTCAGTGCTGTGGTTAACATGTTAGCACAGGTTCTGCGAGGACACCGTTTATTTGTTCAGAGACACATTACTGATCGTGAGTCCCTGTGGGTCCCACAACTGCTTGATATTCTGCCAGTAATTGGTGTCTGATTGTTGGCAGAAGCTATTTTAATGAGTTATTGATGTTCTTTTTAAATTTTAACAGGTGAAGAAGATTAACCGAAATTTTCCAGTTAACCAGCAGGTAAGGTGTTTCTCCTTGTTTAGATTATCTTTGTGCTCTGGCCGACTTTAATTTGTGCATTTTATTCTCATCTCGTAAAACATCACACAAGTGAATCTAATCAGGGCAGCCAGTCACAGAAAGGGCACGGTACAATCTTGCCAACTATTGCAACATGAGGAGAGTGTTTGCATCATTAAAACACATCCACTGAGAAATTATCCGAAAAAAACTTGAGCGCCTTCGTCAGCTGACTTCCAGCGTCATCGCTCCGTCTCCACACGGGGATGCTCCGTTTTTGTTGCTAATTTTGTGCCGCATGAAAAAAACGCGTGAATTCACTTGACAATTCTTTTTAAGAAAGAAAGCGGCGTGAGACGTGACTACTTGTCCCGAATCTTTCACTCGCTTGTGTCGCCATCAGTGGAAAGACTCCAAACAGAAAAGCCAGCAAACATTTTACTTTGGTTGCAATCACCCAGAATCTAATCAGTACTGATGTTGAGATGCACTTGTTCTTTTTAAATCATGTCTCTGAACATTTGCTTTGCTTTATTTATCTTTATCTTCCCA
Organism: Taurulus bubalis; assembly: GCF_910589615.1. Taxonomy (NCBI): domain Eukaryota; kingdom Metazoa; phylum Chordata; class Actinopteri; order Perciformes; family Cottidae; genus Taurulus; species Taurulus bubalis. The sequence continues at coordinate 38,840,976 of NC_136589.1, read as the reverse complement.
TCGTTTTTTCCCTGAATACTATATGTGGGATGACAATAAATACTGTGACAGATACTGTTTATACTGTTTCTACGTCTTCAGACGTGTATTAGACAGCTGTGGGAAATGTTACAAGAGGGATGTATTGGATGTTTGTGTGATTTTGTACCTTGATTTGTCAGATATTTTATCTCCTAAAAATAGGAGTACCTGAATGGTAATCTTTCATGCCCCTGATAACTTTGTTTCACAAGTATTTTTCAATTAAGTTGAATATTCAGGCCTTATTCATGACATTCAAGTTCAAATTTGGAGAGGACAAAAAAACATTTAAATTATTTGTAATACTAATAACCTCTGTGAATGTGGTTTGATCCTTGCAATGTAAGCAAACTAAATGTATACACATATTGTTAAATATTTTATACATGTTTTATGTTTTATTCTTTTACCCACGTGAAAAAAACTCAAATGCAAAAATCTCATGTAACGAAAATAACGAAAACCTGGGGTGGTCGATACATAGAAATGTTAGTTAAGTGAATTAGTTCATCACATACATTCTGAAACAAAAGACATTTTTAATATGGAATAAAAACAAATTATATAGACATGCTTAAAACTGTGGCACAGACTCTTCAGTATCCTCCGAGAAGAGTCTTCTTCACCATGACACCATGCATTTTATTTAGCATTGATCCTATTGATGCGGTATTGACACTGAAAACAAAGCTTAGTGTCAGTAGTATTGATACTTTTAGTATAGATCCGGAGAAGAGAAGTATTATGATATTGTGACATAAATGCACATTTACGTCTTCCCCTGTCCGATAGATTATCTACATGGGCTGGGTCGACGAGAAGGAGCAGGACTCCGTTCAGGACCGAATGTATTCGCCGAAGTTCCTCGCGTTGCGTGGTTCCTCCCTCTTTAAGTTCTCAGCACCTCCTGTAAGTCTTTACTTGATCCTCATTTGTCTTGCCTAACTTCCTCTTTCAACCATCAGACGGCTCTGTTTGAATTGAACGTTGTTCAAAACTCTACGGGAGATTTTTCACATCGCGTTAATGTATTGTTGAAGGAGAAAATGTTTTCCTGTTCGGAAAGAAAAGAAGGAAGCGGCTCACTCATCGTCCTTTGTGCTGCATTGATCTTCCCCTTGATTGATGATGATCATTAAATCTGTTTACATTCTGCCAGCCACTTAAGTGATTATGACAAGAAGGATAAGTTGTTGATGGTGCTGGAGATGAGAAAAGATTGATAGGAAACTGGAATTGCCTGCTCAACTTGAATTTGCTCAGATAAATGGAATATGCTAATGTGAGTGGATGGTGTAATGTAGACGCTTGTTCAGACGATGTGAGAAGCTTCTTCATCACTAAAGACGAGTTACCTAGAAGTTTGAGGAATATTTCCCCCTCAAATGGCAGGATGACGGCTCTGAAATCAATAATACGGATCAATAATTGACCCCTAGAAAAACAGACACATTTAATCTTCGGTTATTTACTGCAGATATGAAGCTGTGTTTTCTATTGTTACGATTTTACACAGGTTTCTGGTAAGTTGGAGATTTGGGCTGATTTTTATGTCAGTGGGCGGGTTAGGGTGCGGGTGAGGGTCGTCTGGCAGCGCTGCAGGCCGGCACATGCTGAGTGAGAGCGATACTCGGGGTCACGGAGGGTGGAAACGTTACTTCTCCCAAAAAAAAGTGTAAGGAATGCATTTAACAGTGTTCATCTGCTCTAAAGCAGAAAACATGAGCATGACCAGCCACTAGCTTCGTGCTTACAGCGGTAACTTAACGTTGCCGTTTCTTCCAAAGGAAAGGGGGATGTCACTAGCTAACTCATTATGGGGTTATCTTGTATAGGGTTGTCTTAGAAAGGAATTCCAAATTAGTGAACTGTACAAAATTTGGCAAGTATTTAAATATACAAAACATTAAAGTATAACTAAATCGGTCACCGTGTTGCTCGTCCAAGTTTTTCTAGCATTTAAGGCATTGCAGAGTTATGTTAGAAAGAATAACATTCAATTATTGTTTGATTTATAATACTGTATTACAATACTAGGGACAAGGCTCTACCCTGCAACACATGAACATGTGCTACTCCTCAATGTCAATGCCGGCACAATTCACAGAGCTTTAACGTTAGCATTGACTTTCAGGCAACAACGACAAGCCTGCTTTTTAATATTTTGTTTTTTTAATTGAAGAACCATACTTGCAGAAATGTATTTAAAATAGTGTCATGAAAAGTGTTAAATATACAAAACAAAAAAAAAAGTAAACTGTCAGACATGTCTAGCAATCATTTACAAGGGTGGTGGGGTTAAATTGTAATTTTATGCAAAAATATATATATTCTTTTTTTTATTATTTTATTATTAATATTAAGTTTGACTGTCTTTCCCTTTTTTAATAGAGCCATTCTTCTAATCAAAATGCATGTGACATGTTTCAGGTGACAACATGGGACTGGACTAGAGCAGAGAAAAGCTTTACGCTTTACGAAATCATGTGCAAGATTTTAAAGGTAAGGCAGCCGCTTCGGTTTCATTTCTTGAGCATTCAGAGAAGCAACCGCTCGCACCGGATACATTGAGAGAATATAAAGTAGAAAACTGAGGAATGCACTTATATAACCCACCAATTTATTTGCATGTGTTCTACTTCAAATCCCACAGAAACTCAAGATTCAGATTTCATTGTTCATTCTCCGCAGGTTGGAGGTCACTTTGAATTTGATTGTGAGAATTTATCTGCAATTTATTATCTTGAAACTCAGGATGGCAAATTTGATGTTGGATCAGATAGAAGTTCAGCTACTCTGCCATAGCCGTTACACAATGCCATTTAGGTGACATAAAGTTCTAACGAGATACATTATGGTAAAACATTGCGCTGTTCGGCGTGCATGTAATACACATTACTTTCGCGTAAGTGTTGGTTATGTGGAGTAAAATAATTCAAATGCTTTTAAAGCCGCAGTCCGCCGCCGTCGGACTAAATAAACCTCCGTTCAGCTTCAGGAAACTGCATTGCTGTCGCTTTGTCTTATCTCCACGTCACTCTGCCCATCTGTACCTGATCAGCATGGCAGCCGTACTGTCTTATCTTAGGATAACGACCTTCTAGACAAGAGGAAGCACTGCTTCAGCGTCCAGACGGAGAGCGGGGAGGACATGTTCTTTAGCGTGGAACTGGAGTGCGAGCTGCTGATCTGGGAAAAGGCTTTTCAGATGGCCACGTTCCTGGAGGTGGAGAGGATACAGGTCAGGCACCTGAACAGTAGGCAGTGTGACGGGAATTGTGATGATTTTAATCTAGCACACGGTTCCCGCTCAGTTGTTTTAACACAGAAATTGACTACGCTCATGTGACTTTTTTTTTTAGAATGAAAATAAAGGCTTTTGTGTCCTTGTGTAGCTCTTTTGGGTAACATCTTGTTCTCCTATTCTGTAGTGTAAAACGTATGCCTGTATCATGGAGAGCCACCTTATGGGACTAACAGTGGACTTCAGCATGGGCTTTGTGTGCTTTGATGCAGCTTCAAAGGTGAGTGGGAGACTTTATCATCAATAAAAATACGGACCAGAGAGTCTTTCAGTGGGAGATTTTCCGGCAACTGCACTGTAGACACAGTGGGATGAAGCAAATCGCGATGCAGCAGCCTCTCTTTTCCTTTTTTTTTTTAGTGCTACTAACTTATTCTGCACTGTGAGCATTTTGGGAGTATGATCACATTTGTTTTGACGGCTGGTTCCTCACCCCGGCTCAAACCTCTCACTCCCTCCCGCAGTTCATTTTGGCCTTTCCCCAGGTCGGAGAGCTGTGTGCCGACTACGCCGCTGGTGCACATTATGTGGATGAGCGGGACAACGAGCGTTGCCATATTGTTCTACAAGATTTTGGCCCCGTTCTTGCAATGTGAAGCAACAATGTCCCCCCCAAGGACAAGAGACATGTTGCCAGCGTATTGTTTACAGAGAGAAATGCACAAAACACAATCCATATGTAAACTCAAATTGGAGACAAAACACTGGGCGGGATTACTTTGTAATTAAAAGCTGCTGTTGGCAAACTTCAAAAAGCATGTTTGAATTGGTTTCAATCAGAAACGGCGTGGAGACGACTCTATTTGACAAGTGGAAATGAATCTGCTGGCTACGGACCCAGTGAGATGTTTCACCATGGGTCTATTTTTGTAATCAAAAGCAGCAACGTTACTTTATAAGGCACAACATAAAAAGAAAATACGTATATAACAAGGATGACAGTATTACCAGACATGTATTTTTATATTTAAAAGCATAAAGCACAGCTCTGAGTTTGAACTTGCGGTCTTTCTGCGTTAAGTTTGCAAGCTCCCCTTCTCATGCGTGTGATTCCCTCTGACAGTCCAAAGACATGTGGGCTAATTTACTGCTGTCGGCGTAATATTGCCGTCGTGTCAAGATCTCTCTTAAGGAAGTCTCTCGCTCACCCGAGACCCTGCACAGTACAAATGGGTACAGATAGTGGTTAAATGTACAAAGCTCTTACTGTGGTACAGTCTATCAATAAATCAAAACATTAAATAAAAAGCACAATATTTGTACATATCGAAAGATGTTTTTTCTCAAAGCAGTAGAGACTCAAAGGCCACAGCTCTGACACCAGAGACTGGAGTGAGCTGCTGCACAAACCAAGAGACGGAAACGGCAAGCAAACGGGTACTTTTGACAATTAACTGCATCAGAAAGGCCATGACAAATAATCTATATGATATGAATGATGTCAGAAATTGAAGATAATCCCATTCTGTAAACTGCATTATTGCTATGGTGGGAGAAGTATTCAGATCATTGAAAACGCATTGAAAATAATACATCAGTAATATGTTCTGGAAAATTATTTCAGCATTCTTCCTTGAGCTGAGAATAAATAACTGTGCTAAAATAATCCCAAAACTACCATTGCTATGATCCTGCATGAATAGATAGCAGGCTGAACGTCCCCCAGGTCCGGTCACATGGTAGCACATGCAGGTTGGATGGAGTTACATAACGTTGCTTTCTTCCCAACTTGTTTCAAACGGTTAAACAACTCAGTTGCTAAAGTGGATGAGTCATTTCTAAGCATGGAAGAGATGATTTCATAGATCCGTTATCGCCACAGACTGCACATCTTCAGATTTAAACCGTCATGCCAGCTGGATCACCGCTGAAAAGGTCCTGGAGAATGATCTCTAGAGACGTTCACATTTTGGGTTGATGGCTTTTGTTCTTAATCAAAATCAAACTTCGATCAGATTTTAAATAAAAATGCCACTCATGCACCATAGCGATATAGTGAACACAATTATATCCACTGTGGATTCAAATATTTTGGCATTTCTGTGTTTTATTTAGCAAACGAAGAAGCTTGCTCTGGTTAAAAAGAACAGCCATCCCAGGTGCATGCTGGTCCTGTACGTGCCTGCCTACTGTATATATATATATATATATATATATATATATATATATATATATATATATATATATATATATATATATATATATATATATATATATATATACATATATATATATAACCTAGTGCTGCTAATTCCTACAAAAAAATATAATCTAAACAAATACCAAGCAAACATACAATATCTTACTTCATACTTATAAAGTGAATATCTCGAACAAATCAAATACCCAAAACAAATAAAAAAGGAGCTCCTACAATAGCTAATGTAAAAACACTTATAATGCAGGAGGATGGCTGCTGTCGGTGCTATATCATTATATATTATACTATTGAAGACTTACTGCTCCATTAATGTTTAAGACTTTAATGAGTTCAATGTAGCTGGCCAAAGTGAGCTAAATTATCTTAATGAATTCATACTGTTGGGTAATTTTATCTACAGCAATGTATCAATAATAATTGTATGGGAAATCCTAAGAGGTATATCTGCAGCTGTCGCGTAAAGTGAGATAAAGAGTATAATATCTCCTTCTAAAATGTATTAAAGTAGAAATATACGATCGCATAACACCTACTTTAACTAAAACAATACTGAGTGGAATCTCATGAGAATGAATCCCATGAGGAAACAGACTTAACGTGTCTCCGTGCGCCGTAGGCCTCAGTACAGATCTACTATTATAGGTGCTTGTGACTGACATGAAGGAGACGGAGATATCGTCACCTGTCAGAGCCACAGTGGGCTTTAAAGGAAAGCTGGAGAGGTGACACTCCCTGTTACACTCTGATGAGTCGTGAATATCTGCTCTGAATTTGAAAGATTTCTATTACAGTGGGACTTCTTGTCTATGGCATGTCAAACTTTTTTTTTTTATTATGCCGTAATTAATCTGATTAGTGTCACAATAATAATTACAGTGGCAGGAACAGTTACAGATTCATGTGAAAGCGCGGCCAGCTGTCTACCTATCGTTCGGCTCCCTGTGCAGCTTTTGTTTATTCAGCTCAACACTAATTGAATCACCAAGGCTATGCTATTTCAGGTGAAATCACTGCGGCTTGTTAAATGTCCTTAATCGCAGAAATAACAAGTTGGTGACACGCTCCATTTCTTGGTCCATGCAATATTATCGTTATTCATGAAATGAGAAGGAAACGCAGTCATTTTTGTTGTTGTTGTACTTAAAGTTAGTTTTTAATCGTTGTAATTTCCTCTCTTCAGGCAGTTCTGTGGAGATACAAGTTCTCCCAATTAAAAGGCTCCTCTGATGACGGAAAAAGCAAGATCAAGTTTTTATTCCAAAATCAAGACTCCAAATCTATTGAAGCGAAGGTAATTCAACTACCAGAGAACATTAATGCTGCATGCCGAGGAAACGGTTATTCAACAAGACAATCACAGCAACAAAGTTCTAAAAAATGTATGACTTACGTACGTTTTTTTTCCCCCTTGTCTTTTAGGAGCTGGAGTTCTCAAACCTCTTCGCCGTGCTTCATTGTATTCACGCTTTCTTCGCTGCCAAAGTCGCTTGCCTGGACCCGATTTTTGTGGAGAGCCAAGGCACCGCGATGACCGCCGGGTTTCCTTCCCTTTGCAGCATCTCGTGCAACTCACAGACGCCCAAACTCAAATACGCCACCTGACAGGCGCCGCCGCTCTGAAGCTGTGACCGCGGCCTAAAGAGGCGGAGCAGGAGCGTGGAAAACAATGAGCAAAGGATGACGTTATTTTAAAAAAGACCTCTTTGAGAGTGATATACTTGATATTGTGGAAGACAATAAAAACATGAACCTCTGCTTTTGAGAGACTTCACGGAGAGACTGTGGACACAACCCGTGCGATTCTAATATGTTTTTAAGTGAAATTGTCCTCTTGATCCTCAGACATCCTTATGATCAACACATCTCAAAGGAAAATGCAGTTCTTTTCCCACGGTAGCCTGCTTTTTTTAATGTGATTTTATTCAAGATTTTTTAGCCTTTTCGTGTTTTCATCGGACAGTAAATCACTTGTCTGCACACTGATGTGATGACGCTTTCTATATTTCATTTATTTGTGTGTTCTTGAGCTGAAAATGTTTCCCCTACATTCATACTTGAATTAGCAGTAGAATTTAATTTCCACTGGAGTGTAATACGAGTGCATCTGAAAGGGAAATATCGATGTAAATCTGATTCAGAATTTTCGATTCAAAGGAATGCTTTTCGTGTACGTGTGCGACGATACCGAGTAACCTCGTTTATTTTTCTCTGTATATGACGTAAAGAAGCTGAGGTCAAAAGGCTGTAGTTTTTATCACAGGACCACGCAACTATAATGTGACAATACAACTCTAAACATGATGAAGAAAACACCTTCTATAATGTTTCTAAGCCTTTTCTCCCCAAAACTTGATTATGTAAATAAACACTGACATTCAAATAAACTCAAAGAATTATGAATGATGGCGATTACTTGAGGGATTACGCGTAGGGATTATGGCATTTGTTAATTTGATGTGCACCAGAGATAACCAGGTGGAAAACCTCATAACCTCGTGCTCTCTCCATCATCTTCTCAATTGACCAAAAGAATAAAATCTACAATGAGGTCTTTTAGAATATATATATTTTTGTTGTTGTTGCAACTTCAGCTTGTAAATATGACAACTTTTCATTGACTATTAAGAAAGAAAACACAGTGAAGAACAGAGATATGTAGCGTTGTGGCCTGCAAAAGGTTTGAGATGCCCCCTTTAAACTTCTCTCTGTGTTAAACTGTTTATAAATGCAGCAGAGTGATAACTAACCTATCATACTCCAAAAGAGTTCAGGTCAATTAGCGCAATTAGTCATGCTCTTACCTTCCATTTACAAAGCAGACTCGGAACAGAAGGGGCCCACGAGTAAGCAAACTCTAGAGGATAGCAAATTAAACGGGGTCAGTGAAGTGCTTTGCACTTGTTAAGATGACTGGAGTGTCTGAGGGACAATAATGGTGGTGCAGTCTATGCAAAGAAAGTCTGAGTGATGCGTTTGTGCTTTAAAATGATCTCCGTTGCTCACTTTTCCATATCTATCGCAGGATCCTAGAGAGCCAGGTTTATTTTATTTTTTTGCAGATGTTTTATTAACAAATATTCTGTGTGATGAATTAATAAATGAGACCTTTTATAACATGGCTCACTTGTGGTGGGTTTTATTTTCTTCACACAAGTGTAATTTGATTGTACTTAAAAGGGAGCTATGCTTTCTGTACTTAATATTTTCTTGGTAGCAGCTTGAAATATACTTGACTACGCTTCAAGACATTTACATTTTGAAAATGACCCTAATTCGGCGTCGTGCTCAGAGTTGGATAAACAGATTGATACAAACTCTCTTGAGAAATGCTCTAACTCCAACTCTTGGGAAGAAAGTGGAAATTCAATTCCTTTCATTGTCATGTAAGAACTACAACTTAAAAATATATTGACTGCCATTTTCAGACGCCATTAAATCATCAAGGCTATTGAAATACACTTGTACTCAATATTAACATACTTAAAATATAACTTAATTTACTCAAATGTATATTTCAGCGATGATATTTACATATTTAAAGACATTCAGGACCACAATTATAGCAAAAAGAAGTGTAGTTAAATACAATTGAGTGTATTTCCTGAGAAAACTGTTTAGTGCACTTCAGTTTAGTCAATTGTAATATATTCTGATGTAATTTTCTCCATATCAAGTCTGTCACAGGTCAAAAACTAAATCACATGAAAAACCCCTGATAAACTGAGTGGAACAAAAGAAAGGAGATGAATCAGCAGCTGGGAAGAAGCTCCTGGTGTGCTTGTTTTGTTCACCTGTCTGTCTTAAGCTCCAGGTGCATCTGTTTGGTTCACCTGTCTGTTTGAAAGTCCAGGTGTGTCAAGTACATCATTATGGGATATGGTTACCATTCATGTAACTTAGCATAGTTCTAAAAGAGCCTCATTCAGAACAGACCTCAGTAGAACAGAGAGCAGGCTGACTGTACTGGGACAGAGAGGCTGAGTGGACTGGTTATACTGGGACAGAGAGGCTGAGTGGACTGGTTATGCTGGGACAGAGAGGCTGAGTGGACTAGTTATGCTGGGACAGAGAGGCAGAGTGGACTGGTTATACTGGGACAGAGAGGCAGAGTGGACTGGTTATGCTGGGACAGAGAGGCAGAGTGGACTGGTTATACTGGGACAGAGAGGATTTTCTTTCTTTACTTTACCTACAATTCTCTCCCTTTTTTTCAATTGAATGCAGTAAAATATATTCAGAGTAAATGTAAATTTACTCTGAATAAATATGAACTGACTTGAATAATGTACATTTCTAAAGGTAAATGTCTTATTTAAAAGTAAAAAGCTTGTCCTTATGTAAAATATTCTAGAGCTCCTTCTTCCAGTCCTCGCTGTCAGGAAATCATTTATACATTTAGTAAAAAGTATGAAAAGAAACACCATGAAGATGTCCTCCGGGTTATCTTATCTTGGGACTTATTAAAGATGCATTGCTTTATACGAATAAGAGTATCCAACTCTTTTGTGGAGATTAAAATCCAGATATAGCTCTGCTGTTTACATTTTGAGAACCTCTTCACATTAAGCAAAGACAATATGATTCAACAAAGGTTCACAAGCTGATTTTACACATCAGCTTCTGTTTCTATTGAGACATAATCATACATCTCCATCTTGCACCCACATTTCCTCTATTTTTATACAAACCGTATATTAATTTAATGTCAAAGTGATTTATTAAGTAAATAGTTTATTTGACATTACAATGGCAGTGCCTGTCACTACATCTATTAAATCTTCTTTTAGATGGATCAACACAAGCTTTAAGTTTGTACAACTTTTGCACAGTCTTTCAGTGACTTTGCTTTAGCTCTGTTCATTGTCTGCACTATTTTATAATATACCAAATCATTACATTTCATAACATGAGATCTGACCATAGTAACCATTATCCATAATACGTATTGCTCGTTTTTGTAACTAGACGGTTGAATTAATAAATGTTTTATATGTTGACCCCCAAACAATAACATAAATATGGAAGTATAAGTCAGCAATAAATTACATGCAAGCCTTAGAAGTTAGTACATCTCTACATTTATACAGTATTGCTATTGACTTTGACATTTTACCATTTATATAATCAATTTGTCTCCATGTTACTTTATGATCAATCACAACCCCGAGGAATTTTGTCTCAAAAACTCTTTCAATTTTATCATCACAGAATTTTAATTCAATATCCCTCCTTACTCCTTTCGTCTGTGTTTGTTGCAGGAAATCCAAAAATCTGTCAGAAAAGCTATAGTGCGAGGGTAGATGGAAACCTTTTTTCTTTGTTTATCAATTAACAGCAGAAAGTCTCTACATCTTCTTTCGCAAACTAAAAACACATCTTTTTCGACTACACCTTGAATAAAGAAAGTAGCACCGTAGTAGCACTTAAATAGCACTTACTTATAGCGCTTTGTAGTTTAGCTTTATTGAAGAAATTATACTTTCTTGATTCTTGTTGTTCTGAGTTTGTACTCATGAGTTTGTACTAATGCACTTATTGTAAGTCGCTTTGGATAAAAGTGTCAGCTAAACGAAATGTAATGTAGTAGCAGTGACTCAAGCAAAAAAAAAAAAAGAAGCTTTCCAAGGATTCAGACTGCCACTTTTTTCTTCTTCATATCTGCTCGTAAAGACTCGATCACGTCGTACACGCTCTCGGGGAAGAACGACTTGCATGTAACAAATCAAACAAACGAGACACGCAAAGAGCCGTTGCAATAATTAGAAGAAGGCATCACGTGATTGTAATTTTTTTTATTTTTGTGCCAAACATTTACGGAGAAACAACACATTTTTTCAAAATGAACTGCACGCACTATGAGAAAATCCACCTGGGCCTGATAAACAGAGACACAGCCGTTTGGGCTCTGACCAAATGAACTTAATATAAAAGCACAGCATTGGTTATGACTTGGTCTTTATCGGGTGCCATTTCTGCAGTCGCATCTCGTCCACACCCCGTTTACTTTGGTGCAAGGCGTGACCTGAGAGTCGAGGTTGTAGTTCCCCCTGCTTTCAATACTTAATGTGCTCTCTGATTAGCAATTATGTTTTAGATAATAGTGTATAACCTGTTGCATGCCAGTAATTGGTCATGAGGATTTGAATGGGAAATCAAATGGGACTATGGTTGTTGTTGGTAATTATAAGATGATCAATTATTCCATTATTGCTTACTTGCAAAGCTTTACCATGAATGTAAAAAAAAAAACAAAGAAAACTCACAGAAAATAATTACCTCTTCACACACAAACTACTAATAGAATAATCGCTCCTGTTTTTCAAACAAAAATATTTGTCATTACACCAGAAGAAAAATGAATACCAAACGCACTACTATATCTACTATACAGCAGTGGAGTTTTGATCTACAGAGTTCCCAGTGTCAAGATACAGTACAGCAAAAGGGCGCTACGACAAAGCAAATTAAACTGTATGCAGAATCCTATGAGAACAATACATATACATCACTTTTATATTGAATAGAATTAATATCAACAACATTCAACTCAGCTTTTGGAATACTAAACGATGCATTCAAAGAAAGATGAATGAAAATCTCCAAAGTCTGTGACCATAAAGCATGAAGAATAAGTGTGACATCTATCAGTGGATGTGCGGTTCATCTTTTTTTTTTTTTTTTCTTCCCCACCGTGGAATGTTTTTGTAGAAATATACCTTCGTTTGGGTAAATTTACTGTGCCAGAAAACTCACAGAAGTCCTTAATGTGATGGTGTACGTTGGCACCATTATCAGGGAAGGTTCTGTGAGCACATTGTACTTTGATTAAACAGGAGTTACATCACAAGTAAAACAAGTCCAGTCCGCAATACAAATTATTTCTATTCTTCCTTGAGGACTAAGGTGCTTCGTAGGACACTTCTACACTCCAGGATACAAAAGGCTTCAAAATCCTCAGCGATTCTGATTTGCATTGATTTAAAAAAAGAAAAAAGAAAAATGCAATACTATACAGAAAAATTGAGATTTGTCTCAAGGCCATCTACTTGATTAATATTCTTTAAATCCTCCTTTTTTATCAAATCATTTCCAGTCTGGATCACTTGGGACATCACCTCCAGTGACCAGTCATGAGACAGGAAGTAACGTCAGGAACACCCAACACATTTACAGTAAATTCATGCATTATTGACTATCATCTCCCCTTCACCAGTCCCCTCTAAAAACGAAGCTAAAAAATGTGAGCCACCGACTGTAACACCCGTTATCAGTTTTATCATTATGCCGAACCTCTGATGTGATTAAATATACTATTTGCATCAACGATGGAGACACCGTGGAGAGGAGAGGGGCCGACAAGAACTCATCACATCAAGTAGGACGTCGGCTTTCAGATGCAAAGTGAGGAAACACAAGCACCCCGTAGAAAAAGTTACATCAAAAAGGTGCCCTGTAGAAAAAAAACGATGCATCAATAAAGCCTCTCGCTGAGGAAGATACAAAGCACGTTGACCGGGAAACAAAATCTGAAGAGCAACGACGACACAAGTGCCCCAATTAGTGATGAATGCAGGAAACTCACAAAAAGGGGAGGAGGATGTGGCCTTGTTTGATTTTCAGTGTCTTTCGCTTCCTTTTCTGGTGACCAATTAAAATCACCCTGACTGTAAGTTAAAGCTTCTATAAAAAGTCTCCATCTTAGCATGTTCTTACAAATATAATAAGAACTACTATTTTTTTTTCCATATACAATTTATAATCTGCACATTTCTGCAGAAATCCTGACATTGTGATAAAATCTGAATCTCAAAACGGGTTTCTGAAACGGTCCATTTAGTGTACTTTTTTACTTCTTTTTTTTTTGATATACAAATTCATACAGTTGGCGACGATCGTAACATTAACCTCCGCTATCTATGATGTCTCTTTCCATTACAGTTTTGCCATTACGGCTTAATGGAAACGATGCTACATTTGTACTGAAAAGGGGTGACGAAAAAGCCTTTCAGCAGGTGCCGCTGCGCCCATGAAGAGCGGATATTAGATACTCAGTCATTTTTCTCTGTAATACAGCAAATATGCTTTCAGTGACTCGGGCAGCGGCAAAGACATGATTTGGTCTCTCAACACGTTCGCTTGCTTGAGGATTTCAATGTCGCCAATGTCTCTTTCTTCCTCCTCCTCCACTTCCTTGTGTTCCTCCTCGGCGTGCTCCTCCTCCTCGCTCTCCACCATCTGGGGGATGAGCTGATTGCCCACGAAAACGTAGGTGTTGATGCGCCGCCGCCGGCAGCGCCTGCGCTTTCGCTTCTGGGGAACCCGCTGCACGACGCCCTTCGCCTGGCCGTCGTCGTCGGCCAGGTTCCTCAGAGTGCGGCGTATGTAGATGCGAGACAGATCTTGAAGGCTGCGGACGGTCACCGGGGCTGAGGACAAACAGAGATGACAGTCCTTCAGGGCAGCGCGCCGCAAAGAAAAACAACAATAGTCTTGTAACCAGTCCTTCAACCAGGCCAGCTTCAACAACAGAGGCCATCGAGAGAGAGAGAGAGAAAAAGAGAGAGAGAGAGAGAGAGAGAGAGAGAGAGAGAGAGAGCTGTGTCTCGGTACTTCAAGGAAAAGGATCTACTGGCTGAACGGAGCCGCTGCAGGGCGAGCTTCATATGTCAAAAAGAAATATTGCTGTCGGGATCGTCTCGTCACATCACTTTGAATGTCTGACTTTGAAATATTGCCTGCTTTACACTTCAAGACCAGTTAGGCATAATAAAACACAAGGAGTTTTTTTTTTTTTTTTTTTTTTTCTTTTGTGAGGCTGGAGAACTTACGCAGCTGGACAGCGTCGGGCTTCTCTCCATCAGCTATGCTCTGCTGGGCCAAGGGGGCAAAGGACACCGCCAAGATGTTTTTGCTGTCCCATGTGCACTGGCCAGTCCTGGTTATCTGGGTCAGCTTCATAAAGAGGCAAAACCTGAACTCAACACTTGTAAAATATGAAATGTTGGGTGACACTAGGGAGCAAGAAGCACAGTTTCTTCAAAATTAACTTTTTGCTGATTTGCAGGTTTGCCGCCTGACGAGAGAAGATCCTTAAGGGGACACGTCTCTCACGTTTGTCATCATCTCTATAAATGCAGTGTTTGCTTATTAAAACATTCACACGTCTAATGATCGTACTCCAAATTGCACGTAAACAATGTGTAACCAAAGATAAACTTTGCCCCCGGAGAAGAACTGAGCCCTTTTTTTTTACCATATTCATACATGCTGCTGTATCAAATAGGTGCATGACAAATTAATACACGCTTGCTTTGTGCGTGAGCAAATTAAGGGCTTAAAGAACGAAAGACTGTGAGCATCAACAAGAGAGAGAAGTTGTTTTTCAAAAGGCAAAGATCTCAGTACTGCAATTCTGCAGTACTTTAATTTTTAGAAAATCAATTGAGAAAAGATAGTTTTGACTATTGCCATTATTTAATAATTTTTTAAATCTTTAAAAAATGTTCCAAATGTATTTTAATGAGGTGCGTTAAGTCTTTTTTGTCATCATAATATGCAACACTGCCCACAATTTAAAAACAAACAAACAAACAAACAAACAAACAAACAAACAAACAGATATATTAAACAAAGGAGCAGCCATGGCAAAAACAATATAGCAAAACTGCTGCTAATGATTTATTTCAGAAATCCATTAATCTGCTAAATTATGTTCTCAATTAAATTGATGCATTGTTTGATCCCGAGAAGCTGGAGACACGACAAGTGTTTTATATTTTTTGATTGAAAAATAAACAATTATTCTAGCATCAAAAGAGGAGCAAATTAATTGTGTCCATGATCGTTGCAGTCGTAGTATAAATTGGGCGACATCGTCATAGCACACCTATTATCAACGTGTGAGAAGTTATCGCCCTCAGTAGATGACGCTGGCTCAGTTCATAACATGTAATTACGAGTCCACAGTATTGACCGTTATCAAAACACTATTAACTCCCATGAGGCTCTGGACTCATCACGCATGATAATAACATGAGAGTATATGTTAGTGGGAGCTGTAATGTTTCAGGGAGCACACGACGGGTCCGTTAATACCAGCGGACACTGAAGATGCCCTGAAGGCAAACGTATGGTTCATTCAGTCATAGACATTATTAATGTGCTTCATTCCACACAATAATGCTCGCTGTCAGAGTGCAGGTCTCTGTGATTACTTATTATTTATTTCAATAAAGCCGGGACACTCGTCTGTTAAAAAGGGACAGTTCGCCCCATTTATCTAAAGAAACATTTATCAATCGTTCTGTAAATATCAGCTGTAGAGAAATGAGAATCTCATCTGAATTGATGCACGCTTCCTTCAGCACGATGACCCTAACTTATTGACCCTGACTTATCGATACTAACGTATTGATCCTAACTTATTGATACTAACTTACAGAACAATTTACTTATATATAGATGTTTTAATTACATTTTTATTGTTGGTCATTTTCATATGTTCAGACACCTATTTTTTCACATTCGTTCTGCCTACTCTTTACCTTATTCTTCCAGTCTTATTGCCCTTGAGCCTAACTGTTATGTCCATTCCTGTATACATTCAGAGCAATGCAAATGTGTGCTAATGTATTTGTACACACATACTTGGCTAATAAAAGGTAATTCAGATTCTGAATGATGAAGGGTCAGAAATGACCCAAAGCTAAGTGTAAATTCCCTTAATGCTTTTGAGAGCGCCTACCATCATAAAGAATAATAATGTGGAGTACGTTTGAGATGACCTCTATATAATGCGATCCATTATAAAAACAATGGCTTGTTGCTCCCATTAGTACCCCGCCACGTCTTTGAAGATACTCAATCATACAGCGCGACAGCATTTTCATAAAGCTCAGTTCATCCCATGATTCATAACTGTCCACTCTGGAGAGTAATATTGGTTCTTTTTTTGGAGGTGGGAGTGCGGCAGGGTGTGGTGGAGAAAATATATATATATTTTTTTAAATGATTCACATTTGTGTGGACATGGTCTGAGCAGATATGAGCTGTGGTGCTTTCATACTGGTTAGATTTCTGATAAAAATGATGATTCATAAGCCTGTGCAGGCTGTTTTCGCTCTTAATCGAGCCTTCTACCTTCTCTAAAAACACAGCATCACTTCTGATTGATTTCCTATGAGTATATCGCACTCACGCCTTAAAAAACAACATAAAATCTCAGCTCACAATATCTATTATTAGTCAAGCGTTGCCCGAAATCCTTGCCCGGGAATCTGTCGTGATCTTTACCCTCCTTACTGGGGGAAAAAGTCCAACCATATTCTCCACCAACTTCACCAAATATTTTGAACGCACCCTTACAGTCTGTCCACACTCAAACATCCACTTTTTTGAATAAATAAAACATGTATGTATTCAGCCCTCTGTGTACTCCTTACTCCGCTGCTCATATCTAGGGGCAGTTGTGGCTCAATAATGCATGTGAAAATTGTATAACCAGTCTTTTAGGTCAAAGCCATTTTACCTGTTTTCCCTCATGCGTTAGCGTTTTGAATAGCAATAATGATGTGTTACTTCTGTGTCAGTCAGGAGGCTTGTAGCACTTACCTGGTCTTCTATAGGCATCACCAGAATGCCTCCAATTTTGAGCAGTACTTTCATGTAATTTTCGTGGTCTTTTTGCACTCCTGCGCCGCAGTAGATGCGATCGTATTGGTGACTGTCTGGAGAGATTTCAAGGCAATTCCCCACCACAAAGACTGGTTCACAGAACTCAAACCTGGGAAGAATGATGAGTATTGTGAATAAAAAGCATAAAACAACAATGGAAAACTGTTTCTTTCTTTCTTTCTTTCTTTCTTTCATTCTTTCTTTCTTTCTTTCTTTCTGACTCATCCCATTTGTGAGCTGTGACAGAATCATGCAAATTAGATTGTGAATTGTGAATAAAAAGCATAAAACAACAATGGAAAACTGTTTTTTTCTTTTCTTTCTTTCTTTCTTTCAGACTCATCCCATTTGTGAGCTGTGACAGAATCATGCAAATTAGATAAATGTATTACATTTTCAAGACAATGTCAGAACTGGCAGATACAACTGCTATTAGTGCCTGTGGTGCTTTCAACACACACTGTTTTTGTGAAAAGGAACGAGATAATAATCTAATCAAAGCCCACTATTAACATGGTATAATAGTTGTTTTTACACGGAATAAACAAACTAAATATAGAACATAACAGTGAGCATTAGAAGTGCGAGGAAACAGATGTTGTTACATTGGGACAATCAACTGCTTCCTCTTGTTTTCACCCTCTATGCTAAGCTAAGCTAACCAGCTGCTGGCTGTAAGACTGTTTATAAGAAGTGTACATAGTCATCACAACGTCGCAAACAACTTTTGTGGAGTGCCGTTTTGGAGTTTTAAGTTTGGCTTTTTGGCTATTGCAACCTTGATTTTTGGTCTCCGCCATCTTGGCTTTTTTGCAACCAGAAATGGCACAAAGGGGTGGAGCTAAATTCAACGAAACACTGAACAAGACATTCTAAGGCAAAATGTTAAAATGAACTTCCATGAACTATAAGAGTTAAATACAAAAACACAGACTGGACAACACAGTGGTAGCGACATGTAAATCACAAGGTAGCCACGCCCCAAAAGTATACCCCTGTTTTATTAAACATGAACATATACACATTATGCTGTATTGAAGAAGACTTGAAGCTAAAGATTGAGACCATGAACTCATGTTTACTGATGTTGTAAATTAAGTGAGAAGAAGGGTAATGTTCTCATGGACTTATATACAACCAGGACTTATTTTTGCAACCAGAGGAGTCGCCCCCTGATGGCCATTAAAGAGAACGCAAGTCCAAGTCACTTCCACATTGGCTTCACTTTTCATAACCCGAGGACTTTACCTAAAGATTTTAATCTTTTCTTCTAACTCTCAGCAAAAAATCGAATCGCCGTATTTGTCAAAATGAAATGTTCCTTTTTAAAAGCAAGAACTTACTTATCAAAGCTGTCACTATTCTTTATGAAATCCTCCAGTTTCTCTCTGGCATATTCAACCACATCCTTATGGAGCTCAACTCCATGGTTCACACCAAATGGCCCTTAGAGGAAAACAAACACAAAAGGAACAATATGTTCTTTAAAAACAATCAAAAACACAGAATGATCTATTGTGACTTCATGTAGCACTGAAACGGTAAACTGTTTTTTTTATTGATGGACACATTACATTAATCTGCATTACACTGATCTTCTTTGTCTTAAGTGATAATAAACTGAATGTTGAGTTTTAAACAAGACATTTGTAAATGGTCACTTGGCCTTTAGGAAACTGAAGTGCACCTTTTACAAATTTCCTTTTTTGAATTATTTTTTAATAATTACAATTGCAGTGCCATTATCGCTGATGCACTGATTTGCAGGCACACAGTGTACTTTTGTAGTACATTTGTTTGACCTAGATTTTACATCTGAGCACTTCCCACACATGAAAAGCACAGCTGGGCAAACTTACCTACGATAAGGCCAACCATTGTGCTCAAGTAGCCGGTCCCACTGCCCAGATTGAGGAAAGAAAGTCCAGGCTGCAGTTTGAGGGCCTCCATCACCTCAGAGTATATGCACGGAGCAGACAGGTGTATGTTGCCGTGCTTCCACGCCAAGTCTTTGTAGGCACTGTCCCGGTAGCCGTCCAGATAGTAGTCGCCGCGGTCTATGGCCCGAAAAGCCTGCTCAACTTTCTCTGTGCGAATATACTGGGCCTCCTTCAGATTATCGATGAGGTCGTCATTGTCCTCCCCGGCGCTCACGGCTCCTCCCATGGTCGAGAAGAGAAGAGAAACACAAGGGCCGAACTCGTACTCCCCGGGTGAGCCGATTCCTCCTCAGAGTGGCATGGGGAGGAACGCCTGACCTGAACGCTGCTGCTGCTGCTGTGACTCCTCGAGCGTCGGCTCAGACCGCGGTCATGCAGGCAGCAAGTGACCTGAGAAGACATTACGTAAACACGTTACGGCAAGACGGCCGCGAGGGAACACGGCGGCTGCGATTTAAGATGCTGAAGCAAAGATTTATTCATCTTCTCCCACGATTGTAGTTGTCTTTCTGAAAAAAAATTGGCAACAGAAAGAGACGGATTGAATAACGATGCAATTATTATATATCAGTGGCTTTCCAAATTAATTCACTTTAAAAAAGGCGCATTGAAATAGTAAAGCTGTATCTATTTGAATATTAACTAGAAACAACATATCCACCAAAAGTGCATGTTTGAAAACAATCCAATAGCACAACATTAAGGCATTTTAATTGAATAATATCATTTGTGGCTTTACATAGGGAGCCTTCAGATTACTATTATGCACATCATTACCTCCCGAAATTAACCTCCAAACACACACACTTCCCTTTTACAAGTTGTTTACTCTATATCAATGTATAAAGGCATTTATCTCTCTTCATAACAGACATTTTTCTGGCTCTTTGGCATGGCTTTGTGGAACAGAGACGTCATTAATGTAATTTGTTACACTCTTAATTTTCCTACAAATACATTACGCAATACCTGTCGTGGAAAAGCTCCATTAGACATGTATATCCTGCGTGCAGTGTAATGTGCTGTATAGAATGTTTTTTTTAACTATTTTTAGCCGAAACGATTAGTTTAATCGATTGAGTCCAATGCCAAGAGTTCACCTCTTCACGTCACTGGGTCAATGAAAACGGATCTGAAAGTTACTTACATCGTGAGTCCTTAGCCACCGGCTTTACTACGCAATACTATTAAGTACAACATCGTAGAAATAAAACGGAGGAAACTACCACCACATGCTGCTTTTTAAACATTTTATAGATGCTTTGATGACTTAAGTACCCCACAACTGGCACAGAGCAAAAGGGTGGACCTGGAGATGCAGCCGAGGAAGACGAGCCTTGAATTCCCTCTCTGCCTCCTCAGCATCTCCACATCTGACTCAGCTAATAAAGATTAAACTCAGAGGTGACTTTGTAGTGGGAGGCCTGGTAAGGTAATTTTCTATGGGCTCTTTCTCGCAGGCAAGAAGAATCATTGATTCGCTCACCGTCACCAATCGCACAGCAAAAGGGTGTATTTTTACCCCCCTGTCCTCTCTGTAATGCATAGTCCTTTTGAAGGTGCCTGCATTTGAAAGAAAATCCAGGAAAAATAGGTCAGGGGAGGTATTCCACAAGCAAATTGCTTTTTGAGCACTGCTGTACAGTCGCACCGATGATAATCTAGAGTCTTGAAACAGGAGTCATCATTCACCCACTCCTTTCAAGATGAATCAGAAAGCAGCAGCTGCTGCGTGATAACAGTTGTTGCTATAGTGAAGCTAGTCCTCTCCAGAAAAGACAAATAAATAAATAATAATAAATCAGTGTGTAAAAAGGAAAGCAGTGCTAAACACACACTACTGGGCGTCAACTGGGTTGAACCCTGGTGTGTGTGTGTGGAAAAGTGCGCCGACGCCGTGTCAGGTCACGACCTGATGGGCTGTGATCCACGACCCGCTGAAGCCCGCCGGATGACGAAACGTGTAACGGGAGATCTACCCGAGTGCTGGAACCAAACACCGAGGAGCGACATGCACACACTGGTGATCGGCAGACGGTGAGACGACAACTGATCCTTGCGGTTACCAGCATTCACACTCTGCATTCAGACATTTTAGCAACTCATTTGCAGCACTGACCAGCAAAGAGGAAGTCTGTGGCAAAGTGCAACAGCGTTATGATCGTTATGTGGAGAGAATAATCACACGCGTGTCAATACATCTACAGTCACAAGCCTCACGTTTGCATTCGGGATGTTGTAACGAGGGCAGATTTGTCATTTGTGCTTAAAGCTACGATATACGAGATATATTTTTAATGATTGATTTCCAAATTTTTACATTGCAACGCTTTGTCCCATATTCGCGGAAGCAAAAATGTGAGCATGTTCAATTCATGGTGAAGGATAAGAAACTGGATAAAAGACTTGAGACTGTGTATTTAATGAGGTATGTCTGTATGGAAAATAAATTCGCCGACAATTTTCTCTGCAACGTCAAACGTGTTATTAATACGACCTGTGAGCAAATGTGCTTTACAAATGCAAATTTCATAGGAGTGCTCATTTGTTTCGTTACAAAAGGTACCTGAATTGAATATGTTACTGAAGTTGGAGTATTCCTCTGTGCAAAGGACCGTGTTGTGTTTCTCTCCTCGCTGAGCGACAACACCTGCACATTGCATTGTAATTCAGAACACCACTCCTGTAATAAATATTAGCTTGTGTGAAAGCTGCACTAGTTCTAAGCCAACCTGAGTGCCACCAGCAGGTCAAATACTTTTATTTCATGACCTGAAAAACTAATGACCCAAGTCCCATTAAATCTGCCATCCATGGAACGCAGAAGATAAATCATGACGATCTTGGGTCACCTATTGATCTTTTCTTTTTTTCCTGGCACTGAAATGTCAATTTTTACATAATATACCTTTAAAATCTGAATAGGTGATGCATTCTGAATACGTTCGGGGTCCTCAGAGGATACATATTTTGAATGTTAACGACCTGCTGACCCCTCCTCTAGGGTAAACCCCCGGGGAAACGTTTTACACATGATGTCTGATTACATATTCTAGAAGGGCAGACGGTCACTGTTGAAAGTTTTTAACCCCCATGACCATCGGCCATTGATCTACTTATCCTTTTAGTAGCCATTACAGCAGTATGTCTTCCTCTCCGGTTCAAAACTTTTAGACAATGTTAGTTGTTTTTGATAAAGACTTTCATTTCCACGACTGCACAAGATGTCCCAGAGTCTAATGAGTCAGTCTCTATAATGACCCCGCTTCCTTTAGTGCCATCCTCAGACTGTGATATTATAGACGGCCATGAAAACCTAAACATAACAAATAAC
Organism: Taurulus bubalis; assembly: GCF_910589615.1. Lineage (NCBI taxonomy): Eukaryota > Metazoa > Chordata > Actinopteri > Perciformes > Cottidae > Taurulus > Taurulus bubalis. The sequence goes on along the minus strand of NC_136589.1, from coordinate 38,818,543 downwards.
AAAGAAGCTGTTTGCGGTCAGCAGTGGATCAGTGCTTTTGATTAAGGTCACAATATGGCAGTCCCTCCGAGCCCCGGGCTCATGGTAGAGATCTTATGGTGCGATCGGACTGAATGTGAGGCGCATTCGCATCCATCTATATTTATGCCACTTTGACCACTGGACTATGAGTTAATTGGCCACAAACAGCCACAGGACGTGACAGCGGAGGCGTCGGTTGTGCTCGGCAAACAGGAATCAGGAAACATTATTAACTGGAACTCCAGCTGTTTCACTTATTCCCCTCTAGGATCCTCTAAATTTTGCTCCTATTGACTCTGCAAATATGCAATGTGTGGCACCTACATCGACCTGTAACCATTTGCGTCTTGCTCTGCTTACATTTCTCTTTCTGATGTGTGGCGAGTATGGTAGCATCACAGGGCGGCCAGCAAGGCCGTAGACTTTAGGTGTTGTTAATTGCTGTCAACGCTGTGTCACAGAGGCGTTAATTCAACTAGAGTTGAAGCTGAGAGTGGAATCATTCAGATTGTCAGAAAATTACATGGCAACATTTTCTTTTATAAAATGTATCATTAATCCTTCAGGGGTTTTTTTAAGCAAAAATGCCCAAAATGTATTGGTCCCACTGTCTGGAATATATTAATATATTACTATTTGCTGCTTTTCTTTCTTAATTATGAGATTAAACTGAATATATTTGGGTTTTGAATAGATAATGAGACAAAACATCTGAAGATGCCACTGCCCGTTCTATAGACAAAACCATTACTTGAGAAAAGGACCATAGATTATCTGATATTTGTTAGTTGCAGCTCTAGTCGGTAGAATTAGTCATCATGTGGATAATTCAGAAATAATAGATGCGCTGCTTTTCTTTGTTGTATTTTTTGTAATCCTTTATTTAACCAGAGGTCCAAATTGAGATACAAGATCTCTTCTGCAAGATGTATATCAAGTTAAAAAATGCATAGTATAAACTGGGACAAAAGTTACAAACATGATGCAAACTATTTCCAGTTTTTTTTTTATGAAAATGTAAACATAACTTTAGTGAAGCCTTTTTTTAAAGGCTTTTAAATATAGACTTGAGGTGCCATGGTGTGTGTAAGTCCCTAGGCGAGTGCCATCTAGTGTTGAGACAATAAAATCAGTAGGTGATGAAAGTGAATGTATAACAGTCATACATTTGGTCTTTTAAGAGTTTTAAATCAATTATAAGTTAACAAGAGACATCTGCAATACATTAAAAGTGGTATGAAATCCATTGCCACTTTTTAAAGATGGCCCTATTTGACAGTTAATGAAATATCTTTAGGTTTTGTGCAGTTGAGAAGACAAAATATAAACACTTCTTTGGAATTTTGTAAATTGGCATTGCTAACTTTTGTTTCATACAGTTTAAAGACCAAACGAGAAAAATAATACGAATATGAATCAATACCGACCATAATCAGTATAGTAACTGTATGTTAACTCTTTATTCAGCTGTGGTAGTTGGTGCATTATTTATAATACCGATGAGCCAACCTTTCAATGAGAAAACACTTTAGTGTAGTTGTACTTATATCATCACACAGATGTATTTGTATTTTCTGCTCACTCAGTATTTACAGATGTTCCTACATTCCCACGATTGACACCTGATGCGGCCAATCGGCTCTCTTCCTGGTCACGTGCTGCAGTTGCCACACAAGACGGCGTCCCGTCAGCCAATCAGCTGCCGGGACACTTTCTTCGCACTGCGTGTGACGATGGAGCAAAAACAACAACAGCGAGTTTTTCCACGAGAAAAACAAAATGCTGTCAAACGTTATTAATCGCGGCTGTTTCTTTTTTTAAATCCTACACAAAACAACGCACACGTGCGAGAGAAACCAGATGCACGAGCTGACAAATACCGAACACTGTGTTTTTTGTGCATTCATCCATCTTTTGTTCCCACTTGTCGACCATTAATGCAGTTGCTCTCTCTCTCTCTGCAGTGCGATTAATCTCAATCTTTAAACAGCGACTAGCTAAACCGGTTTGTTAAAGGGAATTAAAACAAATAATTATAATAAAAGAGGCACATGTTCCTGCATCGTGTTAGTCACTGCTGTGGGGGGAAATAAATAAATAATAAACCCCCACCAAAACAAACGATTCCTCGGAGCTTCTTCTGCTCCAACGGCTGTGACAGAGAAGTCTCAAAATGGAAGACGACACACACAAACAAACAAACCCAGACAGCTGACTAATTAGTTCGTGTTTATTAAACATGTACCAGTCGTGTCTCGGGTGGAGTGGACGGCAGCGGGACCCGGGCTAACTTTAGCCGTCGCGGGCCCGAGTGCGCCATAACAAAACAGAGACAAAGCAGGTTAGGTAAGCTCGCCTCTTTATCCTGCCAGCTAGCAAACACACACACACACACACACACACACACACACACACACACACACACACACACACACACACACACACACACACACACACACCAACAACAACACGACAGTTTAATGAAGCTCACGCGTGCTGCCAGCGAGACAAACCGGCCAACTGACACAACGGCAGTTAGCTTAATATCTAAAACGTGAAGAGGAATACTCACAATACCGTGTCGCATTAACTCGCTCCTTGTAGCTTGGATGCGACGGCCCGTTGACTCTCAGACGTTCAAGCAGCCTCCCTTTTCCTTTCCTTTCCAAGAGGCCAACTGCTCTAACTAGTTTAGTTTAGCTGGTCCGCGCGAGAAGAAAGGGGTGAAGTAAGTTGGTGAGCGCGAGCCGTTGTGTCGAAGTGGGAGAAGAGAGACACAGCTGAGGAGAGGATGTAAACATAGGTCACGTGGTTTAAATATTGTCGATAGAAGGAGGCACTGTTGCTCACATTTATCCCTCTGTCTATCCGTCTGTCTGTTACTTTGATATATCTATCCATCTGTGTGTCTGTCTGTCTATTACATTGATCTGTCCATATATCTATCTGTCTGTCTATTACTTTGATCTGTCTGTCTGTCTACTACATTGATCTGTCCATATATCTATCTGTCTGTCTATTACTTTGATCTGGCTGTCTGTCTATTACATTGATCTGTCCATATATCTATCTGTCTGTTTATTACTTTGATCTGTCTACCCATTTCTCTATATATCTATCTGTCTATTACATTTATATATATATATATATATATATATATATATATATATATATATATATATATATATATATATATATATCTAGCTGTCTGTCTATCACTTTGATATGTATGTATGTATGTATGTATGTATGTATGTATGTATATGTATGTAATCTGTCTGTCTATTACATTGATCTATATATCTATCTATATGTCTGTCTGTCTATAACTTTGATCTGTATGTCTATTACTTTCATCTATCTGTCTATTATCTATTGTGTGTATATATATATATATGTGTATATATATGTATGTATATATATATACATACATATATATACATGTATGTATGTATGTATGTATGTATGTATGTATGTGTATATACATATATGTATGTGTGTATATATATATAAAGATCAAAGTAATAGACAGACAGACATATATATGTCCGTCTATTACTTTGATCCATCTATCAATCAATCTGGTTTGTACAGTCAAGTGTGGCCAATTATTAAAATACATTGACGTGTTATTGTTGTTGTTGTTGTTGTTGTTGTGTACAGCACTAAAAAAGAAACTACATCCATTACAGAGAAACAAATATCTGGCGATACTTTGTGCAGTTTATGTTGTTGTTTTCCTCTTAAAATAGTCTCTTCTTTCAGGTATTTTAAGTTATCTCTATTAGACTGATTTATTATGTACAATGAATTAATCAGTGCACTTGACACTAAACCATGCTGACGAGCCTGTTTATTATCATTTCCTTTTTAATAAGAGAGTTCGGCATCTGAAAGATCCTGGAAAGTTTCACCCACCTTGCAACCTCACAGTTCCCTTAAGGAAAGGTTTAAATTTAGCCTGCAGCTGGTTTTACAGTTCTGGAAGTGTGGGAATGAACGAGCAGATGGGCGAAGTTTCAGGGATCTCGCGTCCCCTCATCCTTAGATAATACAATACATGACTTGTCCGAACAGGAAGGCAGTCAGTTCAAGAACATTAATGTCTTTTTTTTATTGCAATAAAACTGAGATATTGACGTCACAAACAGGTTGTATATGTTAAACGGAAAATTATTTTCTAACCAAACCACATTTATCCTGTTTTGAGACCGCTGAAGCTCAAAGTCAAAACTATTCATACAGAATATTAAGAGTTTTAGGACAGACAACATCCTAGTTGATTAGTTGACAAAGTAGCTGATAGAGTAGAATAAATTAACACAAATCCACCCGCATTCACAGTGGAGTGTTTGTATTTAACTCTCTTTTCATCGTAAAACCCAACGTTTCATCTTCTATTTTGCAGTGCAAAGCAGTTGTTCTCCTGCAGTTTTCTCTCTAAAGTGAAGCATCTGTTGACTTCCTCTTTTGGTGGTTTCATTGCGCAACACAGACGTATTGTGCTACATGACCACAGTGTTGCAGATTGCTTAATGTGTGCAAAGTAATTGAATGCTGGACCTGACTCGTATGTCAGGATCATTAGTCGAGTCACTCAGGGCCATAACAGGCCTCACTGATCAAGATCAGCTCCTCCTCTCCAAGTAAGGCCTGTTTTAGCGTCTTAATTAGTACGAGAAACATGAACCCAGGGCCCTGATTTTAGAAATATTAAGGTCAGGAGTCTCATTGTATTCATGCACCTTATCACACTGCTAAGAACACAATATTTATTCATTTAGTTATAATTATTAAGTGTGTTTTTTTGTCAAAAAATAGTCACATTTAAAGATGGATATAAGATTAGGTGTAATGCTATGATGTAAACTCCTCCTCAGGTCATTACAGTACAGAGTGAGGCCATGACCCCGATGTCCTCAGAGCTGAGGCCTTCATGGAAATATATAACTTAAGAAAAACACACATACACAAAACCAAGATCCTGGATTTAGCCACAACTTGCTTCTAATATTATTTCCATGCAACCAAATATTTTGTGGCCATCTGTGTTGTTCGACAAATGTAAACAGACATAGTCGCCTACAGCAGGGTTAGCTGAGGTCGGAGTATGCGGCCGTCAAGCTTCTCTAAATATCTGCACTGACACAACATGTATACATTACGGGGAGACGGTGGCTTGACTCAAATAATTCTTTGTGGTGGTGTTGAGTGTGAGAAGTACAGCAAACTCATAAATAGTCCTCCATGACGTGTATGCAGTCTGCGCTCGACCCCATTTGACTCTGATTCATGAGAAACAGTTTGGGAGTTCAACCCGTACTTTATTTTGAAGGCTTCATTAGTGATTTTATTGTGTCGAGGGTCAAAGGTCGTTTGTGACACTTTTTAACAGCACTGTGTGCTCTTATGATGTTTACGGTTTAATGTTATATTTATTGTTTCTTTGCATTGGTCCAGTTTGTAGGTGTGCCAAATTTGATCAGCCTGTTATTTATTGATTATATTTAGTTAACTACACACCTCTTTGAATATCTATGAGTTTGTGTCTTAGTGTTTTTTTCACATGTTGTCTGACTTGTCTCTTTCCTGTCACATGGGCGACCAAACAGTCATTTGATAAAAAATGTTATCAGCAACTATTATGATAATTGATTGGATGTTTGTGTTATTTGTCATGTAAAATTACCTGACATTAGTTCTGAATTGTCAGGATTCACTGCTTTGTCTTATGTGATTGTAAACTAAATGTATATGTGTGCTTTAGACTAAAATAAGTAACAAGGAGATGTCAGGATGTTTTGATTAAACACTTAATAGACCACACATTAATTAATAAAAGTATTGGGAGATTAATTGATTATAACAATGATCATTTGTTGCAGCCTCAAACTGAATACCTTGAAGATTGTAGTGTGCACTTTGCTTGACGCAGGTATTTTTATGACGTTGAGACAGATGGATGACCTGCACTGGGATGTTTCACTAACATGGTCAGCATCTTAAACCTTTATTATGATTTCTAACCCCAGCAGCTGTTAGTATCTCTCCCTTCGACCACTCCCCGTCACTCTAGATGTAGTATCCGGTATTCACCACGAGGTGGTGCTAATGCATAAAGGAAATGCGATGCCGGACTTCAGACTATGGAAGCTTTGAGAAACCACACAACCATTTGAAAAGTTTATTTCTACCATACACAAACTGTACAACACAGCGCATATCTGTTAATTATGAAATATTAAAAGTAATAGGAAGTTTTCAATTTACAAACTACTTCAACTGAAAAAAAGCATTACATTTTAATTTAAAAGAAACGAAAATACAATACAATTTCATATCATACTAATATCGTTCCACAAAAAAAGCATTTCACATTACAAAACATCAAATACTAACAGGGAAAAATAAATATTATTCACAAAACTTCCTGAGCAAACAATGTGTGGTATAGGAATTAAATATACAAAATTATAAATAAAGGATTGCTAAGTTTAAAGAATTTGTTTCAATTTTCTTTTTAAAGATGAGTTTTTTTGATAAAATAGGGTCTTATTTTTCTGTAATTTGGCTCTTTTGCTGATACATTTGTTTCCTCTTCGAATTGTCCTAGGATACATGTCTTATTTTTGCAGAAAATAAAAAGGTATTGCTCAAATGAATTACAATGTCCTTTTTCTTGTGGGATTAACTTGTTAAATTTAGACACGTACTGTATATAACAGTGAAGCGACAACAGTGTCACATTTCCCTCTTTTTGTTGAAGTCAAGGGCAGTAAGTTGAACAAGCAATACAAAATAATTAGATACAAAAGTGCAATTGATGCCAACAACTACCATTTGTCTATGTTTTCATTACTTTTTTTCCCTTTTTTGTTTTTGTTTTGTTGTTGCATTTAATGATTGAAACCAAAATGTGAGTTGTGGTGATAGACAGCCTCGATTTTTGAAATAGCTACTATTCAAATCTGCCCCAAGCGTTACGTTAAGAATATTCAAACTGTACGACTGGTTGAAATGTTAAGGCTTGTAAGCAGTTTAAGATAAAACAGGAATAAATGTTGTTGTTTTTTTATTCACTCCTTCCTTTTTTTCCCCTCTCCATGCTAGCAAAAGGTAAAATAAACACCAGACTTTTCAATCTCAGTAGTGATATTTCAAAACCTGCCTCTGAGATTACAGCTACTGAGACAACGGTATTTAAACAGTCATCAGGAACGTTTCCTCCTATGAAAATAATTGTACTGTATAATAAATTAGACACCATCCACATAATACTGTCCTACCACAAAACATAGTACTCGTATACTTTTATGGATTCATATACATTTAGGCACATACTATATGCACACTCCAAAGTGTGTGCACAGAAGGCAGTTTAATATCTATATTTTAAAAAAGACATCTTGACAAAGTGGATTTTTGATTTTTGTTGCACTCTTCTTCTATGCAAAGCAGAATCTTGACATTCAGTTCACCGAATGATTTGCATTTTTGCTCAGTGTCACTTCCTGGTTGCATTCAGCTGTTATTGGTTTAAGAAAGAAAAGGTACAGTACAGTTGCATTGCATTTTTTTTATCTCAGTGTTCACTTTGTCTCACCATACATTCAGTTTCCAATAAAGAAAGCAAAAGCAATGCTTAAAAATATTGATTCTTAGTCATTTTGGTAGGTTTTTACTTTGAAGGGAGATCCAACTTATGGTTTAATAATAATAATCATAATAATAATATACGTTTTTCAACACTAGATGGCGAAAGCATGCCATGAAATTGGAATGTGCTTCTATGTAAATTTACAATGTGCAGAAAGTCAAACATATTTCTTAATTATTAAGCATTTACAATTCAAGGAATAAATAAAAATCAAGGAAATAAATACACTGATGAACAAATATAATAATAATAAATAGCGATAATATAAGAATGACATGAACAGATACAGATTTAAAATCAAGCAAACCATACAAAATAATTAAGTGCAAGAGGGGTACAAATTTCACCAGGATAAACATATCAAGTGAATGCAGAAACAGTAAAAGCATTACAAATCTGGCTGGTAATTCTTCTCAGTGCAGTGTATTTACCGGGAAACACATTTCCAAAAGCCTTGTCTTATACATGCAGCCAAGCCATCACTCTTCAGTAAAATAGAGCTATCTAGTGCCATTATCCCAAGTCAAAGAAGCCTCTTGGTAGCTCTGCAGCTTAAACATGGATGCCCTTAATAGCCTGTTTGATATTATCCAAGAGGGCCTTGCACTCTGGAGAGTATTCATGCTCCGAGTTGTTGTACATATCAGTTAATGTGTTCACATAGGCTTCAAAATTATGCTCACTGATGGGTCCCTGCAACAAAAACACGTTTGACTATTAGTGAAAACAGCACAGCAGAAAAATGACAATTCACAGAAAAATGATATTTCATCCAGGACAGGTTAGATAAAAATGAGTTGTGGTGGAGGCTGTGGTCAAGGCTTACTGTACCATTTGAGGCAGCTGAATGTCTGTTAGACTGTTAATGAGAGCTTGGCTAAGGCGGGCGAGCTCCTTCAGAAGGCTGTCGTTGTGCTGTTCGATCATCTTGTTCTCCTCCTCGATCGTCCTCAGGTTACATTCCATCGACGATATCTGCTTTCGGGTACAAAAACACAGCAAAAATGAAATAAATAAAAAGAAGTCGTCAAACTGAGTGTGCTTTTTTTTTTTTAAATCAACTCGTCAGAGTAGATATTTACCTGCGTTTGAAGTTGCATCATATCTGCTTCTATTTTCATGTTGGATTCATTCAGTTCCTTAATTTCATGATCCAAATGTTGAATATCTTCTTTGTTTTCAACACCTGAGTTGGAGAACATCATCTCATTTATCATGTTCGGTACTTTCTTATGCCAAGATACACGTAACTGCAAAATACACGTCATGGTGGCTTACCACTGCTGGTTTTCAGTTTGATGGTCATCATCTCTTCCTCCGAGGGCTTTTTCTTGATACTCTGTGCGTTCAGCGGGCATCCCGACAAGCTGTAATGAAGGACAGTTTTTTTAGGCAAGATAATGTCACAGAACTTCAGCATCAATAGAGATTGTGAAATGAGAGTTGAGAATGCAACATGTCGACCAGCAGTGTTGTTTAGAGATAAAATGGAGGACGGGCGACCTCACCTTCTGTGAGTGGCAAACACATTATTGGCATGTCCAAGGCCGTTGCAGCCAGGCAAGGGACAATGGGGCAGTTCCTGTTTATTGGCCTTCCAGGCAAAGGGCAGCCCATTGATGGACGACTCCTTCTGTCTTTTGGCAGCAAGTGGACAACTGCCCGCGCTGCGATGGGATGTGTATTTTCCTGATATATGGCCCTGTCCGTCACATCCCATTACTGGACACCTACCAGAGAAACCCATACATGTTGTAAACACCGCTGACTCACACAGAGGAAATGTAACTAACCTGCATTTAATAACATTTCTACACTGCAGAGAAAACAAAAGACATTTAGCTGCTCGAAAAAAAAAAAAGCACATCATTAAAATAAAATACAAAAAATCTCAGTTTCAACAACTAGACCGGAAGATTTGTTAACCATTACGTTGATTAATCCAGCCAAATGCTGATTAAAAATGAAGTCGCCGAAACTAAAAAATAATCGCATTAACTGCAAGTTACTAATCCACTAAAAACTTGAGTTGGAACAATCGCTCCGTTTGCGCTCGAAAAACAAAAGCACAAGTCACGCTGAATATCATTAAGAGTTTGTCAGTTGCATTTCCAGGCCTGTTTTTTTTCTTTTTTTCTGCAGGTCAGTAATGGAGTGACATGAATTACAGATAATTGTCATGTATCCCCTCATGCGAAAGAATGTAATTTGGAGGTGATGAACCCTTTCCTTTATTGATAAAGGTGAAAGGTCGCCTGAGATGATACAAATGGCACACATGCTGTAGAGTGCTGCTGCAAAAAGCCGGTTTCAGCATTTCGTTACTCAACAGCAGCAGCACTTAGAGGACAAAACAACACCGGTGCCATTACTTACATCTACTACAGGTAGGTAGCTCGATGCAAGGCATCAGGACAATGGAGGCATGCCATATGGCCCACTGTTTACAATAATCTAGGGACATTTGCTATCCTCCCCCTTTCTCTCCCTTTCGCTCTTAATGTGTATGAGATCTATTCCAGTCTAATTCCTAAGCTCATGCCCTTGCATTAGTAATTAAAAAGAAACAAATCTGTGTCCAGATGTATAAGTAAACAAGGGCTCATATATCTGATTTTGGATTTAAACTGCAAATCAATTACATTATTTTTTTTCCAATAACACTTTCACAGACAATGATTAAGCTGCAAATGAGTGCAATGCCATCGGAGTGGGCAATTTGACGTTTTCTTAATATACTACAATTATAAAGAAAGCACTCAGTGGAGAGTAATAAGCCAGATATTCCATTCAGAAAGAGGAAAAAATACAAAAGCCTGCAAAAAAAAAATCCCACAAAAACACGCTGCTAATCCTTCGAAAATAATTCACTAATGTTACGACAAGAGAAGTATTATTTTCTTTGTTTAACTTAATGGCCTCCAGGTATAATGCCCCGGGCACAAAAGCATGACGCATTTTCACAATGTTTTATTTTTTTTATTTTTCTTTAAACAAAAAAGAAAAAGAAAAAAATGACAGCATGGGGATGAGGGGAAAAAAAATCTCTTACTTAAGCTCTTGCTCATCTTTGTCATCCTTGTTTGGTGTGAGCTTCAAACCTCCCTTTCTGGCACGTGGACATCCTGACAAGCTAAAAATGATTGGCGACAGTATGGGTTAACATGGAGGAAATCTATTTAAGAGTAAAAAAATAAAAGCTAAGTAGTTACAGGCCGCTATGAGGTCTGAAATCTAAAAGTATAAATCTACACAAATAAATGTCTAAATCGCTGGAGAAGTCGGCAGCCAAAAAATATCAATAAAAACAAGAATTCGAAAAGTGCAGCATGTTTTGCGGCATAAAGTGAGACTTTCACCATCTGTCTGAATGTCATGCATCTGACAAATGTATTTCATGCTCAGTTGCGATGATTTTTCTCTGCTACCTTCTGTGCGAAGCATAGTTCCCAGTCACGTGTCCGGATCCATCACAACCAGGTGTTGGGCACCTGCAGGTGGAGAGACACAGAGACCAGGTGCTTTTTATAGCAAAAGACTGCTAATATGCAGAAAAGTAATATCAAAGCCAACACAGTTTTTGTGGAGTACATAGAAATCATGCTTAGTGTGGGAGCAGAAGGGGGGGGAAGTAAAGAAAGGGAAGGCGTTGACCCAAGCTGACCCAAAAAACAAGCTTCCTAGTTTAATGTGCAAAATCCTTTAGTAACAATAACAGTTTCCCAAACACATACTTTAGTTCCTGAGAGTTGGCTGCCATCAGTGATTTGAGTGTTTTGTCAGCCAGGGGACATCCAGACACACTAGAGAGGATAAAGAGCTAACAGTCACTTTAATGCACTCTTTGATCACAGCTGAATTAAATAATCTTAATACAATGTCTCAAAGCATTTTCATACAAAATCATTTGAAAACACAATTCCACCTCCTCTTGACAAAAAAGCTTTCTCACGTCAGCATGTTTTTTTTAAACAGTGGCATATAATTTGAATCCCTAACTCTGCAAAGCAAACGGTATCAACACAATGAAACAATCGGCACCGTTTCCCTCGTCTATATATCTGCCGCTAATGAGGACGTCATTATTTACGGTTACCTCCGATGTGATGCATAATTCCCCGTCACGTGGCCGCTGCCGTCACAGCCTGGGGTCGGACAGCTGCAGGAGAACACAAAGCATTAAGTACACAGATTACGTTGGTTCCCACAGCTACAGAACTCAATCTTTCTCTTACACTGAGAACCTTTTTCATTAAATAGAGGAAAGTTAGTACAGCGGGAAGTTTAGTAGAAGAATTAATATAATGTTGCTCAACATTAATGGTGTCTCTGAATGTCGCTGAACGGGGGAGTGATGTGCCGCAGAAAACTAGAGGATCCTACTTGTTTCTCGAGGTGTGATTCTCAAGAGGAGACCCAGCAGGGCATGCACTCTAACTACAAGAGTTGTAAGCTTATACGGGGATGTGCAGGGAGAAAAACTCACTTTCAAATAGATACATTTCTGCTCCACATGAACCTGCAGACACACCAGTTACAATGATGTGTAACTCAGTGCTCACTCGTATCAAACTGTACGGTGTGTCGTTAATACTGACCATCTGCCAAGCTAAAAGGGAAGCTCACGTTATGCACGGTCGGCCGAGCGCGGACGTTTCATTCTTTAACGGGACGCACCTCAGAAGCTCTTTCTTCGCGTCTCGCAATAGCAGCTTGGCGTTGGGGCTCATCATGCTGCCGTCGACTTGGTACTGTTGGTCCTCCAAGACGGAGATGTGATCGTAATCCTCCTGGTGAGACGGAGAAAGTCTGAAACGTTAAAACTGACCTGATCGGCAATGACCTAAAAGTGAATAATTAATGAAAAGCAGTGTATAATACTCTTAAAACAAAAGCCCTGGGGGTTATAGCGTGATTATGCTTAAGGATACTTATACTCTAGTAAACCATACATCCATTTAAAGTCATTCTTAATCCACATTTATGAGGTATGGCCATGACGTATGGATTTCCTTTTTTTCCCTTTTTTTCTACAGACAAGATTGTGCAGTCACCAGATGTTGGGTATGATTTCTAAAAGCAGGTCAACTGTGGTCATTATTATCATAACGACTACAAATGAGTGCCAATGGGAAATAAAGAAAAGAAAAGAAAAAAAAGGGAAAGCCCAGATTAAGATTCATTCATGTACTTGAATGCACCAATCTTCAGTGTAAAAATATATTATATGTTTTCTAGATTTGTTTTCTGACGGGAGAAGATGCTCCCTTGTCATAGAAATATGTCACAAAATGTAATATATGGGGAACACTTGGACTAAAGTTAACTACTTTTACTATTTCAGACTAAATTTGACAACTTTTAGGTCAACAAGGTAAATACATAAAAAGAAAAATCTATATTTCTTTAGTTGCTGTTGGAAAGAAGAGGGCCTTGAAAAAGCCTTCGACCTGTCCATGTTTGGAAATTAAATGTTAATAATAAACAGGGTTTAGGGTTAAAGGCATAGGAATTTCAGAGGAAACTTCTAGAAAATATTATTTTCACAGCTAAACTAATGAAAAATCTGAATTATTTCAACGTTTTAGAGCAATTTAGAGCCTCAGCATTTATAAACTGCTGTTTGTGAGACTATGAGCCTTATTCTCCCCTCTTTCTCCTTCACTGTTAGTCCATGAGGTTGTGTTTTTGCGTACCTCTGCGTCCTGTAACATGTGAGCTTTGCTGAAGTTGACGGGGATGGGCCCGTCCCAGCTGTCTCTCTCACACAGCGGCTGGTAGAAGGCGGGGCTGATGAGCACGCTCCCGCCTTTGGCCACAGCGGCCTCACAAAGTGACAGCGGGTCGTCCAAAGGTGTTTTTGTCGGGGCTTTCACATTGTCCTTGCACTTCTTCATGCTCAAGTCCAGGGTGCCATTTTCATCCACCTCTATGAGCGTGTCCTAAAGGGCAAGGGGAGATTTAACCCTCAGCATTTAATTGATTCATAACGGAAACAACATGTTGGAGAAGGGTGCAACAAACAAAGCATGCCTCACATATTATTGCAGAGCGTGCTACAGTAACGTATGAAAACAAATGAATCAGGGGTTAAAAATAGAACTTATTTTCTAATTACACTGAAAGGGAATGTAAATAAAACCGCACGACGTCTAATTAATATGACAGCAGCGATATGGTAAACTTGAACCCAACAACATTTCTCTTTAAACATGTGAAAAATGACTTGAAACGCAGAAAAACAAACATATTTAAATAATACATACAGTGGTTATCTCACACCAGACAAAGTACCAAACTAAGCCAGCGTTAATTCTGCTGAACACAAAAAAAATAATCACTGGTGTGTAGTTTTTCAGTGACAGCTGTGTCATCTGTTTTCTAGGACACACAACCATGATGGCAGCTGGGGGGGGGTTGCTGGTTTTAGGTCATCATTATTATAGCAAAAATTAAAAAGCTTAATGTGGCATAAGTTTCCCCGCTGACAGATGTGTTTGTCGTTTTTTTGTGCTGAAACGCAATAGCATGATGACTTATGGCTGTTTTTATGGAATTAAAAGTTTTACCTCATTAAATGCTGAAATCCGTTCCCATAAATGAAACCAATTATTCAACGCATATGTTTCATTAAACCTTATACATCATTATTTATTTTTCTTTGAAACAAAAGGGAGCTTTTCAAATTAATTAAAGGGGATGATTTGCATGGACATGGGATGTGGCTGTCCACTTACATTATCCAGTCATTTGATGATGTGTGCACCTCATCAAAATAACACCAGTGTAAAACTAAAGAATGCACAACTCTTTTTTATGATTTATAAGATTTAAATGTCGTTTTTAACAAAAAACTTAAACTCAGGTTTATTATTACTATTTATTTTATGTATTAAGTAATGATTGAATCATCTCACATTTTTAAATAAGTAAAAATCAGCTTGTATTCACACTTTAAAGGCCAGCTATGTGGTGCTTTTTGTGTGCGCGATATCTCAACACATAATATACATATGCAGATAAGTTAAAGCATCCGATGACATATAACACTCTAAATATGGCCCCCTTTTTTTTTCCAGCCTTGAAAGCTGTTCTTTATTTTGTACGTCTCTCCAAGACAACTAAGCTGTAAATGAGAACAGATGATTAACTTGCTAACACTGTTTTATTCATTCAGTGGGCTGGTACCTGGTACGGGGCCACATTCTCAGCTCAACAAGCTGGGAGACAAGGATCTGTGCTGTGTAGGTGTGGAAACCTTGAATCATCTACAGTGCAGCGTTGCACGTATGTAACCCACAGAATGCGATCAATATTAATCATGAAGTTTGGGAAAAAAGGCGAACACAATGGCGCGTTGGAGATTTAGCGACAGCAGAAGAGATTTTGGACCCGCGCACACGTCCAAGAAGAGTTTGGATTGTGTGCGAATTAAACTTTTCAGATGTTAACTCCTTGAGCTGATTGGCTTAATCCATAAAAATGCTTTTAAATGCTATCTGGTGTAGACACACAGCCTCTCCTGGATCATGTAACGAAGCAAAATATCCTCTGCCATCTGCAGCGGGCAAGATGCAGTTTTCAGACGACAGTTCAGGGTTTTTACATGCCAGCTGATGTCGAAACAAAATACAAAATACAGTACCACATGTTTTATTAAAAAAATCGACGAGTCGTTGTAATTGGTAAAGAAGGCTGATTGTATTTCTTCTTTTGATGTGATTACAGAAATATTCATTTGTGTACATTAAAGCTTTACGGAGAAGAAAACTCCTTGTGCCTCTGCCACCAGAGCGCCAAGATCCCTTTGCCAAATTCTGCCTTTTGATGTCTTCCCTTTTTATACACAAATCAGAGTTCCTTTAAAATGACCACATTAAATACCTTTCCAAGTGGTCTAATTTGATTACCTTTGTGGAGGTTGCCAAGGGCCGCCCGGCGACAGCCTCCATGTTCTTCCGGTAGCGAGTGGAGAGGTTAAGGATGGCGGCTGTCGCTGCTGCGGCCTGGAGGCCGTCTTCTTTTCTGAATTGACTCGGCGGGCTGTGCTGACCGGAGGTGGGCAAGCCGCCACCTGGAGCGCCGAGGAAGGCATGATACTGCTGAGGCGCTGAAAGACAAAGAATTAGCCAGTGTTATCGTTACAGAGACACCGGGCGTTGCTCCCTGAACTTGATAGCATGCCGGATGTCGATGTATAAACAATACATGTGATACTGTGATATACATATATAACAAAAAAAAATGTATTCGCCTTCCGTACCATGTCAGCTTCTTTTTTTTTTCTTCTTCTTCTTTCTCTCAAATAAAATACATGAAACTTACAATCAGGGAAATGTGGCATTTCCTGGTCCTGGTTGGTCCCCATCAGAGGCTGTTTGCCGAAGACCTGTGCATCAAAGCTGGCGTAATCAAAGCGGATTCGGCTGTACTTGTCCATGTCTTTTGTGAGGCTCGTTTTCAAGGCTGCTACTGGATGAGAGAGCCGGTAGTTCAACTGGTTCATCTCGAACTTCTTTATCAAGCCGATGGCTCTACCAGAAGACAAATTGGGGAAGGAGAGGAAAAAGACTTAATTTTATTGTGCAAACCTTGTGAAATAACAAGTGCCCAATAAGCTCATATTAAGCAGTTAAGTAAAGACGTTGTTTTAAACCATTCAGGGATGCCAATGCTTTTGTACACATAGTCTGGGATCTGATGTGTGTTGTAGATCCACAGCCAGGTTGCCAGACTAATTAATATAGTAGGAGTGGGCATCCTGCCCATGATATATCCACAGGGAACAAAGAGTTCTGCTCTTTTATCATCTCTAATAGAGAGGAACTCACAGGACCAGCAACCATTGCTTATGTCTGCTTGGAAAGCTCAAAATAGACCGTGTGTTCTGCTGGGATCAGTGAATAAAAATACCCCACACTCCCCTCAACAATAATAGTGTTTATCACTTTTTTGCATAACCTCAGTTCCGCTTTTTACGACTCCAGAGCTGAACATGCTTTCTGGACGCTTGTTGTAATTATTGTCCTGCACATTGATGGCAGTGAGAATCCCGTTGAGCGTTAGTTATCTGGCAGTGCGCTGTACCTCGGTGAGCGGTCAGGTGTTTGTCTGCATTTCAGGCTCTCGTCCTGAGGTTTGGAGACCTTCACCGCGGCGGCGATGGGGCAGCCTGAGAGACTGGCCGGGGGAGGAAATCAAACACATTAGCCTTATACTGTAACTCGTCTACGAACGTGGGTGCAGATCTCTAATGGCTTTTCCGCCATGGACGTACCTCCGGTGGGTGCTACGGTTGCTGTTGACATGGCCTCTTCCTGTGCATCCAGGTGTAGGGCACTTGAGGACGTTCTCATGCATGGCCAGGACTGAGCGGACGAGGACACAGAGGGGAGATAAGCTCAGAAAAGAGCCCCGAAATAATTCAACATGCAAGACCTAATCAAGCTGGAAGATTATAAGATGGTAAATACAAATATATACACACAGCATTTTGTAAATAAAACAAATACATTTTCTATTTAAAGCATGTTATGCAAGTGGTTGGTATATTAGTGCCTATAGAGTAAAGATCCTACAGAAACAGAAACAGGAGGGGGGGAAACAAAAGGCTTTGTGAGGAATGCTGCTGTAATGTGCCTGAAATGTAAATAGCTTAGTGCAAAGAGGAGCGTAAGAAGACAGCCGATTATATTCTTCAAAACAAACGCGTCGTTAAAGGTCCGCTCTGTATCCTTAGAAACTTCTTTTCTGTACATATTCTCCAATTAGTTTGTTGGAGTTGTCTATTTATTTTTGAATGCTGCGTTAGCTAGCCCTTTGATTTCCAAATACTGCCTCCAGACTAAGAGCATGCGCTTTTTTGAAAAAAGTTAATTACTTTTTCTGTTCCTTTTGTAACATTACTGTTTAATGTTGAATGTTTGTTGAGTTATATTGAAATGACTTGACAATCGGCAATGTGAGGGGTAAAAAAAAAAAAAATTCAATATTCACACATTACAGCACATTAAGAGAAAGAGAGACGGAGAAGAAATCCTTAATCCTAAATTTATTTGAAAAGTTTAATGCACATCTTTTGAATTGAACTAAATGTATAAGCAGGTCTTTCTTGTCTTTTGGGTTCGTGCTAAGAGGATTTCAATTACTGTGACTGATTATAAATCCTACAACTGGCAGTTTTTATAAGTATAAATCATCCACTATGTAAAAACAGAAGGGCTTGTGGGACTTACTCTCTGGAGGAACTCTGACTTTGTGAGGACACCCGGACAAACTCCTGTGGTGCGGGTACAGGCCGGTCACATGACCAGTGCCATCGCAGCCAGGAGTCGGACACTTGATGTCCTTTTTATCTGTGCGTGGAGAATCTGCGGACACAGTAAAACAAGATTTGAGATAAATAACCACTGTACTGCTGCTTTAACATAGCAAATCCAAGAAAGAAATGTAGAAAAAAGTTAAATAGACACTTAATGCACTTTCCTGTGCGTATATTGTACATAGGTCAACAGATTGAAATATCATGCAAAGCTAGACACTTTTTTTCCACAAAATGCATCTATTAATCTGCCATTTTAGTTAAGGCTGCAGTTCAACATTCACTTCTTAATGCCCATCCATCGAAAGATTACATCTCGGATTACACATTTAGCTGCAGTGATTTGAAGAATCAGAGGGAAACATGAGAGGTACTTTAGGAGGATTTAAGACTTATGGTCATGGTTAAATATCCAGTTGATTCCTATCAAAATCCAATATTCTGAGTAGTAGCAATTCCATCAGGAATTTGTATTCTTCTTTATTTTAGTCTGTTTATTTATTACTTCTCTTGTTGCCAAAATGTTTTAATACTTAAGAGGATTTCCTCTCTCTGATTTCCCCCCCCGCCTCCCATGCGTTTGCTTCTTTTATTCCTTTTAATATTTGTTTTTTTGAGCGCCCAATCATCCGAATCACAAGTGGTCTGTCTGATGAAGGTACGTTTGTGAAAACTGACCGTTCCCATAAGGATCACTTTGTGATTGTCTTTAGATAATCTTACATCGCAGGTCTTTCCCTCCATATTGTTACCTTTCCCTCCATGATAGTTGAGTCTGCTGTCCATGTCCATCATCCTATGGTGCCTCCTCTCGTTGGTCATCTGCTCCATGAGGAACCGGTCCATCTCCCTGTAGGCGTGGTGCAGGACCTGCCTCTGCTCCGTCTGCAGAGCTATGGCCTGCTCCAACAGGCTGAAGTTCACCCTCCCTCGGCCCATTTCCATGCCTCTTTCGTGGAGGCCCAGAGCCCAGCCGTCCAGCTGAGGCGGCCTCTCCACCTCCACCTCTCCCTCGCTGTCCTCCTCGGCGGGGAGCGGCCTGTATCTCAGAGCCTCGGCCTGAAGAATACTCGCCCTACCCATCGGACCACCCAATTCTAAGTGAGGCTCCTCCTTCACGTGGCCGTTCCTGCCCGAGAGGTCTTCGGAGGCTCTGGAGGGGCTGCAGTGGGAGCCGTTCATGTTGGCAGACAGAGACAGAGGCTCCCACTCGGCCTCCCTCGGGTCTTCGTATGGACTCCGTGGCGATGACGTGCCGCTCATCCTGTCTTGACTTTGGTCTTCTCTTTCATTGTTAAGCAGCTCCTCGTCATCCTCATCCATCAGAGGCTCGGATGCGTCCGGCTCGCACTGCGGAGAGCCATCGGATGTGATTTCTGACCATCCGAGAGAACCGCTGGACTTTGCCGCCGCGTCGTGGCAGCCATTCTTGTAGGCAACTCTGTTGATTGCACTTAAGTTCCCATCTAAAACAACAAGAACATTCTTTGTTATTGGATGTGTTTTCAAGACCCTTCAGACCAAACATGTTCTTTTGTGACCCCCCTCGATCACACACATGATAAGAATTGTACATCAACGATAATCTTCTCTAAATCCATTTGAAGGTTTTTAGATTCTGTGACTTTTCTACAATTATTATCTTGAGAAAAACATGTTTTTTTTATAATCTCGAGGATTTAGAAGAACACATGTTGCAATAGAAAGGATAATTATAAGGTTAAAAGATTTTCCAAGCAATTCCTCAAGTATATTTTAGAAGACATATATGACCCTTCTGTCTGCTAGTGGAACATGAAACCTGGAGGCGAGGAACACAATTGTTTTCTTGCGTCTCCAATTGGAGCACCAACCCAATATAGATTTAGAACAAGATTATGGAGGGATTTACTGTGCGGTGGACAGTGAACATCAGTTTTTTTTCATTAAGTATGTGTAGTTTTAAGTGCAAACCAAGCAGCAACATGTTGTCATCGGCACATAAAACACATAATTGTTGCTTCTGGAGATGTGAACAAGAAAAGTGAAGCGGATTCCTGAAAACACAGATGGAGGAAACTACAAACATGAAGATAAAAGAGAGACATCTCTGTTCGCCGCTGCTGTCTGTGCGGCAGGATTTGGTTCAGGAGAAGCCAACCATACATCTGAAAACCTGACAATGATTTTGGTTACTACAAAAAACGATTAAGGACCCAACAGCTAACAGTGCATTACTTAGTGAACATGATCCAAAATTTCTCAAAGATACAAGTGATTAAATAACTAAATTTTATAGAAAGGTGTATCGCTAAGTCAACTGAAGTTTCTTCAGAAAATAGCTTGTGACGCTTGAAAAAACTGCTTCAAAATGAAATGAAAATAAGAAATGTGGAGGTATTACAAGTAAAGTTAAGTTATCTGTCCGTGTGCAAAAAAACGAATGCTTTTTAATTTTTATAGATGTTTTAAACTCTGATTTTAAGACCGTAAATAGTTATGTAGATCTTGTTCTGTTAAATGTAGCACATGGTTAAAAAAAAACATATTAACATTCCATAATAGACCATTAAATGCATAATGCTGTCGGAAATAATTCGCAGATAATTTAATTAAAATTAGAGCGTTTTTCTAATAACATCAAGTATTTGTTTTTGGAAGAGGACTTTTAAAAATCCTTCTGGGTGTGATAATAAGATACCACATATGTGATACATGTAGCAGCATTATTGCAGATTAATGAAATATACATGCGTTTCTTCCTAAATTTCACACTAATTAGTCATTTCATATAATCTCTTTTTCTCTAGTTTATTTTGCTGAGTGCTCTCAATTAATTTGCCTTTGACCTTTTGCCGTATATCTTCCAGCATAAATCCCAAAATTCCACAAGATTGTGAAACTGAAAGCCTGATCTGTGGGACAGACAAAGAGGGTTAGGGTTATCCTAAGTGCATCTGAAACAACACTTTATTAACATCGCTGATTATATTAAGTCATGGTCAGTGATTAACAATGGAAAGCTATCATCTGGATTGATTCAACAAAATCTCTCTTGATCCCCCCCAAAAGCATTGAAACTTATGCTCGATTAAGGCTCTTTGGGCTGTGAGGGTTTTTACTTTCAGAGCTGGACTGTGGACCCAGATCCTCTTAAGTGGCCAGACACCAGATATTTAAAGGTTGAGAAGATGGATAGATTGATGGATTTTGAGAATCAGATCACACATCAATGTTAAGGATGATATAGACACATCATTATTATTATTAGTGGGCGCAGCACGATAACTTAATCCTCGCCAAAAGAGCTTTTACAAAATATGTGGCACTAATAATGAAAAAGACAAACTAGTGTTTTGTAAATGTATGTATGCATCTATAAATGCAGTGGACGTAGATGATTCGATGCATTTTGTGACATTGGTTTCCGGCAGTGAAAGAATATATAAAAAGAGGTGTTTAAAGGCAAACCCTGTTGAATGAAAAATTAAAGCCAGTTACACGTATTTACATTTATGAGTCGAGCAACAAGGGTTTTGTTTTTCATCCAGATGGACTCGGCGGCCTGACACAGCCGCGTACACTAGCACACAGGCCTTTACACACACACACACACACACACACACACACACACACACACACACACACACACACACACACACACACACATGCACATACTAGCGCAGAGACACAGAAGTGCGGTAAAAAAAGGAAAGGGATGGAGGAAAAAAACTTGGATCCCTCCGGTGGTTTGTGTGTTGGAACAGGTGAACAGTTTGTACTCCAGAATAGCCATTACCAGCACTCTGCAGCAGGGCTGCAGTTGGCTGGAGTTGAACGCAGTGTGGCTCGACCAAATGAGAGGCTTATTTTTCTCCCTTTTTGTTAAAATGCAGATATAACCAGCTTCCCACAGCAAAAAAACAAAACAAATCTTCCTGCCTCCTATCCAATTTTTGTTTTTTTTTCCGCAGAAAATAGCCCCCAAATCTGACAATAACAGCAAAATATGTTTTGAATTTGTTTACCAATACACATGTTCATTTGACACTTTTCTTGTTTGTTCTGGCAGCATTTAGTTTTAATGCTGGTCCACTGAATATCAAGTTGAAATAAGGAAAATATACAGCTGTCAATCAACTCTGGAGGATGAAAAGAAAACGTAGAATCCACAACAAAAGGAAAAACTGATGATGCACAGTGAATTACTTAGATAATTGTAATGTAATATGAACCCAGGAAACAAATACATTCCATTTCCAATGAATCCACACAATTCAGTGAGCTACTCTCTCCTGGTCCATTTAACTACACACATGTGTACTATAATGAGCTGTAGACATTATGCCTAATTATGTATTAGACTGTGTTAGAGGGCCTAACAAAAGCTTTTGAAAGGGACAATTACGTTTGTTGCTTAGTTACATCGTTAAAAATATACGAAATCAGTGCAGATTATAGTGGGCGAGAATGCACATGTACACCACAAACATTGTTGCCAAAATGCACAAAATTCGATTCATTAGGAAAAAAGAAAACATTTTCGCTCACTAAAAAGGAGAGTGGCATAAGTGAAAGCAAACAATTTGTAACTGTTTTCGTGAAATGTATTTTTTTTTTGGAGGGGGGGAGGGGGAGTAAAAATAAAAAACGGTTAAACATTAAAACATACACAAAGCAATGTTGACGCCTCATTTGTTTTTCACAATAGGCAACTTCAGCTCTAATTCAGTTTCAACGAACAGAGGAGGTTTAATTTAAATCAAAGTGAACTGGTGCACTCCCCCATTCAGCGCTTCATTCTATGGATTCAATGGGTTTTTGCACTGGCTTTAAAAAAAAAAAAAAAAAGGACAGATGAGGGGTCTGAAATCTGGCCTCATCAAAAGAGGGTAAAGCCACGCCAAAAATATCATGGCAGATCAGCTGTCAAAACTTCAATTTGTGGACGTGAGACACAACTAATGTGGACCCAGCAGTGTAGTCTTTCACTTCCACTGCACAATGACTGCGGCTGCTGGCTGATGGCAGAGGGAGGGAAATATGAATGCAACAGATGGGATTTTAAAATTCAGCGTCAATTGTTCATCAAAACAGACAAAACAACAGGACATCTGTTTACCTGCTGGAGTGTCAATGTTCCTCAGCTCTTCTTTGTCCTGTGGCGGTGCCAGGTCCTCGCTCTCCTCTTCACATGCCTCGCTGGGGCTGTAGTGGCGGGGCTTCATCAGCAGGGACTTTCTCTTGTTGACGGGGGCGCCCTGCACCCCTTCCTGAGCGCTCCTCTTCCTCGCCACGGACCCATATGGGCTGGAGGGGCAGAGGGGAACGGACAAAAAAAAAAAAAGGTACAGCAGGGTCAACAGAAAAACCCATTAAAATTGTTAGACTTTCTTTTATGAAGTTAAAACCCCTCTTTAATGAATCGCATGAACGATCCTGGAAGGACAAATATTTCCTTTTTGGCATGAAGATGAGAGAATTCCCGTCGTAAAGTTTTACCTGTGAGTCTCGGTGATGCAGTTGGCCGGCCCTGTGAAATAAAGGCCCAAAAAAAAAGAACAGATAAAACGTCATGTTTACATTTCCACGACAGCCGCGCAGCATCTGTCGACATATTTCTCCATCAAAGGTTCACACCGACTCACTAGTTTTGGGGCGATTTTTTTTTTGCTAATGAAATTTTTTACAATGTCCCCGTAAATATTTGTTTTGTAGCTAATGATTTAGGGATGATGCCACCTGGGCTGATACTGCTTTATGCCGCCTTTAACCTTTTATTCTCTTTTACAATGCCACCGGGTATAATCAGCACATAGATGGAGAAGTGGTCCCGCCATTGATCTGAAACACTCTTCATTCAGTCTGCTCGTTCTCTGGGAGACCAACGGAAGCTCATCCTTTGACAACATGATCTAAAAGGGTAAATCAATTTTCCCAGGGGGCCTCGCGTGAATCTCATTCACAAGTTCTAGTCCTACTCGCATGAAGCACAACCAATAATAACACTTTTCATGAATCCCTCCCTCCCCCCCTGATATAGTAATAGCTCCAGCGTGAGCAGGCGGGCCTCAGAGGCCCTGAACACTTGCATAATGACATATCCAGTCTAGAGGTTTTCAATCACACAATATATACACACTCCTTAACTAATTTGAGCCAGTGTTCCAATTTAATGAAGTTATTCCCCTCTGAATAATGAAATGGCAGTACAGTGCTCTTCAGACGGTAAGATAATACATAAAATTGACAGTTATAAAGTTGGATTGTTGAACCGATACCCCGAACCCACGGCGATAAGTGGAACGTGTGTATATGTGTGTGTGTGTGTGTGTGTTTCGTTAAAAGCAAACTAAAAACTGAAAGCTGCTCTCACCTGTGCTACCGTTACATGTCGTCAGGGTTCGCTCCTCACTTTCAGAATCCATCTGTAAAATAAAAGCATATAATGTAAAGATGAGCCACGAAAATATTTTAATGTATTAAGATTATTGTGTTTTATTTTTATTTTGTCAGTCTGTGAGCCGTAAAATCAATTTGTGTGCACAACAACATCACAAAGAGCTCCTAAAAACATCAGCAATATTCAAACACAAAGTACAATGTTAAGGGGGGGACAAAGTTTCAAAGGTTAGTAAAAAAAAATGTAATGACACTAAATAATGACATTAAAGTGCAGACGGCGCCTCACTGTGTGTGTTTAGACAAAAATAGTTGCTAAAATCCATCCACTCTCGCTGGCTGTTGCTTGTGGGTCCCAAATAAAACCTATTAAACATAATTATTCCAGGCTGATGGTGGCGTATAGTGGTCACAGGCCAGTGAAATCTGTGAGTCATAGGATATGCTGTTACTTTTCCCTGGTAATGGGAAACATGACTCCTCTCTCTCGTTTGCTGTTGTGATTGAAGGCACTGACCTGTCATACATTTATAATAGGGGAGCAGGTGTGGCAGTGATGGACCTTAATTTCCTTTAATAAACCTTTTATGTGCCACACTCTTAATGCCACGCCGGGCCCTCAGAGGTCCTGCTCATAATAGGTTCATTACTTTTGATTACTACAGCCTATTGAGACAAACAACTGCCAAACACTATAGATTACATTCTGTAAAAAACAATGTACCTCATTAGTTTGCAACACTTTTCCACACAGACATGTTTCAACATTTTGTATGAATTTGTTATTTTGAAGGCAAAACGCTGCTCTTACGTCCTGCAACCTGAGATTGTAACATGGACATTAATCAAAGTTCAAAATGATGTTATCGGCATACGGAAATATCACCACTGACTCACACATGTTTATTAGCAGAGTGGTGTGTGTGTTTTTTTTTCTTTCTTTATTTGACATTTTAAAAGTGCCCTTCTCCATTCTTCGCAAATGTGTTAAAAACTGTATTTTATCATTAAACAACGTCAACAAGACAACTTGTTTTGCTTTTATGTATTTTTTTATTTCTCTGAATTAGGAAAATGTGTTTATAATGATAACATCACGCTATACTTTAGTTAAAAAAATGAACCATAAAAAATGTGACAGGAATCTCCTAATAACGGTCAGTTTAATCCGACCAATGAAACACAACTACGCTGAACTGTACATCTGACTGTGTTTTGTTTTCCGTATCCAGTTTCACACATTGTAAAAGTCTGTCTGAGCAAATTTAACCTTTCTTTTGTTGGCAGTTCTTTTAAATTGAGTCACGTGTGCCTTTCTGACGCAATTATGACGAAAACCTAGATCTTGACAAAGCAGCGGTTACAGTATATCTAATTCACGTAACAAGAAGTGACAAGTAACAGGAGAGCAAGGAGGGCCTCCGTAGACGCTCTGGTGTGCTAACAGGTAGTCCTGGCATGGCAACAACGTGGACAAACATGTGACGCTGTGTGTTTACAAAAACAGAACAAATAGATGCATTCAGGGTCAAATGAGAGCTTTTATTTGACATTCACTGCACAATATGACTGAGGCCTTTATATAATTTACCGTTTAATCATCATAGTATAAAAAATGTTTGGTTAATGTATTTTATTTTAACAGAATGCTGTATTTAGTATAAATTAATGAGATGAAGAATGTATTTGTACCCTCTGTTTTAAAAGTAATATACTGTGTACACTTAATAAAGGGTTTAACACGTTATGACGCCTCCTGCTGGCCCCAATAAGTGGAAAGTGTGTAATAAAATCTACAAGGTGCTCATTTTTAATAATACTAAATATGTTTATGTAGGGGAAGTTCTAAATGTTTACAAACTATAGATTAATAAGCACTAAAAACATCCTTATATCTGTTTTAATAGTCATATTTGTATTTATTACATTTACTTAAAAAATGTCTCATTCCAGCGTAATAACCCACGTAATAATTTACATAACTGTATAAATATAGAACAATACTGTTTTTTGCAGAAAATGTATGTACTTCCAGTGAATGTTGTTCCTTTTTTAATGTTCTTGCGTTAAAACAACGTGTTTCCATCCTAACGTTGTTCCCTCAGCTATCTTTCTGTGTTTTCTGGCATTTCATTTTGTGAGTAGTTGCCAACTGCTCCCAAAAACGTTGTACAGAAACAATTGTTTGATCGGATCGCTTTCGGATCGCACAAAGAAATAAGGCCACTGAGTGGAATGTTTTAGGTGTTATAGCATGTTTTACTACACAACATGTTCCCTTTACACTGCTCAGCATTTGTTCAAAGCGTTGGGTTTTATATCTTGTCTCATATTTGACCTAATCTGTATGTTTCCTGTATTTTCCAGCCCTCTAGGCAGAATGATATACCAGTGTATAGTGTTATGGCAGCAGATCTCTCTAAACTTTGTATTATGGTTTCAAAGGAAGTTGTATCAGGTAAAACAATAGCTGAGACAATCTGACAACTATCAACCATCACTTCAGAAAAAAGCAGACTCAGCAATAGCTTTTTAAAAGAGTATATTATGTGGCAGCCACCGACAGTTCTGCAAAAGTAAAGAAAATAGTTTGAGGTCAAAGAAGCAGCGACACGCCTCCAGTTAGCGTGTTACTCCTACAGAACACTGGTACACAACCATCTCCAGGCTTGTTGTGCCGAACAAAAGTTATTTTCACGTCGTACATCATTATTCAATCTTCGATTATTTACCTTTGATTGTAGTTTTCCGAGCGCTCCGTAGGATAAGATTCCAGATCCGCACTGTTCACGCTGGTTGATGCTTTCACACTTGTAATCTCTCAGGAGGTGATCGTGTAATTCATTATCTATAACAGAAAGAAACGGCAGAAACTTTTTTTAGCACATCTTTGAATCAATGATATGTTGATTCTGAACCATGTTTGCGAAGGTTTTCATTAGTACATTTTCATAACGTAGAGAAATGGATGTGAAAAAGGTGGAAAGAGCATATTAATACCTCACATGGAATAAGGAACACGATGCAAATTGATTGCATGACAGAGATCAAATTGCTTGCTTCTAATTAATACAAAACATCCAAGAGGGAAAACAAGCATGAACACAATGAGTACATTAAGCCTCTTCACTTCACAGATCTTATTATGGAATTATTTATTTCTGTTAGCTTTGGCAAAAAAAAAAAAAGAAGAAAAAAAAAGGCAACATCTTCTTAATTATAGCTCACAGAGCGCTTCCCCGGAAAAACAAAAGTGGGGGAAACAGAAGAGGAGGGGGGAGTGAGGGTTATTCACTCAGTTTCATTAGCATATGAAAAAAGACTCACTACTATTTGAGCTGGTTCGTCATCTGCTGAATCATATTTATGCACCACTACTCCTCCCTCCTCATACACACACCCCAAGTCCAACACAAATAATGCTTCTCAGAGGACCTTTTCCCTGCGTCTAGGGCAGATTTCTCAGGGGAGGCAGCCTGATGCTGAGGGTCTATGAGATTTTCTATGTGTTAATCTGGCTGCTAGCTGTCCTTGAGCCCATTCCCCCCTAACCCCATCTGCTAGCATTCCCATCACAGAGGAGAGAATGGGCTTGGACTGGGGGTAGATGAAAAAAAAGAGAGGGACCTTCCCAGTCCAGCAATCATGAATAACCATTGCCTCGCACCATTATCAGAGAGAGGCTGGATCCAAGCTGAGATGGTGGAGAGGAAATATCTGTAAAACACCCCGGCGCTCCTGACAATACTCTAACCATGCACACTCTCGCGTTTTTGTTGTAAGTGATGTTATTATTATTATTATTTTCATATAATGCCTTATTAATACCGTGCAGCTGCTGTGGATATTCATCACTGACCTTGAGTCTTTGTGTCCCCTTGTTCCCAGCTTATCCGCGCACTTGGGACGCTCTCATGTAATTAACACAGACATTATTGTGATGGAGTAAAAAAACTCACTGGCCTGATACCTCATCCTGAAACCAATAAAGCAGGCCACGGTCGCAAAGTAAGATTCTGGGGACCATAGAATTAATTACATTATTTACATTTCCTTTAGATAGAGGGGTACAGGCGAGATGATAGAGGCAAATGAGATTACTCAAAATAAGATTTCAAAATGTCAGTGCTGCACACTCAACCAACCAACTGTTATGATTAGATTACTCTTTTAATATAATTACTGTCCAAGGCTGTGTGTGGAAACAATGCATACATAAAAAAGAAAGAAAGAAAAGGGTCACATCTTTCCTGATTCCCATCCTTTTCTCCACGAGCCTTTTTCTCTTAACCTTTCTTCAACAGTATCATTTTGAATTATAGGGAACGGATGGGTGCTCTGTGCAAGGTCACTGTCTGGTGTGTATCACCCACCACCCCCTCCCCCGCTCTCTCCTTGTTTTTGTTTCCTCTTCCAGAAGCACACTGAGTGAAGGGTTAAAACTGGAATGGATTTAATTATGGAATGAATGGAATTATAATGCGCCTGCAGCAAGTTTTCCTCCTTATTTATTAAAGCAGCTGATGGGCCAGGTTTGATGAGCCACTTCTGGCATAATTGAGTCATCACACAAAGAGGGTTCCTCGCATTCAGAGTGGTTTTATCAGCAGCAAACAGACCTGATTACTGGCAATTACACTCTGATCTAGGGGAAGGAGAAAAAAAGGGTAAATGTGCAGGGTAACTTCTGTGTTTATAGTTTACCCCGGGAATAATTTTCACATTAATTTTACATGCTAAGTGTTTTCTGTTTATGTATAATAAAGCGCAAACAGCAAGGAGATAGCGCCTTTTACTTTCATATTTCCTTGTAATGAATGTCTGAGAATATAGCGAGCTGATCATGATTTATATTTACCCTATAGGAGGTTTGTGGTGTGCAGAGAAGCAGCTGAACATAAAGCCAGATGGAGCAAAAGGTGAGCTGCTTGTGCTCACACCCATTCTGTGGAAAGCAGGTAGAATTATAGACAGAAAGCAGGCGATTGCTTTTGCCTTTTTTTATTTTTCATTGAGATGCAAATGGGTTCGCGATGAGTAAATTAAGCTCTGCTCGGAGATTAAAATCAACTTCTGTTCAGAGAGTATTTAGATAAACAACTTTTCTTTTTTCGTCTTTTTTGTGAGGTGGCCAGGGAGCCATCAGACGCCCTGTGCCTAAATACCAGCTGGACATTAGAATAATGGCTGAGATATATTTCAGGAGGGGGGAGGGGACAAAAGAGGTCTAGGATGTCTAATTTATGTCTAAAACTTGGCATAAAATCCTCCTTTTTTTCATTTCACAATGTTTATTTATCGGTTACCTTCATAGTAAAATTGACAATTAATCAACACTTAATTGCATTGGAGAATAAGCTGTCTCTATAAGAAAATTCTATATTTTTTCAATTGAATCAAGGGAACCATCTTTTTATAAACGACCCCCATTGAATGCATTAAATATTAAGATGAGTATATTTAGTAGAATTTAAAGTTCTACAAAAATAGATGTTTTTTTATGCCCCTGCATATGTGTATGTATATATATATATATATATATATATATATATATATATATATATATATATATATATATATATATGTATATGTGTATGTATATATATATATATATATATATATATATATATATATATATATATATATATATATATATATATACATACACATATACATATATATATATATATACACACACACATGTATATATGACCTTTCAAATAAAAGAAGAAAAACAATACTGAAAAGAAAATTATTCTGCCGGCAATTTATGAGCATTCCTCCGTCTGATCGAGGTTTCTGGATTCATGCAGACACAGTCGAAAATCTTGAAGTCAACTGCGATTTCAGATATAACAGCCTCACAGCTACCCTGACGGCCAAGCAAAGTGTTTGTGCCTTTTGCCAAAGAGTACTTTTATAGAGGAGCGTATTGGCATCTTATCACTTCTCCAAGACAGAGACGCTTCAATAAAAGAACACAGCTCACAGAATTCTTAACAGACAATTAGGAGCCTGGCTAGCCACGATCGCTTCAATGATTTGTTATGATGGCATAACTACAGGGGAAACTTGTTATTGGACGGAGTTAGCAAGAGTCCCATAAAAGAGTCAGATGGTGACACCTTTGCCGCGGTGATTTATGAATCTTGTAATCGCTTTCCAAAGTCATCCCAAAGCCTTCCCTCTAAATTGAGTTCATCTGGAGCCGGACCACACAAAGGCACCAAGTCCAGATTGTTTCTTCTGACATCAAAGAGACAATTTCTGTTTTTGACCAAATTTCTGGTGCTTCTAGTTCCCTTATCGTATGAAAGGGGCCTGGATGATATGCTATTTTATTCGTGAATTCAATCCAATTAAGAACACCAAAAATATTGAGGCAAATAGAATTAGTACGTTCTTGCACTACACTTATGCATCAATAGCATAATAAATTGGAGTGGCAGACAATCCGTCCATTGGCAAGTCTCCAATCTGCCAAAAAACACTCTCATGTTAGTTTTTGAATCTTTGAATTCGGTCATGAACATATATTTTTTTCTTTTTTTCAAACCTGTCTAATTTGCGGGACAGGTGTTTGGGGAAAAAGAAGTTCCAGCCCTGGTGTAACAATGAGCGGAGTAATCCCGCTCATTGTTCCTGCCCGAGGAGGCCCTTTCACGGAGGAGGTTGCATGAATGCTACCAGGTGGTCTGCAATTTGGAGAAACGTAGTAACCGTTCCAGCTAATCCCCCCCGTCACAAAAGGCAGGTCTCCAGTGCTCCGGGGCTCTCCGGGGCAAAAAGGAAAAGTTTACCTCGAACACACAGCGTCTGAAAGGAGTCAGGGACTCGAGCAGTGATTCCTAATCAGATTGCGCTGAAGTGAACAGCTCGCATGGCAGCTGTAGTTTTCCCAGGGTTAATTACCTTTCACTGCTCTCTCTAAATGAGTCAGCTGTTCCTGTCATTAAACAACTCCACTCTATCTCTGCTCCTCTGTCCTCCACACACATGTGCACACGGGTGTGCGTGTTCTCACACACACACACACACACGCACACGCACGCACACGCACGCACACGCACACGCACGCGTGCGCAGTAACACATACACATACAGTAACACATACACACATACGAATACGCACCTTTGTTCTACCTTCCCTTATTTTTTATGTATTGGATATGGTAATCGAGCAAAGGGCTATCAAAACATTGATTATTTCAATACTATAGCGACTTTGATCAATTTGCTTATCAGTCAGAGGCCACTGAAAAGGAGGTTGCTGTTTTATTCCAATTCATGCTCCTGATGTTTATGCAGATAGACGGCGGTATTCCCAATACACCTCCCCTACCATGTTGAAGCAAAATAGTACCAATCTGTCAAGGTCTTATTCTAAAGAGCCCATTTAGTACTAATTGAGTGTATATATAGGATGCAAACATGTTCACATATGCGCACACACGCATACACACCAACGCAGACACACACACACACACACACACACACACACACACACACACACACGTGCATGCGCAAACAAACACAGAGTCCAGCTCCGATATAGTTGTGCTGTCATCAATTCTGAACAATCTGTCTGCTTACTGAGCTCAGTGGCTTAGGATGTTGGGAGAGTTTTAAGTGATTTTTGCCACTGTATGGTAAAATCCCTTGGCCACCTGGATTACAAACTCTAGTCCTTTAACTCATGCCAGTATAAATCCGTGTTAACTCGGATTTACCTCTGGCATATGAATTCTCAATCTGCGTAAGCTTTGTTTGGAATGAGTCGAACATAAGTATTTCCCGCAGTAAGGGTGCCCGATGGTGAATTCCTATTTCTGTGAAACACACACTGGGAGATAGTTCACGACTAAATCAGCTGTCAGAATAACGAGAGGGAGCCTTGAGCGCTGTTTTATTACACCCGAGGCCCCGCATCGCCATCCGTGGACCAGGTGGACGTGTGCGGCGCCGCGCTGTGAAATCCACGTAGCCATGGCGACGGATATAAACTCAGAGCCGTGCGCCGTGGTCAAGAGTTTAATCAGGTTCCTCATACCAAGATTTTGCTCAGCTTATTGTCAGACAAACATTATTTGCTCAGTTGTTCAAACACAAGCCCTGATCGGCTACCAAAGCGATCACGATAAAATAAAATATGGCATGAGCAGCCTGGAGGATCTAAATTAAGTATTATCCAATATCCATACAATCTCTCACACTCTCTCTCTCACACACACACACACACAGACAGAAACGCACACACAATTCTGGGCTAGCAGAGTTAAGCCAGACTATTTTGTACTTAAAAGGTTAGCAGGGCTGTTTTGTGAGTTTGATCCATGCTTGCCAAATCAGCAGATGGTCCATGAATATGATTATATGCATCAATAAAAGGAGTAATCTTTAACAAAATGTAAATTTGACTTAAGTCCAGGGTTTAATATACGCGATGGACTTTAACCCAGTTTCCCGCCTGACAGTGGAGCATGATAAGCTAATGCACTTAAACGTTTGTTAACAGCAATCACTGCTGATGCTCCAGTGCTGCTCTTCAGGGATCAAAAACAGGAAGGTGCAATGTATCCGTGTTCAAAATGTGCATGTTTGTGTCAAAACAACACCTATTCACTTTTGGGGTGAGCATCTAAACCGCTCAGCAATCGATAGGATCTGAGCCCGGGTGCTTAACGAGACCCTCTCTTGTGCTGTCATGCTTCTCTCTATTATGCCTTTCATTGCTTTTTTAAGATAAATCCTTGGACGACACCGAGTCAAGCTTTAATCAAGGATCAACAACAATAACCTGCGTCTGAGTAATCCACACCATTAACAAATACAGGCACCAAAAAACAACCGTTTTACACTTTAAAAAAGAAAAAACATGAAGTTCAAGTGCAAGTGGCTGGCAGAGGGAGATGGAGAGAAAAGTTTTCGTGGCAAATTGAGAAGTTGAGAAGCGCATTGGGGTGATCTTATTCTGAGTAGCATGAAAGAAGCATCGCTGTTATTGACCCTTCAATGGATCTACTTATCTGAGCCCGAGGCTCACACAGCACAGCACAAACCTCACACTGACAAACAGAATCACTCGTCTCCTGCATCCAAACGCACGCGTGTCAACATGTCCGACAGGGCAGAATCGCCAGCTCAACTTACCGTGCCCCTTTTAGCCTTTGTTTTGCATCTCATAGTGACATCGGGGAGGAGACGGAGCAGAAGGATATCGAGGTGGGGTACAGGGTAGTCCAGAGTCTCTCTGCTGAGAGAGTGTGTGTGTGTGTGTGTGTGTGTGTGTGTGTGTGTGTGTGTGTGTGTGTGTGTGTGTGTGTGTGTGTGTGTGTGAGAGAGAGAGAGAGAGAGAGAGAGTAGGGACACAGTGATATTCACCCGAAACGCTAAGCTTTTCTCTTCTTTTTTTTTGCCTTTGTGTCATTCACTTAACAACCAATCTCATTAGCTGCTGGGCTACAATGGGCTGAATTATTTTCTGTGTAAATACACCACATGGTGATCCTCAAGGTAAGACCTCTGAAGGTCTTTTTAATCACATAAAAGATAGATTCACCCCAGAAGAAGAAAAAAAAATCAATGGGTAGGACAGACTGCTCCTAAAAAAGAATTGAATAAAACAGTAATTTAGAGTGATTCTAATTGAGAAATGAGATTTATATTCCTCGGGGTCTGTAGTGAAGAGAGTGTAAATGTCTAATTATGTGACTGTAATTAATATAGCATGGTGATATATACACTTTGACTTGATAATGATACTCTGGGCACATATGTAATGGGTGATATAAGAAAGGATGTCCCTACTCAGCTTTTTAAAGCATCTTAATAGGTAATAAACACTCGTGAAAAACTGGTTTCCTGTAAGATATTTAGCTTTTCAACAAATCTCTTGCTGCAGTGTTTGTTTGTGCAGAACCATGAATTCATGTAAAATGTAACTATTGTAAGTACTTGAAGTCATGACAGCTGTCTATAAGCATCAGGGACGTGTCTATTGGCCAACTTGACCCTTGTTAGAAAACAAAACAAATACAAAAAAAGAATACTGCAGCCTGGGACTGCCGAGCCGGGTCACTGGAGATTTTCCAGACAAACGCCGTACAGGGGAGGGGAGGGGAGGAAGAATAAAAAGGACAGGCTCAGAATCTCATTTTAACAGACCGCACACAATCTGGGCTCCCACAGAACTATCTCTGCCTGACCGCTTTCTATTTATCCCTTATCAGTGTTTACCAACCGCTAGTTTTCTTTCATTCACACTGTGAGGCAGTTCTCTTACTATCAGTCAACAGCTGACACCGTGGAACAGCCTCAAAGGCAAGAGGAAGGGATCAAAACTAAACCAAAGCTGTTTAAACAATACAACAGAGGAAATAAATTCATAAATCCTAATTCTTCCCAACCCACAAGGGTATAAGCAGATCCTTTATAGTTAGGCCAACAAACAAAACCACAGCCAATGAGGTACATTACAATCAAGGTAAATTCTGAAATATATTTTTAACACAAGGAAAGGCGGAATAAAATCCCATGTAATATTAATTGGAAACATTTCATAGTCTTGCCCTGTCAAGCAAAATGTAACTATCCACTAAAAGGTTAGTTTTTTTGTGTTGTGTTTTATTTTATTTTTAGGAAAATCCCACCTGTTTTAACCTTGTTAACGTTTTTAGATCATTTTGCTGTAAAATAGAACCGAGCTAGAAAATATGAATTACATTATGAAACAGTAACATCTTAATAAGATTTTCAAACGGCTTATTAATAATCAATAAGATGTCTATTTTTAGAGTGACTGGTTAGGATCGGTCCACTTTTAAAGGAACAACCAGAAAAATACTATATCATTTTTAAAATGAGAATAACTTATATCTAATTCTACACACTAATTATATATTACTATATTTAATTTATAATAGGCTGACATATAATCCATGCAATATTACTAGTAATATTTTAAAGTAATATATTTTCATTTTAACAAAATTCCTGAGAATATATGGATATTTGTTTACAATTTAAACAATAATTGAGGCCACATGAAAAGACTATTTAAAACATGTTCCTAAGAAATAGAAAGGAATACATTTGAAGTATATATATATATATATATATATATATATATATATATATATATATATATATATATATATATATATATATATATATATATATATATATATATATATATACATCACACAAACAGCACTGTTTTTTGGAATACTGTTCAAAAGTTAAGTAATTAATTACATTTATCCTTTCACCAGCTGCTCAGCAGCAGATGGATCATTTCTGAGACCTTGTTGAATTAAATCCACATAATTCATTTCCTGGATTAACTAACTGGAAGTTTGAGTTAGGTAAAAAAAAAAAGAAGACAGGTAATATGCAACACACTGATGTGTATGCTGGGCTTTTTCAACCGATTTTGTTGTTTTCATTGTGTGCAACCGACGGCAATTGACTTTTAGAAATCAAAAGCCTTGAGAAACGTCATATTTCTATTTCTTTGCAAGACTGATGAAAACAGAAGAAAATATTAATATTTGTCCCGTCACAGAAGTTTTGTGTGCTTCGCAGCTGTGTGAGTAAGTTTGTGAAGCCAGTTTTGTTCAGCAGCAGGTACCATGGACAGTTACTGGAGGTAACAGAGGTTACATTCATGTGTTGTGTAGCAACTAACATCCCTGTGCTTTGAAGCAGAGAGGAATAATGCCTCTTACTTATCACTGCTTTACCACACAGCCCTGCTGCAGCCTGTGCTGCTTTTGTAATTAAAACAAGGAGCGGAGGTGTAACTTTACAACCCAGCTCACCGGCCCTGTATCTGTAACTTGCCAAACTTTTCAAAGGATTATCGAGATGTGACACAGTTACACAACGCCGTGTTACCTAATGTCTTTTGTTGCTCTTTTCTTGTTTGTTGAGATGCGAGCTGACTGAAATAAGCTGATGGAGTTGTGATTTAAATGGAGGCAGGATGACAACCGGCATTTTGATTTATTTCAACAGTGAAAAATGTCCAAATAATTCCAAACCTTAAAATGATTTAACACCCTTAATCACAGCGTATAGTGTCTCATACAGACATTTTAGACAAATAGATATAGTATATGTTCCTGATTTGTATATATATATATTCTCTCTCATAGACTCCATACTATATTGTTTATTGTCACTTGTTCTAAATCTAAAAAGACATTGAAGTTGTGATAATATCAGGACTATAACTTCAACCTAGGCCTAAAGTCAGCTCTTGTATAAAAAAAAATCGACTTTGTTTAACAATGATCAACATAAAGTTAGGTCATAAAGCAGATTCTGAGCCATTAGCGTGGCGCACGTTACTAGTAAATGATGAACTTTTCTAACCAGCATCCGTCCTCCTAAATCAATAGTCGCTCTGGAGACTGTCGAGTGCTTTAGTCGCTCTGAATCTCTTCAAAGCTAAGATTTACCAACGTAAAATGCAAAGGTTCACCCTGTAGTCTGTGTTACTATCAGACTACATTTAGCATTAGCATATCATTTTTAATCTATTCCTCTTCTACCACAGTTACGATACAAATAATGTCAGAGAATCAGGACAGGATGCATTGCTTTTGGTCCTGATGAATTGGAACAAATCTACGACCCACAAAGTTGAAGACAAAAGCAGATTTTTTGACAAATATCACCGTCACACTACATCCAACGTTAGCATATAGTTTTCAAAACTTTACCAGACTTACAATTCAAATTACAGCAAGCCAGAACAGGATGCAATAAAATACTTCACCGACTGTTCAAATACGTTATTGGAACACAGAGTAAATGTTTAAGTGCATTAGCCTCAGTGCTCTTGTATGTACAGCTGTCACTGTCAAAGCCACAGGCAACCTGACAATGCTTTGTCTCTGCACACAATACAAACATGTGCTCTTCTAAGACAAGCTTATACACAAAACGCTGTGACTTTAATCTAGATAGACCGTATCTCATGCTATCTGGATGATCAAAAATAGGTCATGCCTCTCAAAAAACAGTTTGAGCCATTTAATCTCCTCTCAAACTGTCTGAAACCTGGACAGAAGCTGCGCTTCGCTCTCCAGCTAAGATTTTCAGAACACCGATTTGTATCAAGCAAACAATGTTCATCACCACAGCAATATTTTCTGCACACTCCCCCTCCGACACAGTTGAAAACAATTGCCAGCACAATGCTATTTCACATAATCTTGTAAAATCCACAGAACACAAGTTTAGCAGCTGAGTAAATCTCAGTGTAAATCTAAGTAAGTTTTTCTCACATCACAGCGTCCAACAGCAGGAGCCGAAAGGCTTGTCGTTCACACACGCGATGCAGACTATCAGGGATGATAAATGCTGACCAAAACTGACAGTATCTTAAAGAAATAAAAAGAACTTTGACACCAACCTAGTGCTGTGATCCCAAAAGTTTGATTTTCTCCCAGTCTCTTGATAGCTGAGCTGGTGCTGTGGCTTTGAAAGGTAGTCCCCAGGAATATGACATACTGTGCCTTTGACAGCCTCGAGATAAGCACCTGCGTTCGGGTCCCTTTTTACGTCACACCTCCCCATTCACAGCCCTTCAACATGATGCACATTTGCACATCAACAGCCACCAACCCCCCCCACACACACACACACACCCCCCGCCCCTCCTCCTCGCTCTACTCCCACATCCGCAAAACACACAAACAGGCACACAAGAAGGCAGATGCGCGCACTAGCCTCCACTCATGCGCGCGTGCACTCGCACAGACACCACAGATTTGTCTGCGCTTAAGCGAGGATGCAACATACACGCAGGCAAATAAACACACACATGCGCACGCATACACACTCACAGGTGATTTATTCCTTCTTTTTTTTTGTGCTCCTCAGCTTTATTTGTAGATATATATATATACATATATATATATATATATATATATATATATATATATATATATATATATATATATATATATATATATATATATATATATATATCGATCCTTATTCAAAGGAAGAAGAAAAAACTTTCTCTTGCTTTGTCATAAGACCGGGGCATATGCCCTCCCAAGCTCCTCATACATCACTCATCATGCAAATGAGAGGGAATGTCACTCCTCAGCAGCAGATGGCCAGGGATGATAACAATGGCTCAACAGACCAGTTTCAATGTCTGCGACTTTATCGCTACGGCAACAACAAAAATGGATGATATGAAATCCTTGTCT
Source organism: Taurulus bubalis (assembly GCF_910589615.1). Classification (NCBI taxonomy): domain Eukaryota; kingdom Metazoa; phylum Chordata; class Actinopteri; order Perciformes; family Cottidae; genus Taurulus; species Taurulus bubalis. The sequence continues at coordinate 38,779,935 of NC_136589.1, read as the reverse complement.
GTTAATTTGATTTCCACCCCCCTCCCCCCTTTTTTTATGTTTGTACCTGTCAGTCTGTTTCATTTCTCCTGGACAATTTGAATGTAAAAGCTTTGTCCGGGGTTCTCTGTGACAAGACGTCTGGCTATCAGTAAAAGGCAGAGACCTGGAAATGATTTTGGGTGACTACGGAAGGCTGCTGCCTAGCAGTTATTCAAGTAATTAGGTGTAATTCCTCCCTGAAGGCCATGTTAGCCTCCTGAGTTAGCTCATGCGTTCGACAGGCCTGGATAGAGACGGGGAAGAAGAAAAGAAGAAAAGGGGCCCCGAGAAATCACAAATGCAGCTTTTCAAACAACCCCCCCAGCCAAAGTGATGTCACCCCTGCGTCCTGCTGACTCCTGTTCATACAAGCCCCCATAGCAGAGAGTAAACAGTGGAAGCGTTTAGCAAACAGGACCAGATTACAATGACAAAGGCAACCACACTTCTGGGTGGAGCCTGGGGCGAAGGGGGGTGTGTGTGGTGGGGGTGTGTGTAGGGGGTGGGGGCGGTGGCTCAGGATTTAGAATAAGTGATACCCATGAGGGGGCCCCCCCTCAAGATCCAAGCGTAGCTCTTCCCCAGCTGATGGTAGGGGCCACCCAAACATGCTTATCTGTAGGTGATGTCCCCCCCGGTCCCCGGGGACTGACGTGTGAACACAATATGTAATAATAATGTATTTTCAGCTCTTTTTCTTCCTGTGATTTGTCCATTTTGGTTATGCAAGGCTGGGGACTTGAGGATGGAGAATATCATTACTTAAGGTTTGGCAGTTGATCATCACCTTGTTTAATGCCTCATTTGAAAGTCTAATTTCTAACTGTCTTCGAGAGCCAATTCATGATACACTGTGAAAGAGACGTACAAAGAGAGTCGACCTGCTCGGTTTTCCCCTCTTTTTCCACCATTTGTGCCTGATAATCGTACAAACGTATGAAAGTAAAGAATCCTCTATCTAGGCATCTCATCAAATAACATGTTCTTTGTTCGCTTGTGCCGACAATCTCGCTGCGAGGATACAACAAGCTTGTTCTAGGAGATGATTATTTCATGTCCTGAACTAGACATCAGTATTGCTGGAAGAAAATACACACACACACAGAAAAGAATCAACTCATGTAAAGCAATCAGCAACATATTGAGGACTACACTGCACCGCCATTACAACATGTAACATTTTCTTTTGGCCCTAACATCTGTTTAAATCACCCCCACCCCAAAAAGAAAAAAGAGAGAGAGAGAGAGAGAGAGAGAGAGAGAGAGAGAGAGAGAGAGAGAGAGAGAGAGAGAGAGACCGCATTCAGAGCAGGCATCGAACACAAACTAGTGTTTTGTCAAGCTATTTCATCAACTGAAAATGTGGGCATAGCTGGAGAGAGCTGATGGAGAAATGAAAGAGGAGTGGGTTGGACAAAATTACATGTCAAACAAGAGTTCACATTTAAAAAGTCCTGCTCATATTTGTAGAAAGTGTTTGATTGCATTTAGAAAAGGTATTACAATGGGTCACATCTGTGTCTAAAAGCTTTTTGCATTCTCCCGCAAATTACGTAAGCAAAGTGAAGGGTCACAGCACCCCGTTGTTTCGAGCACTATACCTTCCTCCTGTGAAACCTACACAAATATGTTTAACTGAATTCTTCTAATGCACCGTGAGATCAAAATGTCAGCAGTAAAACTTCAACAAACCCCCTCACTCAACACCCCGCCCCATAATTTCGACAAAGCAAAGCGGGTAATTTCGCATGGCAGCCTGAACACCCAAACAACAATGCATATTCACACTGTGCCATTGAATAAGATGGATGTGTAAAAATCTATATTAAACTGTGGTTTATTTCAGCTATAATGCTTTAAGCTTGGTCTAAAATGACACAAATGCTTCTTGGTGGTACTGAACCCTCATTGTGCAACCACTTGATGCCGCTTGTTCATCACACAAAGTCACATAAAAGGACTGAATTAAAATGTTTAAAAAATATATTTGCATATGCAAATACGAGGAACCAAACATAAGTACATGTTGTTGATATGGCTCCAGGATGTAGAACTATCTTTATGTTAATGTCAGCAGACAGGGAATATTCTTTTGAAAATACAGTACATTTTTCATGGGGATCATTATCTACACTGCATGTCACTGTGTCTCAGTTAAAAGAAATGATTAGATTACTTCCCAGCAATCCCCTTTAGGGCGATTTGTGTGTGACCGTGGGCAACCTTACAATATGTTTATTCAGTGTCCTTTGAAGACACTTCAATAACATTTCAAATGTTTTATGGAGCAATATAGGATGTCTTCTATCTCTGCCTTGAACTGACTCCTTTTGGATCTAGGGCTCTGTTATATCTGAGTGCGTTGTCCAAATGTGCTGAATGTTCCTCTGATGTGGTATAACATACTTGGGCAGTCCTCAAAAACTAATACAATTACTAAGTGTTACTAGATGTAGGTATAATTACTAAGTTTTACTAGATGTAGGTGACCAAACATGGACTTTTGGATGTAAAAATCACAATTAAAGCCCAATGTTGCGTGCAGGGTATTAAAAGGCTACTTCCAATTCCTAAATCCACGTGGTTCCAGAAGAATTGTTGATTAAATTGAAGATTTAATTGTTGTATGTATCATTCGTGGTCACTACTGGGTCCATACATTTACTGCCCTCAAATGAGAGCGTCTGAATTCAGCGAACTGGCCAATTAAGGCTGTAAATTGTAAATTGTGTGCATGGAAATAAAGGTTCACTCATAATTCTTAAAACCACGTGGATCCAGAAAACTGTTGATTCAATTTAATCTGTACTCTTTATATTACTGCATGTTTGAATTATCCAGTATAGCAACTAAAAGCCATTAGCGGTCACTGCTGGTTTCTTACTTTTACTGCCCTCACATGAGAGCATCTGATTGCTTACATCGAAGAAATCAATGCATGACTGGTCAGTTGATTTCTGGCTTTTGTAGTTCAGAGGCCGTGGACTCATTGTGTTGTGTCATTGAGAGGTTAGGTCCAGATCTGGGGCGTCTCTAGGGGTGCCTGCCCATCTTTTCTACTCAGGCGGGCAGACAATGAAGGAGACACGCCTACAATTTGGCCAGATAAGAGCTTGGATGTTCAGCCAAAAGGAGCATCTAAACAATGGTAACAGGTGTGTAAAATGCGTGCTTTGATAATGACCTTGGTGGCCGTAATAGCATGTCTAGACACAACTAACAGGAGGCATTTCTGTCTGGTCTCACAAGTCCCGTGAGTGCTCAATAGCAAGATCCTAAGGCGCAGATATTGGTTGGTTAAAACTAAAAGACAAACGTGAGAGATGATGTAGGCTTTTTTTTTTTTTACAATGACACTGCATGAGAAGCATCAGAAAAGTTAAGTCTGCCTCTCAACAGGATTTTTTTTCTTCCCCCGTCTGAAAATATTTGTATGGTAGTTTGCATAATAAGCTAAAATCATCTTGAGTATTCAGAGATATGCACTTGAATAAATAGAAAAAAAACCTCCATTAATGTGGATGGCTTGCAATTTTTGATTGCACCAGACACAGGAAGCTTGCTGACATGAACTAAAATGCAAATGTGTCATGAGCAAAACAAAGAAATTGATTATGAAGTTAGTTCCTTCAGCACAAGTAGCTGGCTTTGAGTGATTAATGGGGGTGGGTCATTGATTTCCTTTTGTTTAGATCTTGGTTAACTTTCTGGAGACACAATTATAATTTGTTTCCAAACAATAAATCCAATCTAGCTTGAGCAAATTAAATGTCCCTATGGCCTCTTCTGCGGCATTTTACATCTGAAATGGATTGTTATCAAAAGGCATTGCATGTAAATGTTTGCTTTTTTAGTTTACATTCGCTACATTTCTGATTAGATATTGTTTCTCTGAGTATATTAGAAGGTGAGCACTTCCCAGGATCAAAAAGAGCTGCTTACAGAGATCTGCATGACTTGTCATCCACGGTGCCAAGGGTTATTTAATCTTCCAGTTCTCATAGCTGTATGTCATACACATCAACATTTCTGATGAGCCATCTATCCACAGTACACTGAGAAATACCATCTGCATTGTCTGAAACATGACAAAATATTGTGTATTTGTTGAATGAGCACATATTGTCTATTTCTACACTAGCTTTGCGCAAGGTTGGTGAAATGTTTTTGAGTTATCAGCACAATGTACTTTATATTTCTGTATATTTGCAAGTCAAATTGCAGTGTTACAGACTACTTTATTGAAAAGGCTTTTTCCACATCCTTCAGCTTTACAACTTTGAAAACTTGCACAGATCCAGACATTTATACTTTCTGATTTCTCGCATCATCTCTCCAAGATAGTGATAATACGATTTCTGTGTTTTTCGCTGTTGAGAAACAAACTGGATTATGAACAGATCACTACATAAACAGCTTTCTAAAAGGAGGCAGCTATTTTAAAAAGGGCTGAAGAAATGCAAAGAGGGATTTAAATTTTAATTTGAATTTATTCCAGCAAGTGAAAGGTTCTTTTGAGAGGGGATTTCGGCAAAGATGATGGTATTTAAAAGTGATAAACAAGCATCTAAACCTCCAGTGGAAAACAGTCATTTTGCTCCTTTCTAGTGTAGAGGAGGAATTGGGCTTGCTATGGTCACATCCAAAAAATAAGAATAAGTAATAGTAGTAATTAAAATGTAAATAAGCGAGAATCATGGAGATATTTCAACTGATTCCTGCCATAAATTGTGTAATTAACATTTTGTCTTGACACACCTTGTGACTCTGGATGTATAGCTATATGTCCTCAGGTGAAAATTCATGTTCTCTGTGCACTTGGCATAGCGTACTTTATACTGTATATGGATGCTTAAAAAAAAATCTTCACACTTATCACATGCAATTTAAATCTTGTGCCTCGACAGTGGAGACGAACATCATGCTAAGTTCAAAATGAAATGCCTTACAAATTAGAACTTGTGTTAATTAAGGACTGTTGTTGTGCCGTTTGAGACAGTATCTGGGAAATCTAGTGAATTTAGTGATTCACTCTGGGTAGGCACATGTCATATTTATGTGACAAAGGATGACTAACCAAGGCTGTCATCTATTGCATTTATAATATATGGATTATAATGATGCGACTGGATTTCAGATGTTTCTATTCTCCTGTGGATGACCACTAAACTTAAGCAGAGAAACCTATGCCACACAAGAAAGACAAAGAGTTACATCATTTTGTTGAACAGTTAATCCGATCATGGACAGTGTTTGTGCATTTGCTATCTTCGGAAAATGCCAGCAAAGGCGCTAAGTAAACCTATTTTACAAGACTCCCTCACAAGGATACAGTGCCAGTATCGGGATAAAATTTCACACAGCGGCATGGCTCAGTCACATAACCTAAGCAGGCTTAGGAAAATGGAACACTATAAAGTATTGCACTTTCTTCCTGTATGTCTTTTGCAGCAAACCAAATGCTCGGATGACTGATGTGAGTTTGAGCATGAAAGCCAAAGTGAACTAATGGCTGAATAGCATGTAGATACTGTTGCTAATGCTCTGAGTTGTTTAAAATGGTAGATTATGGAAGTGTGCACCTGGCATTCTGCAGGCTAGCCTGGCAACACTCCTCCCTTATAATTATAATGAACACACAGTAATTCAGGGTTGAGGCTGAAATACGAATGATGTCCTCTGAGACAGCTTGTTTTAATGGTTATGCAGAAGAGTTCCTAGAAGTGCAGATGGCAGATGCAATGCCTTTTAAGCTATTTACAGATCGCGCACTACAAGGTATGGAAAGACCCATAGTGTGAGGCCATATTGCTCTTTTGTGCTCCTGGATTAGACATTAGACTGGCTCACAAACTAATGAAAGATATATTTTAGAGCATGTTTACTGCAATATTGATAGCCCATTATACTAACAAGTTAGATAGCGCTGTAGGAAAGAGAGACAATTGCACTATAAGGACTGCATGGCCTGTTTCATCTAAATACCCCACTGTTCTTACTTTGTCCACATAGGGGTGCATTTGCTCAGGACTTGGGCCCTTGTGTAGTCTTTCATTACAGATTGTCAGAAGCCTAATCTCAGTACTATGAGGATAAAATATCTATAAAATATGGTAGGCCACATTTGACACTACACTATATTTAATGATAAAGTAATACGATAAGAGCCAACATGGACGGAATTTATCAAAGAGTATGAAAGACATATTTGTTAGAGCATATTGCTGTGCTGCACATACACACTGAACCACCTCCTCCAGGAATCCATAGCGATGTCAATATATATGCTTTAAATAAAAAAACATGTTTGGTAATTATAATTTAAACAACAAAAATGACTCGTTTGTGTTTCTAAAAGCCAAATTTGTGTCCGTTTGTACAGAAAATATATTCCACCAGTGTAAAAATCTTTCTTTACATACAGCCGAGTTAATATATCTCTATCCCTGGCACAGTCCCAAAGCCTGTATGAAAGAGTGTGGAGCCTTTGAATTAGCCCACGACTGTGATACAAGAGCAGGTATTGGAACAACAAAAATGTTAACTCCAAGAAAAAGTTTTGCCGCATTAAAGTCACATAGGAGCCACATTAGCATGTGAAAAGAATAAACAGAGGCATTCTCAGTTACACACTCCACCTGGCTGCTAACCAACGTCCTTGTCAGAAGTCCACCCACCGCACTGGCTAACACTGAAAGACCTCCTGGGGACAGCAGTGACCATTCACTCGGTTCTCTCTTTTTCCCATGCACCTGTGACTGTTTTTGTGTTTGCTATTTTTTGCTTTGTCTTTTCCTGGCAACACTGTATCATCGGAGACACACTTTGCCTCAAAAGGAATTCTCCTGCCCAACAATGTGGTTTGTTTGTTCACCGGATATGGCAGGCCAGAGAGTCAAATGGAGAGGAAAAAAAATAAATAGTCACCACAGTAATAATTAAAATTGCCACAAGACAAATAAGCGGAGAGACACAGCAGCATGGATGGACTTCAAATAAGAAGATACGGTACTTTTACCAACTGGTTTCTTGCCGAGTTGGGGGGCTTCACAGGTGCAGTTGGACGGGCTCTCCTCCTTACTCTCCTCGGACGGCTCATCCGGCTTCTCCATGGTCCTGGACCTTAGAGAGCTGCTTTTCCATTTTCCAAAGGACTTTGCCACAATCGCTTTGTCCGCTCCTTTCATTGTTTTCTGTAAAACACATTTACAGCATGACTTCCCAGGTTTATCCCTCTTGTGAGCCATCTGCCCCCTTTTTTGGCTCTCAATAAACCTGGGCTCATCTTTCCCCAAACCCAAAGTAAGAGAGAATTAGGGCATTGTGTGCATATGCATTCTCTTAAGCATTCCAGAAAATTTCCTGATTGCCCTGGCATCTTTTTTAGAGAGCGTTTGGACATTGTTTTCCTCCTGACATTTTGCAATCCTGTATGGAGAGAGTGGTGCTGATTGAAACAGTATAAAACAATACTTTGCAAAGTGCCCACACAGTAAACAGTAGATGGAAACGGGGGAAAAACAAACACGTTTTCACATTTAATCCAACTTAAAGGAAATAAAAATAGCACATTATGCCCTAATTGAGTGCTGTACAGTCCGCAAATACTATTACAAGGCCGATCAGGATTAGCAGTGAAACATACCTAGTTATCTATTTCTGACTGCCAAGACTGCTAGCAGTGGGCAACTAAATTTCAAAAGCTGGCAAATCCAGTTGTCTCCTAAATACAGAAAGTACTTAAATCCAGAGCTAACAGAAGAAAAAGACGGATAAAGGGTGCTCTGCATATCACCGAAAAGCTTGTGCACTTTTCAGAATCACTGGCTAGGTTAAACAAATATGCTAAGTAGAGATCAAAACAATCCTTTGATCTGCAGCCTAGTTTTCAGAGGAATGGCTTGGCTGTTGTTGTAAATAACTTGTATAAATCTATATACCATTTGCCTTCAGGTAATATCAAAAGTGCCAGGGATTCGCAGGCAAATACCTTGTGGTTAGGAAATAGATCAGATAAAAGCATATAAATATTTCAGCAACACTGCACTCTGTCATTTACTCTGTGTATTATTGCTGAGTTTTTTAACCCCGCACGAGTTGTGTTCTACAGCAGAAACACGAATGAGGAATATTTGATAGCAGAATTACATTCTATCCCTTTCTATTTTGTAGTGAGAGGAAAAAGTGTTCCTACCTCCAGCGTGCCATTCAGGTCAAACACAGTGTAAAACATTGTGCTAAACTTCATACAAAAGAGGCTTGAAGAATCAGAATGCAGAAGCTATGCAACTTGCTGACTAACTTTGCCCTCTGTTTTGATCGAGCACACAAAGAAAAACGCTGTCCATTCAAAACAGACAGCATAACTCTTTTCAGAGAGGGGGGACCGTGAACAAACGAGGCCATGTCCTGAGCTGCAGTCCGTTTCCCGTCAGGCCTGCACAGTGCACGGTGAGGGCCGCAGGGACTGGGACTGGCTGACACCACACTCACGGGCAACAGAACAACTTTTGTGCACACTATCCTCTTCTGGATTTTTTTCTTCTTTTTTCTCTATCTACCCAAATTGGACAAGTGTGCTTTTTGGTTCAGAGCTCGCTTCACCTCCGCCCCCTTTGGTCGTAATTCATAAACATGTTGGGGAATTTGATAACCTCATATACCTTCTGCAAATTAATTTAATAGCAACATGATACTCTTCATGGTTGAGATGAAATAAAAAATTCAAAAATCAATTTCAAGCCTTTTAGATCACATCCCCAGTCATAGTATGCTCCTATTTAACAATAAATGCAAAAATAAATGTTGAAATTCAATCATCTTTTTCTCCTGTAAAACTAAATATGATGTGTGATTACAGAAACTAATACCAACCAATTTTAACCAACAATATCATGACATCCATCCATCCATCCATCCATCCATCAATCAATCTGCAACCTTTAGCAACATGGGAGGTGTGTGCTGAAGTCCTCTGGAGCTCCGTGTGGCTAAATTCTAAGCCCGCCCACGTTTTGGTGATCCAATCAAATGCAAAGGATTTGATTCAAATCCCTAAAATGCTCACAGTAGCTAAAGACACTCTTGCTTCAATTTCACGGGGACATGAAATAGTATTACATATTATTATTGAAACACAGCACAGGGGAAACCAAGCACTTCAAATTAGCTACTTGCATTGTGAAGCGTTTGACACACATTCAATTCGTTATTCCAGAAATTAAAACTTGAGCACAATTAAGGATACAAATTGGCAAAAATGAAATGCCAATTAAGCTAATTTGAATTTGACACTAATAAAAATGTTAAGGCTCAGTAGCTTATACAGGCTTTCACACTAGCTAACCTACTTTCTAGCTGTCTTAAGGCACTAGCTAGCTAACTAGCTTCATTTAACTTGAACTAGACTTTGTCAGCTCCAGAGCTGTTATAACCAAACGATATCAAATTAGTCAAACAAAGCTCTACAGACGGGAAAAAAAGCAGTTTGAACATAAACAATACAGGTACCAAAACAGGTAGGATCAACTTTAGCACCAAGCTAAACTGGCTAACATAACATTGCTTTTCTAATTTGCCTATTTATCAAAACATTTTCAAGTATAGACTGTTTTTTTAACAACACGTTTAAAGAAAAAAAGGCTTTAACTTATTATTTATCTAAATATTATATAAAATATAAATGAGTACAGATGGTCTGGATTGGCTGTTCAAATTACATTTTTGAAATGCCATTACGTTGATTCACAACCACTCCAGGGTTTCCCATACATTGTGAGTCTTGGGAACTTGGCAGAACTGCCTTTTCGAATTCTTGGGTTTGTCATAATTTCCAAGATAAATTTTATTGGCAAACGCTTTCTCCATATCAGTCATTCGCACCACATTTGCAACATGTTTCGTGAGGAGTGTAACTGTTTCAAACAGTTAAGCTTTCTCGTTTGAGTTGCAATCTTACTGTGAATACGACATGCATGCTATATGTGACTGCACATTTAGTGTGTGAGTGTAATTTGACTGCGTGTCAACTAGTTTTTTGCCAGGTCTTGTTCAGAAAGAAAACACGTCTAAAGACACTTGCTGGTTTAAAATAAAAAGCTTGCATGACTGTCCAAAAATTTCAGTAAGATTTAGATAAAGTAGACATGTTAAAAATATTGCATAATTGTATTAACACATACTATGTTTTACACCTGGTGAGTGCTTTAAATCATAAAAAAACAAAACTCATCTTAGGTGTTTGAAGGATATCATGGAAGCTTCATCTCGCTTCTCCAGAGTCCTGGAAAAGCGATTTTGAGAGAGAACAGAATGTACCATATTCTTGACCCGTCTGCCTCAGATGCTTGCGGTATATGGAACTGAATACTGGACGTGAATTGTATCATTCTCTGTGTCAACTTGTTAGATGGCAGTTGCTGTAGTGGAGTGGTGAGAGCGGCACATATGCATTATAGGAGAAAATTGTGAAATGACAGATTCCGGGTGTGATACTGAGGGAATGACTAACTAATAGGAGGGGTGCTCCAGGCTGTTAGCTTTGAAAAGCAGTTTGCACATTACTTTATCTTGTCAATCAGATTCCTGGAATGGAAGAGGTGACTGATAACTTGAATTAATTATTTTCTTATTGCATGCATGTGTTAATTCATGTTAATTTATGTCCCTTACAGGCCCAAGCCAGAATATCCAGAGTAAAGCACCACCTCTGGCACCCAGATCACCACACCACTCTCTTTGCATATATTTATATCAAATGAAAGACTTTTTTTTTTAATCCTGTTGGAACAAGGACTGACTGCCAAATTTGATTTTTAAATGTACTTTTAAGCTGTTCATGGTTTACGTTAGCATTTCTTCTTAACAAGTGAACAACACGGAGCAGTATTTACGGCTATGATGGGATTTGGAAGTTACAGATTATTTTTTGTGAGTAAATCCTACCCCTTAAAACACACCCCCTTTTCTTACAAACACAGTTAAATAATGCCGCGCAAGGTCAACACTCACAATGCATATCTATTTCTTATTTTTCATTTTAATTACGTAGTCCATCACACAAAGCCAGGTTTACATTCATAAATATGTAGCCTTTTTAAAATAATTTCCTTTGCTGTATTTTATAAAAAAAATCAAAAGCAGCAGCAGTTCTGTAGAATGCACAGCACTCACTTTAAACACTTGCATTTCACGAAACATCTTTAAACATTTTGACAAATTTAACTTCCCCTGAACACGGAGGATAAGAGGAAAAACATTTCTCTGATGAGAACAGAAACAGCAAGAAGTTCTAACAAGGAAAAGCCTGCCAGGTGGCGAACTGGCTGCACCAACAGAACGCACAATCTGTCTGCTTCTCCTTCCAAACCATTGACAGCTGCCATCACCAGCCTTGCACACTCGCACTCAGTGGCTCCTCAGCTCCCTGCCCATCCCTCTTTAGTGTTTCCTGCTAACCTCAGAGACAGGGTCACCTGGCCCCCTAGTCGCCCGTCTGTGGGGCCCTGCTGGCCCCCTGGAGACCTGCCTGCATGGGGATGCATGGCTAACAGAGGTCTACCAAATCCTCTTTAATATGCAAACCAAGGGGCTATTCCTTTGACCCGAGACCATAGCTTTTCTAACAGTGAAATCAAAAAAAATATTCAAGTGATGTACAACGATGAGATTTGATGAGCAGTTTTTGATCTGCTGGTTATTTGATATTGAAGGCAAAACGGCACCGCAATCAGGTATTTTTCCTCAACCAGGCAGGTTATTCCAGTTTAATTAAAGTAATATGCAGCATGATTGAATCAGATTATGTTCTCCTCGACCCATTTTGGAGAAATAATAATCTACAGTTTAAACATTTTTTGCAAAATTGGAACAGCGTTTCTCCACAGAGTAAAAGCTAAGCACACAGATGCACAGAGGCTAAAATGAAGAATGTTCCACAAAGCTAGCATTGCAACTGGGCTAAAAATAAAACCTGGCAAAGTTATTCTGATCCCTTATTGGTCCCATAGTTTGATTTCACATTTAGCATTTGCATTCCCCTCCGCATAAACATTTAATTCTTCTCCTCCTGCAGTACAATGAGACTTGAGTGACTTTGGCAGCAGATTTTGGATCGGTGCTCCTGAATCCACCAGTGTATGTTATCAGCAGGTAAACAAGCTTTCGAACAAAGCCATAATGGAACTGCAAGCGGCATAAAGAGGCTCATCTCAAAAGCTATACAACCCATCAAAGCTGGTGTCATTTCCTCAACACTGCACTGCAGCTGGAAACTGCATGGCTGTTAGTTACAGTTTAAATCGCCTGTCTATTTTCAGACACTTCAGAACTATTTGTATTGATTATTTACTTGTCAGTAAGCAGCATTAGCTAAATAAGACAACAGATTTTTAATGTCTACTGGATTCTTATCCGTTTTGTTCTGTGGTAGAAAATCAAAAACTGTCATGCACTATATTAATGGGATTTGCACTATAGGGTGTTTGAATAATTATTTCCCACTGAAAATGCAATAGTTCTATCTATATTTGGAAGGATTACCGATGGAATTGAACTTAATGGGGAAATAATTTCCTGTTTTTAAATACGTAGTTTAGTTATATCCTACACTTCCTGCTCGGCAGATGCAATCTTGTTAACCACACGCCTGGATGCTCGTCACCCAACTTTCCCCATATTTGCCTTTTGGGTACAGCTCAGATGCACAACTAAACCTACGCACTCTCCTCCCAGTGAGTGGAGAAGCCTCAAAGCCTTCCTTTCATATGCTGCATTATCTCTTTGGCGGTAATTATCCATAAAACTATGCCATCAGATGGTGATGATTTCCAATATGAACCCAATAAATGTGTTTAAAATTTGAATTATCATATTTATGTGGATATGTGTTACTAATAGTGATTATGCTCGTCATGTGGGTAGAAAATCAACCATCCTTATATTGCGCGTTCTCACATATTTCTCAGACATTTCATCACACATTTAATCTGCCCCTGTCTAAGATTTCCTTCTGAACCTGTAGTCAAGGCAGAGAGGAGACAATAACGGATGAGATTATGAAGCATGTCTGTTAAAGCATGTCTGTTTGATCATCATTCTGTTTAGGTGAAGTTCTCTTCTTGGTCTCTTCAGTCCCTGACAGCAGATATATAACCTAATCTCTTTCCATAACCCTTTTCTTAGGCATGAATAGGGTGGAAATGTGATGGCATTAAGTCGATTTACTCCTTGGTTTGCAGTTTCAGCCTTAATGCCTCTTGGCTCTTCTTCAACACACTCGTTCCATTTAGATTTTTTCGAAAAATATAAATGTTATGTTAAGGCTTTCCCATTTATTTTCATTTATCCATCATTTGAAGTTCATGCATATATTTACCCTACAAATAATGCTTGTTTATTTGCAGCTCCGTCTATCTAGAATAGTGTCAGAGATATTGGGAAATCAAATACAACTTGTGTATTATCTTCAAATACAGAGGATATCGGTGACAAAGGGCAAGATCTGAGACTCTATGACACTCTTTGTGAGTGGTCCTTGACATCGTTTTGATATTTCACATTTACTCATCTAAACCTTAATTTACTGCCTCCAGCATGTGTTGACAAGCAAAGAAAAGCCATTCTAATGTGTCTTTGGATTTCAGCTGATGGCATTTGAAAGCTGCATTGAGATACCTGTCCTTGTATACAATTATTGGAGTACGTTTGTGATGAATTTATGCCGTTTTTAAATAAGAAACTTCAGGTTATTTTTGAACTTTTTGCATGATAATGAGAAAAGAGATTCATTTGAATTGACTTGTGTAGGAAGATAAAGTCAGTTATATTTTAGGGTCACTTCACTATTAAGTAAAAAAACCCTTGTGTAGAAGAAACATCTAGAGTCTTACAGTCCTCAGTACGATCAACTCTATATGAGAAGTGCATGTATATACAGTGTATATATATAATGTGTAATTTGATATTGTATTGTCCCTTAGACCAGGTTTTAAAACTACTACTACTACTACTACTGTCAGGATGCTTCAACTCAATGCAGACTTACACTTGGAAACATATTAACCAAATTCAATCTTAATAAGCCTTTTGATAAATAAATTGTTTTAAGAGGCAATTTAAGAGTATACTGATTTTGTGTCTATGCAAGCTAAATATGGTTTAACCTAAAGTAATGCATATGTAACATATATTCAGTTTGTATTTCTATATTTTTTTGTATTTACTAACATTTTGCGAAAGAAAAAAAATACTTCAACTTAAAACAAAAAATTCACAATTACTACTTTTCCTGTTAAATTAAATCGTAAAAGAATAAACATTACAATGAGATTTCGACCTCGTTGTTATTAGCTAGGCATACAGTTTAACAACGGCAAGTTTTATGATACTGAAGATATGTAGTCAAGTGTTATAGAAATAAGTTTGTCAGCCAGTCAAAGGCAGTTTTATTGGTGGAACGAGCTAGACTCCACATGGCAATGTTAAATCCCATTCAGCCTGATGAGAGTGACTCCCAGCAGCACTGAGCTCAGTGGGGGGTTGTAAACATTTACACTAAGAGCCTGTCCAGTGCACATGGTTGGTGCTTGCCAGCCACCTCGGTATCGAATGTTGTGTTGCATATTTTGTCATTCAGGCCTGTCCCGAAATTGTAGGAATCACACCATCAATTTATGAAGGAGCCATCCAAATGTGACAACAGGCTTATGCTAAATGGAGAAAATAGAGCTAAACATTGTTAAAACACCCCTAGACCCACATGGTAGAGAGTGCTCGGCAGAGAGCTGCTATGCTCCCCGCTGTGAACTGGGAAAGTGATGTTGGTGGGCTTCCTTCTCCATGAGGGCCGCATCGTTCTTGGGCCCCGATTTGAAGCCTTTTTGAAGTCTGTTTCCTGCAGCAGCGTGCCAACATTAATGTTTCCACAAAAGCAAAAACGCTAAATCAAATGAATACACTACACTGTGCTATTCCACATTGACTCCTGAATCCCCCTGAAATTTCTAAAAAGCATCATTAAAAAGGTTTTTTTTTTTATTATTATCATATACGTCCTAAAAGTCACCATGGTGTTTATTTTATTATAAAAAATAACAAGTTTTAATAAAATGGTTTCACTTAGGTTAATGCAGAAATCTCAGCAGGAGAGAATCTTGGTGAAAATTACAAAACGTCTGCTGGCAGTTAATTAGTTTTTGTACCCCTTAATGATTATAAAGATGGGTTCAATAGCATCATGTACATTTTTTTAGCATTACATATTCTCAAATATAAAAAATAAACTATAATTGGCCCAAAATAAAAACAGCAGAGTATATTTGGGATCAATCCTTTATTGTTTCAAAACTCTATCTTTTACAATACAGTCATTTATTGTTATATGTGTGATTTGATGGGTAATGTACAATGTCGTCCAATAATGAAACACAGTCACAAAGTTTTCCTTTCTACATATCAATATTCTATGATAGTGAGAAGTTTGTGCTGATATATTTACTTAGTTCTGACAGCTCGATTCACTTCCCTTTTCAAATCAACAAAAGCATTGTTTTTGAAAGTGCATTTCAAGGATTGCAAAGACGACTGTTTCCATAAGTCAGCCATTTCAGTATTGACAGAGGGCCACACTGCTTTGTGAGTAATAAACCGCATTAACTACGTTTCCAACTACAACATTTATCTGGATAAGTAAATCAAAGAAAATATATCAATATGCATGCCATGAACATTCTTCCATAAACATTTATAATAAATGTATATTTCTTTTATTAATCATGTTGATAATGACAGTATTTTTCCACAAAAGGACAAATGCTGATAATGAGAACTAATATTTAACATCCAAATTTTGTTCAATTTTACACGCAGGTAAATGGCATAATGCCACAATGTTTAGAACAATGCTCTAATAAAGTTATAGCATTTTGGTCCACAATAACATATCTGGGTTTAAAATAAAACAAAATGTGGTAGCAGGTGGGATATTGAACTAAAACCAAAAATAGCATGATGACTATCTTAAATTCTTTACATTTTTAAGGTCTTTCGATTTTCAAGTTATGAATTATGATGTGATGTTCCTGTTCAAAAATTAAGCAATATAAATATACATTTTAGCTCATTACTTGGCTATTATACTTTTCTGTTCCATGGAACAGCTTTCACTCTGTAGAACTTGGTTCCTAAAGGAACCTTGAACCTGTTCTGTGCCTAGGGAAGGAAAGGAGACAAGGAAAGAAAGCTTTCGTGAGACAAGATGGTTCAAAATCATGCAACGGTCAATATAATAGCTTCACTGACATGGTGTAAGTCAACACATCCAAAAAATAAATCCAAACCATGTGTGGAAATTGACACACACAGCTGATTAGCTTTCAAGGACCACACTTTATGCAAGTATATTGATTCCTACATATTCATAAAGAACACACATTTTAAAAATCACTACGGAACTTTTGGCAAATTCAGTACCTTTTTTGCCTGGCAATATTCCTTCTCCATCACCTTTCCAAGTACCCACGGCCGTCTTGAGGTCCCTGATGCTAAACAATAAACAAACAGACTTGTTAGGCAAACACTCAATAAACCACAAATACATCCGTGTGTGTGTCACATAAAGCTCATAGAGAAAATTGTAGCAAAAATAATATTAATTAACCTGTGTTTTTAAAGAACACGTCTACATACAGTTTCTGTTATAAATCCATTCATGCCTTATATGTGAAATCAAGCAAACTATCACTTTGACATCATTATTTCATCAGTAAATTAAGAACTACAGTTGCTGACCTGGTTTGAGGTCCAGTGCAGTGAGAGACTCTGAGTGGAGGAAGTAGAGGGTGGGACCAACTGTGAACAGCACGTAGTTGTCATGCCTTTCATCCAGGATGATTAGGACCAAATCGCCAACCTGGAAACTGAAAGAAAAGAAGAAGAAAAAAGACACAATAGGATGATTACAAAGATTTTTGCAAACTAGTAACGTAAAAAGACAACACATTAATGTAATTATACAATAACGTGTGTAATTACACTTCATGTCATGAAGGTCAGACTTTTGTCCAAAAACAAATACAGCGAGGACATGCGTTATTTTTTTTTATCCACTTACTCTCTGATGGCGATTTTGTCTGAATGCCGTGACGACACAGACGACATGCTCTGAGACATCTACAGGGAAGAGAATTAGGAAAACATTACACGCAAGCAATGTGAATGAAGGGTTACCAATGCTGGCCATTGACTTCTAACATTTGACTTATTGGGCTTTTGCAAGAAAGAGTCTTAGTAATTAGTATTAGCATGTATAACCTATGTACTGCATTATACTTTATAATTTAAATTTTATCCTATTTGTAAATCATGCAAATTCAGGCTCGATTAAAATATATATATTTTTTATAAAACAAAAGTATAGTTTCAACTTTTTTATTTGAATGTACTTTTTTCTTTTGAGCAGTCCACTAACATTCATCCCTCTCCTCACTGTCACTTTCCCTTCAAAATCATGTTTCGTCACTGAGCTCTTTGGCCTCCTGGGTCAGGATTTTACTCTTTGATGCTACTGCCACCCAGTGGAGCAGGTGTTACATAGCCCATAGAGATAATATTAAATAACTGACCAGTCTTTGACTGAGGCGCTTGTTTTCTTCTTCCTTCATGTGTAAAGTCTGAAACATATATCAGATGGATTAAACAGATAAGAGACATCCAGAAATGGCATCTTGTGCTCTCGAATGCAATGTGATGAATACAGTGCTTCTATTTACCCTCTCAAGTAAGAGTATCCGCTGTTTCTCCTCTGACATCAGGACATTGTCACTACAAGAGAGAAACAAACGTCAGATTATTGATTAATATCCTCTGAAAAATGTCAGCAATACTGTATGTATTGTGTAGAAAATTAAAATTGATAACATATGAATTGGTTCTCATTTTTTGTCTTGCAACTATTTAATAGTTCTTAAACAAAAAAGTGATAAATGGGAAACTTGCACTGTGTGATCCTAGTCTCCCTGCCTGCCTTCCTTGTTAAATGTCCTTTCTGTCCATCCATTTTTGGGATGTTTTACGCAATGTCCTTTAAAATTCTTCTTCAATAATGCAAAGTCCCTTTCTGTCAGCGGCTGACAACCACTTTCATGCCATACTATGACAAAATGTTCGATACTGCTGCAAGTTTGCCATATACTGTGTATAACAACTTAATTATGTATTACTCATTCTTTATCAAGTACAATATTATGTTGATTATAATAAAGTACAGGAATCTAAGCCCGTAAAGTCCAAAGGAGATTTGTAAAATTCAGGCGGATGAGAAAGAAGTAAGAAAGATTGTGAGCTTCTCGTCTACACAGATTTTCCTTTCTGTGAACTGTTGAAACTCTCACTAAAGAAACTGACCCACCCTAAAAAAATAATGGCTTCAGTGTCACATATTCGTAAACACTGTGTCAAACTTCTGGGTTTAGAAAAATGTGTGGAGCAAGGGCAAAATACACTGGCTGGCAAAATGAAAGAAAAGACGCTTACTGGACTGCCACCATGCTGGCTTCCACTGCTGAATCGACCTGTTCGTCATCTTGAATGGCCGCCACAGAGGCCAGTCGGTCGGTTTCACCGATGGGCTCGGAGGAAAACGCCCCGAGAAGAGGCAGAGCTCGAGCTGCTGCAGCTCCGGCTTCTGAGATCTCCTGACCTGAGGGGTTAGGAGAGAAGAAGGAAGACGAGACCAGTGCAGTGCTGCGCAGGCGGTTCAGCTCTTCTTCCAAGTGTTTCTTCTCCTGCATGACGCTGGCTCGGTCCTCGGAGAGCGTCTCGATCAGAGCTGCAATGAGTTCAAATAAATAAGAGACGCTGACCTGCACAACATGCCGATCGATAATATAAAACCTCACAGAGCGGCTGCTCTTAAGACGTGGCAGTAAGTAGACCAAAATTATGTCAAGGGCTTCTTTCATTTGACTTATTTTTAATAGATTTTTATGATATTTTTTGTCAAGTCCTCACCTTTGTCCTTCTCCTGCTGCTGGGTAACTTTCCGCCACTTCTCTGTTAGATCATTGATGATCTGCTCTTTCTTCAGCTTCTCTCGGGTTAGAACAGTGTTGAAATTAGTCTAGAGAAACCAAAAAAACACAAAAACATTGTGTTTTAACAAGGTTAACAACCATTTTGGTCACAACAGGGAATTTATACCAAGCACAAATGATTGGAGAGGATGCCTTTTAATTGCTAAGTTCTAACAATGCAGATCCGCTTGCAGCCATGGGAGTTGCAATCGTTGTGTTGATTTTTATTGTTCCGTTTGATATTTGTTGCTTGTATTGTTCCATTTCCTATCTCTTCAGCATTTATTATACCCACTTACTGAAAAAGCCCAAATGAAATGATGTGAGCTCAACTGATGTTTCAAATGACAATAAGTTCAGCTTGATTATGTAATATTTTGTACAAAACGTCTTGTTAGCTTAAACTATGATGGGTGGTCCAATACCTCAATAACAGATGTACAAATCACAAAAAAATGAAAAAAGATCAAACCGTATGACTGAAAGCAGCAAGTAAGTAATTTGTAAATAAATCGTTCTGCTGTCCCTTGGGGATCTTTTGGTGTAAAGAGACCAGACAGACCAAGATCAGTGCCAGTTAAATGAATGAAACATTGATCTGTTGATGTGCGAGGCTCAACTTCGACTGAGTGGAAGTTGCAGAGGGTGACGGTGTCGATATCTATTAAAAATGTAAGCTTTCAGAAAGTAAGTACTCACGTAGGTAAGCATCCACACTACACAACATGCACACATTTTCAAGCAGTCCATATATTAACTATTCACCATTGTTAGGAGTGTTATGTCACTCTCCATCATTATAAAAAGGCACATAACGTGTCCCGCCTATTTACCGCCCAAAAACACAAACCTGCTGTTCTGCGATTAGCGATGTCTTGAGGTTCTGCATCTCCTCGTTCTTCTTCTTCTCCAGGAGGTCCATCTGGGACTGCAAGCAGGCCCTCTCCTGCTGCAGCCGCTCCTGTAGAGCCGAGTCAAGCGACAGAGGTGCTCCGGCATCTGCACGCCCCTCAGCATGCAGCGGCAACCCTTCATCACTGAGAGGCACACAATCCAGTTTAATTCCAACAAAAGAAATGCATCATGTGGACTTACAAGCACATCAAATAAATTGTTCTGCATTGTGTCATTTAAATTGAAATGTGAACAGTTTAAACAAACTACAGTCAGGTTAACTTCGTTCAGGATCGGGCTCCAAACCACAAAAAAACTCAAGCTAGATTTCTTTATGTGATGCGTCTGCCAGTGTGATCAAACATTTACCTTTTTGAGGATCGTCTCCCATGAAGCTCGTCCTCAAGTTGTCTAATTTTGTCCAACAGTCTCTTCTCCATGTCCTCCTTCTGCTGCTCCAACTCGTTCAAAGCATCTGGTGACGCAACTTTCAAGGTCACTTCTTTTTCGAAATCTCTCTCGGTCGCTTTTCTGTCCTGCTCTATTTTTTGGGAGAGCAGGTCATTGTCTGCCTGCAAATTGCAGATAGCAGTCCTCAATTCTTGCTCTAGTTCCTGGAAACTTCTCAACCGCTTTTCTTTTCCTTCATTCAGAACCGCCGCTTGCTGCTCAAAAGCCTGCTCAAGTTTCTGCTGCTGCTCGGCATGGTTCTTATCGGCATCCTGGACTTGCCGCTGCAGGGAGATGAGCTCGTTCCGCAACAAAATAGCCTCCTCCTCGTGTGTGTCCACCAGCTCTGAGATGCAGTGGTCTTTCTCGAGCCTCATGAGACTCCTCAGCTCTGCCAGGTCCACTTCATACTCATCGTTTTTTACATGAAGCTGTTTTTGGACATCTGCCAGCTCTTCGCTCAGGACTTTGGTCGCAGCCTCCACCTGGGACTTCACAGTCTCATCCTGCTGCATCTTGGCCTCCTCAAATAAGACCCTCAACTCTTCTGTCTCTGACTCTTTGAGGGCTAACTCCATCTCTACTTTGCAGCGAAGTTCTGCGAGCTCAGTAACACGAGCCTCCAAGTCCTTCATTTGGTTTTCCTTCTCTTTAAGCGCAGTGACGTGGTGTTCAGCTGCCTCACTTAACTTTGCACTATTTTCGGCAGATAGATGTTCCAGAGCCTCCTGGTTAACCTTGGTAAGGGTCTCCAATTTTGCCGTATGCTCCTGCTCCATTTTTTCCTCAATCTCTTTTATGTGAGACTGCTCAACAACTTCCAACTCCTGCCGGATCTTCTGCTGGCCACGTTCAATCTCAAAGTGGAGATTTTCAAGCTGGCTAGTCAGGGAGTCTCTTGAAGCTGAGAGCGTCTTGATCTCCTCGGTTTGATCACTTATCATCTGCTCCAGGTTTTTGATCCTATCCGTCTGGTTAGCCTCCGTTTCGGCACATAGCTCTTTCTCATTCTCGAGCTGAGTGAGTTCTTTCTCTTTGCGCTCCATGAGACCCTCCAGCTCCAGCATTGCGTGCTGGACATCTCGGACAATATTCTGGTTTATTTGGTTTTCCTCCGTTAGTGTTTCAACCTGCTTCTCTAGCTCTTGTCGAAGGGAGAGAAGCTCACTTTGATGCTGATCCTTTAATTCCAGTTTCTGGGTTTGGCAGATGCTGTCCACAATGTTGCTCACCTCTGTGTTCAAATTTCTCAAAACAAAGCCAAAGTCATGTTGTTCTTTTAAAACCATGCCTCTCAAGTGATGGAGATCATCCTTTACACTTCTGAAGTTCGAATGGGACTCCTCTGCAGCAGATCGGTACTTGTCAATCACTTGTTTTAGCACAGTGATCCTCGAGTTCTCCCTCTCTAGTATTGTGGTATCCTGCATGCGCTTGTTGTCAATAGCGTTAATGACTGATGAATACAGCGACTCCACCATCATTTCAGGGCTAATGGGGTCACTGATGGGGTTCGGAGAGGTTAGGTTCTCTTCAATCACAAACTCATTGACAGCAGACATGAAGTCAGATTCAGGGCTCTCTGCTAGAGAATCCAAGTCGAGGGAGCCCTGCTGCAGGACTGGATCCATGTTCGGATGGCCAATTGTTTCAAAGTCAAATGTTTGCGCGTCTATGCTGTCTGGGGATAGATCCTCGAGCAGTGCTGGGACGGGAACATGTAGTGGCTGGCAGCTGGGGCCCTGCAGGTTAAGGGAGGACGGGGTTTTGGGGGACCTCGGCGTCGTGGACCCAGGTGTGCTTCCAGACTCTGGGATCAACATGCTTGATCTCTGACTAAAGGATATCTGCAAAGACAGAAGAGATGAAAGGAACGGGAGAGAGGGAAAATACTTATATAAATACATAAATATATGAGAAAAGCAAACTATTTATTTTTAACCAGTAACAAGCATATCTGCATTTGTTTTTAAGAACACGAACATTAATCAAGCGGTCATTACCCGTTGTTCACTTAGCAGGTCAGTAATAGTTTGAGACATCTCATCCACACTCTGTGCAGCTTGGACCAGCTTGTGAAGCGTCTCTACGTGGCGATTTAAGGGCTCGAAGTCACACATTGTGGGAACCCTGCAGAAACAAATTACATACATTTCTAATCACGTTAAGGACAGAATTCAAAACTACATTGAGATTTTATTTTAGTACTGAAAATCTATGGCAGAGGTCTGCAAAAGTCAGGACAATATGCCTACCACAGGATCTAGCGCATAAACAATCAATAACATTTCGTAAATAATTACTTAATTTAGAGATGATTGATTACTTGTGAGACATGTGATAACAAAATCAAAAGTCTTACAAATTGCTTCCAAATGTACAATACCGTTCAAAAGTTTGGGGTCACCCAGACACATTTTCAGTTTCGTCGCAATTTATGGCATGGAATAGCCTTCATTTCAGGAACAAGAACAGACTGGCGAGTTTTACATGAAAGTTCTCTTTTTCTGGCAATTTTGAGAGTATAATGGAACCCACAAATGTGATGCTCCAGATACTCAACTGGCTCAAAGGAAGGCCAGTTGTATAGCTTCTCACCAGCATAACTGTTTTCAGCTGTGCTAACATAATTGCACAAGGGTTTTCAAATCATCCATTAGTCTTCTAAGGCGATGAGCAAACACAATGTACCATAAAACACTGGAGTGATAGTTGCTGGAAATGGGCCTCTATACACCTATGTAGATATTTCATTAAAAACCAGACGGTTCCACCCTGAATAGTCATTTACCACATTAACAATGTATCGTGTATTTCTGATTAATTTAATGTTAACTTCATTGAAAAAAACAGTGCTTTTCTTTGAAAAATAAGGACAATTCTAAGTGACCCCAAACCTTTGAACGATAGTGTGTGTTTTCATCAGCCATATCGTAGGATAGTTCTGGTAGCATCATATTATCTCTAAAACCATTTCAATAACTGGGGACAGCGACTTACATGAGGAACGGCTGCACCTCTAGAGGACAACAAGATTTCAAGTACTGTAAGTCATCAAGGGAGATGTCTGGAAGTTCGTCGTCAAACCTTCTGGGCTTTCGTGTCTATAAACAATAATAAAGAGAGTAAAAAAAGGGACTCCTTAAAATACAGTGGAAATAATATACACATGAAAACCAACTTGGTCAAAATGCTGATAAATTGTAACTTACACAAAACGATGTTGGAGGCCATGAATCGAGTCCTCTAAACAAACGATTTCTGAGGAAAGACTTCCCTGAAAAGACACAAGTAAATAGATCAAAACCCTGATCTTGGTTGGGATCCGTGTCATTATAAAAGCACACTATGCTCTACAGTGCTGATTTCAACAGACACTCACTGAAGAGTTTACCAAAGGATTCCCTTTTGAACTTCTCCGCCTCGTACAGTCGTTTCCCGTCCTTCACAAGCGCATACGCCCACTGAAAAGAATGATATTACGGATTTTACAACAACAAAGTAATAATTAATGTCTACTTGAGTGAAAGAAAGTCTGCTGTGTGTGTGAGCAAAATCCATTCCATTATTGACGTCTGATTATTTCCCCCTGTTACTGTGCATTTACAAACAGCAATACAATGAGGAAGGACAGAAGTCATTATCAGTTCATTAATTATATGTAGGAGATTTAAAGGGCTCTTGAATTTTAGCCTAACGCTAATGCAATCGGAGTTCCCACAATAGTGCAACTCGCAAACCACACAGTCTCCTTGTCCTTCATGGGTCTGCTAAATAGAATGTCACGATACAGGACTGCAATGGCAGTTTATTTTGCCTGCTCAGGCACTTATTTTCACATTTTGTTACTGCTTTAAGAATGTTCAATATTGCAGAGTAAACCCACTGAAAAACAACAAGTATTTCCTCCAACACATGAAATAAGTAAACAAAGACAAAAAAAGCTTTAAATTCTAAATTTAACATCTAAATAATGTGCTCAGCGCTAAATACGCCAGAAAGCTACAGATTCAGTGACGCAAAAGAGCTCACCTCTTTGAATCACTGTGTCTGAAAGAATGATCACTGTCCAATAACGGCATTTAGCACTGACCTCTCTGTAGTGCCGCATAAACATTTTTCGCCTGACGACTTCAACCACCGCCAAGCAGTACATCTGGGGCACAGTGCTGAGGGCCTCCACCACCCTCACTCTTTCGATTAGCTCCGTCAGAAGTCTGAGTAGAGCCTGAAGCTTCTCCCCATCCTGGTCTGCATGAAGCATCACGTAGCAGCACCATCTAATGCAAAATCATAAGCACAGTTAGAGTCGCAGACATGATTCTCTTGACTTTTTTATGTTTAAAACCAGCAAGCCTAAATAAATAAAAAAAACAAGCCAACAGCACTGTGTGCAGAAAGCCGTGAGCTATTCAACAAGTCTAACAAACACATTGGGGAAGAAGTTTTCATTTTTACTTAAGTCTGACTTGAAGGTTGTTTGCAAGTTCTTGTTTGGCAGTGGTGCACTTCTTTTTAATGTCTAGCAGCTTCCTGTGGTTGTTCAGCATGATCATCAGCTGGTTGGTGTGACTCAGACACAAATCAGGCAGAACAGATGTATCCTTCAGGTTTTCAGCCCGCTTCTGATTGGCCAGAAATCCCTGCAAGAGATAATAAGTGAGCACTTAATTCAATATAGAGACCATACCTTGATAGTGTTTAATCTCTTACTTTACGTACCTGAGCAAGTTCCTTCTGTTCATTCACCAACTTCTTACAGCTTGCAATCATTTGGTCTAGAGCATACAACCGGTCCTCGAGCCCCTTGATGGCTTTCATGTTTTGATTATCTAGCTTGGAAATTGTGTCACGACAATCTGTCAGGAAGGGTTGAATGACCCGAGGGTCGAGCTGAAAGAAACAAGATTTCAGGAAAGACTCGTGATTTTTTTTGCCATCACAATCATGACATCACTGCAAATTTAGAAAACTATCTTGACAGTATCTATTCATACATCATCTGTGACTCACCCTATTGATGGAGTCAAAGCATTTCCTCACAACCGATTCCACATCATTGGGTCGGTCTTGCACATTGATCCAGTCTAATAGTGTGACATTGAAACAGGACGGGTTGGTGAACTCTGCATCATCATCATCGTCATCGTCGTCGCCATTATCATCTTCGTCGTCGTCGTCGTCGTCGTCATCATCGTCGTCTAGTAGTGCAGCTCTCAGCCCACCACTGTCAGTCATTTTATTTGTTTCCTGGTTGCCAGGTGGCTCACATGTGGCTGTCCCAGAAGCAGAGATGGAGGCTGATGACTTGGAGGGCCGCTGTGAGTCCATGGATTTTTCTTTTTCCGTCTCATCTGAATCCTTCCCTGGGGTTGAGGTTGACTTCTCCATGCTCTCTTTGTAACAGTGTCTTGTCAAACATTCCAGCAGAGGTATCCTCGCCATTACAGAAACTGATGTCCCTAACCTGCAATCATAAAACAAGGTCAATAAGAGATCAAGTTTATCAGGCTCATTTCCTTCTTGCATAAATACATTATAACTTGGATTAATGTACTGTTACTTCAGTTATTTAATTAAGTTAAGACTTTGATTAAACACGTCTGAATATTTGCCATGTCAACAAAGCCAATATCCAGTAATTACTAACCATACAGCACTTTGTATTTCAAATTAAAAACTATTGGATATCTTTAGGAAAGTATGTAATAGCATGTTCTCTGTGTCATCACTTACTTTGAGAGTTTGACCTTAATTTCCTCCAAGTCACGTTGATAGTTTATGTATGAAGTGTCAAATTTGATGAGCAACTTTTGATAAGACAAAGTGCAGTCGTCCAGATTAGCCATAATGGCAGCCCAGCCTTGGTGTTGCATGTGTTCATCATGAACCAATCGTTCACAGAAAGAGCAAAGTTTCTTGGCAACTTCAAACATTTCCTGCACAGACAAAAAAAAATACAGTCAGGATATGTTAGGAGCATTCCATAGTCAATGGATTGATACAATGGTTGTATGAGTTAATCTCATAAAAGTAGTGCACACGACAGGCAGCTTTAAAAATACAAAAAATAAATAGATAACTACCAGAGCAAGTTGCGTTCGCGAGGCAACAGTGTGAAAGACAGCTGGCATCAGTAGAGACTCCTCTACTTTAACCTGAATCTCACTCTCAATCGAGAAGGTGGTCTTGGGGATCGTTGGATCCCGGTCACACAAGATCATCTCTTTGTTGAACAGGAATATGGGGTTGGTTTCCTAAAGATCAAGCATACAAAATAAATTGTAATGTTTGTCACAAATGCAACCCTTAATACTTTCAAGCCACATAAAATGCACACTAATAAATTAAAACGTACAGTGCCAGCACTGTAGCTGCAGACACGCCGCTCTGCAGCCATACATTCCCCTCCATTGACAACAAGGACTTGATGTTGAATTGCAATCTTATATTTGGCTTGGATGGCATGCTTAAGCTCCAGTACACTGAAAAAAGAAAAGAAAAAAATTTAGAACACAAAGAAACCAAGATATTCTGACCACTTGTTCTCACTAATATTGGTAAAATGCCAGCTTCTTACCTCTGGACAGCAAGATCAGTGTCAAATGTCAACGTGCTGCCATTGTTGACCTGGAACACATACAACTTCATGTTGAATCTCCCAGAGTTCTTCACGTTTGCCTATCTTCAAGGCCACCCTGTGAAGAAGAAGAAAAAAATACAAACATGAACATGAGATAGTTGCTAATCTTTAGATTTGATTACGTTTTCTCATTATAATTAAATGTAAAGTTCAATATTTGTGTTTTTTATTTGTGAGAGGGGATACTGCCATTTACACAAACCACAATAAAGCTACTTGATGAACATGTATAATCATATGTAAGGGTATTAGTATTAGAGTCTGGATCATAAGATCCTTTATCACAGGCTTTAACAAATGGTCAACGTATCATCCTCTTCTACCCCATCATGTAAGGCACGGGCAACTTCCTGTCTACTGCATAACTAGCTCACTAGCTCACCACACCGTGGTTACTGGACGCTGTCTTAATGATATGCAGGATGAGCCATTACATGTTGGTCTGATGTAAAACAAAGGCAAACTTTCAAAACTGTCTGAAGAAGTGGACAGTTCACATTTGCTGACGTTTAACTCAGATAACAAAATAACCAAATGAAATATATAATAAAACAGAGCGGCGCTAACAAACCACTACATGTTTACTGTTGATGTTTACCAGCCAAGTTTCTACCACAGACTGTGAAGATGTAACCGTTTGCGGGCCTCAAATCATTACGAGGTTTCCCGAAAAACTCACGGCTGTTTCTGGTTAACGAACTGAGGGCACTTAACCCTCGAGGCCTCCAGTTCTTCGTGGTTACAGTGGCGAAGAAGGGGCCACCAGGAATTGCTGGCGAGCTAGTTAGCTAGCTGCTCAATAACAACCCGTTGACTGACTCTCAGCTAACACAGCTGTCTGGACAGCTGTCTGGACAGACGTTCATAACGTCGATGAATTTGACCAACGTAGTGAGATTATCCAACCCCAAAAAGCCAGCAGCATCTGTTCAGACATATATTGGTGTAATGACGAGATTCCACATTACATGAATAAAATAAACGCATGCATTGGCCTCACCTCACTTCGCTCGCATCTCCCTGTTATTGGTCTCCACCTCGACTGTTCGAGCTAGCTAGCCGACGAGCTAGTAGCAACCGCGCTAGCTAGCTAACCAGTTTTAGCTTGGCAGACATAGAGCTAGCCTAGCGAGCCATCTAGCTAACGTGAGCTATACTGTGATAACTAGGAACCATGGTCACACAGATTAAAACATATATCTGGCGAAAAAAAGATAAATGTATAATGTTGGTTCATCCGTGAAGGTGTGACACGCCGGACGAAACCACCAGTTGTTTATCTCAAGTGCCGTTAGCTAACTACGCTAACACCCTCTTAGGCTGTTTTGTTGTTGTCATCTGCTCATGCGTAGTCCATAAACGATCCGGTCAATTGGAATCCAACTGAAAGACAATTTAGCAGTTGTTTTTGCAAGCTAGGCTGACATAGACGACTGTTTTTTTTATTATTTTTGAAAGTTAAATGATGTACCTTTTCAGCTGGATTCACATAGCAATGCATACTTTATGTATTTCATTATTTTAGTGGGGTACATCAAATATAAAGACTATGGGGAACTAAATATCTAAATGGCTTTGTCAAGTACACGTCTTAATTTCTTCATTTTTAGATTTGGATGTAATGTTAGCTCATAAACAAAATTGTTAATCTTAACTGTTCTGCTTCATTCCGCACCTTCGTTAAGGATACATGTAAACATTAGTCAATGCAGATATTTATTTAATTAAAAAATATTCCTTTATTTACTCATGTATTCTTTTGGCTAGCCATAACATAACTTCCAGTTTTAAATCAAGTCCTTATTAACAATCTCTCAAAAGCATGAACTACAATATACAATATACAATCTATATTAGACATTCTCTATGTTTTTATTTATACTGTTTTATTCTTTTTTTTGTTGTTGTTGTTGCACGGATGCTATATAAACCTACTGGGATCAATACAGTAAATCAACAAATAAAAATGTCCATCCCAGTGAATAGGTTCAAAAGACTCAGCTCTTAGAAAAGTATCGAATTTCCCATCAGTATATTCGTTCGTCACTGTACTTTTCCAGGTGTATTCTGGGAAAATAGCAGAAAAAAAAACGACGTCGAGTGTTTTGCTGCAACATGAGAAGGGGTGTGGTTAATGTAAGTCTGCAGTGTGTGGATGAATCTATTTTGCTGCAGAGAGGAGGTAGTTTGGTGGTTGTCGCTTGCTCTAGAGGTATTTTATTAAACTGAAACGTTTCATTGTCTCATATATTCCTCTACTAGGCATAATGTTTGTGATTTAAGACACAAAAGCTGCAGAAAGGGAATATTTTGTTAACTTTCAAAAAATACATATATATAAAAAACACCCTTTCAAAGTTACAGCAACTCATTTTAATTTACTTTGGTTAATCTGAAAAAAAACTCAAAGGTAGGGACACTAATGCAACCAGAAAGCTTTGAAATCAACCCAAACAAACGATCAATACAGTTTCATCCACATTTTTGTGTATGTTGTGCCTTCATTATTACAGATATTTTTATATCCCTACTTGAATGCTTTTAAACCCAAATATCAATTAGATAAATTACTCCCCAATGTCTTTAGTGCTGAATTGAATGTGTACTTGCAGGGATTGTAATCTCTGTACATTATAAATAAGTATATCATAAATTAAAATGAACAATGATTCGGATGATTACAATGATGCTTAGCTCTATTACCTGTACATTACGAGTGTGAAGAATAAATTTTATTGAGAGGGTATGGTTTGTGTTTGGCAAACTCTAAAATCCCCAAACTAACTGCACGATCATTTCTGTTACAATTCTGTCTATTTATTAATTGACATTTAGGTGAATTGCCCTTTAATCATTTTAACAGTCTATAATACAAACTCCCCCTAGAGGTCACTGGAGCACAATCATCAAATAAAACAAACACATCAAATGGAATCAAATGCATGTTTCCTTTTTCTTTCTCTTCTTATTACCCCTCACACCATTATCTTGCAAAAACAAGTCTCATATTTGCGAGTACACAAAGTCACTGTACAAGAGGTCACAATAACCCCTGGAAAATAACCTCATGTTGTAACATGAGCAGCAGTCCAACAGTGTAAATAGGAAACAGCTCTTTGCGAGGATCACATTGTGCTGTTCACTAACACTCATATTGAGCTCCAAATAAAAAAATAATTTCCATATGGGATTGAAGAAATAATCATCCTAAAAGAGATTTCTTTCTAGGCTAACCTGAAACCTATTCATTTTTGCTGTGTGTCATCTTCATTTACTCTTAACCAGTAACATATAGACTGATATTTACACATCTGATAATTTACAAAATCTACAAAAAATGTGTAGACTTGTATTATAACACCAAAATTATTCAAATAGCTAGTGGTTGCAGAGATACACCCTTTTTAGTTTGGGTACGCAATTTTCGAGCAGAGGCCTAAAAATAGGTTGTTTTTCAAAATTAAACCGTTTAAACTCTTATAAAACTCCAACTACAGAAACAAACACCAAACAGAAGTAAGGCATCGTTTTCTGAAATAATTAGGCTTTAAATCATGTTAGTAAGCCATTAACAGAAGTCATTACATATGTAGGAAACAAAACAATAATAAGTACAAGTTTCCAGGACCCCAAACAACAACTCTGGGGTTATAATGACCTCATTGTTTTCTACCTACAGGTCCAGTATTCAAACATGTCGTGGTCACGCTTTTATCAAATCTGTAGTGCCAATCCTTAGGTTCAGTCCGGGTTTAATTAGAATTTATGTTTGAGTGAAAACTAAAATATAGGACTTTTGCAGTCTGGAGCCTGAAATTCTATACTAACATGCATTTTTCCCCCGAGTTGTGTATGGAGAAAAACGGTATTTATTTTTCCGTGAATGCTGCCACAGACATCCAATTTGTAAATGGCAAATATATGAATATTATACTTTCATCAGTGGCTCTATCAGGCTCTATCACGATAGTGTTACCTGCAGTATTACAGTTATCCTCCATTGAATATCCCCAAACAATGCAAAACTCAAAGCATAATTCTATTGTTTTCATGCAGATAGAAATTCAAAATCAACTACTTTAACTTCACATTCAGTTCAGGATCTTCAGATGCCCAAAAGTGACCCCATTAACACAGCATTGCAGCAAGCACATAGGAATATCCTGAGATATGTATGTGAGACTGTGGTAGTATGGAAAGTGCTTTTGTAAATGTGTCACGACTAAATGTCTTGTTTTCATTTTGCTCTTGAAGATAAGGATATACTGCTTTTGTTATAGAGTCCAATAGTCCGTGAAATTTCCCCTCAGCTCATTGTTGACGCTTTAGAATCGGTTGTGAACTGTGTTGAGTTTCAAAACACCTGTGTGAGCTTGTTAGGCGCTTCGACAAAACCTGTTCTTCTTATAAAGAACAACATGACGTTGTTGAGTCACTTCAAACCCCTGACAACACATCAATATCGATATATCAATATGCTGTATATTACTTGTTCCCAGGCCGGCTGTCATCAGACACTAAATATATCTTGGAAGTGGAAAGAAAACCAGTTCTGAAATGGCCTTGCTGAAAAGACACTCCTTAAAGTGAATGGTATGAGGGTGGCCTTGTTTCATTGGTTCAGTGTGTTTGAAATGGTTTAATAACCTGAACCTGAGCAATAGCTAAAGAGCGAGAGGAGCTCTTCACAACCAGCCAGCGAGGTCACAGCTATCTGAAACCTGCAAGGAGGCCTGTGGCTCTCTGTTCTGCACCGGTTACACATCCTTAGATGGTAGTTTAAGCCGAGGTGTCTGAATGGCACGCTAGAGGGCCTCAATATGAAAGAGAATTAATAGGGACTCATCTCTTCCATCTGCAGTCAGTTCAGTTTGCCCATGAGATCATGCTTCTTATGCAAGTTCGCCCTGAGGAATCAACATTTTTTTTTCCTTTACTAAGCAACCACGACCTTCGCTCTCATAAATGCATGTTTGACAGGTTTATGATGTTTGTGTTATGTAATTGTCTTTTGATTAATTGTTTTCCACCCTGTGTGAAATACCTATTGGATGTAAGAGACACGGTGCATATTCAGGGGTTTTGTTCCTACAGACTTTAATGACCACTTTGAACAGAAGAAGCTACAGAATTGCGGTCTGTAAAAATAAATTGAGCCTCGGCTGTAATACGCTGTGTACACAAGTGCAAAAGTAACATTAAATCCTGTATTTATTTTAATTTGTGGACATCGAGACATACGGTGTACGAGCGCAGACATCCAAAACCAATTTAAACACACAATTACATACACAGCCGAGTAATTATTGTCACATTAAAGAAAATTACAAGCGGCTGTGAGAGACTTCCGAAAACTTCAAATGGAATGAGAGACGAGCGCCACGACAGAAACTAACGCAGACAGGAAATGAATGATGGGAAAGTCAGTGTATGGTGTTTCCAACAGGGAGAGTTGTTTGACTTATAGTCAATAATAATAATCTATTGTCGTTATGCAACAAATTCAGTTGCCTCAATTGTATTACATGTCTTCCCACATATTTCCAAGTAATAAATGAGGCACAGATGAGAGGAAAAGATAATATATGTATGATTACTGGGAGTACGGGCATCACTTCATGACAAAATAGAGGTCAAGTGACAGGTAGGGAGCCACAGCTGCATATTTATATGGATTTATGTGTATTTTCTTGTCAGCTGGCACAACATCACTGCCGGTTCTGTTCCAATACATCACAAATACTTGAATTATTCGGATGACTGAGCTCAGGTTGGGAGTACGAGAAGTCTTCTGAGCGTTGTTTGAATGTCAGCTCTCTTTTATGCAACTACGGGTTTATTTTCTGATCAACAGCAATGCACCGTGACTTCGTTCAGTGTGTATGGCACATATTGCCAGAGGATGATTCTGTGGGGTCATCTGAGGTTGATGGGTACATTTACAAGAGTGACACTGGCTCTCCATCTAGTCTTCAGTAAAGCTGTGTGATCGGGGGTGTTTAATAGTGGGGCCTTTGTAAAGACCCGTGTGCAGGTTTTGGCCACAAGGGTTTGTAAAATCGGGGAAAAAACAGCCAGAAATTCAGGTTCAGTCCTCTGCAAGCAAAAAGGAGAATCAATAATTCAGACAGGCTTCATAAATGTTGGCTCTGTCTCATTTTGTCTCACTGGGTGTCAATGAAACTCGACTGCTCTGATATTCATGGAGAATTCCAGTGTCCTGGGGCGGCTCTCTGAAGCCTGCACGGATCATTCGGAGGAAGATACTTAACAAGTCAGTTGGGAGATATAATGCTTGAATAACTATAAGGTCATGTTGTAGTTCAGTGAAACAGACTTGAACTTAAATGTAACTAATTTCAGATAATTACATTTATTCAAGCAAAAAGAAAAAGATGAAGTGTTTATTGTAATTGCACAGTCTTCTCACTCTTTTTCTTTCTGTTTGTGTATAATTGCACTTTTACTTGTAAACGACACAATGTGTATTCAAATACAATGTCTGAGAACCTAGTTAGACAACTCAACTCTCTTTGAATAAATGCTGGATATCCTACATGTATATGTATAAACCTGGTAGAAATGGCTCAGATTACATGTCGTACAGTCTAGTTACTGTTATAATGTGTTCGGTCGGCCATTTGCCAAAAAAAGGGAGAGCCTCCAGGCACATCTTGTGTCACATCCCTCATTACAGAACACACAACAGCAGTGCCAACATGATCATGTGCCAATACATACTGAGAAGTAACTTAATAATCCATGTGACTGCACCGAGCATGACACTGTGTGAGGCCAACACGCTGCAAGATAATCAGATACGTCGCGTTATCGCAAGTTATTTTGACATCTACCAGATTCAACTTGTAGCTTCCTGCTGCTTTTTAAATATCAGTAGAGATCACCTTCAGGCCCTGATGGAGCGCAACAGGATGAGTGTGGTATTGTGTTTGCAAAGGGGGTCGGGGGTGGGGGGAGTTCCAAATCTGGTCAACAGATGGAGGCAGAAGGCTGAAGATAATATGCACAGCACAAGGTGAGCAGTATGTTGCAGAAGTGCTTATTTGTTACATAAAGAGAGGCATATGTGTCATATGTGTGATGTATTAAAACAGCTTTGTCACGGTGACCTCTGGAGATTTGATTTGATCTCTCTCATCACACGCAGAAGCACAAAATACAACATGGGTCATTAAATTGTGATGAACTCAACTAATGAGCGTAATCCTCAAAACAGCAGGTTGTTCTTGCTGCTGAATGTATAATTTCTTAGACACTGTGCTGCTGCATAAAGAATAAAATGGTATGTGTCACATTGCAGCTGTTCAGACATGTGCATTCTCATCCCCGTCGCCACAACAGGTTTGGTTACGTAATGCATTAGATAAACAGAAGTAGATAAACATACACAGGAAAGGGAGAAAAAATGCATTAGAAACTGTTGGCACTTTATTTTGCCGTTTGAAAATACAGAACAAATATGATAAAATGAGTGTTTTTGGAATTATCTGCATGATTAAAGCTGCGCTTACACATTCTGGGAAGAAGAAGAAGAAGAAGAAGAAGAAGAAGAAGAAGAAGAAGAAGAAGAAGAAGAAGAAGAAGAAGAAGAAGAAGACATAGCTATTGCACTCTGTATTATTAATGTGAGAGAAAAGAGCCTCGGGCTGCCTGAAGGGTTCACACACTATAATACTTTTTCTCCCCTGAATTATAATTGGAACATTTTTATTACATAAAACTTTTTTTAATCTAGGCACAGTCTTTTTTTCTGTATCAAAAAGTGGAGACACTTTCCCTGAGAGTATGCCATGTTACAGACTAACTAATAATAATTACATTCATGTTTTTTGGATCTGCATCAAAACACTGCTGCATCAGCAGCTCAACTTTGACTGACTCGGACAGTCTTCTGGCCTTGAACAGCTGTTGTTGTAACGCGCATTCAAACCAGCAGGTGGCTCCGTGTCTTCCTTTTGTGTGTGAAGGAATATCGATTATGATCCATATATCACACCCCTTCTCGTGAGATTCCTTAATGTAAAGGCCCTTTTAAACATGCGGGGACATTTGGTGGAGAAAGTTGGTCTGCTGTGACATCAGGGTGTGTGGACGGTATCACTGCATGTGTGGTTTGCTAAATCGAAACTGTTACTCATCATGACTATTATTTATTGCATAATACACATGTATGTGTGTGTTAAAGAGATGGGACCACAGAAGCTCTAGCAACCATATAAATACACCCACAATAGATATAAAGTTGGACATATTTTCAGTGTTTCAGAGTCATAAGGGTATGACCATTCGTCATTATTGATACTGGGGGGGAAATAAATTCCTCAAAAGACCGAATTGTGCTTGCCTGCGCGTCCACGTGCGCGTCCACGCACACGTGAAAGGGCCCAATTGTGGTAGAATTGCTTGTGGCTTTTGTTTTAATGGAGACAGTAACAACAACTGGTGATATTCCGAATGACATAGCTGTATCTACTTGTGTATCTTGCAGTCGCCAGTTTAAAAATAAATAAAACATGTGTTGGTTTTCTTTTTTCTCGGTTGCACAACTGTCAGGTAGGTTATTATAATGATGTTCACGTTGCGATCGCCCCCCCCCCCCCCCCCCTCTCCTCCACCAACTCCAATCACACCCTCCCCCATCCTCAAGTACAATTACGCGTTGGGTGACGTTTCAGCATGCGGAGGAGGAGGGCGCTGGGCAGGGACCACTTGGACCAAATAGAGGACTAAACGGGATTTCATTTGCAGCAGCGCAGAAACAACGCATTGACGGCAGCGGACCAGGGCTCCGTGTGTGTGAAGCCCATTGTCTCCTCCAGGACGCAGCAGGCTGAAGGAAAACGGGTTTGACCGGCAGCAAGCGGGGCAGCCCAGGAAAGGAGTGGTTAGAAGAGGCATTGCGGGTTCGTAAGACTTTGAAGGGGCCCTGGACAGATCTGGCCAATAACGGGGGGTGAGGGGTGAGGGGGGAAATTAATCACAAGTCAAGTTTTTTTTTTTAATAATATGAACACGAGTCGCGTTTTGTTGCAATTGGCGATCAACTATTGATGCGTCTGTGCCGATCGTTTTTTTTTCCTTCCACGCCATCAGTACGCGCGGACACTTCTTTTGTTCGCGTCGCTCGGAATCACAAATTCTAGTCTGCATATTTGTGTTGCCGTTGTAAAAAAAAAAAAAAAACGAGTAAAGAGTTAGTCTCTCTCTCTCTCTCCCCCTCCGCCCCCCCTCCCCTTCCCTTCAAATAAAAACCCAACCCCAAGATGAATTTTCAGTCGGGCGTCCCAGGGTCCGGTCTCTCGCAGCAGTCTCAGCCAGCCATGCCCACTCCAGGAACGGTCCCGGCGCCGGTCCCCGTCCCAGTGCCCCAGTCCATCCCGTCCCAGTTCGGATCCGGATCGTCCGCGAGCTCCGGGGGCGGCCAGTTCGGTTCGGGCACAGTCTCGGGCCAGGCTGCCCAACCCGGCTCTGCGAGCTCGCAGTTTGTTTTGTCCAACTCTGCGGCCATCCGGGCGGAGATCCACCGGTTCGAGTCGGTCCACCCGAACATTTACGCCATCTACGACCTGATCGAGCGCATCGACGACCTGGCCCTGCAGAACCAGATCCGAGAGCACGTAATCTCCATCGAAGGTGAGTAAAGGGTTTTGGGGGAATCACACTGGTTTTTGGTGCTGCTCATTCATTGAGGGTTGGGGGATGGAGGGGTGTGTGTGTGTGTGTCTGTTTTTAAAGGTTGTGGTGGTGGTGGGGTGGGGGGGGGGTCACATTGTTATGGGCGCAAAGCAGTGTCAACAATCACACTTTGAGGTCGGAGGTTGGGGGCGTAGCCGATCCCATAGTCCTGCTCCCATAGTCCTGCTCCGGGAGGGAATTGCCCCCCAGACACTGCAGTGTTAATACAAGGCACTCACAAGTTGCAGCACCCTGCGATTGTAATGAGCTCTGCAAACATGTTTCTGCTTCTTTTTTTTTAAATGGCATTTTCCTAAAGGGAACACTTGTTTTCACTTCTCATGCACAACAGCGTGGCCGTATTTTCATTCTGAACCTCAGTGTGTAGCAGAAGCGGCCAATCCTATAAGGCACATGTTGCATGAAACTAATGATTGCTTTGGACAATGCAGAGGCACATGCACGGGTGTGTGCACCACGAAAACCGCCACGATGGACATCTTTTGTTGTGTTTATAAAGCCACTTTGCGAGCGTATTCTTCACACACACACAGGAAATCAAGTCCAAGTGGTGTAAGCTGACCAGAGGAGGAGCACAGTGGCTGTAAACCAGCTACCGCGGCATGTCAGATCCAAGTGATGCACTGTCAGATGTGACCGTCTTTAAATGATGGTTGCAGTTCCTTATCTGCTCCTCACCCGCCCATGTATCCAGTCATTGGCTGTGTGACACAGCAGTCAGTCAGTGTACTGTCCATCAAAGTCATGCAGGCGGGGGTTTGGAGGAGTGTTACAGCAACTGTCTGAATGTACACGTTTGCGCCACTGCTTCCATCTACTGTCTTTGGGAGCATTGCCCTCATTTAGATCTCGAGTGGCAGTTTATCTTGAAAGCAGCAATCCTTTAGAATACACTAGCAGAAATATGAGTTGACAGTGAAAGAGTGAGTTATTAAATGTGGGGACATCTTTTTAACAGTGCGATCCTTTAGTATTTCTGCAGTGGGCAGTACAACTTGATCATCATAAACAAACATTTACAGTTGCCCTTTGGAGTTGACAGTGTGCCAATGGCAAAGATTCATGGAACATGCTATTGAGTGTTAAAAAAGATAAATATTTAAAGGGACAGTTCATCCCAAATTCAAAAATGCATACTTTTCCTCTTACACTAAGTGCTATTTATCAATCTAGATTGTTTTGGTGTGAGTTGCTTAGTGTTGGAGAGATCTTCCACAGACATGTCTGTCTTCTCTCCATAATGGGTCTAGATGGCACTCTATCTGTCTCACCTGAAACTATCACAACAAGGTCTGTGAATTATAGCACAATATTTGAGAGAAGGCCGACATCTCTACGGCCAATATCTACAAAGCAAGGCCTCTCGTACCAAAACAATGTAGATTGATACATAGCACTACTTTAAATGTTTGGATAAACTGTCCCTTTTAATGCACCTTTAACAAAGATATTGACATATATTGATATATGTTCTTTTTTTAATGTAGATTGGTGACCTGACCTAACAAAATGTCAAGGTTATCAACCGATTGTCAGAGATGATCTTTACAATATTTACCTGGGAAATTAAAATATGCAGTCAATACTGAACCGGCTTTAGGATATTCTAGGATGCTACCTGTCAATCACACAGCCGACAGAGACATATTTTGTACTTTTTTGTTTTGCGGTTTGAGAAGTTATATTTTTGGATCATCTATTTTGATTTAAATGTCTTGCCGTGTTCATAGATTTGGGACAGATCAGATAAAGGAAAATGAAAGCCATCCTCATGAAAATAAGTAATCCACTGGTGGGCCTATGCTGTCTCAGTTTGTTTCTGATGCCTCTAGGATTGTTGCATAATTTCTTTTCAATGAAGGCATGTCTTTATTCAGTATCTTGATGGAACAACACTGGAGGCTTTTATGAGTTATCCTTATATGCACTTAAAAACATAACTTTAATTGCTTGCTTCATTCTCAAATCAATTTAAATGCTAATTCTAATGTGTTCTTAATCTGACATACATTTAAAAAGCATTCTAGAGGATTATTTTTGTGGTGTTGAACGTCACTTTTACTGTGGATTCATTCTCCTTGTCCACTTCAGCTACAGAATTTGCTTTTCCCAGAATGCCCTACCAAAACCCCAGGGAAGTTAGCTAGTTAGCTACGGTCATGTCTGAAGACTAGTGTGCTCTTTTTTCTTCATTTTATTGTTTACAAAACACGGCATATGGACTGCATTAATGTCCACTGCAGCTTCTGTAGGTGCAGAAACCGGACATCTTCCTCACAGTTCTTCCCCGTGTCATCGTGGAACGTTAGCACAAAGATTAGAGCCCATGCGTTGCATGCGAACACCTCCTGCTTGAGATGACAAATCTCTCAACGGAATGTCACAATATCTATATTTGGCCAGGTATTCGTGGGAATAAAAACACAAACCGGTTGTGGCATCGCATGCACACCTGCAGGCGTTTACAAAATGCTCCACCTGGGAAATGTTTAACCCCATAAGCAAAAATCCCCTGCTGAAAAACAAAACCGGGAGCAGAAATGCCAAGCATACTCCCTGTAACTGTTTATCTATGAATCTGATTTGCACATTGTTAACCTGCTTTGACGATAAGTGTATAAAGAGCGGTGTTGAATTGATATTTCTAAGCATACACGGGATGTCAGCGGGCTCAACAGATTTTGGTGTCCTTCTCACAAAGAAATCCCCGTTGCATTAGCTTTGATGTGGGTTCTGGTGCTTTTCTCTTCATGCTGTTAAATGAGATGCAGTTGTCTTAATAACTAAGTCCAAGAGGCTTTGAAGAGCTGCAACAGGAGCTGTTGCCCGACTTGTCTTCACCTGCACTGTGGAACCGCAGAGTCTGTTCCTCTTCAATCTTCCATCATTGCAGAGGCTGTTGCTAAGGAACCAGTGGCTCATGCATTTAGCTGAAAATGCTGAAGAAGGAGTGAATATAAATTACGGCCCTTACAAAATGAATTCCATTATTACTAAGGTTTCCCTGTTGTTTTGTTGATTAATAAGATCTTTGTGTGACAATGACAACGAGCCGTTCAGACTCTTGTGTGGCCTGACATATTTCCATTTTGCACTGATTGAAATTCAAGGTGCTGCGTGGTTTCTGTGCCAATTCATACTGCACTTGCAACTAACATCTCTTCTCTTGTCCTTTTTTAAAGCAACGTTTGTAACGGAAGCTGATCTACATTAGACAGCCATGTAATTGGCGATAAACTGCGAGTATAACAGGGAATACGAATATAGTGCTAAGTGGTTGACAAGTATTGAACTCTTGAAGATGA
Source organism: Taurulus bubalis (assembly GCF_910589615.1). Classification (NCBI taxonomy): domain Eukaryota; kingdom Metazoa; phylum Chordata; class Actinopteri; order Perciformes; family Cottidae; genus Taurulus; species Taurulus bubalis. The sequence continues at coordinate 38,739,835 of NC_136589.1, read as the reverse complement.
TTCGTAAATACTCCCAGGGGCTCGAATAAGCAGCATCTGTTTCTGGGCTCCAATTTCCCACCAGGTGCAGATGCAGGTCACACAGCACACACTTCAGTATATTTTGGTCCAGGAACCAACCGGCATACTAGAATACTACCTGGCTCTGGAGTTACCATGACGCCTTGTGATCATTTTATGGATCATTTCCCCAAAGCAGAGTCAAATAATCAAAAAGGAGCTGACACACGGTGAACCTTGGACTTTTAGAGGCCCTGGGCCAGTTGCCCACTTTGCCTTGCCGGTAATCACAGTCGTAAAAAATGTCGATGATCTGTGACCTGAATGACTGAGAACCGTCATTGCCATAATGCGAAAATTACTCTAAAATCCCTCGGATTAGATGGCGGCGTTGCTGGAGTGGAAACCTGGTGCTTCGTCAATAGCACGCTGGACAACGATTTGGCCTAATCCAACAAATGCTTTTTGATGGCTTCGTCAGTTAAACTGTCTTTTTAGTCTATGTCTGGGCTTCTTCTCCACGTGAGCCACCGGCTCCTAGACTCTCTCTGTAACTGTGTCGCACGATGGATCAGATTCTGTAGTTTTTGGAACTTGTCGGGCCCTTGAATTGACTTACACTAACTGCAGGATTCCCCAGAAAAGATTTATACATAGTGACGACGATACACTTCAGGATAGAATTAATATAATAATCATAAAAATGAATTTAAAAATAACAAATCTACATATTAGATATGTTTCCATATAGAATGTACTACTGAGTGGTAGCTCCGCCTTTTCCATAAACTACCCTATCTGTTTATTCTCTTGATATTCCCTTGTCTACCATCACTATTAAACTGGCCAGTCTTCCTGCCGGTGGCCATCTTTAAGCCTCACCGTGACATTGACAATGCTGCAGAAAGGTTGTTGCAACTTTCTTTTAGCTGTTTGCCAAGAAGAATATATTAATTGGTGATTGCACCACAGCAGTGCTCCCCTGATAGCAGGCTAAACTTCAACCAGTATGCTGTTGAGTCCCACATTGACATCGGGAGAAATAAAAGGACGTAAATAAGAATACGAAAAGCTGTTCGTGCACATCGCAAGTGTTGCGCAACCTGTACTGTGCATGACTGGATTACAGCTGACCCTTAGCAGATAGACGGGCTAATGAATACCCAACAGTCATCTGGAAAGGCATTAGATATCATGTCCTTGCTGCATAATTAATAGTTGGAAATAGCAGATAGATTCAGATTTATTCAGAGGAACAAACTAATATTATTTATATATGTGTTTTTAACTGACTCTAAACTGTTGGAGGCAGGATTTGGTCAGGGATTTTATATTAGGGGGAATAAATACTTGAGCGTATGCAAATGGTACATGGAAAATCCAGATCACTGAGATATGGAGACAGCTGCAGAGATGGTATCTGTACTGTTGGTGTCTGTACTGTGATTCCAGTGATATTTTTAGCTATTCGTGTCAATGTGGAGGAGCGTTTCATTAACAAGACCGTGTCCTGGGAATAGTTTTCTTTGGGGTTTATTTTCAATGGTAGATCTGATTGCTTCCATCATTCATGTTCTTATCAAAGTTGCTTGCATAATGTTCTTTAGCTTTCCAAGGATGTTCTGTGGGTAATTGAAAATATATGTGGATGAATGCAGTTACACAAAGGACAAAAGCACCTACAGTCTGTGTTTATAGCAAAGGGCGAAGAGCTACGCCGGTCAGCGATTTGGACAGGATGACGTACACGTTTGTCTCCTTCCTGCCTTTTCGGCCTCAACGTGGCATCGCATAATTCTCAACAGCCGGTTGTGATTTCTGACCTGCGGGTATTTCAAGGAGATTTCCTTTTCTGCCCGTCGTGAGCTTTATGATGGTATGCTGTCATGTCATCTTGCATCTTGAGCAATAACCGTGTTTCGAGGGGAAAAAACTGCAAAAGCCCACGCTGACTTCCATATTTCCAACAGAGAGTCCAATGTCAGAGCAAGGGCAGTCGCCCAAACCCACTGCTACTCAAGAGGGGTGCTTGGGATGTGAAGAAAGGACCAATACGTCCGCACAATGGGACAGTGTGCACTCAGACAGCAGTAGGGACGACACAGAGAGATACAGAAAGCGCACAGACTGAACCCTCACAGCTCTCTGTAGGCATTGTGTGCCACCACGCACTGCATCTCTCTCGCAGTCAATTGCCAAGGAGAGTGAGGCCGAGTGCTCATCTGCTGATCACAAGCAGAGAGTGATGATAATGCATCTTTCTCTTGGCGATTGCGCTGCTGAAGCGGGATTTATTTCCTCATGCCCCGCTGAGATGTAAAACCCTGAACTATCTTAATTCACACTGTTTCACTGGCCTCACGCTGTCATGATGCAGCAGAAGTTATGTATGAAAAAATGGTTTCACTGGCCTCACAGGCCGGGTTTACTGAGGTGATGATTTTTTTTTTTATTGAGTTGTAACGGTTTAGAGGTGTGTGTGTGTGTGTGTGTGTGTGTGTGTGTGTGTGTGTGTGTGTGTGTGTGTGTGTGTGTGTGTGTGTGTGTGTGTGTGTGTGTGTGTGTGTGTGTGTGTGTGTGTGGGGGGTTGAATTTGGTTTGAGGAACTGGGTTTACAGTTGTCACTGTGGGCCATCTGTGTCGGGGAAATGCCGCTGCTACTTCTGGCAAGTGCAGTCTCTACAATGTGCTCATTATATTTCAGAACCGTATCCGTGAATATGGATTAGAAACTGTTATAGAGTTAGAAATGTCAGTCAATACCACCAGCTGCGTCGCTTACGCGGCGTGTCAATATGAATTGCTGTTAATGTGGAATGCTGGTGTTTATAGAGGAGCTCGGTAAGTATTTACTAGTTGTAGATCTTGTGCCTAAATAAAGCCTTACATAAATACATCTGTGAAGCGTGGAAAAGGAAACTATGGCCTGTTCTAAATACTGAGTTACAAAGAAAGCATAGGTTAAACACTAAAAATTGCCATCTTTAGAAAATATGTAGGTACTAATTGTGTTCTCATTTTTCTGGAGATTGATCTGTAACACTGCAACTGAAATGTATTCAGGGAACGTTAAACATCTTTATTCTGAACTGCTGCGTCTTTCACCGTGTTGCGTCCACACAGACGGATTTTGCTGCTGCCAGCCCTTCTTTCTACATCGGCCGTAATGTTTAATTTCATTATAAATGTCGTTTTATACTTGTTTTAGTCAGGCGGAGAAAAGCTAAGACATATGTGCTCATTTGTAAGCGAGAATCCACACGGTCCCACAACTATTTCAGAACAAAAGCCTTGTGTAAACAAATGAAGGGATTCTCTCCACAGAAAGATGCTGCCGAGGGCTTTTATTTTGAAACGGGAAACCGGAAGTTTAGGTGTGCAACGGTTCATAAAACTCACAGTTCTGATTGTATTACTGTTTTGAGTCTCAGAGCTACTCGGCACAAAATACAAAAGGGAGCAAATATCACTTTTAGAGATTCCCCGATCATGTTTTTCTGCCGTCGATACCGATTGCAGATCCTTTTCGCCCAGTACAGATTGTTTTTGTTCCTGATGAGATGTATCAGTCTTCTCTAAGTCTTGGCACAATAACTGTATTTCCAAAATCGTTTAACCGTTCCTTTTTAAATCAACCAAGTGTTAGAAGTACACAAGTGGAATTAAACTTGGGATGCCACTGTAAAGTAAAGCATCTCAGACTGATGGACCTCTCGGATCTGCCGTTTTGCTGCCAGTGAATATTTGTAAAAATTAAGACAACCACAGCTTACCCAGAAGAAACTCATTTCACTTCAGTTCCCTCAACTTCTAAGGAAGAGAATGATCACGTATCTGTCAGCAGGAAGAAGCTCCTCTTTGCTGCATCGAACGTCTCAGAGGTCTACAACAGCACTGTCAAGCTCTCAGTTGAGCCTTTTTGATGTGATGTAACGTGGATTAATACGAGCACCTGAAATGCACATGCAGCTCGCTTGTCAACTTGCTCAAGCGGCCATTGATTTAAAAGCATAAGCTTCTTTTTGATTTTCCCATTCGCTTGAAGACGTTTTCAGACCCTCCGTAGCATCTGGGGCAACTGGAGCCCTATCTGTGTTGAGCATGGCGAGTATCATGATGTGAGTACTTCACATCACGTCGACGTCACAAGTTTATTCTTGGGAGCGCAGTAGTAGCAGACTTTCCCCCCGAGCAGATGCTCACCAGATAACAGGGTCCCCCACATGCCTCGCGCTCAAAAGACTCCCTGCTTTGTGACGAGCCCATAAAGTTCCTCGTCTGCGGCTCGAGAACGCTCATTCCATCCCCATTGAAATGCCTTTTTAACGCGGCACCCGACTTTTGACCGTGGGTCAGCAGAGATGAGCTGAACCGGAGAGCCGTAAACAGCCTCGGTCCGGGAGGTCCGCGGGGTCAGAGTGCCATTTCTGCCTCGGCCCTGCTGTCCCCTCTCAGCTGCAAGTGCCGTAGCATTGGCTTATTGAATGTGACGCTATCCTCAACACCAGAATGTCCTCCATTGTGCGATTGAACAAAGGCTCTCTCTCTCCTATTGATGGACAACTAATTTTTGTTCTTCGGTTCTGAATGTGGAGGGACAGGGGTGAGCTCGTTTGGTTTTTATTTTTTATTTTTTCAATAAAGGGACATTTTAGAGTAGCCTAATCTCTTCTGTACAGAAAGTAGAAGGTTGTTTTGTCTCTGTCGTGTTCTGACATTGTAAATAGGTAATGCGGAGTAGTTCTGATCTCGTGTTTTATTGAAGGTAAGAGCCATTGAGTTTCTGGGCTTAGTTCATTTTGAATCAGTGGGTTTTCAATACAGAAAAGGAGATGAGTGCTTGTCCCCACCATACATAGATCTGTGGTTGTTCATCCTTCAGAAGCTTTGTTAGATTTAGATGAGAGGAAGAAGAACCGATTCGGGTTTTTGGGGATACATGGTGATGTAATATGGTCGATATTCTCTTTCTCACATTGTGAATTTAGCTATAACTAGAACGACCAATTGAGAGGAGGTGACTTTTATAATTAAGTGTTCTGTTATGATAAGTTATGATACAAAATGCAGTATATATTCACCATAGTATGGACACCACCACCACCATAGTCTTTTGATGCAGTCTAAGTACAACATTTTAAAAAGCAAAATTAATCATTATTTTTTTCATCCACTGCATTGTGAGAATTTGATGTTTTGGGATAATAGTGCATTTTACAACTTTTAGGACCTAAACATTTAAATAAGACACGTTTCTTAGTTCCGGGTGATTTGTATACTCTCAAAACATAAATATGAATATTATATTCCATTTCTGCTAATAGAGGTACAGTGCCACACACATACACACACACATACATACATACATACATACATACATACATACATACATACATACATACATACATACATACATAAATAAAAGACTGGAATGATTATTCGGTCATCTAGCTACAGTCCTACATCTAAAGTTGTATTGTTTTGTAATATTTATTATATATATATATATATATATTACGTTTTTTTATTTATTTATTACGGCCGAGACAGCGGTCAATACATTTGCCATAGGCTCTTGTTTATTTTATTTTTGTGTGCATCATTCATATCCTACGGTGGAAGGGCTCATGTTTCCTGCCAGTGGGGTAGGGCTGGAAGCAGATGGCCGCCGACAGAGGAAGGGGTTTGGAAAGCAGTGAGTGAGCAACAGATGGAAAGGCGCATATGCCTCCAAGTCCCCTCAGCCTGCCAGCAGTCCCGTGACTAACTGTGGGAAGATTCTGGCCTCATCCAGGTTTGGGATGAATAGAGGATCACGGTGAAGAATGAAGTGTCCTGAGAATGAAAATGGCTTTCTGAGAGCCGCTTGTCTCTGGAATCTTACCTATGTGAGGATTCAGATCTCTTCTAATTGGGGATAAATGGATAATTGGGACAAAGAATCAAACTGAAGTGTTTTTTTTTTTTTTAAAAAGAAGAACAAGCAGGGATCTTGAATTAGTAATCCAGTTATCTAGGAAAATAAATTCGGATGCCTTTTGAAAATAAATCCCACACGGGGACTTTTCTGGCCCTCGGGAGCACATTTTCTTCACTGAAGGGGAAAATGCCGGATACAGGAAGTGTGGCCTACAATTTGTGAGGCCATAATGCTGCATGCACTAAAGTAAAGACAGTCACTCCTGCTCTTGGAGAGAAATAGAATTGAGAACACTGCGACTATTTAAAGTTTTCAGGGCTGCGGAAATTAACAGTAATTCCCTGAACAGCTCAGGGACATGTCACAGTTATTCTGCGTCAGTCAATCTTCAAGGACGGGCCTCCAGTTTGTTTGTTTCCGCATGAGGGTTGCTGGAGTTATTCAGAAAAAAGTCGGTGTTCCACCGCGTGAATGAATCATGTCGAAGCGAAGGGCTGCAGCACCGCGTCGCTCCTTATCTGATGGTATTACTGCCACTTCAGATCTATTTAAAAATAACATATGAACTTGGCTTCATTATGCGTATTTCTCGCCTTAGTGTGTAGTTAAGGCTAGATGTGTGTATGCAGCAATTTGACATTTGCTCTCACACTAAAATATACTTAATGTATATATTTATAGCCGAGAATAGTGTCGTCGTCGGCGCTACTTTTCTTGTGTTGGCCCTATTGTCAGTGCAGCTTGTTCAACATGTGCCAGCTGAGCGTTATCACCCAGGTCCAACATTCCTATTGGTGTTGTGGCACGTCCTCTGGCCTTGTGCTCGCTGCCTTCAAAGGACTCACTCAGGAAACATGCCAGGTGCTGTTTTTTTTTCCCCGTTGTTTTTTGTTGTTGCAGATTGTGGGAAAGTCCACGTCATAGATGAGACGATATTAAAACCAACTGTCCACAAAAGCGGGGATATTTTTGGTGTGTTGCTTTGTGAATCGGGACTAAACTCTGAGGAGGGTTTGTTGTGGAGTTTTTATTCTGTGGGAATCACTTGAGAGGAAGAGTAATGTGACCCCTATTTACTGTTTATACCCCCGTTTCCTGCTCTTCCCCGCCGCCGACTGGAATAACCTAAAGCTGTTCCACTGCTGAATCCCCACTGGCCGTGACCCAGGAACATGTCAAGTGGTGGGGTATGTGAACTGCATGCACAACAACCCCTCGAGGAACACAATCGCAGTTCCCATTTTGGACCCGACATCTGAGCACAGGACGCCGGCTCCAAGCTGTAAAGACGTACTTCCTGTGGCACTAAATACCGTCCAGTCTTTTCATGTCTGAGTTTGTATTTGTTTCCCTGCTGTGATTCAGAGAGCTCCGACGCTCTAGTTCAGACGCTCGCAAAGACCGGGTCGGGACCCACAGGTGGGTCGCAGGAGACTTTATTAGGGTCAGCAAATAGATTAGCAGAATTTCTTCCATCATCTTTTGTCTCACATGAGAGCGTCTGAATGTAGTTCTGATAATTGTCTACTTCATGAAAGGCGTACATTCTGTTTTGTTTTACTGACGAGAGGAAATGAAAAGAAAGGGAGATGGCCTGTCACCTCTGAATTAATGCATTTATTTGGTCTCATTTATAAAGTATTTATCATGTGGATATGTTCTGTATTTTTTCACACATGCATAAAAATGAGTTTGAATGCTTAGTTTATGTGTTCTGCTCTGTCTTTTTTTTAATATTTATCTTGTTTATAATATGTATATGTACGACGAGAGAAACGTGTTACCGGAGTCAAATTCCATGTATGTGTCCATACACATGGCCAATTAAGCTGAGTCTGAAAATGGCTGTTTTAATTAGATAATACAAGGTGATGCAAAAAAAAAAAAAAAATGTCAGTAAAAATAACCAGGAACGTTTATTTATGCAGAAACTCACTCTTTTCAGGGTTTATGGAAGAAGCCTGTTGCGAATTGGGTCACGATGGTTCGCCAGTCTTAAAAAGTGGACCCCCTAGAAAAGAAAGTTTGGGAAATGCTGCTCTACCTAATTTCCTAATGGAGTCTATGGTCAGTGGTGAATTGCCTGTCTTATTTATGAGATAATACTTTTAAACTGTGGAACATTTTAAAGTCTGAAGACATTTTCTTTCCATTTTGCAAGCAAATAATGAGCTGTGGTGAGCCGAAATCCTACCCATAATGCACTGGGCCCTTGTGGTTGTAGGGGTCTTAATTCATCATTGCACACAAGGCCTTCATGTTCGCACATCTCCAGAAGCAAAATGGCTAATATCTCTGTATGTAGGGAGTTTAATAATGACATCATTGCTGCAGTATTTGTATACATATGTATTAATCATGAGGAGAACTATGTTGAGAGTTGTTCTATGGAGCCCTTGCCAACAAGACGGCACATTTATCGGAAGGTTCAGCCAAAATGATAGCAGGCCACGAAATGCGGGACACGAGAGGGCCAAAAGCACACAAAGGCAAAAGTGAATACAATTCACACGAGTTGCATTATCATTACTTGCCAGTTAGGAGCGATGTTACTATGGAGATTTGGAAGATAAAAGGCTACCAGAATGCTACGTCGTTCGCCAAGCACCATTTGGTCCTTTTTTTTTCCTTCCTATTTCTTAAAGCAGTGTTTCTGATCGGAGACAGTGCTGTAAACTGAGCGTCTATATCGCTGTCGTGCCCGTTTTAATACAAGCTGCTATAAGTCTTGCTCAGGTCTGTGTCAGTGCAGCGTCTCTGCATCAGCTCTGGTTTGGATGATGAGATTTTCCCTCATTGAGGAGTCTGGCGTAAAAAGTGCACTATTCAGCAGCCTGACGCCGCTCTCAGAAGATGAGCTCTCCCTCGGTTTTTTGTTAGCGTACTGGAACCAACTGCTGGCCTCGCATGAAATACTGTACAGCTAAAAAGGAGGAATTATGACACTCGTGCTGCCACACAGTATATCTCAGGCTTGTTGTGCTCCTGGGCCCATTCTGTTGTGAAATTGGACCAACTGGTGTCTAGAGATGCACCCTGCTGCTGTGTTAAAACATAGTGAGCCATTTGTATCTATTTTGCAAGTCCTTAAAGTTTACAGGACATTTGTTACATCAGCAATTTTTTTGTTTAGCTGTGCCGTGCTGTTGACTTGCAGGGCTCTGTCCAGTTACAAGTACATCCGTTTAAAGCGAGAGGCAACTCTCATTGCTCTTGTTTGTGTAGGGCCTCTCTGAGAATATTCACACTACTACATTTTGGCTTTTCACATATTTGGCATCAAGAGACCCTCCGCTCCAAAAAAAGGGTATCTTTTGGTTGTGTCAGAATCTGGCATGAAGTTCGGCTTTTGCCTGGAAAAAAAATTGGCTGCTACTGTGGGCCCCAGCTAATTCAAAGCTACATTTTGTCTGTTTACACAATAAAACAAAACTTCCTCTGGTCTTTTCATGCCAATAGGGCTTTTAGTAAATAGGACCCTACGTTTAGTGTGCTGGCGAGCGAGAGTTTGGGTATGATTAGTGGTCCACTTTTTATTATTTTTACAAACGAATCCTTTTGGCCATACTCTCAACCCTCATGGATTGTCAGATGTCATGTTCGGGGGAGTTTTACACCATGAAGACAAACATGGGTCATTTAGCATCAGCAGCCCAGTGGACCGGTCCTCGCTTCTCAGTGCCTCGTTACACTTTTGCAGCGTACGATGATGCATCTCCGTCGGTGGCTGAGCGTAGTGCAGATCTGGCGGTGGACGGGTAGGCAGCACCATAGGTTATGTAACACAAGTAGGTGGTGTGTGTGTGCGTTTGTGTGCGTGAGAGAGAGTGAGAGATATTCCTCTGGATGTGTGAATTTTCACCACCCTGACCTTGATGGGTGTCTATTGGGTGCAGAACCCAGAGGATATGGATGTAATGAGAGTTTGGGTTTATGGGGGCGGTATAGGGACAAGGTATTAGATCGACGCTATGTTGTGACAGGGGTCAGGAATTGGGGTTGTTGGGGGTGAGTTTGCAGACTAGGAAGCCTCTTAACACCGCTTGTATGGCAGATTCAATCTATACCATTCTCTAGGATTGTAGCCTACTTTTTTTTTTAATACTCCGTCCTCTCAATATCTCTATAACCTTTGTGCAGATAATTGCCCCCGTATTGCACCGACTGCTGGCCCCGACCTCTTTGTTTGCTGCTGGTCCTGGACTAGACATCCTTATTTCTGACAAAGAGGGTATCGGATAGAGTTCCCCTAAGGGCGGGTTGACCTGAGGTTATCTGAGCCTGATCTACTGGTCTGGTGTTTTTTCTATAGATGGGATAATCCAGCACAGTATTTGCTCTCTAACTCATCTACACAGGTCTGTTGACAGCAATGCACTTTGTGAAATCAAATGTCAGAGAACTGTTAACCTTTCAGTCACTCTTAAAGATGAGTTAATTCACTTTCTATATCTGTTAATGATGTTTGCGTAAAATATGAATTAGAAGATGCTATCGCTGTGGGGTGTATATTGGATATGTTTCTCACATTCCATAGACAGCGAGTAGTCGGCAGACCTCATCGTGTTCATTAGTGTTACTCCGCAGCTTGTTGCTTATATTTTCTGGTACATGCATCTCACAACACATCTTGACTGCAGGGAGAACTGAGCGAGCTATTGTATGATGCACGTTGTGAATTAACTGGTATGCTGATGAGTCATTGTAAATTCTTCTGGATGCATAATACCCACGCTGAGCAATGCAGCACCTCGGCCCGAGTCGAGGACGGGGAGAGCTACTGCACAGCCAAACATGGAGAGGCTCTCGATGACTATGAGTTATTGGACATTAAAGAGAAGAAGCAGCACACGCACGTTCGCAACCGACAAATGTGACATATTATTTCTCTGAGGGGCCTCTGTGGAAACCACCGCACACTTCTAGTGGGCTATAAGTCATGATTGAGAGGGATTGTTTTTGTATTAGTATATGCATTTTTAAATTCCTGCATATGATACTTTTCACTCCTCCTCAACATGGAAGCAGTTAGGCTTATTTGGTTGTTTTCTGCGGAGCCTTACTCGAATATCCTGGATAATTTGTCCTCTTGTGTCCATCTGGAGATAAAATAACACCCACTCTAACCAACATTTTTTTTTTTTTGTTGGATCATTTTCTTATGAAGATCTCTTTGCAGGAGATTTCAAATGTTCTACATTCAGAATGTTGTGACATATAAAAAAAAATGATGTTATCCAATATGAATCGTGTTTGGCAAATTCCTGCAGTAGAGAAGCAAAGTTAACTTTTTAATGGGAAGCTGAGTGTGTGTTGTGAGTGTTGGTTGCTTTGGAACTTGTACTGGGCTTTAGTTAAACAGTGTTTTGACATGTCTGTATAGTTACATTCCTCGGAGACATTTATTTTTTATGTCAGGCCGGTTTCTATCCGGTCAGATGGAAGCAGAAAGGAGACGGGCTCGGATAGATGGGGGTAGATGGAGAATCAACTAACTCAATTAAGCATCTGGTCGTCAGCAGATTTTGCCGACTGGACATCGAAAAGCTCTCGCCAAGATTATCTAAACTCAATAAGGAGCATCTCTGATGTCTGTGATGCCACTAAACATGAATGTCTTCTGACCTTGAGTTCCTTTCAAAATAAATAACACTATTCAGACCTGACACATAACTACACAAAGCCTTCTGCTCTGTCTGTGAAAAAGAAAGGTTGAATCCATCACTAAGCTTTGACATCTCTGACATCTTTGGCTCATCTTTGTCATCTTACAGAAATGTGACTGCCAACCACCCGATCATATCCTCCTCACGACTTGTGTTTCTTGGTGATGATCTCGTGAATTATTCATTTCATATTTTAGATACATTATTCAACCCCTTTTTATTGAGTTACCTCAGACAGCTTGCATGTGTCAACTAACCGTCAACTGAACTCAACCGGTATTTTACTAACAAAGAAAAACGTATCCGGTGGTCGGTCGAGAATTCATTCTGAGAGGTGTCAAAACTTGGGATGATATTGGCTCGACTAAAACGAACAGACCGGAATAACCAACGACAGGAAAACTGATATTTGCTGACAGCGTGCCCTTAAGAAGTAACTCTCCAAATTTGGCAGAATGTCAGCAGGTCGTCGACAGGTTTTGTTTTTATCGTGACACGTACACTGACTATTGTACTTAAACGTAGGAATTCTGTCGCGTATCTTGGTGTAGCGAGGGGTCTTTCCCGTCCTTCTCTCGACTGTCTACAGTTCATAACGGCTCCGTTAAAGCTCTTCTCTGCGCTGATGGTAGCGGTGACAGTCGGTCTACGCTCAGACGGGAAAAAAACGCAGACAACTCAGACTCCGATCCAAAGAGTTTAATTGCTGAGAAGCACTTCAGGATGTGGTGGATGCAAGTCAGATCTCAGTAAAGCGAATCAATATAGAGTACTATTATAAGCAAAGGAAACAATACTAATGAATGATTTCTGTAGCCAAACCTAATAGCCGTTAACAGATAATTTACAGGAACACAAGGGTCAGACTTTGACCAGGATCAAATCATTCATTACAAATTGCTCAAAGATATTATTGCTACAGATGGATCACGTAGATCAACACTCCAGATATCATATTAGTTACTTTCTCTTAGAGCAACTATACATTAATATTTGTAGTCACAATCACCCAGGGATCCACGCCCGGTCTGACTTCCCCCGAGTTCCCCCGAGTCATATGCTTTAAATGATGTATCTAATGTAAAATGCAAAAGGTATGTGTTTCATTTGGATGTGATGGGTATGTAAGTAGGCTCAGGGGTACTACTAGATTACTGTACACATATAGGCAAGTAAGCAGTATAACAATGGAAATTCACCGCCGTATTGAGTAACCACTGAACTGATTTATTTTCAGCTTTGCATCTATCGGACTTTTCATTGATTTTTTTTTTTTTTTTCTTTCTCTCCTCTCCCTCATGCCTTCGCTGCCTTCGCCCTACCTTGATGGACTCCCAACACCATGCAACTCTGCAGGTGAGCCTAAAAAACACACGCAATAAGCATATTGTTCGACATCCGGGCGTGTACAGTTCTAATGTTTGTTCCATGACACACCTGGGTGTTGAGGGTTAGCTAGCCTGCCTTACAGGGCCGTGTCTCAGGATGTAAAGCGCTGACTTCCTCGCCCTCTCGCCCTGCAGTAGTTTTTAAAAGCCAGCTGGTCAACAGAACCGTTGCATGATTGAGGCTGTGCTGTGGCAGCGTGGGGCCGGCTATTAATAACTGAATAAGAAACACCAAAAATCAGCTTGAATGCTCGAAGAGTTTTATGTTCTGCATTGATACCAGATCTTTTTTCTCAGTGTGCAGACAGCCAATCTACCCATAAGCCTCTTAATGTGTTGACTTGACTGATTTGGCTTTCTAATCTGGTGAAGAAGAGAGTGCAAAGGGAAGGGGGGGTTGCAGGCACATTACCCTTTGCTTTCTGTACCGCATAGATTTCCATGAAAGGAGAGGAGTATATAGCCCCGGGCGGGTCATAAGCAGGGCAGCACTGCTGATGTATTAAGGGGTCTTTTCTGGCTCTTCTTCTGGAGCATGCTGATTGCTCATGGTGATGACCTCCCTGAGAGGATCCCAGATGGGGATGCCATCCTCTCAGCTGGCCCACTTCCACGCCACTCGTAACACGTAGCAATTTGTCCAATCCGCCTGCGCCTCTCCTCTTGCTAAGCCAGCCGTGTAATTATTGTGTACATGTCTTGCTGCAGTGGAAGATACTCCTCTTAATGCAGAATTTCCGTACGGTGAGCAATTGTGGTCAAGTGACGGGGGAGCGGCTCGTTAAAATATGACGCTAACAGCGATGACGTTAGATAAAAGTAAGAATGCGATTGAGGGGTAAAAAAAACACACAAAAAACACAGTCTACTCTACACAGGAGCAACAAAAGCACAAAAAGGCTGATAAAGTGAGACCGCTGGAGGAAGATTGGTGTCAGCCACCTGTATGACGGCACATGTTGGGTCGATCAGTTGAGCTCGATAGACAAGTCACACGTATGATCACAACATCGCAGGTCGTCTCTGGTGTCTCCTGCAGATGCAACAACGCATGTGATCGAAGGCTCGGCGCGCTGTACCCAGCCAAAATGAGGCAGTAGTCGGTAGTAGTCCCTTCACACATGAAGGGGTGTGTCAGGAACTGACTGCAAGCTCCTAATATAGCTCCTATTGTAACGCTAACTTGTGAGGCATTCAGTCATCTGTCATACACCGATGACTGTACACTCACCAGCACGCACTTCATTCATGTTTCTTGGTCTTCATCACGTCAAGAAATAATAATCGTAAAAGCTCAAGAAGGAACCCAAAAGGCGAAAACAAATTTCAATTTAATTGTATTATTTTACGCTGACAGGGTTGTTATGTTGAGTTGTTATGTTGAGTCCACACTTTGCTATTTATACTTCATTATTTGGACTCATCTGAGTGTTTGTCATTTGACATGTTCACTGACTCATGCGGTGTGTCAGTCATAAAACAACACCTACACCCCTGAAGCTTTGATTTTCACATACTGATGGCGATCTCTGTGGTCGTGCTGCAGCCGTGGGTGAGGGCCTGTGGTTTGGCGCCGCTTTGAAGCTCTGCTCGACACCTGCAGGATGGTTTTGACTTTGTTTACATCTCTTAATTACTTGCTGTCATCATATTGACACGGGCAGTGTGGACATGACACAAGCAACCTCTAAAATAGTGTGTGTGTGTGTGTGTGTGTGTGTGTGTGTGTGTGTGTGTGTGATAAGAATCAAAACAACAAAAAATCTTTCATGGAAATTGATTTTGGGGAAAAAATTACCAATATGGTTTTTATTTGAAAAGGTGAGGTTTAGAACCCACTTAAAGTATCTGATTTTTTTTTTTTTTTTTGTGATTTATAATTTATATTATTATAAAGTATTATTATAGGGAATTATAAGAAAAATTACAATTTCTAAATCTAAAAATCTAATATCTATATTTCCTCTAAAGTTTTGAAAACGTTCATTCAGTCAGTAACCTTTCCATCCGGCATCTATTTTTGTGAAACTCGGAACAGAAAGTCCCCAATATGAGGACTGAAATCAAACAATTATCAGTGCAGCCCTTTCTTCAGTTATGTATCTCTGGATTTGGTTTGTCTGCCCTTGAAGGGATATATATATATATATATATATGCGTATGTTTTTATGGGTATCTACATTTCTACATCTACATTTTTCTTGTCAGTATGTCGATAAATCTTTTCACAGACATCCAGTCTTGACTGGGCGGTATTTCTGCTCCTTTTTGATTCTAGGTTTGACAGAAACTTGTTTATGGTCACACCTCTATGCCACACGGCCTATAATCACGTGCTACTTATAATTCTGTTTTTGGAAAAAAATGGCTCATGCATTTAAATAGACACAATAGACGAAAGAAGAAAGTCACTTTAAGTGTGCGACATCCTCTGTAGCATCAGATGCTGTGTGTGTTGTAATCGGCTTGAAGACCTATGGACGAAAGCTTGTGGTGACGGGAGGTGATGGCCTTGTTGATCCAGGTGCAGGCTCCAGTGTGTTTTTTTTCCACATTGTAAAATCTTTGGGAGGTGACAAAGGAACATGGGCACACAGGTGGTGCACCTGTCTTTCATGGCCGCCCCGTGGAGCGGCTCACGGTTGCTTTAGTTGAATGCCGTTGCGTGAGATCGACAACAGCACAGCAACTTTTGCCTGAGTTGCTCTGAGTTGCTGCGAGTGCTCTTCTTCCTCTTTGTTCTCCACTTCCCCCATCTCTCACTCGTTCCTTTTATGTAATCTGGAAAAGATAGAAATGACTCCGAGGGAGATGATGCAAGCATTTTTTGGATGATTCATAACGGTCCTGTTGTCAGGGCTCTCAGAGTGTGCGTATCGGTAATGATAGCAATTTGGCTTAAATTGACAAAAGACATGGATGTCTCTTCCTTCGCCATGCCACAATCTATCTTCTTATTTCTTCCCTTGCAGTGCGCTTTGAGGCCAAAAATGTGTATACTGTTTTTATTTTTGTGTGTGCCAGAGATGCCACATTTCCTTGTCTCATCAACTTTTCCGAAACAAAGGGGAGAAAGTCTCTGCTTCTTCGTCTCCCGCTTTTCGTTCGCATTCTTTCAGTGTCGCATGGCAGGATTTCGGCGGGAGCATCTCATGGAAAGTTAGTCCAAAAGTTAGAGAAAATCGAAGCTGATGCAACTCTTTCCACGCTCGTTGAAGTTAGCGTTTTTGGGGCCAGACGCTTCGCTTTGCCAGTCTTGGGAGTGTGAAATTTGCTGCGACGGGCTCTCTCTTCTACTCTCTTTGTCTTCTCAGCCACTCTGCTCAACATTCAAATTCTCGTCCTCTCTCTCAATGATTTACTCGCACCCAAGCCCTTTAATTATTTCAAAACTTTAGTTTCACAATAATTATCTACAGTGAAGCTGGAGTCAAATTAGAATTTCCGCTTTTATGCTGTTTATGATGTGCATTGTAAGCCAGAGCAGTCAATCTGTTGCTTTTAATAGAATTTAATTTGAATTACAATCGTAACAAGTTTTCTGTCTGGTTTTTCCACTTCAATATGTGTCGTTTATAAAAGGAAAAACAATGGCAGTGGAGAGCAGCTGTATGCCCTCAATAAATGTAATTGAATGGCTTTATACTTCCTCTGTCAGTGTTTGCGTTGCATTGACAATACAGCACCGCTACAGCATCTTGTCATCGTACTAATAAGCGGCTTAAAACCTTCGCTGGAGCACAAAGACAGGGTAGCATCCGGCCTCCGTGGCCGTGCCTGGCGTGTGACGGGAAGGAGGAGAATGGGACTCAGCCACCGGATGTGTAGTCAGGAACCAGTCATCACTCTCTTCCTAATCTCCCTCTTCGCCCCACTGTTCGCCACCATCTGGAAAAGGATGCCAGGGACAGGCCTGGTGGCAGAATTGGACTCGCGGGGTCGGAGCGCCACCAGGCTGGAGAGGAAAATCCTGGAGGGGAAGTGGCCTTTTTTCTTCTTCTCGCTGTTCCCGCTTGTCTGTCCTGTGTCCTTGCTCTGCGGCGCTGGACAGCAGCCTGCAGTGCTGACGTAGGCCGCCCCGCCTCTCGACACGGCGGCATCGAGCTCATCTGGCAGCCAACAACATGCCTTTGAGAACAAATCCCCGTATCGTGGATTAGCTAAAGTCTGCAGAGAAGCATTACTTTCGGATCGTATACTGCCATCAAGCAGTCGTTCCGTAATGTTTATATTCTTTGCTGTGAAGGTTTACTTTCAAAGTATTAAAAGGCATTTCTTTCCCCCCTCCCTCTTCTGCGTTAACCACCTAAATAAAGCAGTTCAGGTCAAAATGGAGGCATAGGTGCCTTGTCTCTTTCTGCGCTCTATTCTCCCCGGAGAGCGCTGAACTGCAGAAAGCTATCTTTCTCCAAGTAATGAGTGTGCTGGCGGCCTAATACCTGCCTGCAGAAATAACGAGCCCAAACGGAAGATGCACTGAGCATGTGTTCATACTGTGTGCTGCACTTCCATATTGGCTGTCATGTGCTACACTTATTAATAATGCTATTCCTGCTGCGGCTAATGGAGAGTGTATCGGATAGTGTCAATCTTGACCCTCTTGTCATTTCATTCAATACAGGTTGGCTAATTGGTGATGTGAGCAGAGAAGGGAGAGTGCAGTAATCCCCTCTCCATGGCTACCCAGGTTTAATGCTTTATAGCAAGCTACAGGAAGGAACATTTTGTCTCTGACAGTGTGGTTGGTAAGCCAGATGGAATTCAGGCTGCATGGTGAAATGATTTTTAGTTTGCTCAGTGGACTGCCGCTGCCAAAACCTGATTATATCCGCTGCTGCGCCGGTTTTCCATCATAACTACCAGTCAAACTAGCTGTATGGGACTGGTGGCCATCTTTCATTTCCTGTCTGCTCAGTGGTCTGCATGGAGAGGAGGACAGGAAGTTATAAAAAGCTGTTTGGGTGCCGGTGTTTGTTGTTTGCTCGCGAACGAGCGGCCTTCAATATGAGCTCATCCTCACTGATGAACTCCCCCTCCACAGTAATATGGGTCACGGTCATGAGGGATCTTGAGATGGAAACGCAGATCAGTCAAGTCCCTACATGTTTCCCATTGGCTTGTGTTTTCATTGTGCTTTTTTTTTGCGAATTTCACTTGATTTCCCCAATTTGAATCCCTATATGGAAGTTGAAAGCTCTCTCCACACCTTGCCCTTATTTATGTATTCTTTTGTTGGTCAATAAGGAGGTGAATGTTAACATATTTCCGAAAGTAGTAGTAATCGGCTCATACCCCCAGATTCATAGAAGATGCAGAGGACATGAACCCAGAATCCCAAATGGTAGCTGCAGTCCTGTACACTGCTCGGCTCCGTCTCTGCCATCTTAAGATCTGACAGATTTTCGGATGGAAATTCTTTGGTTTTACATAACATGACTGTTTTCTTTTTCTTTTTCTTGCTCCCTAATTATAAACGCTGTGTTTCAGATCCACAGCTTTCATAATTGTGCTGCAGTATTCAGGATTTTAATCTTGTCTAGACAGAAAAAGTTTTCTTTCTGTGTAGAACATGAGTTTTTCTTTTACCACATAAAAACAAAAACTATGTTGCTGTGACCTGAGGGATAAACAGAACCCCAATCTTTGGAATTTGCTTCTCAAATAAAATGATTTTTTTTTTTGTTCATTAAGAATTAATTTGCTAGGAAATTGCTGAAGTTTAGGAAGGGTAAACATGTTCCCACTTTATTGGGAACATAATCACAGCTCATTGGCATATAGATTTAGCAACCAGGGCTATAGTAATCAAGGCCTGGCAGGCCGCCTCGGATTTGTACAATGTGTGCGCGTATTGTTTGGTCATGTAGTGGTTTGTAAGAAGAAAAAAAAACAGCATGAAGCAATATGGTTTGTCCTTCCATAATGTATCGTTGGTCTCTCACTGTGAAAGCAAGGTTTTCTCTTCTACCTCCCTTCCTCCCACTCTCTCTCTCTCTTTCCTTTCTCTCACACTCTGCAAGGGTGAACGTGGGCGGCTGTACAGAGCATGACAGCAGCGCTCTGTTGAATGTAGACTAGAAATGAGGAATTAAGAGATACAACACCCATTGAAACACTGAGCTAGTCTCGATAATGGAGCGTGTTTGTTTGTGAGGCTGTGGATGTGCAATTCTTCAGCTTGTCGTGTGACTGCGCCACCATTTTGCGGCATTTGTGTGTTAAGACTCCCACTTTTAGAACCCGTCGATTGCGAAACTTCCATTGTTGCTGATTTTTGTATATATTTGACTGATTTCTCCTCCATCATGCTGTATAGTTTTGTCTGTGTTCGTGCCAGGGGAGGTTTGTTTGCATCCTGCGAGTTCTTTGTTTCTACGCTTTGTCTTTATGTAAGCCTCCTCTTCCTTCCATCGCCTGGCACCCTGCTGTGATTTGTGCAGTGAGGGGCTCGGCGGCAGTGACACTGATGAGCGCAGGGGCGGCCTCCAGCCGTGTGTGTGTGTGTGTGCGCGTGTGTGTGTGCCTGTGTGTGTCACGCCCCCCCTTGACAGTGCGTTGGCATTGATGAATGCAACAGCAGCTGGGTTGAACTGAATGTTACCTATTATTCTGTCTCTCTCTTCTGTTATTTTTTTTCTTTCTTCCTCTTCTTCTTCTCCTTCTCCTCTCTGACACAAAGCCAAAGAGCAGATAGCCATTTTTCCAATTTCCTAACTGGTGTTATTTTCTGATAGACAGGAAATGGTGTCGTTTAGTCGGATGGCTGCGCAGCAGTCAAACGGGGCGTGGAGTCGAGGCTGCCACGGCTCGCTGGCTGATGGGTGACGGGGCAAAAATCACTGTGGACTGGATTAATATGTGAACGGTTTCATGAAACATTTCTCAAGATTTAATGAAGATAATGCAGCTCATTTAGAATCTGTGTCTGCAGGTCATATACAATAAAATACTTGCAGCGCTGTGACTCTGGATAATGGTTCGCCGTGTGGTTTCCTTATCAAACGATGTAGGTTTGTGCAAAACAGTGTTAAAACCAAACACGGACTCTTGATTTCACTGTTTTCATCACTGTTACTTAACAGGTAAGTTGCACCCGCTCTGGTTATGTAACTGAGACTCTGAGCCATTTTCCAATATAATGCTGATTTAGTTGTTTTCACTTGATAAATTGATTTTCATTCTGACTTTGGCTGCGTTTCAGCCCAGCTTCATTTCTGCACTCATAAATTGCTTTGGTGGAATCGGCACACAGTAATTGGGATTCAAATTACACTCATCCATCGTAGCTATTTGAAGATGATCGCTATCCGTTTATTCTCTGCTCATCATGGCCTACTTTGTGAAGCTGCGGCAGCTTTATTAGTTCTGTAAGACACAGACGTTGATGGGAAAACGGCGTCTGAGTGTCGGTTTGCCTAATTTTCCACGCCACATTGCAATTAAATGTGGAGAGTGCAGAGTTCACATTTGAGCACGAGTGTTTGCTTGCAGAAGGAGACGGCCAGATGTGGGGAAAAATAGATTCATGAATGAAAAATGAACCGTTCGTGCAAATAAAATGTGAAATTTGTCTCGACGCTTAAACAGGCGCGAGGGATTTGAGGTTGCCACGGCAACTGGTTGCCTGTGCAATGGAGTGGCAAGTGGGCGTGGAGTCAACATGGGTTCGTGGGCCAGGGAGAGCGGAGGCAGGTGGCGGGCACACGGCCCGCTGCGCACGGCGGGGGCTTTTTAATGCCGGTGATTTGACGGCGGTGTTGACCCTCGTCTATCTGGCTGGGAAGTGAGGTGGGTGACAACAACGTGACATGTTGGGAGTGCACACACCACTGGATTTGTGGCACGCCGCAGCATGGAGGCCGACAGCGGTTTGTGAAAACATCCCAATCAGAGGCCGCCTGGTGGAAGAGGAGCTGCTCTCTCCGTTGGCTCTTTAGAGGCCTGTCTTCAGTGGACGGTATGCGGAGGCCTCGTGTGCCGTGCAGTTGCTGCTTAAACGATTAGTTCGTAAACTTATTAGTGGGACAACAGAAAAGGTGCCTGCAACTATCTTCTTAATTGCCAAAATGCCAAATAGTTTGATGGTTCTAGTTTGGGTATTGTAACAATCTGCTGCTTTTCCTTGTCTCGTGTGAGTATTTTTTACTATCGATTTATCTGCCTTTGATATCTCCATTCATCGTTTGTCAAATAAAACCTCAAAAAAGACATCTCCTCGAGTCCAAAGTAACCTGTTAAACTTGCTTTCTTTGTCTCACCAACAGTCCATATGTTGAATGTTTATTGTAGGTCTGCAACTAATGATTATTTTGCCCAATATCTTCTCTGATAATGGTTTTGCCTATAAAATGACAGAAATAGATTCCCTTCAACAGTCCCAGTAGACCACGGTGAAGTATTAAAATTGCTCCAAACCTCCTAAAATATTCAGATATGACAAAGAAAAGCACCAAAGTATTTAAGAAGCTGTCAACCGTGAATGTTTGCCATCTTTTGCATGAAAATAATGAATTGAGCATCAAATCAACGGCATAGAGACATTAGCTCAAGAGTAATTTAACAGCCACGTCATGCAGAGGAACTAGCATGCAAACAAACTGATCACAATGTTCCCCACCTGCTCTCATTGACACTTTGCAGTCAGTGCAATGAGCTCAAACTCCTTCAAAAACTACCACATGGAAATAAACCGCAGCCTCGTATTAAAGGTCAAAGATTGTGTGGTTTATACGTTAGTACTCACTCTAACCGCAGTGAAGACCCCCTCTGACCCCACTCTGCTGTCTGTGAACAAAAGGTAGTGGGTAAACATGGGAGCAACAGCAACTTCCATATAGTGCATGAATAATGCTTGTAATGCATTAATAGGCTAATTAGCGTTCCCTATCCCTGCAGCATTTGATAATTTCTAAGCGCCTGAGGATGCCCCCCTTCCAGTTCACTTGCAGTAGCATCTCTTAATAATGGCTAATTATTGACATCAATTGCAGCCTCTCTGCTGCATCCCCCCCCCTCCCCCCATCTCTCTCAGCCAGTCACCTCAGCCATTTTGTTCTTACTTTGAGTGAGAGGCCGATCAACAGTGAGAGATTCCGCTGAGGATGCGGAGTGCGTGGGCCACTACCCCACTGATGAGCTTCTTATGTAATATCCGTCTTCCGAGCTCTCCCTGCATGCTGCTAGTGGATTGTGCACAGTGAGCGCAGTGTTGCTATGGCTGACATTCAAGATGAATGTCAGTGGTGGTGATGCATGTACGGGAAGATGAAATGCCTGCACATGTTTCAGATGTTGTCAAAATTCAGTTTCACAGGATTTTTTGGGGGAAATATGGATGTTCAAATATAAAATATAATGTTTCCCCTGGAAAACATGCATATGAAACCAGTCTGCACCATCTGTTCCTCTTTTTTTGAGATGTTCTACATTTCCTTTCAGCAAAAGTAGTAAAAAAACTGGCTGTAGATCCAGATGATTTGATGAGTTACTCCCTAAATATATTTAGTATTTTCATACAGCAACAGCGACCCCCCGTGGCGACGCTCTGCCACCGCACACACGCGCCAGGAGAGTTTTCTTTTTGACCTCCGGTGTGGAATAAAACTCTGTTTTATACATTTCAGCCGCCGCAGGAGCAAAGTAGGTTTGCCACGTCAAATTGTAGTGGGACCGCAACGGCAGTCGCCGCAACAAATGGTATTACCCATAAGCGCCGGAGTGCAGAAACCTGAGGGTGTCTGTTGTGTTGTGCCCGTCTCTCTCTCTCTCTCTCTCTCTCTCTCTCTCTCTCTGCGCAGTACGTGGGCAGAGCTTATGTTGGGATTTAAATGAATCTCCTCCGTTTATTGTGTCAAAGCACTGCTCCGTTGTTGGCTAAAGTCAGATTAGCTATTTGTTTACTCTCTGCAGCTGTCCCTTCTCCAGGGGCTGTGCACAGATGCGGTTATGTTTTGGTTATTATCCGTGGATCTGGAAGGCTATTTAGAGTGTCTGTAAAAAGGCCAGCATGCCAGGATTATACGCCATCCTCATCACTTGAGTGCATTTCTCATTTATTTTGGGGCTCCGGTTGAGTGAACCCGGACTGTTAAGGCACTTTCCCCAAGTGACCTTTATATATTTAATTGCAGATGTCCTTCTCACATTCAGGGCCTTTTTTTTTCCATCTCCCTCTGCGGTGTGGCGTCATTTCTGTCACATTATCTTGGAAAGACACGTTTATAATCGTAAGAGAAGTCTTGGCTTTAAAGGGCTGCGGTGTGACTTTGCCTCCAGCTGCATATGTTTGATGGCACAGATGAGCGTTGCTAATCACGATAGCAGAGGACCGGGATCAAGCTGCACCTCTGATGGTCTTTGCATTCGCTACATGCAGCTCTGACAGATGTGACGGTTTCCTCTGTTCATAAGCCATAAAATAAGTCGGCATTTCTGTCCTCATAATGTAAGCTTTAATACCACAGTAGATGGTTGCAAGTTTCTCTGGGCCTTGGATCTGTTGCAGCATGAGTCATTGCTTGTGCCATGAGAAAGATGGATGGAGATGCGTACCGGATTACAGCAGAACGCGCAGCTATTTACATGTGAAGAGGATAATTAGCAATTCCTCTCCCACATGTTTGTATTATTAGAATAAGCATGAGAATAGTCAAGAGTTTATTCTCGGTCTGTGCCCCGCAGGATCCTGGCAAGTGTACGGCCTCGGTGTAAGCTATTCGTTCTCTGTGGTGTTTGTTTTCTATACCGAATGTGCATGTGTCATGACTTTTTCTTTTTTGTGTGTGTGTGTGTGTGTGCTTTCAAAGTCCATGAAAGTGAAAGCCAGTGCAAATCAGAGTGAATCCCAGAGAGCAGCTGTTTATCTGTCAAGTATTTCGCAAGCAAACATGCATTTTACTTCCTTTACACCGTTTACGCGGGAAGTTAATTTGCCGTTTTTGAGGAGCGGGAAATTACCAATCGAGGCTGACGCCACAGTTTATTCACTCAATCACTTGTTTCTGCTAAATTTTTGCGATGCTGTCGCATTTTTCGCACACTTAAATCGTTTATGATAAGTCGTCACGATGTGGTTTTTATACCTGACGCCCATAAAACCCTTGAATCGAATAAGTACTGTGAAAGAACATTTCCATTACTGACAGACTCTCCGTCTACAGCGTGTTTCATATCCGCCCGTTTGGGAGCTTCGAAGCCCACAGGATCACCACTCCTTTAATTTATGCATTAGAGAAAAATCAATTTCACATTTTTTATCTGATCACCTCTCAACATGGCGTTCCCCTTTAAAACAGTCAGTCATTGTGACAGCAGGCTCACTTTCCGCAGGCTTTTGTCTTCCAGAGAGGTTATCGCTCGGCGTCGGTACACGATTAAAGCGCAGCAGTGATGTCACGTGAACACGTTGACGATAACGGAATGAGCGTCATCTAATGGGAAGATGGTATCGTTCTTCTTCTCTTGCGGTAATTGTGTAAAAGCGACCCCGTTTCAGCTTGTTTTCAGTTTAAACTTGGGCAGCTTTATTCACTTTCTGACTGCGTGCCAATACAGACGCATAACATCGAAGGAGATGGACGTGTTCGTTACACAGTCCTGATTTGTCTCTGTTGTATTAAATTCAGTGGAGCCCCTTCAGTTTTCATTATTTTGTATTTCTTGTTGAATGATTAATTTCCTAAAAGGCCCCAAATGCTTTTCATTTTGACCGCGCGGTGCCCTGGGATTAGCCGAGCAGGCTTGCCTATTTTAGAACTGTGCGATCATTTAACTGATGAGTGTCCTTACCCATGAAGTGATGCCCTAAAACATCAGGTTCCCATCCCGGGGATCAGCACCACAGCGTTGCAGGATGAATCCGAGTGGTTTGGAGATTATCAGAAACGATAGGACGGCAGAAAAAAAGAAAAGATTTGTGCTACACGTAGTTTTCTTCTTTTTTTTGTGAATTATTGGACAGGCTCCCAGACCTCTGATAGTAAACTAATGCTTCTCTAAAGGGGCCATTTGCCAAAAAGGTTGGCAACCACTGCCCTGAAACATAACATCATTGTACTGTGTGTCAAATTCAGTTTTCTGCTCGACAAGCTACACACTTATTGTGTGCTGGTCTTATTTGGGCGTTCGGAGAGCGAATAGCTGAGATACTGGATACATTTCTTGTTCAGCAAGATACACTAAGAGATGACTTTTGATTTGCACTATCATAAGATGTCTACTGAGACACGGTCTCCACCATCTGGCATTTTTGTATTGTCATTCATAGAGTTCTTTATCAGCCCCCTTTTCACCAGATAGACGAGGCAAAGGGAGTCCGATGTCGACATAATGCCCACCATCCTGCGGCTGTCAGTGTGATGAGGCGCAGAGCCGACACCGCTGCTGTGCCGATCTCATCGGCATGCAGCCGCGGTTTCGACTCGATCCAGACGATCTGTCAGAAATAACAGCAGCCTACACAAGCTTTTACCTTTTTTGATCCCCAAACGCTGACCTTGGCTTGTTTTGAGCTGCCCTCCGTCACACCAGAGGTAAAACAGGGGGAGGGTTGCTATACCAGTTATTTTTTTTGCACCATGCGGTATCTTTCCAGTGCTGTAGCACCTTTCAGCAGGTTTCCCCGCCCCCCTACAAGCGCTCACACCTGTCTCTTCCTGGAGCCCAGAAATAGTGCACTGCAGCAGTGTGCTTCTCCGAGGGGGGCGGGCTGCCATGTGACCGCAGAAGCCCACAGTACCTATGGAGATGCCGGAGTAAAAAAAATAGCAGCTGTCATCTCCTAGTATTGTGGATCAGGCGATGTGGGGGTTGGGGGGAGGTGGGGCTTCCCCTGGATTTCATAAATCTCGGAGCGTCTGCGGTTATTCACCACGCGAGGTTACGTAAGGGAGAATCGCATTATGGAGGTGCTTCTTCCCAGAAGGTGTGGGATGGAGCCGGTGCATCGTGGCGGTTTATTTGTGGGGGTCTAGTTGAAGAGCAGGTCTCCCTTCTCCTGGGGATGCTGCTGATGCATTGTTCAGCCAGCACAAGTAGGAGGGAGGTGGAGGGTTGTGGGCGGATATGATCGAGTTAAAGATGAAGAGGAGGAAGAGGAGGAGGAGGAGGAGGAGAAGGAAAAAGAGGATGAGGAGAACTTGGAGGTGATCACATTCATTTCACGTCATTGCTGCTGCTACGGTTTGTTCTTCACAGTAGCCCAAACCAAAATCCTCAGCTCATTAGGCTGCTTACTTCACTTTACTACACAGGGGAAGATATGGGATGCCTGTGGTGAGTGAGTGAGTGAGTGTGTGTGTGTGTGTGTGTGTGTGTGTGTGTGTGTGTGTGTGTGTGTGCCTTTGTGTATCATATACAAACACAATCAACCTCGGTGGCAGGGGGGAACAAATCAATTGCTGAAAAGTTAGCATGAATTGAAGGTGTAGAAGGTTATGACACTTCAAATTTCAACGAGGCAGTAATGCTGAATAATAATGCACCCTGTACATGCTCTGCATAGACGATATGTTCTATTAAGTGCATTCGAGAGCCCTCTGGTCGATGAAATGTACAAACCGGGGCACGGCAGCCTCTCAAGTGCAGCATTTTTTCACCCATGCTCATTAAATGCCTGTTAATGGCAATTTAGAATGTAATTTTCTTTGCCACCAGTTATTAGTTTCAGGTGGAAATGTGCATATTGCCGTTGTTATTGAAATTTGGAAAAAATATCAGAAATTGGACACGTCATCACGTAAAGCGGCTGCATCGTGGATGTTTGCTTCAAGTTCTGAACTGTACTTGTGTGGCAGCCGCCCGCTTGGACACTCTCTCCACAGGGCCAAAGAAGTTATTAGATCTCTCTCTTTGGTACAGCAGATATGTGCCTCCATTAAATCGAGTAGTTTCGGACACTTGCCCGAGCGAGAACTCCCCCGTGTCTAATAAAGACGGCATGTCAGCTTCTGGAAGAATTCGATCTGCAGGCTGTATACAAGTCTGAGTTGATCTCTCGCGGTGTTTCTCCAGGAAAAACGGGTGTTTAGATGAATATCAGTTAATATGATTTCAAAATACATTATATTTTTTTCCCTTTTTGCCCCTGCAGGTTGACTACGCAGCACTTATTTCTTCACGTGAAATACAGTTTTTGTCTACCTTTCAGGGGCTTTTTTCTGTATTTTTGTGATTTATGAAGGCTGTTTTTTGAGAGAGGATTGGATGGCCAATAGTTCTGTGTACCGTTTTTCCATTTTTCACTTGTCAGTGTCAAAATCTGACAAAGAAAAGTCTCGGATGGACTCACAGAAACCGTACACTCAGCACACTGTGGTGCCCTGCGGAGAATCAAATCTTCTGATCAGCACTTTTGATATCCTCACATTTAACAAAGAGAGGGAAATAAATGGACGAAAACAAGCTCACGACTGTAATGTTTGTGACTATGTTGAGCTGTTGTTTTTGTTTCCTAATATCCCAGCTAGTCCATCTCATTGCTGCCATTTTCAGACTTGGTTGACATTATAATGAAAAGGCCTCAGGCGGGCCTCATTTCTCGAAAGGCAAATTGCAGGAAATACTGGTCGGGCGCCATCACTCAGTGTCCCCACGTCCAGTCTAATCACACTCGGCCCTTTTTTCTGGTTCACCTCGACCCGCCGCTCGTACCCATACCTCACTGGACTGAAAACGCCGAGCGACAATGAGAGGTTTCCTCCTTCCGATGTACCTAACGGGGGACAGAATGATGGGTCATTATGTTAAGGGAGCCTAAAAAAAATAAAAAATGTCACGAAGAGCGCGTAATGTAACCGCTCCAGACCGACTTTGACAAATTGAGCTGTCATGAAACTTCACCAATTAGGATAGAGATGTTTTTGCGGCGGCCTCTCCAGCCTCGCCGCCTGTGACATTCAGACAGTGTGTTGATGGGCAACTGAGCTGGAACTAAGCTGCTGTGTCTGGCTGTCGGACACGGTCTCATCCGGAATACTGATGGCACGTCATTTCTGATGGAGGTTAACAGCACGGAGTGTAAAAGATTTCAAAGTTATTCAATTTCAAGCTGAAAGTGCCACTTTTGAAGCCTCGGTGAGATTTCAGGTCTGTGCGAGCAACCGGGAGGGAATCTAGACGTTTGGTGTTTTTTTTTATATCGAGAAATTCGAGAAAGGTAATCCCTTTTTTTGGTTAAAAAAATAAAATAATTGCATAGAAGTTTGTATGTTTAGCACTTAACTTGATCTGCTGGAGCGTGGCTTAATTGTCACTCACCTGTGGAACTAAATCTCCCAGAGCCATTACCCAGCCTGAGGGTTTGAGACTTTCATCAGTCACAGATATACTAGTTAAATGAACACAACAATTAATCCCTCCATTGAATACAGAATCTGTGATGCGTCACAACCCTTGGTGCCATTATCTGTGTCTGCAAACTGATTACATAAGGTTAGCAGCACGGCACATGGCGCTGCATGCACAGAGGAACACTGGATCTTTTCACACCGACTTTTTTTATTTAGTCAAACCTGAGGTTCATGGACTGTATCAGCATGATGGAAACAAGTAAAGACTCCTGTGTTGGATCAGTCAGCAGCTGCTCCATAGGTCTGTGTGTTATTAGCGTGGTTGGGGGGCGGGGGGCATTAGTGGGAACGCTGGTCTTCCTCCTGACTTCTTTTGTAAAACGGTGTTGTCAGCTTCATAACGTAGCTCCCAGCTTATTGTCTCAGCATGCATGGGCGGCACAGGAACAGGAGACAAAAGGCGTGGGAAATTACATGGGGAGCGTGTGCTCGACTGTGTCGCTATTCTCGGCCCTCTTTTTTTTTTTGACTCATGGAAAGAAAAGCCTTGAAAGGAGAGAAAAAGAGGAGACTGAACAGAATTGTGTTATGTGCCGTCGATTTTCGGCTTCTTCTCGACATGGCGGAGAAAGACTCACAGCAGGATTGTGGTTTTTGCATGAAAACCACAGAAAGAACCGATGATAGCGCCTTATCTCCTGATTTAGAATCTTAACA
Organism: Taurulus bubalis; assembly: GCF_910589615.1. Lineage (NCBI taxonomy): Eukaryota > Metazoa > Chordata > Actinopteri > Perciformes > Cottidae > Taurulus > Taurulus bubalis. Next base: position 38,710,857 of record NC_136589.1, on the reverse strand, counting down.
TCTAACAAAGAGTAGCAAAAAGTGTATGAAAATCAGAAGTGAAGCAAATTCGGTTGCATAGTTTAAGTAACTTTTACAGTGTCGTAGCAGGAAGACGTCAGTTTGTGGATGGGTCAGGTCGGATTGGCAGTTCCATTTATTTGAACAACTGCGGTATTGTAACAAGAGGATGGCGGCGAGATACAAGGATGCAGCTGAAGGCCAGGTGGTGCGTGTGACAGATGACACGCTGCTGTTGCAACAAGGAAAATTGGAGGATGATGATGATCCATGGAGCACAATCGTTTTGAACGGCATCGATATATGCGAGCAAGCGAGTGACGGGCGAGAAGCTGCAGCGAGACCGTTCTGTACCGCCAAAGCTCTTTTCCTAAATGACAGCGAAAGGGATTTCTTTCACTCTCACAAACGGTACCCTACATCTCAACCTCCCTTCGTATTCTGGCGCTTCACGGATATGTCAACGAATTATCGCACGTTATAGCGATCATTAGCCATTGTGTCCACTGAATTGATTCTGTAAAAACCAAGCATATCTCATCCCTGCTCCCCGGCGATCTTCTCTCTGCGTCGCTGTGTAATAATACCCCAACTAACACCGATATCGCTACTCCTACATTGTAATACAGATTACAGAATGCAATACCCACATCAAGCTATTGCATAAAAAGTGAGTTTGCAAGGCAAGTTTGAAGAGATGACACCAGAAGCAAGCGGGGGTTTGCAAACTAATGTGTAGAGGCGGAGGAGGACTGGGAGCCACCAGCCCACACAAGCCTGCCAGTAGAAACGTTGCATCTCTCTGCAGCTTCCTCCTACATTCTCTCGCTGGTCATTTTGTCATCTTCTACAAACCGCTATGTGCCTCCGTGTTTCCCCGGAAACATTTCCCAGTTATTGAAATTCACACTTGATCTTTTTTATTCATTCTTTTTTCCCCCTGTGTTAAGTTGTTCCATCCTCTCCGGCCAAGTCTTCAAACCTCACCCACTGTTTTCTGCACTTTTTTTTTTTTTTTTTTTTTTTAATTTATTTTGAATTTCTTCATTTGGCACTTCAAGCGAATAGTAACATATTGGCTGATAGTGATGGTTACAAGAAGTCAATACTACCACCCATTCACCCACCCTTGCATGTTCAGTAGATTTACAGGTACACACACACACAGACACACACACACCAGACACACACTGATCCTTGGCTGTTTAATATGTTCTGTCAGTGGAAACGGGGAAATTAGCAGTGAGCATCAATGTTGCTTTTACGGCTCAGGTTTTGCAACAAATACACACTTTGTCACTGTCTCTCTCCCATTCAATCTTATACCTTCTATGTTTCTCTTTCTCTCTCTCTCACACACCACACACATGCATAGCTCTCTCTCAAAACCTGAATTTTAGAGACAGAAGCGTCTGGAATCTTTTCACAACCTCCCACAGACGTCCTCGAACCTATCATTTTCTCCGCAGTGGAGCAATGGTGACGTATGCTCGTCGCCAGTGCAGCTGAATTTTAAAAAGCTCTATGCCCACGCTCAATACCACTACTGGAAGCATAATTATCATAAACTTTCCTTGCTGTCTGTAGCCTTTCTGTCTCTGTGTATGGCTCTCCTGACTTATTCATTTGCAGATATTAATTCAGCGGCGATGCAGAAAGGGAGAGAGTGAGAGGGGCCTGGTAAATGTGTCTTTAAAAAAAAATGATTGGTAGGTCATTGTGTTATCTCTGGAGCTGTTAAATCACCTGGGAGATTCAAAAGCAGGTTTTTGCATGCAGAGACGCACAGGTTGGCTTCTGTAAGCATTTCATATCGAGCCATTTGGAAATAAATGCGGTTGTACATTAGTTTGGGGGAGAGGCGCTTAATTTCAGTTGTCAGTTTTTACATCCATTCCTGTGTGTTGTTCTTTCTCCAACCATAAAGCAGATCTTTCAAGGGAATTCACAGTTTGACTGATCTGTTTGTGATTTTTTTTTTTGGGGGGGGGGGGGGGGGGGGGGGTGTCAAATCAATTGTTCATTTGTGCCACAGAGAGCTGGATAGTCACGCCCAGGAAGACATAAGCGCTCCAGAGGAAGTCCCTCGTGACTGCCCACACTTCTAATTAGCCGTGATGAGTTATTCCCCTCCCTTTTTCTTCTAAAAGATGTTGAATCTTCGTTTTGTGCCACAACAGTGGCTTGATCAGTCAGAGAATACAGCGCAATGTGGTCAATTAAAAGTATGTAATAACAATAACACCTGCACTATACTTAGACATTATTATTTCCATTATACATTTGTCTGTCAACTGTTTTACAGATTAATCATTTGCTATATAATATCTACCAGCCGTCCAGAACTCCAGTTCATTATCACAGAAAGAAAGGAAGCAGATTATTGTCATAATAAATGAGGTAGAGCCAAAGAATACTTGTCACTTTTGCTTAAAAATATAGTTATTGTTCCACTGTATCGCTAATGGGAAGTGATTTTGGGCACGCCACCGTGCTTATTGATAACGGCTCATAACAGTTTACTAGCGGACAGTCGCTTGTTAGCAATGCAGCTTAACATTGCTGAATCACTGTAGCTAAATATCTGCAAGCAGAGAAATAATTAGAGAGATAGGGACCTTAAATTCCATGAAAATAATGAAAATGCTTTGTAGGCCATAACAAAAAAAATACTAATCAAGATATTTACCAACCTCATTTTTCTCATCCTGGTATGTTTGGTTAAGCCCTCATTAAAGCGCCCCTAGGAAGCATGGACACCCAGTCCGGCTCGTGTTCATCTTTATTCAAAACTTGCAACATCATAATTCTGCATATTTTTTATTTGATTTCAACACAGAATTGCGTCATTTTGAGATGTAAAAGCAACATTGTTTGTGTGTTTTTTTTTTTTTTTTTTTTTTTTTTTTTTTTTACAGCGTATTTAAAGAAATGCTCTGAGAATTTATATTTTCTTCTTCCCTGTATATACTTGAAGTCTCAACATTATTCTGTCTTTTTCCCAGAAGGAACACGGCTACTTGCATGTTTTTTGTAACTCGCAGCCAGCTAGAATTTAAAATCCAGACGATAGTACCAGGAGTCATTTGGTAAAATGGAAGCCTCGGGCAGAATCGCATCCAGGGCTGATTAGAAACCCAGAGCGCATGTGTTTGGTCTGCGATGACGCCAATCACCGCCTCTGACTCGGTCCACTCGTCAATCGAGGACGCGTTCTGAAAACTGTGAATAATTCCAACCCCTATGCCTTCACACGTGTTCACATTCGGCTATATTTTAAAATCATGTCATCAATACCTTGTGGGGGGAAGAGAAAAGTTATCATTAAACCTTGTGAGTCACGAGCTTTGACACCGATCTGTCGCGCAGAGCCGTCACCGAACACCTCTGAATGAAGCGGATGACACGTGTGTTCGTGCTTTGCTTGAGGATGCTGGAGGTTCGTCAGGTGTGGGTCGTGCTGCTGTTATGTATGTGTGAATGAGGTCAGCAACACCCTTATTGACAAAAAAAGAAGACGAAATTAGGCAGCGTAGGACTACAACCACCTACCAGCCTTATGCTGATCATCCCAAGTCAGGTCGCCACCTTCGTGGAGTGTTCCTGTTGCCCTATCTGCCAGACGAAGCAAAGCGTCTTCTTGAAAGAGTGCACATATGTGCACAGCCTTCTTCCTCGCGCTGACTCATGTTCCAATGCTGACGAGGGGTTAGTAAGCTTTACTCGTGGCTTGTCTGCATCACGCAATATGGCAGACAACACAAGCGCTCGTCTGTGTCCGGATATAAACACACTGCCGTGTCGGCTGTTCAGACGTATCTGCCCTGTGCTTCCTGCCTACAGGTGTTCAGAAGCTATCACAGGGCCGCCTGAAATTGCTTGAGCCCTGAAGGTAATTGATGCTACTGTGAAAACCTCTCCAAATTCAGCCACTCGCTATCTATCTCAAGGCGCACGGTCGAGACATCCGAGATAGGTCGTCTAAATTCAAAAGTTAAAGTTTGCTCAATGCTTGAAATTGAATTCTCGAGGGTTGCACCAATCAGACTTTTCCACTCCAGATACGATCCAATACCATTGCCTGATGAAGAGGCTGCCTTCATCAAGACCGGGATGATTCTTTTTACGTGTGCGGCAACAATGAGGCTTGACATTGCACTCCTAACTTTGTCAAACTAAATGAAACACACAAATACATATTGAATGAATAGTTTTTTTAAGCATAACAATAATATATGACAAACCAGCAACTTGATAAGAAATCTTCAAAATTAACAGGAATTGCTTTTTTACATTTTCTTGTATGTTTTGTTTTTAAAAATATTATAAAATGCAATCTTCAGATCATTATGCAGTTCGTTAGTGATTATTGAATTGATTAACATAAATTCTTATTAAGTTCAATTAAGAAGAGGACGTAATGTGTTTCTCTAATGAAAACAATGAGGATACCTGTTCGGAATCAAATTTGTGTGTTATTTCCCATTAGATAAAAAAAATCTAAAATGGCCCCTCTTGTTTTCTGATTTACTTTTGATAAACATTTGTAATGTATTTGCAAAAAGCTAGAAAAGTCAAAATCCATTTTTTTTAAAGGGCGTTTGGGATACTCAATTGCAACGGAGTCTTAAACAAAAGTATAAAGGACAAAGCTGGGTCAGTCATGTTGTCAAAACCACAACCGCACACTCATGTTTGTAGCAGTGACACAACACACACACACACACAAATGAACAGATGAACGGCCAACACACACGATGCGACATCAGCTCACAATGAGGCTGATGTGTACACACTGATACGGAGGCGGGGGGTAATTCAGGAACCTCGAAACACGCTAATCCAGTTTTTCTGAATAACCCTCCCAGCTGCCATCAAGATACAGTTTCAAGAGGGAGAAACATTTAGCTGTAGGACAGAGGAGGAGGAGGAGAGGGGCACACAAGAGAAGCTCTGTTACTCTGTCAGCGCTTTGAAATCTCATGATTTACCACAGCATGGGTTTCCTCTGGACCTAGAGACAACGGGATGGTGGATTAACTTTAATCCTATCAGTGTTTCTTATGTAGGAGCTTGCTCGCCAACACCTGCATTAAGAGTTACCAGGAGGAAACGGCTCTGAAAAAACCATGACACGTGTTCTCTCCGGGCCACTTCTTCAGCCGGTCCGGTAAGCGCTCGTGCTTCTGCTGGGAACCACATTATCAGCTCTGCATGGAGGGGAAATCACGACCACGACAAGATGCAACTGACAAAGGATTTATTTTTTTGCTGGACAAAAGCGACAGGAATTGAGCCGCAAGGAGATTTTCACAGCATGGTCAGATGAAAGCGAAAAGAAGAAGGAAAAAAAACATGAGAGTGGAATTAAAAGATAACCAACACTTGTAACTGACACAGGATATTTCAGGCACCTGGATGTTTTCGTTTTGAGTCATAAAAGAAGTTCCTTTTGAGGCGATGTTGCTGTGCTTCGGGGGTCGTAGACGAACTCGAGACCACCAGTGGAGCGAAAAGGACTGTTTGCTGGCCGATGACCCTCATATCATTCCAAACCCCTGCTTCAAAGACTCAGGTAAAGGCCACAGTGAGCTTTGACCACTTAACACGGGACCGCACTTCCCTGTCAAGGCATCTTGACGTTTCACTGGTACTATACTTCAGTGGTTCTCAAATGGGGGTATGTGAAGGCCCTGTAAAAAATATATTTAAAATTAGCATCCATTCAAAAATCCTATACAAATTGTTATTTAATACATTTTTATATAAAATATAATTGTAAGTTCATAAACAGAATTGTATATTCTATATTAAATCAGACACTGATGGAACAGTGGCGTGTCTTTTTTTTTTTTCAACCCAAAAAGCTTTGCACTGGTTAGGAGGTACATCAATGAAAAAAGGTTAAGAACCACTGCTATACTTAATATTCTGTCATAAGAAACATCAACATATCCCTGCTTGCGTATGTGTGTACAGGAAGTACTATTAAGTGAAGCACTGGGTATCCTGGAACAAAACCTTGAATAGTTTCAATTGTTTTTATTCCGACGACTCTCAGTCTGCTGATAAGAACACAAAAGGGGAAAAAATTGACCAAGAAACACCTCAAAGTACTGTGAATGGTGTGAAGTGGCAACGGCCTTGATTAGAGATGAGCTCAAAGTAATGCCATTTTGGAGCATGTTTTTCTGTCGATCTGAAGAAAGTATCATTGGTTCTGCCATTCAAGGGCTTTAGGGTGTTTTTTTTAAATCAAATGCTGCTGTGACGCTTGGACTGCAGCTGATCTGCAGCTCCAGCTTTATAGTTACACTGGATTTCCCATAGTGACGCAGTCATGATTTCCCACAGTGACGCATTCTGAGAATTGGCAGTCATCTTGTTGTAGGTTTTCTCCCTCACAGGCAATATACGCTAAATGATCATGCACCCGTGTTATATTTAATATAGGCAATGCTGTAATGAGTTTTCAATATAATATCCCATTTTAGAGAGACGGCTGGTATGAGGCGTCATTAAAAAAAACCCACTGTCGAGGCCAATGTTCACTATATTGATATCAATGTACCCTCAGGCGAACAGTCCCCTAGTTTCCCTGTGTCCGACCCTGTTCCCTATCTGTCCACAAGGGGGCAGTGTTCCAGCCCTGCAGAGGCAAACGGGTAGAATCTGGCTCGATTCACATGAAACTCTTTATACCGTCCATGACCCCATGGTACGTATTTCATGGGCCTGATTTCAGTTCACCAAAGCCTCGCAGAGCACAACACCTGTGGAAAAAGAGGAAATGGGACAGGGAAATGAAAAGGCTGTTTGGTCCATTAGACTTGAGCTCTCCCACTGTGTGTGGGCTGTTTAGTGGGAGCCACTGGAAGCGTGGTGTGTGGCAGTGTGGATACTTCATGTGACTAACACTGGCCAGCTTTGCTGTTTTTCTGTAGTGAGAGGCAGGCATTTTTTCATATTGTGTAAGTTTTTCCCCTCTCAAAGATATGACCAAACTGTGTACAACCTAAGTAGTGCAGCTATACCAGACCCTTTAATTAGTACAACGTGGTGGTGGTCTCTAAAATGTGGATAGCTCTACTCTCTCTTCCTCCCCTTCTCTGTATTCTCAGAGGACACACAGTGTCCATTCATGGGTGGCAGTCTTTGTTGACAGCGGCGGTGTGTAATCAGCTCGGTCTTCTCTCCATCTCGTGTTCACTTTTGTCTGTGTGCGTCTCCTCGGGGCGACTAGCAGCTGTGGAGAAAATCAGGAGGGCGTGTTTAAAGCCTGTGGGATCCATTCCTTGTTTTCCATGTGTCCCGTGGGTTGGAAGGCAGCTGAAAGTTCAAACAGAGACACACTCCCTCATGCTCTGCATGGCAAGAGCTCAGAGATTAAGGGGTTTGTCTGCACCGTCAACAACAGGGATCGCTCACAGTTCGTAACTTGCCAAAGGGGAAGGAAGGGTGATTCATTTTTCCGAAGTTGCAACTTTTGCAACCGTCACAGATTTGACTCTGTTGCAAAACAAGCGGTGGATAACCAGATTTTCTTTTGTTCTGGGCAAGTAGAACAAAGTGTGAGGAGAGAGAGCAGCTACCATCTAAATGCCTGTGCGGGGAAAGGAGCCAGAGGATGCAGGTGGCAGCGAGGCTTTGCTCTAACTTTGAAGTTTTTTTTCCCTCCATGTCAGAGGTGAAGGATTATGTCTGGCATAGGAATTTGGCCTTTAAATGAAGGACTTCATGAGCTGAATCTCAGCTACTCCGAATGTGAGCACTGGCTAGTGCGACACGCTTGTGAACGAGGATGTATGAGTTGAATCAGTTTGAGTGAGGTGCCATGCTCTTCCTTAGCAGTGGGACCGTGGATGTGACCCCAAGGAGTACAGCTGTTGGCCAACAGGGGAAAACCGTTTACCACATCTCTGTCACCCTGAACGAAACACAGGATGATGCGCCGGTGTCAGAGCTGGGAATGGGCCAGGTTGCCAACAACCTGGTTGAGAATTGCCAGCCGGGAGGAGAGATAATCAGTATAGTGCCAATGGAGAACAGCCCCAGGCTGGGCAGGGCACGGCACGAGCTTGACAGGTGGCCCTCCCTGAGCTGCACAGGTAGAGTTGGAAGGCAAAGAGAGGAGGTAGTCGTGGAGGAGAATGAGGAGGAGTTGGAGGAGGTGGAGGGAAAAATGAAGACGGACAGGTTTCTGAAACAGCCTTGCAGGTACTCGGGTAGCTCTTCGCAGGAAGGCGGAGACGTGGCAGAGTCGGCCGCTCAGACGGACACGCAGGAGCAACACATTCAGAGCTCAACGCCACGATCTGTCACCGTCCACGCCACAGGGCTCGTCTCGGGGGGACATGGCGCTGTTGGAGGATATAGCTCTCTGCCCCAGGCCGTGTTGCGGAGGACGCGACAGGACGAAGCCCCGCTGGGTAGGAGACCGGTGAGCATGTATGGCGACTCAGTCAAGCAGCAAAGAGATTGTCAACTTGAACAAGAAAGGCGTCTGCGGAGGCCCAGGAGTGTGTGCATGCTGGCAGGCCCCGGCGGCCCAGTCCTGTCGGAGACCCGGACCCCGCAGCCCTTCAAGAGGGCAAGCATATCGGAGAGCAACCAGCAGAACCGGAGCAGGAAGGCTGAGTTGAGGGCCGTGGATGGCCTCAATACTGTTGTTGCTCAGCGGCCTTTGGCCCTCGAAGAGGTGATCCCCAGGGTCCGCCAGAGGGGCTGGATGCCCAGGCCCGTCAGCATGACGGTACTGGAGCTAAGAAAGAGGGGCTCTGATGATGAGATAGACAGCCAGAGGAGCTGCAGCCGGACAGGCAGCGACGGAGGGGGCTTCCTCAAAGGTGGCTTCCGTTGGAGGCTTTTTGGCAAAGCGTCTCCAGATAAGAGCAAGGAGAATGATGGTGACAAGGATGCAAAATCGTCTCCCAAATCCAGTAAATCCGAAGCTCCAAAAAGTACACTGGGCTCTTTAAGAAGGAGCCTCAGCCTGCGAATCAGGAGGACTCGGCCCCGGGACAAAGTTACTTTTGGACCTGAAAGGGAATCAAAAGAGAACTCTCGGACTAAAGGCACGGACGAGGAGGCCACAATGCCCCAACGGCCTTTCTCGTACCTCACAGGAAGAATGCTTCCAACTGCCAGTGAGCAGAATGAGGATGGGGGCATGCAGTACATTCATTACCACAGCAGGGGAAAGGTCAAGGTAATGGAGGTACCCCTCTGTCCAACAAAACTGTCTTCCAAACCAGTTCAAGAAGAACCAAGCTTATGGCAGCTCATAGCCAACCGTTTCAGGAGGAAAGAGCAGCCGTTCAGTGGCAAATGTGAAACCCAGCAGCCCCGGAACAAAGAAATTGGCCAATATCCCCTGGAAGGGAATAATAAGTCACAGCCAGTCTCCATAGAGACTCCTGCAGGCATTGACTCCCACAAAGGTCAAGGTAAGACCTGCAAGATTGCTGAATGTATTTCTCAGCTCAGTTCTCAATTTGCAGCCCCTCCTCCAATGCACAGAAAGTTACAGCTCAAAAGAATGAAGGAAGTGCAAGTTTTTTCTTTTTAGAAGGACAGGCAAATGAAAAACACATGGGGAATTGTGAGTTTGGATGGCATTCAAAAAAACGTCTGGTTCCAGAGAGTCCTTTTTGGAATTTCTATTTCGGGGTACTTTATTTCTCCAGTGTTTTTCATTTGTGAGCTGCCCGTGTGTAAGCACTTACACAGCAACTAATTTGCCTTGCATAAGAGTTTCAGAAGTTCAGAAAATTAGTAGGTAAGTACAGTCAACTCAAATCACCAGTGACTGATGAGAACACTGCATAATGGCGTGTTTTTACTGTGGTGTAGCACAGCCCAGTGCTGTCTCTGTGTTCTCCACACACAGGACATAAAGCTGTCTCCTGGCCTCACAGAGACGCAGCTTAAAGCGGTAGCATTAAAGCAGTTAGTGGCTGTAATGAGGATTTGTGTGGCGGCCTAGCAGGGCTAAATTAAGAGGGCTTACACGCTATAATGATGGGTCGGGGTGGAGAGAAAGGAAGACGACTTGAGCACTGTTCTAAAGGACGACTCTGAAAGTGGTGTGCGTTTGTCCAGTTGCTTGGAAGATCAGGCCGAGGGAGGCAGATACTTGCGACCACCTGCATTAATAGCTGTAATTTGCGATGTTTTGTGGGTCAAGATCCAATTTCTCACCTTCACGCGAACACCCAATTAGTTGCCCGTGACAAGTTAATGACTTCTAAAGCCGGCTCGCACATACCATGTGTGTATTTTCATTAAGCCAACCTTTGAACCAGCAAAGCAGATATTTCGTTCTCATGCTAGCATGACACTCGTAATGGTTCCTGAGGTCAACCTTGTTGATCTCCCAGTGTTTTTGTATTCTCACATGACACGTTACCAAGGATACCTGTTCTTGTGGTGGAGTGTCAAGTGGTGTTTGTCCATTTTCTCCACACCGGAGTATCTCAAGTCAGGCATTAGGAATGTAGGTGTGCCGATCAGACTGGAGTGGAGTGAGGTGTTCTGGGCGGGCCTCGTCGCCTGTTGCTACCTGCCTAAGTGTTTGCTCCTAAATTAAATCCAGAAAGCCGAAGCCCGGCACTCACAAAACTAAACACACATGCGTGCACACGCACGCACGCTCATTTCGAGTGCTTCCCGATGACAACTTCTAAATCTTTTGAGGTTTTGATGGGGTTTGAGGTGCGTCCTCACCCCCACCTGTGGCCGAACAAAGCCACTCTGTCGAGCCCGTGGAGGCATGAGTGATCAGTGAACCGTGTGCTGGGATAGGGGCTCTCTCTGGGGGTCTTTGGGTTGGAGGAGGGGTGGCCTGCAATGCGGCGTAGGTGGTCAGCACTGCACTCAACTTGTTGAGGGTTGAAATGCTGGAAATGGCGCTGTAGATAGAACCATGCTCACTGATGCATATTTATTTTTGACTTGCCGTGACTTGCCATTTTACCTATTGACAGTTTGTAGAAAATCCGCCGAGTTTGTCATTCATTTTTTCTTGAATCAGACATGACGTGTTAATACACTTCCTGCCAACAATATTTCCTGTTGCAACTTAACTTTGCAGTTGGAACTTTCATACCAGCATGGTTGGGGGGTGTCAGACTCCCAGCAGGTGACTATGTCCCAGACAAATAGACACTTTCTAGGAAATCAGGACAAACAGTAACACTGTGACGATGCCCCCTCACCCGCTGCAGGAGAAATATGTAGCAAGATATTGAAAAGCACGAGCGGAGGGAAACCTGTTAATAACTGAAGATAGCTCGTGTTTGAGCATCTGTCACTAAAAATCTCAGCCATGGGTACATTTTGTTCGTCGGGATTGCGGTTGAGTAGGTGAGCAGCATCCTGCTGTTCTAGAAACAAGCTGACAAACAGTTTGCTTGAAGTTTGATGTCCTCCTTCACTTGCCGTTTTTCTCTCTTTTGGTTCAAGGCCGATTGTTTCCATCAGTTTGTTCACCTGTTTTGGGGAGCAGAAAAGATAACTCTGACACATCCTTCTCTTAATCGAGTCAGTCCACCTGGCTATTGAGCTGCAAGATGTCTCCTCACCCAATTTGCAAATCATGTTAAATGAGACTCCTGTTTGAACCGAATTTATTTTCAGGAAAGCTATCAATGCCTGTCTGCAGACGCAGACACAAAACTTAAAGTAACTTTAAGTAGGGCATGCCATCCAGAGCGTTTACCTTGTTCTCCGCTGAGTGTGTTTGTCACTTTCCTCCTTTTGACACACTGAAGAGGTTGGTGTTGGCTCAGAAGAACAGAGATGATATTTTTTCCTGCCCGGGTCATTTGCTGTGTGAACACAACAGGAAGAGGTTGCAGGACCGTTTCGTCGAGAGGGGGGGCACGATGAGAGGAGTCGGGACGGGGGAATGTCGGTCGGCCATGAGGTCGGCCTACAAGCGGAGTAGAAAAAGTAATTGCTAGCTAAAGTCTCGCTCTGTAATTTATGATGGTGGGAAAGCATGGTTGGAAAGTCGGAGTGGAAGTTTTGACCTCAAGGTTGTCCTCTTATTCCAAAAAAACACTTCAGATTCACTGCACGTATATGTATGCACTCACTCAGACAACCATACGCATGTGGTTTTTGCTCGCTTTTTCTTTTCTCATAAAAGGGAATAAGTGTGTGTGTGTGTGGGGGGGGGCATTGTGCTTCACTACACTCAGACAGAATGCTCATTTTTATCTGAGTAGACACGAGCAGTGAAGTGAAAAACCTAACAAACAAGCTGGCAACACAGTTTCCCCCCTCAGGAGGCATCACACATGCAGGGGCTCTCTGTTTCCATAGGCATTCTGGGACGCGGTAATGTAGAGGTGCTCATTTTTTAATACTGATGTAACTCGAGCACATGTATTCGATTAGGTTTTTTTGTCTTTTTTATTTTCATTTCTTTCTTTTTTTTTAGCATAGGACCAAACTGGTTTTACTGCTCCATGGCTGGAACAAGTTGGGCATTTTCTGTGTTACGGTTTGTAAAGGGTGAGGGAAGGAACGTACCAGATTATTTCTTCAAACGAGTAATGCAAGTGTCGGGTCCTGTCCAATTTTGTGTAAAAGCTCCTCCTTTCTTCTCGTTCTCTGCTTTTATGTGCTTGAAAGCGTAAGTGGTGTTGTCATGATCAATAATGAGGGAGGGAGCTGCGCCAGAAATGTGTTGGCCTTTGGTGACACTTAATTTCCCTGCATGCTTGTCAATGGATTGGCCTTTATTTGAGTGTATCCCTCTGTAAGAAAAACATCTGTGCATCTGGAGGCCTTTTTTCTGTTTGTTTTTGTTTTCTTAATCATATTCTCTTTAGTGTCTGTTTATTTCTCTACTCATTGATTATTTGTCAGTGTTGCCTTTCTGCATTAAGTGCTAAAGACTGTAACGTTGATGTGTTTATCAAATTGCTAGTTGTGACTGACTATCAACCCCCCCCCCCCCCCCCCCCCCCCCCCAATTACGTGAAAACTAATGTGATATAAATAAATAAAACAAAACAAAAACATCCAAGCCAGTACAGGGAATGCATCTGGAAACAATAGGTCCTTACAGAAGGAAAGGAAATGCAGGAAAATTAGGCAGCAACCTGATCCGATGTCGTCTGAGACCTGAAACTGAATCCGACGGGTGTCTTCGCTCGTGTTGGGACATGTTAAACCCACAATGAGAGAGAGAGAGGGCTTAACAGGGTTTGCTGAAAGGCCCTTCTGTTGGAGATGAACTATTCTCCTCTCCCACAACAAGTGAGACACCCGGAGCAGCGTGGCACTCTTTGTAAGTGGATCTCAGAAATAAGTAAACATTTGAGCATGTGTGTGTGTGTGGGGGGGGGGGGGGGGGGGGGGGGGGGGGGGGGGGGGGGGGGGGGGGGTTGCTTTTACCCTAATTGCAGTATAAAGGAATGTTTGGCTCAGACCCTCCCAGCTATGTGTCATGTGGGCTTTTAGCGTACATTTTTGGAGAGGAACTACAAAACCCGCTTTGTAGTGGCGATGGTTACCTTGCCGTTTATGCTGTCATTCTTTTATCGCCTCGGGCGCAAAAGGAAACCATCGGTGCTGCAACCAATGGCCTTGCTGTTATGATGGCATCCCTCTTTAGTGTGTGCACACTTTAATTGTTGTGCTTCAGACATGAGGAGGGAGTGTGTGGGCTTCACCTGGCATCACACACCTTGTTGTCTGGAGACAGGGAGTCTACTCCCCCATATTGGAGATGGTATCTGCTTCATCTTGGGGGAGGGTTCAGATGGTGAGAAAGCCTTGATCCAAAACAGGAAGGCGGTCTTTGTTCTAATAGTTGTTATGACACATCGTTGTGTTCTCCGTCTCTGTGGGAAACAAGCACCGCTTGTGGAGTAGTCGTGTGTGTTTTTAGCTCTTGAGGGCTTGTGTTGTTCTTCACAGCGCTCGTTCCCACCGCTCGTGTGCGATTATCCAGTCCAAGTCTCCAAATGTCACCGGAAGACCAAAACGAGTTAACTCAAGCCTGATAATGGCTGTCTTTTGAAATGGATTAGCTAAATCCTCGTCAGCGATTGCCCTGTGTTGAAACCGTTTTATTGAACTGCATAGATTGTACTTATTGTGTCACAAGTGTTTCACAATTCCCTCTTGGCAGTTGTGTGTTTTTGTAAGTTGTAAATACATAAACACAACTTGATGTGAACAAATTGGTCACGGAGAAAGAGAAACATTTACTTCTTTGACTGACTTTCAGTTCTGCTATTAGTGTTGTTCTTGATTAAGCTGCTCATTACTTTCTTTATTCATCCTTAAAAAGAAAAGAAAAAACAGTCAATACCCATCAGGTGAAACCAGTTAATTTCCTTTCCCTCAAAATAACTCATAATAGATCATTTTCTGCAGCTCAAATGTGTTGCATTGTTACTTTTCTGATCACATTGTTCGAATCCCTCCGGAATAAAGTGCAGTGAAAAATAGGAAGCGAACAATGGCTTCCCTTGGAGTGCATGACATCAAATAAAGGTTGAAAGTGTGCCTGTTTGAAAGGCTAAATCTTGATCTAACCGTTTGACCTTTTTTAACTTCAGTCGGCCGGGTGCAGCACGGCTCTGCAGATCCTCAGCGATCCCACTGGTTCACTGGAGCTTTGTGTGTGTGCAGGAAATAAAAGATGATGGAAAAGAAATAGGTGAAACTAAGCTGAACATTCATTTGAAACCTTTCACAAAAAATCGATCCCCCAGCTCATCAAAGTGTCCTAAATACCTGACCAGACTGCAGATGGGGTTATTTATATCTATACGACCGCTGAATCCATCATAAAACTTGTTGCACACACGACAGATAGTCTACGAACTGCAGCTTTAAAGCACTTTACCATCATCTGAAGGAAAATGCTGTTACTTCCACAGTATCTGCAGCTGAGGTCAAATGAGTTCAAACAGATGGATTACTTAATTTATTTTTTTGTCTCTCTTTCCTTTTTAGACTCGTTCGTCAACAGCCAGGAATGGACATTGAGTCGGTCAGTGCCGGAGCTGAAAGTGGTGAGTAACTTTAAAAAAAATCTACAGTAACTTTCATATATTTCTAACAGCCCCTCTGTCTATTCGCCCTCCGGGGTTTCATGTTGCTGATGATCATTTTAAATGTCAATGGAAGCATGTTCTGTCCGCGTATTACCGGTTTAGCATTTTACACGAGCTGGAACAGTTGGGAAATTGGCTGGATTTTCCCCCTGGCACGTACTGGGGGATTTTTTTTTAATGAGATGCGTTGGCATGGGGACGCTGGGTGGCTTGCAGCAGGACGCGAAATGAGTGACAGTTTTGGGCTAGACTGGTGACACATCCTGGGTCTGATCCCAGCCGCCAGTGAAGCACACACACAGCCGCTGCCAAATGAACAACTAACATCCTCACATGATTTAGTGCTTTCCCCTCATGAAGACTAGCAGCCTTTAGAAACTGCACTCCACCATTCTGACAGTTGATATAATATTTCCGTGTTCGGGGAATTTATTGTTTGCCCCATGCAAAAGAGAAAACTTCAATAGACTAAAAGTTCACAAAGACAAACTGGCTCTTTTTTTGTGGGGCTTCAAACACTTCAAATGCGTCCCTGTTCCTTTAAGGCTTCTCAGGTGCTAATCAGGAGCTTCAACACATGTTTTCTTGTTAAATGGACTAGAAAAGACTAAATGAAGGGACTCAGAAAAGCAAAATTCTTTTCAAAACTCTCAAAGAATTGCTGCTCGGCGACGAAGGTCACAATGAAAAGAAGTTGTGCTCGGAAGCTTTTCAATATGATGGCGTTCTCCGTTTCTTCTTTTGGGTCAAAACATTTACCTGCAGATTAGTTGAAATGATGATAGGCTGAGATGACCTCTAAACAGGCCTGGACTGGGACAAAAATTCGGCCCTGGACTTTTTGGTCCAGACTGGCCCACCACAGATACAACTCGGTCCGTTGATGTGCTGTACATATAATCACACAAGCCCTTAATAACACTATTATACTGAAATGGGTCATTGTCTCCTTGTCTCTTATTTGATGTAATTTAATCTGAAAATTTCCATAAATAAGTGTTCAAAAAAAATAAAAGCTAGGACAATAAACCATAAACACTGACAGAAAAAAATAGGTAAAGCATATTTGAACAAATTGGACAGTGGGCTTGAAGAAAGTGTATTGATACTTAAAACACTTTAACTCTGGTGACCTGATTTGTAATTATAAAAATTGTGAAAAAGCAGATCTGCATGCTCAAACCACAGCACCATAAAATAGTGGTTAATTAATCAGGATAGTATATCATTTTCCAACACTTTAGAACTAGATCTACACCACACGCTATCTATTATGTCAAGTAAAGTTCATAGACAACGTTTCTGAACATTTAGTGAATGAGTGTTTATCCACAACATGTTAGCTAGCACACTCACCTGCTATCACCACCACCAATCTCCTCCTCCCCCTCCTGTATGTTGTAACTTGTTTCATTACATTATTTACTCTTATTGTGAAGAGCATGGAAACAGGAAGTGCTTGTTGACGCTAACTAATGTTGAACGTTACGTGTGGAAAATATATACATGTCGGGTGCAAGAGCGCATTCTCAATGCTTTAACAGTTGTAATACTGCAGTTCACCATTGGAGTGAGTCCGTTCATACAGACGTGTCTTGTCCTCATTAGAAGCTCCACTTCATGACACTGTGCCACCATGGCAGCGGGAGCCTCACTTTCACTGTCCGACACCTCCTGAGAGGGACCCGCCGCGCCCGGCGCAGCCAAAGCCCCGGAGCCAGAGGCTACACCACCGCCGCCGGCCCGCGCAGCAGCAAACATGTTTATTATAGTTCTGCTCTCAGCAGCATCAGTTGCGAAAGCTTTTTTTTTCTTTTCCCTCAGTTTTTCTGCACCGCCTTTTCGTTTTTTCTCCATTTTTGCTTTCTCTTCTCTCTCACAGATTGCTAATGATGTGTCATTAGCTCATCATTAAAGGTGATTGGACGAGGGGGGTCTGGAAAATGCGTGGGCGGGACTACTGGGCCTATCATAAGGCCACTGGGCCTCTTATGCGTCTTTACATACATACAAAAAAAAAAAAAAACTCCCGGTACTCTCTATGGCCAATCCACCACTGCCTCTAAAACATCTTCTGCGACAGTGAGCTGTATCCCGGTATTGTAGTTTTTGTGATGGCAACTAAACTGTGGTCAAACGTAATTCTGTCTTTTTTTTCTCACCATCTTTTGATCATTAAATCCACACACTTAAAATATTCCCAGATCAAACCCAACCATCTACAAAGAAGAGGTTTGTACTGGAATAGTGCTGAAAGAGCTGTGGGACTTTTACAAAGGCTGTATATCAGCAGGTCACAAAGCCAAACCAGTAAAACAGCAGGAACACTGGTTCGCTGGTGCATTCAAAGTCGATTGTTGTTGACTCATTGCTTTCGCCGCACACAGCCGACAACTTTTGCTAACTTAAAGCTTATTCATAGTTTATTCTGCCGGAGTACCACATGGTATATTTATACTTCAATTATAGAGAGGGAAGGCTGGGAAAGGCCTTAAACCGATCTTTTCTCTTGAGCCTCAAACTTCCCTATAATTAGAACCATACCTGACTCTAACACCCACTAATGATCTAAAGAAGAAGAGGGCGATGCTGGGTAGAGGAGGTGGAGGAGGGGAGGAGGAAGAGGAGGAGGAGATGAGGCGATGAGGCATGTTGCAGCCTTTGTTCTTCCCAGACATGCTGGCATCATCAGCCCACCCTCCGCCATGCATCACCCTGAAGGCGTTGTAGCTCGGGCTGGTCTAGACACCGGGGACAGGAAGTAGGGGAAAGATTGCAACCAAACCGTCGTATGTTCAAGGACTTTCCTCAAAATGTTTCAACCAAATAGTGTTTTTTAAGGTTTAAATGTGCTTACTATTAACTTTCCACCGTTTTCTCGACATACCATATACACATATTTTGTCAGTTTATACCAGCATGGAATTAAAATCTGATTGAGAAGCGTTCCGTCACAGTGAACAATTGATTCACCTTCTATTTCGTGTTTGCACCGTAATCGTAGCAATTTCTCGTTACTTGCACTCGCTAATGCATGTAAACCGATACATGGCTGCACAATATATAGGTTTTATACTGATATTGGGATATGAGACTAGAAAGCGTCTTAGATATTTGTTATTGTAAAATGGCATTATGTGTGGCCTTTTCCTGGTTTTAAAGCTTGCATTAAAGTAAACCTGTCATTTTCTGAATTTACCAGATTGTTGTATTATTTATTCTTTAACCCCCTTAGTCATTAAATCCACATTACTGATAATTATTTCTCAACAATCTCACTGTCTCACAAAATTGTTGCAATGTTGATATTGAGGTATTTGGTCAAAAACATTGTAATATTTTATTTTTCAGGACTAAACTAATATCTCGACACTTAATTTAACAGATGGGCTCTAATGGTGATGCTTCTGTTGACGGGAACTGTTATAAAAACTTGTCGTACAACTAAGAACTGTCACTTGTCAGCCAAAGAGCAACCCTTTTCTTATTTTTTTCACTATATACGGTATTATTTAAAAGGTATAAGCAGTTTGTCGATACTGGGCCCTAACCTGCAACAACCACGTCGAGGTTGAGGTTGAAGGGTCATTCCTGAACTTTGAAACGGCAGCTTAACCGCAAAGAAAGTCTCACACACACAAGGTCCACTAACTAACCGTGTGTTTCTGCAGCTTCTAACAACACGCCGTGGCCTTGCTCAGCAGATAGAGTCGCTACAAGGTTGAGAGCAACAGAAACACAAAGACTTTGTGCCGAGACTCCTTTTTTTTGTGCCAGGTCACCATTACGGCCCCCTTTTTAAGTCTACACATGCTACTGGTTTGTACCTGCCATGTTGTGCCTGTCAGCGATAATCACAGCATTTTTCTCTTGGCCTTGCAGGGCATTGTGGGAAATCTGTCCAGCGGGAAGTCTGCTTTGGTCCACCGGTACCTGACAGGCACATATGTGCAGGAGGAGTCTCCTGAAGGTAAGAGTCTGCTGATGGAGGTTGCAGGTCGTGGGGGTGATTGTAAACATGTCAGATACTCAAAATAAAGAACACGTATTCACATTACTGTGGCTTTCACGGCCTAATTTACCTCCACAGCTTGTCATATACAATACGTGGCCGCTGACGAGGGAACACCCGTGTCGCCCGTGTGTCAGCCTCTCATAAATTCAGAGAAGCCTTGTTATTAGATTGATGACAATCTGATGTCTTCTGAAATGATTAATGAAATGATACAGAAGCCTGCCAGCTGGTAAATTAGTTTTCTTTTGTTTTACACTGGAAGAAAGTCAAGCAGGTTGGCACTGATTGCTCCATTGTACAGACGGATAATTATGATGGGTGCATTAGGATATTTACACCAAGCAAGGTGCCTTGTTAGTGTGTGTTTTTTTTCTAATATGTTTGTATTAAAATGTTGTGCGTTTTGATTAAATCAAGCTTCCGAATGCCAAAAATGATAACTGGGTGGGTTAAATTTTATAAATCAGCTTTCTCCTCCTCCACTGGGATTGGTGAGATAATGACAAAGCATAACATTTCCAGTAAATATGGGCTGTGAAGATTACTCACATTACTCACATATTAAACCTCAAAGGTAAAACTAAACCCCATCTTTTTTTCTGGAACTGGACATCGTAAACCGTTCACTTCCTGAATGTGCTGATGGAGAATTCATTTTAAAATTTTCTAATTTATTTAAAATCTCTTATTAGTCCCACAACGGGAAATTAATTCTCTGCATTTTAACCCATCCCTTAATGGGTCTGTTTCTCAGTTTAGTTTAAGAAGGTCTATTTTCAGAAAGGCAACCCTCTCCTTATCAACTCGCTGAGATTTAAAAAATATTCTTCAGTTTATCAGCAGCATCATAATGAGAATGCCCCCTTCTGGCCTGAAAGGTAAGTCCTCCTCTCAGAGATGTTGGTAAACCCAGAGTTAACTGATGATCTTTGAGGGGTTTGCAGTGTTTCATTTTTGTGTAATTATAGGGAGGATGAGACGTGAAGTGCATAATTAGTTTCTGGCATTTTGCTGCACCGAGGGAGAAAAATCCTCATGGCTTAATTAGTCCTTGAGAAATCAATGGTGGAAAATGCAGAAAAAAAACCCCAACTGAACAAGCGTTGCTGCTGTAATCAAGGAAACACGTTGACTCAGATATTACAGCGTTCCCCTTTGCATTGCTGCGAGTTGCTATGATACAAAATACCTATCCCATAATTAGCAACTCCTCAAGCTCCCTTTTTGTGTGTTTTTTTACATGCTTTAACACTGGTTTAGCAACGGCTGTTTCTTCAGTGTTTTGTTCCTGGGCTTTTTGCTATGTAGGATATCTGTGAGGAGAAAAGAGAAAAGGTACTGGGGTGTGTTGCCATGGCAACACCGGATGGAGCGCCGTTGGATTGTGGCTCTGTGTCAAGGTCTAAGCCTCCGTGTAAGCAGAGTATGCTCACTGCGTGTTAACCGTGCCTACCGACTCACCGGCTCTCCGTAGGCCGGCTGCAAGGTTATTAGTCGCCTCTTTTTATGTAACATGGAAACTCATTTGAATGCACCATGACTTAGAAAAGTCCGATGGTGGAAGAGGCACGGTGGACTGCTGCCTCAATTGTTATTATTAATATTATTATTATGCACGGCATAGGCCTTTTTTTTATTGGCTCTGCTCTAAATAAAGACAACAGCATCCCGGGCGATTACGCAACTGAAATGTTTACTTCGATTTCCACCCGTGTTTTCACCAGAGCCGTATGCTTTCACTACAGATTCTGATTTCAGAGAGACTTTCCATAATCTGCTGCCAATCTTTGGTTTGCTGTGTCGTTCTGATCCAGCCTTTCCCACTGTGTAATTAGATCCTCCTCATCTCGCCCCCATCCCTTTTTAAACGGGATTCAGAGACACACAGAAACATAGTTTCTCAGCTCTTTGTCTGCATCTCCAAAGCTCTGGGAAAAAGCTGGCTGGTGGTACGTGAATCTCTCCCTCTTACACAACCAGCATCCAGCGAGAGCCGGTGCAAAAGACCGGGAGAATCCCTTATTTGCCAAGCGGGCTAGAGTGGACTTAACAGGGTGGAAGTGTGGCTCGAGTGGATATGTATTGATACTGAGACGGGAATAAACTCTGCCTATTAAAACATTACAGGGCCTGGCTACTCACAGCTCCTCTGTGATGTAAGACCTGTGGTCCTTGATGTGCTGGCCGCACAGCGTGAACTCCGGCTCTTTTATTATCCAAGAATATCTTTGCTAAGAGGCCTGCTTATGAAACTCCCAGACAGCTGTAGCAGGTGCACTTCTAGTCGGCGTCACACATCTGCTGTCCTCAGCACTATTCGTTTTAATACGCTTCATGATCATTCCTAGAACTTTTTTTCTTCTTCTTCATTTGTGCATTTTACAATTTTTATCAAATTGCCTTCAGCATATTTTCGTATTCATAAGACACTGTGTTCACAGCCAGGGACATCTCGAGCTTCCCAACTTTCTCATTTGAATGTTTTTAATCCCCGCAGGATCGCAGACCATTCAAATGATATGCAAAATCTAATTTACTGCATAGTTCTCTCCCATTGATCTCTTCTTTATCTGCGGGCCGGCTTTGCTCGCAGCAAGAAATGTGCATTTCTATTAGAGGAGGAAGTGAAGAAGAGGAGCGAGATAGTCAAGGCCGCGCGGGGGCTAAGTGTACGCTCGTCCCCGGCCTCATGACCCTGGGGCGCAGCGGTCCATAATGTTTTTGATTTTCATCTTCCATCACCTCTGTTCCTTTTTCTCTTTTTAGTCTCTTTGCAATAAACGATTAATTTAAGCAAAGTGTAATGAGTTATGTTAATGCCGTGAAAAGCAATCTCCTGAACCTCCTCTGTAGCTCACGCTGGACTGAACGTGGAGTCGGATCACGCTTTGTGAAGGGAAAGTTTCCCCGGGACTTGTGGCTGTGCAGTGACAGTGTTACTGAACCTGTTCACTCAGCAGCTGTGTATTAGATGCGCTAAATGGCAATTTCTCGCACACATAATTGGCTCCATAGAGACCTGGTTTCCTGTCGGGCATATGATCCTCACTGCAACACATCCAGGGGGCGTGGGGGTTTCTAAATTGAGATCCGCACTTAGACTTGCACACATCTCGCCCCAACTTTTTATACGCCATGTCAAGCTGTGTTTTCCTTTTAACTTTGCCATCTGGAACAATCCTCATGGTTGTTTTTGTGTGATTTACGAGACGTGTCTGCAGTTTTTTTTCTCCCCGGAGAAACCCGGGTGGTCAGTTATTACATCCTTAGACCATTTTCTGATATCATCTTGTACCAGACTTGCCACGTTATGGGAATCATCTCGGAAACAATATCAAATAGTTGATAAATGTCTCTTCCTCAGGTGGACGGTTCAAGAAAGAAATAGTGGTGGATGGACAGAGCTACCTACTTCTGATCAGAGACGAAGGAGGGCCTCCAGAATTGCAGGTAAGAGTGTTGATTCTGAAGAAGAAAATAATCTCTTTCCTCTAAAGCTGCAAGATGTGGGAGACAGGAACTGTCTGCAAACTACGGCTGCTCCCTCGTACTGGTTTAGATAAAATAAGATAATCCTTTATTAGTCCCACATTGGGGAAATTGCAGGATTACAGCAGCATAGTAAGAAAAAGTAATATAAATAGCAGTAATACAAAAACCGTAAAGAAGAAGGATACAGTAGTTGACCGATCGGTGGTTTTAGTCTAAAGGCAATCTGTGTGATTTATGCTTATTTCCAAGAAACACATCTCTTTTAAACACACAATTTCAATGACAAATTGATGGGAAGCATCACTTTAAGTCTTGTGTTAGTCGACTAAGAATAGGATTTAGAATTTAGGACCACTGCTTGCCTGCAATTACGAGCCAGTTGTTCATTACATTGTAATGCCTCCTAAAAGGTGTTTGTTTGACCTGAGGATGTCTTTGGGCGAGTACAGCACTACTGCAAGCTGCCATGCAGGCAGGAAGTGTTTAGAGACGGACCATTACTTCTCTGCAGGACTGTTTGGAGCAGCGGGGGCAGCACAACAGATCAATGAGAAAGCTAAGCCAAAATAATGTTTGTGGTGGAAAAGCATCATCTAATATATTATGTGCAATATGAAGAGTAATGGAGCTACTGTTTTCATCCAGAGTGGGCTGCACTGAGTCTTCATAAGAGATCATGCAACACTACCGACACTGTTTCATGCTTTTCCAATGGAAATAAATTGCTTCCGGCAAACCATTGTGTAACATCAGAGCCGGCATCAGACTCTTATCCTTTGTGATTTTTGATTGTTTTATGTGTTGGGTTTTGCCTCCCATTTACATGTCTTACAGGACTTGTACTTAAGATAGGACATTTATGTTTTATTCTATTTCATCCAGTCTGGGTTTTACAACTGTCAATAATTCATTCTGACATTTGCTTTGGTGTCTTGGTTATATCCTGTTTTTAGGTTTTTGGAAAAAAAATCTGATGTACTATATACAAATGGATGCTTCAGTCGTAATTAGCAACTAAAGCTGTCCAAAAAGATTGTCACGAGTTAAAAGTGTGCAATATTTGACTTTCGGTTCACTCTCACGGCCTTCGGCAGCGTCGTGTCCAGATGCAGCAGACCAAAGTTCAGATAAACCGACTCCACGCCACCAATCCAGCGGCCAAGCGGCAGACACACAAAGCTGCAGCTTCCTGTTGAACATAGTGGAGCATTAAGCTGATAAAGAGCCAGATATCTCCCTCAGGAGTTGGCAAAGAGAGCAACAGAGCTAAAAGGAAGTTGGACTTACGTTTGTCTGTTGGTCAGAAGCACGACTCCAAATGAATGCTAATGTTGCTCCATGTCTACTGGAAGTGTAAATAGGGAGCTATCAGCTTACATACTCACCGTGTCCACTCAGGAGATGGCTTTTTTTTATTAGCAGAGAGTAAAGTACAGCACATCCGGGTGGTATTTGACTGTATTGAGTGCTTTTTGAATATCATTCTTGGAGTCTTTTGTTAACTTCTGTTTCTGGAATTAAACAAAACCCCCAATAAAATCAAAAAGGAGATTTAATAAGCAGATTTAATAAAATGCTAACAAACCCCTTTCCGGAAACACAAAAACGACTTGCTTGTGGCTTCTCTCGCCAGATTGAATGCTTCTCGTCACACGAGAGCTCAGTGGGAATTGGCCGTGCGTTTGTCACCTGGCCTGGCAACGTTCCGATTTTTTACGCTTGCATTGCGCTCCGTGAGATTAAGGGAATAGAAATTAGTTTGGTTTAGTTGTCAGCTGCCTGTATAATTAGTGGCATAATTAAAGGCCTCCATTATGTTCACACTCGCAGGAGGCTGAGCGGAGTTGTGGCTCGGAGGCTTGATTTGCCATTCTTTCCCTACTGGGGGTCTGAGTGAGGTGTGCAACCTGAATGGAGAAAAGGGCAGTACGACGCAGCAGCTACCGCTCGATCGTCACTGCGAGCGCTACTCTGATGCTCTGCTTTGCCTCTTCCCCACAATGAATGATGAGAATTGATTTCCTCCTGCTCAAGGGAAACCTCTCTGCACCCTGTTTGATTATAAACTACGCTGAGATTGTGAATGGCGCAGATACAAACTCCGAGATGATTATGACAGCAGTGGGAATGCAGATAAGGAAGCAGTAGTGGGGTTTAATCATTGGCTTTCATATCACCTAGTGACTGACGGCCCTTTGCCTGAAAACAAGACTCTGTATCGTGGCTGCTGCTACACTGCCCCCTGCTGTCTGTGTGCGTGAACTTCAGTCCAAAGAAAAGGCCTGCGGCACAGCAGTAAAAACGTCTGTATTTAAGATGCATGGCCTATTTCAGGGCCCCATTATAGGAATGAATTCTATTCATAAAAAAAAAAAATTAAGACGTATTTATTTAACTAAATTCGTATCTCAATAGTTTTCCCTCAGAAGAAAAGTTGAAATACCTTGATGAAAATGATGAAATGTACATCTATTCCTTATATGATCTATGCACATGCAAAATGTAGCTTTTTTTTAAAACACTCCTCTCTCTCTGGAGCTTTCAAGTGTGCACATCACCCTCGTTGCATAATAGATCACAATTGGCATCCAAACTAGTTGTGGGTTCAAGCAGTAGTAGTAGTAGTAGTAGTAATAATAATAATGTGCACAGGACGACTTAAACTGTGCACAGGTTTAAGTTGAGCACAGAGAAGCACCTTTTTATAAGTAGATTTGTGTGAACAGCCTTCTGCATGCACATCATTCTGCACAGTGAAGCTCAGACATCCAGGTGGAAGTGACAATAAGCAGCGGTACGGTTTACACCATGTCAAAGTTCTCGTGCCATAATGAGGCCTCCTAGTTTTCCACAGTGCTTCAACATGTCTCCTCTGCTCTGTCCCCAGTTTGCTGCCTGGGTGGATGCGGTGGTTTTCGTCTTCAGCCTGGAGGATGAGATCAGCTTCCAGACGGTCTACAATTACTTCTTGCGCCTCTCCAGCTACAGGAACACAGCTGAGGTCCCCATGGTCCTCGTTGGAACACAAGGTGTTTTTCTTATTATCTGATATACATGTTTCTCTACTCTCTGTCTTGCATTGTCTTTACACTTGATCAAGATCAACAAATCCCACCAAAAGATCAGAACCAGAACCAACAAGGAATTGATCATAGCAACAAGAGCTGTATGCGTAGCTAAAGCCTGAATTAGCACAGCGTTTTCTTTCTGTGTGCAATAGAGTACCTTTATTGTCCAAAAGCTATTAAATCACACCAGTGAGCCACGCTGTCGCTCTGGGTGACATGTTCTACACACACTATACTGCTGCCGGAAATACTTGCATGCACATCAAATGTGTATTAATCCGCAGCAGAAAATAGTCTCCAAAGAATGCACCATTTACACCTTTTCTAGTCATGTTTCCTGAAAATGACAGTGCCCAGTTGTTTTAGCCTGTGTTCATTTCTTTTTGGTGAAATTAATTGACTTGAGAATATCACCTGCCTCATTGTTTAAAGTAAAGTAAAAAGTTTGAGTAATACTATTTTCTTACCCCCTTTCTTCTCTTAGATGCAATCAGCGCCGCCAACCCCAGAGTGATCGATGACTCGCGGGCCAGAAAGCTGTCGAACGACCTGAAGCGCTGCACGTATTATGAGACCTGCTCCACCTACGGCCTGAACGTGGAGAGAGTCTTCCAGGACGGTGAGAGGGGTGCCCAAAAAAAAAATGGAAATGCGTTAGACAGGAAGTAGAAGGTGTGGCTTGAACATGATGGTGGTTTAGAGCGAAGCACACATCCCTAGTTTACCCCATTTTTGGGGCCCTTGAGCTACGAAAAAATTACCAATTTATGGAAAATAATGAATAATTTGTTGGTTTTACCTTATTGTATTGTCTTATTCGCATGCCTCACTCAAAGCAAACACAAAGGATTTGTTTATTCATTAATCAAAATTATTCCAAATCATCAAACCAACAGCTAAATAACATTTCAGATGAACAATCTCCAATCTAATACATTTGATGGAAGGACCACAGGATCTTTTGATGATTTCTTGATTCGACAAAATCGCAGCGTTTTCTATGAATGATGTGAACGCCACTTGGATACAGGATATTTTCACCTTATTCCCATTTCAAAGAAAGTGGTCAAATCATGAGTTGGTTGGCGAAACATTAGATCAACTTCCATAATCTCGTGTTGTCACGCCGTGAAACTGGAATAGAATTTGCTTTAAAATGCACTAATTATTACATGTTTAGTTTAGTTTTTCCACTCCACTTGCCACTTGAAAAGGACTCCATGCTGTTGAGCACGTCAACGTATAAAGGCCTGTATGACTTGTGCAGAGTGGCGCACGTACACATTGATTTCCTCTATGCTGTGTGGTCAGCAGCTATGATTAGCGGTGTACTTTTGTGAACAGTGGAGGAGGAACATTAACGGGCTCGTCTTAATTAATTACTCAGCAGGCGTTTTTAAATTGTCAAACGCTCCGAGCTTACATCGGGACGTCGGATTGCATATAAATGTGGAGCCGGAAGCTTAAAAGACCGGTTAATATTCAGTCGTGTACGACTGGTGAAATGCCTTCTTAATGTCTCTTAAACATATCTTGGCAACTCTCAAACTCTCTCAAAGCCTCTATTAAGCCTCTCCTGATAGAAGTGAAAAACAGTGTTTTTATGAAGACTTAATTGACATGTCCTAACTATGCATACGAGTAAACCTGTAGTGGAACTGCCACTTCAACTAATCTGCACTGTATCTGTAACTTCTTAACCTTTGCAAATATCACAAAACCTTACTGAAAATATCTATCTGCACAGCTACTTTCTAAAATTAAGAAAGGAAATATGTTTTTTGGTGGGAACATGACTCTTAAAGTGATCCCAGGTGAGAAGATTTACCTTTTTAATAAGACATGCTGTCTTCTATTAAATGTGGTTTCATGACTTAAAATAATGAGATTTCTTATCTTTCTTTTCTTCTTCTTATGTTTTTTATTGTTGGGACTATTTCTCTGAGGTGGTTTGTCCAGATTAGTTGCACTGCCACCTGTTTCCTTTATTGTGTTGTGATCTTTGGCTGCACATTCACAAAGTTATTTTGTCATGAAAGCAAAAGTCATGATCAAATCTTTTGGAAACAGAGAGACGGTACTGCACTTTTAAAAATGTCTATTTAAGCAGTTTATGTTGAGTAAATGTGTCCGATCTCTGATACATGATTAACAGATACTCATTGTTTAATCGCGTGTCACTCACACTCACTTCTATATTATGAGATAATAAAGTCGAAATTATGAGATAGTAAGTGCACATGTGCTTCAGTGACGCTGGCTTTTGTCCTTCCTGTTATCTGCGCTGTCTTCATAAGTCTCCTCATCCCCTCGCCGGTCTAACCATGCAAATGAAATGCAAGCATAACATTTGACGTAATTATGACTTTTTATCTCATAATTTCTTTCTATTAGTCGTCTAGTAGCCCCGGAAAGGAGCAATGCAACACTATACAGAGGCACATGCATGGTTTCTATTAGTCCCTCAGAGCTCTCTGACTTCCTTTACTGACAATCCTTTATGTGAGGAAAGACGGGGTTAATAAGCAATGTGTGGCTGTGTCTTTGCCATGCTCTTCTCCAGTTGCCCAGAAGGTCGTGGCCATGAGGAAAAAGCAGCAGCTCTCCATCGGCCCGTGCAAATCTCTCCCTAACTCTCCCAGCCACTCGTCAGTCCCCGCTGCATCCATCCCCTCGGTTCACCTTAACCAGGTAAGATCCAAACCGTCAACGTAGCATCAATGCAGTTCATATTATTAAGAGCTTTACGCTGTTATTCAAGGATCATTCTCCGTTTATGTGAGGACTTTTTTTTTTTTTATCAACGTGGGAAAATAAATAATATATAAAGACTTTCAATCTCTCCATCTTTCCCTCTCCTCCCTCCTCCCTTCTTCTGATTCCGCCGGCTCTTCTTAATCTCTCTCGCTCCCCAGGCGGCCAATGGTGGGGGTGCATTCAGCGACTACTCCTCCTCTGTTCCCTCCACCCCCAGCATAAGTCAGCGGGAGATGCGCATTGAGACCATCGCTTCCTCTAACACGCCCACGCCCATCCGCAAGCAGTCGAAGCGCCGCTCCAACATTTTCACAGTAAGTATGCGACAGCTGATGCAAAGCAACACCCACTCACACTACTAGAAGGCATGTTGCCGAGCACACTTTGTCCACCAGAGGGAGACGAGGTCGCTCGAAAGTGCATTGCAGCCACCTCTCCTGCCTCCTATGCAGGCGAAGAAAAGCGTCTTGTTCACACAGCAGGAAGGGCAAAGGAGGGAAAAAGTAGAAATTATATTAGTCCCCCGAAATGCTCCGAAAGAATAAACCCTTGTTTCAAAGCAAATATCAAAGATAAGCACTGTGTGTGTGGGGGGAGGGGGGAGAAACACTGTTTTTCATGTCCTTCTTCTTTTCTAATTGGATGTAGTGAGTGCACATGGATTACGTTTCTCATCTCACCCACAACAAACTAGGCCCTCTGCACCTCTGTCTAAATCTTTGACCTCCCTCCCCCTCCCCCTCTTATTTTTTACTAGATCCTTTCTTTGCAGTGACTTCCCTTTTGGGCAGAAACGGCAGCAACAAACCGCCAATGCCGCCTCTCCTGCCCGACCGAGCTAAACTATAACGCGCTGCTAGTAACGCATGCCCACGCCCTCCGACGCCCCCCAGCTCCAGATAGAAAACGCTCCCCCGGCCACTAGCCGTCTCGCCGAGTCTAGACAACACCCCAGAGCTCGCCCCCGCTTACTTCTACTCCGGGCCCAAATCCGATCTCGACCACCAGGAATTGCCCCCCACCAGTATCCCGCCCCTTGTCTGCCTGCTCTTTACCCCATGTCCTGTCGTATTTGCCCTTTGGTCTAACCAATAGCATATGTGTGCACTAACCACTCTAATTTCCTGAGCTGTCCTAAGCTTGTCCTTTACTTGTAGCCTCTTGCCCTCTTCTTCTACCCAGCCTGCTCCCTCCTTTCCTCTTCTCTCTCTTCCCTCCTACACCAGCCTTCTTCTTTGCTGCTAAGCCTTTCCTAATCTCACGTAGTCCGCCTCTTTCAAGCTCGGGGGAGGCCTGCAGTTTTTTTTTGTTTTTGTATCCCAAAAATGCCGTCGTCGTCCTTCAAATCAATGAAAAAAAATTTCAGAGAGCTTGTTTGTGCCTCCAAAAAAAAAAAGAGCCAGCGAGTGTTTTCACAATGCCTGCGGGGTCAGCTTTTCCAAAGGTCGGCT
This sequence comes from Taurulus bubalis, assembly GCF_910589615.1. NCBI lineage: Eukaryota > Metazoa > Chordata > Actinopteri > Perciformes > Cottidae > Taurulus > Taurulus bubalis. The sequence continues at coordinate 38,680,994 of NC_136589.1, read as the reverse complement.
TCTCCTTGTTTTTTTTGTAGTTTTTTTCTCCAGAACTCTTGAGAGCTTCATGAGACAGATCAGGCTATGTGAGATGATTCCTTTCCTCATCCCTGATGCATCCACCCTTCCCCACCTTTAAAACAACCCTTCTCCTCCACCTGTCTTTCCTGTCCTCCTTCTGCTTCCTTCTGTCGCCCTCCGTCTCCTCCCTCCTGCCTCCTTCTCTCCCCCTCATATCTTTCTAACTAACTCCCTCTTGAACCTCCCCACCTATCCCCCGACTCCTCTATTTCTCCTCCTGCCTTCACCCTGTTACCCCAGCTGCTGTGGGAGCCGCAAGCTTCTTTGTGGCCTCCGAGCAGTACAGGCTGTGTGCTAGCTCCCCTTGTTGTCTCCCTTCCCCCCCTGCTAGGTAGTGACTAACCATGTCCACCAGAGAAATGAGCCTCTCCCCGTCCGCGTCATGGAGATACCGAAGCACGCCACCTACCCAGTGTGGGTGCCGGACTGGCAAGTCGAGCGGGAGTTTCAGCTCATGACCTTCTGAGGAGCAGCGAGCCGAGGGTGGGAGAGGGGAGGGGGAGGGAGGGAGGAAAAGAGGAGGAGGAGGAGGGGACGGAAAGTTAACAGGGCGATGTCGACGTTTCTTCAGTGACACTTGAAGAGTGCAGTGGGCTAAGGAGAGGAAGACTTGCAGTGCCAACCTTTTTTTTGCCATTACAAGAAACGCCAGAAAGAGAAAATATTCCATCAACACAACAATATCGAGGATGTCCCTTTCCTAGCATTGTCCGTTTAAAAAAAAAAAAAAAAAAAAAAGAAATAAGTTGTGTGACAAAGTTCTCTAAAAACGTCCTGCTGCTCGCTGATAGACGGCAGGCTGCCATTCATGTTTTCTAGCCACACTCTTGTAAGTAGGTTCACTTTATGTTAGTTTTGGGAGTTTCAAGAGAAAGTATTCCATGAATGAAAATATGCCTTAATCTCATGAGTAGACGAGCTTTGACAGATCAATATCAGACTCACTTAAGTCATTACATACGATGTTTTTGTTCTAATGATACAGAGGAGAACACTGCTACAAGTAAATGAATCTTCACTTGTAATCAGATATAACATTAATCATTGTCACATTTGTGGCATTGGCATTGGGACTCTTGAAATACAATTAAAACAAATCCTTTGCTATGTGCAGTTTGAGTTAACAGTGTTGGAGAGAAGAAGAACAAATATTACTTTTGGGTTTAGATTTTTTTTTGGCCCAAATTTAATCTGACACCAAAACATTAGATGTGTATTATTAGAAACGCCCCTTTTAAAGTAGGTGAATCTTTTTCTATAACACTTTGGTTTGGCTGTTTTTCTTTTCAGTAAACAAATGAAACTCAAAGCTTTACTACAGAAGATCTTATCACTCCGTCTTTTCACCGCCCTCACAGTCAATTTCACCGACCACAATCATTTCAAGCCGGTCTTTGCCATAACTGTCGTCGGCCACTAGGTGTCAGCACAGTACACATTATTCTTTCCTAGTGCTTCCATGGTCAATAACTCGAAACAATCGTTTTTTTGTAATCTGTCTGTGGTTTTCCTGACGTCTTCAGGCTGTCTGTCCCTTTTTGTGTTTAAAGCACACTGTTTAAGGAATTTAGATGAATACGACGGCATTTTTTATACTTAATTCTATCCCACTCATTCATGCGTCTTCATTTAAACTCCACGTATTCATGTCGGCCATTTGATGTGTCCCATCTCATGTTTTTAGTCCCTTGACCTTTTACCGCGGATCTCCACGTATGAAACAAAACATAACAAAAACAAACAAAGAACAAAACAAAAACAAAACAAAAAAGCATAACACTGTTTTTCAATATTTGCAGATTTGTGCTTCTGTTTCCAACCTTTCTTCAACAAAAAGGGCTTTCCAACTCCTTCCGTATTAGAAGAGCATGATGGTTTAAAAAAAAAAAGAAAAAAAAAAGAGTCCCCCTGCTTTGCCAGTCAGGAAAAAGAGGAGATAATGTATTGAGGACTTGCAGCTTGTCGCTGCGTTACCCTCGGTGCTTCGTGGCATTTAGGGTAATGCATAGAACTTGCACTATATACGGAATCCATAGGACTTTGCGTCGAACGCAGCCTAAAGTCGAGTCCAAATTGAGTGTTTGAGCGCACTCAAAGGAGACTTTCAAGTATCACGAAGTGAGACAGACTCTAGGGACTCTTCTGGAAATGCCCCGCCCACTTCCCCCCCCCCCCCCCCCCCACACCCCCCACACCCACCCACCTGCCCTCCCCCAAACACCCATTCAGACATCCCATACAATTACACGCTGTACAGTCAAGTCACTCTTGGAACTGTTATCCAGCCCGCCCAAAGGACACAACCTTTCCTCACATGACATCACACTGCCTTTTGCCATAAATGAGGACTCAAGGACTAGAGGTGCCAAGTTGTTGTTTTTTTGTTCTTCCTTTTTTAGATTTTCCGACATTCGTTTGGTTCGTTTTTACTTGATTCCTTCTTATTTTCCAGGGAGTATTGAATGGAATTGAAACTGTGGTATAAATGTATTATCATGGAGGTATTTTAGATGAGTTATTTGGGGTTATTTTATGAAGGCCTTCATAAAAATCAGAGTAGGGTGTTGAGGTATTAGAGAGAGAGAGATCATATTGGATGACACTGGGTTGCACCGACTTGTATGAATGTAGTTAAACTTAACATTTGTTTTCCCTTTTTATTTATTTTAAGTTATTTATTTTCGTACATTCGATTGTCTTTTATTCATTTATTTATTTTAATTTTCCTCAGTTTAGGTTTGGTACAAAGATTATGAACTCTTGCATAATCGCTTTTCTATCATGAACGGATTGACGAAAATATAGACTGCTGTATATCTTGTATTGTATTTTATTTACGATGGTACTCTATAAAAAGTACACACATATAAGGAGTATATGAAATAATGCCTTTATTGTTCATCCTATATTTTGTGGGAACTGCAATGTTTGGCTCAATCTGTTGAATATTTTGAAGTGAATTTGTGACTTGCTTTGTATGGTGTCTGTATAGAAGCTAAACAAGTCATCATTAAAAAATAAAATGTTGGAAAAAATATAAACACCAGAGTTGGTTTACTTGAACTCAGACTCTACCTCTTCTCCATTGGTGACTGGACATTTCTCATGTTCTGAGTGAGACCATACACACTCATGTCTGTCCCTACCTGTATCACATCTCTTTGTTTTGGGGTGGGAAAGTTTTTTTTTAATGATTTTATTTCTATGTAAAGTGATATTTACTGTCTCACCACGTTTTTTTCCCCCCTCCCGCACAGGCACGACCTGAAACTTGAACTGTTCATGTGTTCTAACTTGACATTTGAAATTGTTTGATATTTGCAAAAATTATTTCATGTCCCACCAGGTTTTTGCAGGATCGGAGGAAGCTACTTAAACTTAAGTCTCCTGTGAAATAACCGTTTTCCCTTCTCTCCCTTTTAACCTGTTATGCACTGTAACGTATGTATCATGCTACAAGGGCCCTTATCAGCTGCTCTTGCAGCAGTTGGTCTGCAGGTCCACTAAGGGCCCGCTCTGGGTCTCACACAGAGGAAAGGATCCCCCCCCCCAAAAAAGGGTTTCAGGGCTGAGTCATGACTCAATGTATGGTCGTCCTTGGTCTCCTCTGTGTTGAGATGTGTCTATCGTGGTCTTGGTTTGGTCTCTTTATTTTAATTTGTTGATTTTCAACTTGCACGTCGGTGTTACTGCTGTTTGTTCCGCTGGTCTGCTTGTCTTGTTGATTTCGAGCTTCTTTTTGAGACTTTTAATTTGCAATGTCGAGTTTTCTCTACAAATGCTTCAAACACAAACCCACACCTCCCCATCTCACCCCCAGTCTCTCTCTCTCTCTCTCTCTTTCCCTCTCTCTCTCTCTCCCTCACACACACACACCAACATACACAACTACGCCCCCAAAAACTCACCTCACACCCCGCATCTCCCTCTCTGCTTTGCCGTCAGTTTGTCGCTTCAGTCGCTGACTGACTTTCTTGTTTTTTTGCAGTCACGGAAAGCCAGTGAACAAGCAAAGAGCGTTGACAGTAAAACAGACAGCATAGGCAGTGGGAGGGCCATACCTATCAAACAGGTAAGCCGTCTTCCTCATTCCTCTACTACATTTCTCTTAGATACCTCGGTAAGTGGGATCACGTTTGGTGCTATTAAACGTCGTTTCATGTTCATTGTTGCTGTGCTGTGTGTTAAAGATGTAATAACAGTGGGATAGGCTGTGGAGCTCACCAGTGGGGATTTGGGCATGTGTCGTCTTGTCCACTAGATGGCGACATGATACAACTTATCAAACTACCTCGATGCCAGTACAAGTGTAGCCGAGTGTGAGAGAAGAAGGCTGACGGTTTTAAAGAGAAGATAAGCGAAACAATCTCCCTATTTGTGTAAATCACACGCCAACCAAATTTAAAAAAAGACACAATAAGCTCATTTCTGACCTTAAATTGCAGGTAAATTGTGGCGTTGAAGAGTTCTATTGTTGATAAGGAAAATAAACATTTTGCGTGTTTTTCATTTGGACACAACGCAAAATAAAGGTTTGTTTTTAACTGTGTGAACACGAACACAACTAACGTAAACAAACACATGGCTTTTTGATTATTTTTAGTTTTTTACACCCAGTTATTGTGTAGTGTTTAGTCATGATTCTAATCCTGTTCTGGTAATAATCTTACATTTGGTTTCACCTGTTTGGCCCCCGTGGACATGTTATTGTTATTATTGCTTATTATAGTGCGTTGGTAGTATTTTTGCATACGAGTTCCTTCAGGCATATCCATATAATCAACTTGACAACTATGATTAGCTTCAAATTAGATAACCCAATAGACATCGTTTTCTTTAGTCCGATTTTTTTTAAAGGTAGTTTCATAATCTGTTACTTTGTATTAAATACAACAGACTCACTGACTTGTTTCTATTTAAACATACACATGTAACACAGTGACAACTTTTCTCCGTCTTCAATTCTTTTTTGCAGGTATTTTATTTCTCTCTCCTTTTTTTACCACACATTTCTTCATATTTCTTTTATGTATTCAAGCTTTGCTTTAAAGGACCAGTTGGGAAGTGCTGAAAACTAAATTACACATCTGAGTGAGGATCATTTTCTAAAGGTCCGACCACGACCGAAGGAGAAGTAATTGACACATTGATTAGTAATCACTTGTGATTATATGAGGGCTTTTGAAAATGGGTCAGCGTCATTATATTATCCTCTTTACCTGCGGAAGATGATGTCCCTTTTAGACTGTTGTGCCAGACGTCCTCATTCCCGTTGGACGATAATTGCCGTGGCTTTGGTCCAGTGGAAATAATGACACGTGTGACACTTCCAAGCGCCACTCACTCAATCAGAAACCATCACATACAGTATCTACCGGCCTCATCAGCCTGTCACTGATAGCACATGTTCATGACATAGATACAAACGTTTCATGGCGTTATAGAAATTAAAAATAAGTGAATCAGCGGCCCACTTCTTTGACATCACAATCATACGCAATAATGGGACAATAATGCGATAAATGGCTGCAAATACCTTTAAAAAAAAAAAGAAGACATTCAAAACTTCATGGTGGCCATTCCGCTAACACGTCATCTCCGTAAAGCTCTTGATTAGTGTAATTCTCTGCAGAAGCTGGCAAATGTGATGCGTGGAGGTGAGCAGGAGGTTGTTTTCACACATTTAGAAAGAATCCCCTCTGAGCAATCCTTACTGTAAACTCCCCCATTCATATCCATTACATTACGGGGGGCGGGGGCTCCTCTCTAAAGTCCAGGGCTAGTTTCTCTTGAGTGTCATGGCAACATTTGACAAGAGCCATCCCTCTCTTTATCTACAAAGGGTTCTTCTTATACAGATGTGGAGGGAGGGGGTTAGTGGTGTTAGCTCTTCTCCAGGCCAGTCAAATGCACAATCAAGGAGATCAAAGTGTCAATGTGAGCTTAATTACCCCCACCCCTCCTCACCCCATCAGGCCAAATTGCCCCCCCCCCCCCCATCCTATCTATAAAAAAATAGTGAGTGAGGATAACAATGCCGTTACTGCTGAGGAGCCGCCAACAGCTCCTCAGCAGTGAGTGCATTCTTGCCCCATCAACGACCCCCCCACCCCCCCCTCCCCCCGCCCGCCCATCCCATCCCAACACACATATCCCCCCCCTTGTCACAAAGGGCCGGCCTATCAGTCAGCCACAGTGGCAGGATGCAGCTTTTCTCCTGGTCGTCTGACAAAAGAAGGGGAAAGACACTATCTCCTCTGTGTAGATATGACAATTGTGTGAGCAGAGAGCACGTCTGACGATCGGCCTGTTTCCTTATGTCGCACACGCTGAACACACTCATCTGTGTGTGTGTGTGTGTGTGTGTGTGTCAGTGTTGAAGGGAAGCACAGGGCTCCACATATGATACCATTCGACGGCAAACTATCACTTGAAGAGCAGACGGCTCAATCCCAATGCGGCGGACAATTGAACAATTATGATGAATTATCTCAAATGGTTCTTGTTACTGAAAGAGCGCTCTGTGAAATATATATACCTCAGCAAAACTGTTTTAAATACAACAACAGACAAATGAGTCTGCACATGTAAAGATTTTCACATTATTGTCTTTTAGCATCTTTATTGATCTGCTTCCCGGCTCTGATAAATATATGAAGCTGCGCACTGATTGCATGTATAGATTTATGTCTGCTTCAGTAAGGCCATCAGATGAGCAACATATTTGCTTGTAAAACATGCATTATAAAGTCGCCAGAGGCCCTGTAACTGGATCATTTACTTTGTATGATTATAGAGTCATTTAAAAATGTGTTTACAGTTCTTTTATTGACTAAATTGAGAAGAGTCTGGGCAGTCAGCAAGTTATCGATTGAAGGACACAATGTTTCTTTCTGAAAAATCCCCAGAACCAAGGCTTGTAAAATAATATTGATATGTCATTTTTAAATGCACACATTTTACTTACTTCAAAAAGATTAGATGAAACAAATATGTGTTTCCATTTTTGAGAATTTTATGATTTTATTTTTATTGCAATGCCCAACAAGTTGTTTTACAAATTGTTCAGAATAATTTATTACGCTTCAGCAACACACAGCCAAAGTTGATGCTGGTCTTTGTTTCCAGTTGTCTTAATTTATATTTGAAGAAAAATGCTGTTTTCCCATTTTAAATTGAACCATTAGGAGACGAATATATACTTTCATACTTCATATTTATTTGTCTTGTGAGAAATAGAGAAGGATTTGATTGAGTAGATTTTAAAGAACACATTTGAAGTCCTGCTCCAGTGAGAAGCCATAAACAGGCAGGTATATTCATGCGGTATTAAGAAGACCAAACTCTCCCAACATGCAGCCAGCAGCGAGTACTCGGCCCCCTCAGATGAATCGGGGTTCGGATTAGGATGATTGTCGGCAAACAGCCTGGTGCCCAGGTCACCGAGGGTCAACTCTTCCTGATGTGTTAATCAGGATTAAAGCCTGCAGGATGGGCCTGGCTAGCAAAATACTACCCCCTCCCCTCACATTCACACACACACACACACACACACACACACACACACACACACAGGCCCTGGCTGTAAAAGCACAAACATTGCCGTGGCCTAATCCCCTAATTAAGCGTGCCCCTCCTCACTATTTAACCCCAGAGAGCCTCCTGGCCCTTGCACTCAGCAGCGTTTGGCCACCTCCAGCAGAGGAACTGCATTGTTTACCAGTGGATTTACTCAGCAGATAAGAAAACCATCTGATGCCCTAAAAGGCCCCAAAAGATAAAGTAGAATAAGAGCCGAGGGGGCTTTGAAGAGGGGAGATCACACTCCCTAATCCCGGGATTGAGAGGTCTTCCAGAGTTCAGCATGTAATGTGTATGAATGCAGGGAGGAGGTCTGGCAAATTGGATTGTCTCTCTCTCTGAATGGCCTCCGTGCCAGAGGAACTTGGCCAACTTTGGGTGTTCAAAAGATCACAATAGGAAAAACTAACGCGCCATTAAACCTGTCAGCCAATAAATTATACCGAATAATGAAAGTTTAAAGGGGATTTAATTACATATTTTTCAATGTATAATCACTTCCATACTGTTTCGTAATCGTCATTTATGTCTGTTTGCTTTATGACACAGAGGAAATGTAACTGCCATAACGAATGTGCAATAACAATAATAATGCTGTTTTGTGGTATTTACCATCCATAATGGCTCATATCATCCAGCGTGCTGCTTTTTGGGAAGAGCACATGCTCACCGTGATGCCTTGTCTCTTACAGGGAATCCTTCTGAAGCGAAGTGGCAAATCCCTCAACAAGGAGTGGAAAAAGAAATATGTCACACTGTGTGATAACGGCGTCCTCACTTACCACCCCAGTTTACATGTGAGTCTGAACCCCCCCTCCTTTCTTCTTCTTCTTCTTCTTCTTCTTCTTCTTCTTCTTCCCTCCAAATCCCTTTTCCAATCGGCTTCATGTGTTTGTCGCACTACTGTTTGTACTCAAGGTTTTAATGTGCAACTTTTTCAACCGCTGAGCGCCATTCTCTTGATGGGATTACATTTACCACCACTGCCGTCGTGAGCGGGATTACAAGCGTATAGGCTCGGGATTTTCCGCACGTGTTGTACGGAGATATTGGCTAACCCTGTGACTTTAAGTGTAGTATTAAGAAACGGGGACTTCCTAGTGGTCATCTCTGTCCCGCCCCCTGTGGTGTCCATCCCTCGGTGCCGTCTAATGGAGACATGGCTGTGCCCGCCGCGCCCCTGACTCCACGCTGGCTTGTATTTATAATGGTTCTCGCCGCGTGGCAGCAGAGCCTGACCAGCCTCCCACATCCGTCTTTGTCAGAATCCCGCTGAGCCGCTAATACCTCTTAAACACTCGGCTGGGCTGGCAGCAGACGGCTACTGGAGCCCCGGTGCCGTGCTCAGAAAAACGCCCGCCCTTCTCTCAAAAATATCCTCCCCGTCGCTCTCTGATCTTCCAGCACCGGCGTTTACGATGTTTAGATAATTTGGGGAAGGTAAAAAAAAAATTAAAGATGGCCGCAACATCTCGTGTGTAATGAGACAGCCCAAACTTTGAACACAGGGCCCAACAGTTAGACGCCAACCTTGTGTGTGTGTGGCCTTGTTGCACTGACAGTGTGTTAGTGGTTTAATTTACAAGCAGTTATTAGCCGAGCGGAGCCGCGCTACAGTGATGTATGTAATTGACTGAACGGGCTATCTCTTGATCATTACAGCTATTACGGGTCATCAGGGCAATCTATGAATGTATGAATCTGTTGACTTACGGAGGGAGGTGAAATAGGGGAGACAGTTACATTACCGCGGAAACAGCTCCCGCTCATTTTGAGCGGTGGAGCGGAGAAGGAGGAAGGAAAAAGGGGGGAGAGAGAGGATGGAGGGAGGCAGAAAGGAGGGAGGGAGGCAGACTGAGAGTGGAAGAGGGGAACCTTTAATTTCGCAGTCAGCCAAGCCATCCACACAATCACCTTCTGTTAATTCTATCTGCTACATCAATTAAATTGTTTGTAGAAACTAATTGAATGTGGCTTAATCACACATCTTAATAGCTTTGCACGCTTCGATCTGGCTGTTAATTCCAGCAATAAAATGAAATGAGAGCGCTCACTGGGTAATTAGCGAGGAGGCTTGGGAAAGAAATGAGTGCTTTATGACACGGTAATAAAGCAGAGGAGCCGGTGGGGGGACACGGCGAAGGCCGAACTCGCCCCTATCTGGGTCTTTTTCTGCTGAGCCCAATGATTTTCACCTTGGCTTCCCACATTTGGGCAGTAGTCGCTCTAAACCAAATCAAGTGCCCAAATTGAAAGCGAATGAGACTGTTTGCATTCATTAAGCCAAACATCTCGCTATTGGGAGAGCCGGCGTGGGCACAGGTGATGTATAATGGCTTTACAATTTATTTTTCTGCCGTCACACACCTTTAGCGGAAGGTCTATGATGGGTTGTGACTAATGGGGATGGAAATTGAATAGTCTTTTAATTTGTTTTTCCTTCCATAATTCCCAGATTCTTGTTGGTCCGCTGTGTGTAATCAGTTCCCTGAACTGAGGGACGTGCGTGGAAAATGTTGGGACTAGAGAGCAGGCCATTCACAACATTTTTAAAAATGTTCTCCCCACTTTCTGTAGGACTACATGCAGAATGTGCACGGGAAAGAGATAGACCTGCTGAGGACGACAGTCAAGGTTCCTGGGAAGCGACCTCCCAGAGCGGTGTCCACCGTCGCCCCCACTGCAAGTCCCAAGACCAACGGGCTGACCAAGGACCGCAGCACCTTGCAGCTGGGCATCGGAAACACAGGTACCGGGCTAATGTCCAGTAAACGGTCATAATCAAGAAACAGATTAATGTACGATTCAAGATATTTATTTTATGCATTCTAGCAAACAATTAATCGAGTGATGATCAGTACGTTTGTATGCTGTTTGAGCTTCAACTTTTAAGTCCAGCTCAATAAGTGTGACGTCACATGACCTATATGATTAAGGATCTTCAAAGTATGAGAAGGGAAAACGTGTTTTGCTCAGTGCTTCATCCGGCTCATGAAAACCAAAGACTTGTGAAAAACAGCAGTTTGTGTGCAAATTAGCATTTGCACACACGACTCCAGGCTTGTAATCAGTGTCGTCAAAAACAGTAAACGAATACCTTTTTGTGAGCCGGATGGAAGTACCGAGCAAAACGTGTTCTTCGTCCTGGTGTTCTTCGTTCGTATCATGGATTGTATATTTTTAAGGGCTTAAGAGTTTGTTTTTTCACTTTTTTGACTAATTATTCATCTTTAAAATCGCAGCACCTCTAGTTCAGAAGTTCTCTGTGTTTGCAAAAAGCTCTTATTTCTCTTTTTGTTCTGGTATGGGATTTAATACTACATGATCATATTAACTAATTTTGATAAATGTGAAAGGATTGACAGGTAGAGAGAAATGTCACGTGCCACGCACAAGAGAAATGAAATCATAGGTATAATGTGTAATGGTTTATCAAATGAGTCTTTTATTACTGTTCTTATTTCCTACGCCCTCTGTTTATGATCAATCATAAAAATGAGTCCCAACAGGTTCATTATCTACTTTCTGTACGTTTCATTCATGCAAATTAGCTGCCTCATAGTATGCACAATGATTACTTAATGAGCGCCGATGAGAAATCTATTAATTCTCAAAATGATTAAACAGGGAATTGAAAATTATGTTTTAAACATAATGCCTGTGTTAAAGGAAATGTAGTGAAATCATGGAGAGTTGTTTATTTTTGGACTGTTACGCCACCATTTGACCTAGTTATATTTCACCCTCTATGGTAGTAGACGGGGTCACCGTAACAACCGGTTCCCAGTTTGGTCCTGAGCATCGTGCCGGGGTTCCTCCACCTTTTCAAGTTTAAAAATAGAGCTCCTCTCCCAGCGAGCGGGGGCCACCGGAGGCTGCGGAGAGAGTCTGGCAGGTTTACAGAGGGGAAGCCAGTGATTGGATTTAGGGGTTAGGATTAAGAGTAATTAATACTAATTAGCAAAGTGATCCCCGGAGGGAGGCGGGGTCCTTCATCGGCTGTGAAACGGGCACATTGTTTCCATCGCTCAGGCTAAAGCTAACCGGCTCAGAGTGGGTACGGTGCCAAAGATGGGTCGGCAGGGACCATTAGCACTGGCCAGGCGGGTTCCCGTTAAACCCGGCCGCTGCTGTACGGGTTTATCAGTCAAAGGCAGGAAGATGTAGGAGTTTACAGAGCAGAGAGGACGCTGGATCTGTTAACCTTGAGCGCTGGGTTAAGGGGAGTCATCGGGGTCACACAAAGGGCTGTGGAAAACCAGCCAGATGTGCTACTTTTCTTTTAGAGCGGGGAACGGCACAAACTGGTGTGTTTTCTTTGTTGTTCATTTCTTCAATCTCAATGACAAATTCCCAAGATTGTCAGTTGCCATCCACGTGTGCACCAGGGAACAATGTGTGGGAGATTTGCCTTAATCTCCACTTAGGAAAAGAAAGGTTACAAATCACATCAGGTCTCTCTCTGGGTGGAGGGCCATCATCTGATTATGCGATCGGGATTTTGATTTCATTAGACGTGCAATTGATGAAGGGAACAAAGGGGTAATTTTTCATTCACGGCGCCCAAATCACAAGCCTTGTCTGTGCCTTTGGTAATTCATTCATTCCTTAGATCTAAAGACCTTTATAATCACTGGGAGAAGAGGGATAGCGACGGAGCGAAGGAGGGGCGGAGTGGATGGGGGAGATGGGAAGATGAAGAGGAGAGGCTGAGGAGACAGAGAGTAAATGAGAGAACGCATGCGCCCACGAGTTTGCCAAGCGGCCAGGTTTAATTCCTTTGCTGGGTGCTGAGCGGAACCATTTTAAATATGATCCTCCCTGTTAACGCGCATCCTGCCGTGTCACCGGCGACAGATACATTGTATCAAAGTATTAATGGGCCCAGTCACTTTGAATCAATCCCGTTGGGGGAGAGGGATGCATGTGGAGAAAGGTGGAGGTTTCAGGAAAGTGTTGAGCTCATCCACAGTTTGTCTCCAGCGCTAATCTTTAGCCCAGTAGAACCAGTAGAACCAGGAGCCACATACTCACTGACCAGCAGGCCCTGCCAGTTTCCAACACTGGTGCAGTCTGGTCTCTTGTAGGAACTTTAGAGTAGAGTGAGATTTACTATCTGGTAGTTTTAATACATGAGCTCAAGTGTGTCCATAGCCAGCACTTGTATTTGTCCAATGGAGGCAAAAGAGTATTAGTTTGTATCCAGATCTGTTTTGTCTGTAGAAATATTTTTTTGTCTTAAGCTAACTTTAAGGCAGATGCTATTAGCACCCAGGTGTCCGCAGCCAACAATGAATGCTGTGTGCATCTGGTCCGGCCACACCACATACTGTATGTGTATATGTAGCCTACTGGAGGCTGTGCACATGTGTTCTAAACCTAAGCTTGTAGTTTTGTAGCTTAAACCAAACTGACTGAAAACTGTCACAAGACTCAAACACAAAAAGGTAAAGGTTGGGTAAAAGTCCTGAATTTGACCAAATCATCCACTCCCTACACATACTTTGTCACTGTTTATACGACTACTACAATTACTATAGCTACGACTACTAAATCTAAATAATTTGGCGAGTTAACTTTAGCTAAATTAAGTGTCATATTCAACTTGGGCGGGTATAAATAGAGAGCTGCTGTGTGAATACCCAAGTGTGAATATTCTCACCTGGGTGTAAATAGACACTCTTTTTTTCACTAACCTGCATAGTAACAGTGCTGGAAATGTCGACAAGCATCCTCTGACAATCAGAGACCATATCAAAAGGCCTAAATGACGAAAAAATTCAATTTTAGATTTGTCCTAACAGCGAGATATCTAAACTAGTAAAGAACATAGGGTGGTATTGTCGTACACTAGGGTTGAAGTAGAATCATAACATTGGTTTAAGGCATACAGTTTTAGTAGTAGTATGATGCACAGATATGAGTGGCTTGTGGGAACTGGCGGCAGCAGCAGCAGTGTGGTGGGGGTGGAGCGGTGGTCAGGATGATGGCGGTGGTGGATTACACACAGCCGCAGATGATGTGCTGCCCGGCCCACATTAGCATGAATGCTTCATTATCCCACTACTTGTATATAATGGCAACAACTCCACGGAGGGGTCAGGCCTCGTCACGGCTCATCAACCCACTGACGGCCCGGCCTAAAGAGAAATGAGAAGCGAGGCAGCGCTGCTCCCCGCTAATCCATCGCCTCTACTTAACACCGCAGCCCTGGATCGCCTGCAGAACACACTATATGGCTTTTCTTTCACACATGTAGATACAGTCGGCAAGACATATTCATAACGCTGCTTTGTATTTTAGTTTTCATTGTTTTTATATTAGGAATTGTGCAGAAGTTAAGGTTGAAATTGTATAAATGTATCTGTATAGCTTCATTTTGTTATTAGAAAAGTGCATTTTAATTTAGTTAAACAGGAGACTTTCCTCTTTGCTGATGTTGTTTTTAATTACTATATCTAGATGCAATGGTTGAATTGGTATTCAGATATTTTATTTAAGTAGAAGTAGGAATACCATTTAAAGAGTAAAAAAAATTAAGTAAAAGACCGTCATCAAAATATGACCTCAGATGTACAGAAGAAAGTATCAAAAGTACTTATTATGCAGCAGAATGGCAGGTGTCAGTGTTATAACATTAAATATGAAATGATTGTTATAATATATGGAGATGGAGCAATTTTTTACTACTTTACGTTGTTGGGTATTTTAGTCCATCAAATTGGATGGATCATATTGAAAAAGAAAAATTACAATAAATCATGTTTTTATATCCAGAATATGAATTTACAAAGTACCTAAAGCTGTCAAATAAAGCTAAAGTACAAGTCTCTCAAGTAGAATGGAGTATAAGTAGGAGAAGTACGAGGAAAAACCTATAGTTATATAAGTTAACCCTTATAGTTATACTTGCGTACATTAATAGTATAAATGTACATTAAAAGTATAATTTATTTTCTCCCCGTCTACATGTCATGCAATTTCCCACTAAAGGTCTCTATTGCTGTTGAATTTTATTGTAAAAATAAATGATTTCAGACTTTAGAGACAAAACTAATATTTCCATGAAATCACCAGAAAGATGTGTGTGCTTTATAGGCAGACGGCCTTTATGAAATAGCACCATCATGTTGACAGTCTCACCTTTCTGCTCCTAAAATGTTCTGATGCACCACTGTTTTTTTAACGATTATTTATGTATTTATTTATGTATTGCATTAAAATGAAGTAAAGACAGAAGACGGTAAAATCTCTGACCCAAACTTGTCCACATCAGAATCGAATCCCTTTGGACGTCAGTTTGCAGATGTCGGGTCCATCTTCCCCGTCCGTCCACCGGAGAGCCGGCACTAAATGTGTAAGACTCATGGAGTCAGGCCCGGCTGGGGCTGCGGGTACAGTGCTCTTTTAATGCCACAAGCTGATTATTTCTCCACTGTAATTACATTATCCTCCCCTTTATGCAGGAGTGGTCTCTGGAGACTAATGGATACAGCCATGTATAATTCATTAATCATTAGCATCCAATTTGACAATTAGACGTGATTGTTGAATTTTAAATATCAATGTAACTTGCCTCCTAACAGATTTTTTTAATTTATTTTTTAAATCTTTTTTTTTTTACCTGTCTTCCTTTTTAAGGTGTATAAGAGTCAAATGTCACGCTTTCGGAAATAAAGAAAAGTAAATGTTTTAGTCGCAGGAAATAGAATTAAGTCGAAACCATGATTAAACATTTATCTGTATAAACAAGGCTTTTGCTGGAAACAAACGGCCCTGATGTGTTTTTTATGAATCGTAATTCAGTAATGATAAAAGCATCCAAAAGCCTTTTTTTTTTTTTTATGGAAAGATATTAGCTGATTTAATGTATCATTCATCCATCACTTAAAAAAAAAGTTTTTTCTTTCAGTAATGCTACTCCTCAGCTCTCTCTCCTCCTACTCTCCCTCCTCCTCCTCCTCCTCCTCCTCCTCTGCTCTGATTTCAGCATGCTAATTTAGTCGGCGCTCCTCAGCATGATTCCCTCGCTCTCTCTCCCATTCTTGCTGCGATTCTGCTCCCTCCCCTCTGGGACCTGAAGATTAATATTCCTGGGCCCAACAAGATAATTACTGATACTAATTAGACATGATTATGTGAATTTGATACACTTATTACTCTAGATAATGAGTAGGACATATTATCCTAACAAGCACCCGTGCCGCTTAGTTTACTTTACACACGACCCAGACACTATATATTTTCTGTTATTGTCACCTCAATCAGAAACTGATATTCTCTGGTAATTATTGAATAAAAGGTCCTGACGTGTGATACCTGCAAGATGAGAAAGCGTGGTTGAGAAAATCGGAGATGTGGCTTGTTTTCCAAAACAACACATTTTAACCTTTTTTAAATTGTATTGTTTTTAGAATTTAGTTGTGCAGCCTGTCAAGCCACTTTTAGGGTAAAATTACTGTGAAAATATATTCATTTATGTTATTGATAAACAACCCACCAACCTTTTTCCAGTCGGCCATACAAAATATGTTCTTATTAGTGTATTGTTAATTTAAAACATTGTACTTTTTTTTTTTTTTTTTTTTTTTTACAAATTCTTGTATTACATGACAAAGTACTACTCAGTTTGATGCATTGCAACTCTGAAGCAGTTAATCTGATTCCCCACACATGACTGGAAGTGTATCGATGAGTTCTTCAGAGTAGTTAGGATGTGTCGTAGCGACTGCTACGCGAACAGGAGGGAAGGACCCCACACGGCGCAGCCTAGCCCATGAATTAGTAAAGAGAGCCAGGCGTCCGTGGCTCGCCTGATTGGAAGTTAGGGAGAGAACGCCTGCTGACGCCAGTGGAGATCGATGTGGCAGTCAGAGGGATGAGGCGAGATAATTAGCGTTCAGAGTGTATCTTGTTAATTAAGGGCTAATTAGAGGCAGAGGCGGAGGGAGACGGGTTTCGTGTGTGTGTGTGTGTGTGTGTGTGTGAGTGGGGTAGTTGACAGAGGGATGTGCACAAATATGGCAGCAGCAGCTTTGCATTGCTGTAGAAACTACCCAAAACTGTGAACTCCCGTTACGTCATTATAACTTCTTTACAGACTTTTTTTTTGTAAAAAGATCAATCAAATAGCTGTAGAGAACATCATACTAAAAAAAAAAAAAGAAGAGAAAAAGAAAATCAGGATTCATTTTCCTGTGTCTGTCTTTATTTTCCAGGGGCTCCTCACTCCAACAGCAGCTCATCCCTCCAGACGGGCGCGTCGTTGTTCAGCGGCAGTAAAGACGGCATGCACCAACGCTCCTTCTCCGTGTCCAGCGCCGACCAGTGGAATGAAGCCATCAACACCAGTACGAGCAGCGGACCCCGTAAGACCCCCTCTTTCTACACTCGCATCGCCCTAAATCTCCTCCAAAGTCTCGCCTCGCATTGTGTGACCTGAAATGTTCATGTTACGAGAGGGATTTAAAACAAACTGGGATAGATTTGCTCTGATCAAGAGGTGCAAGATGCCATTTCCCATGCGTCTTACACAGGTGGAGCAATCCTCGTTCTTTTTTTTCATAATTAGGTGATCAGGGCTGTGATCGCTGTGACCTTTTTTGGCTGCTGCTCTGATAGAAGCGGCGTGTTCGGAGGAGAGGGAACAGTGAAGGTTAACTTGCAATGCGTCTCCGCTCGCTGCCTCTGCGTCACGTTGCACCTTGTCACTGTACTTGAGTGAAGTGAGATAATATATTCATGTCTACGCCCCCCCTCCCATCCTGTCTTTACCTTCTATCTTACTCTTATCCCCCCCCCCCTCCTCCTTCCTCTGTTTTCCTCTCTTTTCTTCCGAAGAGGAAAATGAATGCTTTTTGGGGGTACCATTCATCACCAGTTATTTCCCTCTCTTTGTGGTTGGCAGTAAAAAAGCACTTAAATGCACATCAACAGAATAACAGTCATTTCCATGCATGTTTGCACTCTGGTAGTTCTCATTAGCGCGGCGGCGGCTCCCCCCCTCCCCATGGGCTCCCAGGGGCCCCGGCAGTTTAAAGAGCGCACTTTACGAGCGCTGCTGGAGTCCAACTGCACGGCCCTCGTGGTTCCGCAGACAAGCCTGTCTCTCATTTGGAGCTGCCAAACGATCAATTCTGCCTGGACGCAGGCACTTCCATCACCCCCTACCCCCGTCTCCCATCAGCAGCATGCCCAAAGCAGAATTACTTAGATTCGTGGGGTCCTCAAATAAATGAGCGCGAGTGTGCGTTGTGTATGTGTGTGCGTTCTCGCTGATTTTTGTATTTTTCTTGTGTGTATGTGTGTGTGTGTGTGTGGGAGGCTTCAAACTGGATGTTTGTGGACGTTCATTTTGGAGGACGGTCTGCAGAGGACAAATAGGAATTCCTAAACGCTGTGTTGAGAAAACAAGGAGAAATTCCCATTTTCATGTTTGGTAAACTGAGAAGCCCTCGATATTAACATAGCTCATTAAGCAGCATCCAGTCTTCAACTAAATCAGATCCACACTTTGCTCCTTTATTCTGTTTTCTTCAATTATTTCCATGCTACTCTTAAGGTAACCACAAATGAGCTTGAATGAGGCAAATGAGCTGAAAATAATAGCAGAAACATTGCGTCAAATGATAGATATGTTGCTCGTCCTCGGGAAGGAGTGTCTCTGTAATCAGTGCATAGTCGGTGCCGACAGTTTAAGGCTCGTAATGTACTCCTTTGTGGCTAAAAAACTTTTCCCGCAATATCTTGTTTTTATGTCTCCTCACAGTTTAAGAATGTAAATTGCGGCGGCGTTATACGTCTGTAGTGTAAAGTGTGACCGGACTATCAGAAAACAAAGACTTGATTGAAATGCGACCCTCTTATCTTTCATCCTAATGTGCCTTCAATAATCAATAGAGGGTTTTCCACAGTGGAGCGTGCTCATGTTTTGCCATTTGAATTGACTTGAACCTGGCCCAATCACTCCATTATCCTTGGTGAAGGTTGCAGGTTAACATAAAATGTGATTCTGAGATGCAAAAACAGCAGATTGATGATTCACTGGAGAATGAATGCATCTTAGCCAGGTAACCATTTCCATATTATTTAAAGAATGTCCTCATTTGTAAACCTATTGAGCAAAGGCAGAAGCAGAGGTAGCAGCGTCTCTTGAATATTGAGCGCCGATTTTTGATTAAATCTCGGCTCAATTTTTTTCTATTGCTTGCATTCATAAAGACGGCCATTCTTAATGCAGCGGATGCTTGTTTAGATCACGCTCTCCTTGGTACGCCTCAATCTTTGAGCCCGAATTAAAAGCAAGAGGCTCAAACAGTCGTCTGACAACGTGATGGGCTCGCTGATGACAATAACTTAAGTCCTGGCCAAAGTGTGAGTAATGTCACATCTCCAAAGGCGAAAGATTACCATAGATCAGTGCTCGCCACGGGTGAAGATTCAATAATGAATTCAATATAATCCTGTTGGTGGAAGAGAGATATATTGGTTCACTGATCTCATGGCCCAAAAAATATAACAAGTGAAATTATGCTAAGAATTTGTCCAAAATGTAGTTAAAAAAATGGAATATCTTTTATTAAAACACAAGCTGAGTGGGAAGTTGACCCTACATTGGTTTAAGTTGAGCAAAAGAAAAATGGTATAGTCGATTAATTAATTCACATTTTTAGCTTCTCTAACATGAGGATTTGTTGCATTTGTCATATATGTTTAGTAAATTATAAATATTGTGTTTTAGGCTGTTTGCCTGACAAAATAAGCAATTGGAAAACACCATTTTAGGAACTTGTAAATCAAAATCTTTTACTTTCTTTCTGCATTTTATGGAGAAATTACATTAATTGACAAAATAATCAGGGGATTTGTCCATATTGAAAATAATTCTTCGCCGCAGCCCAAAAGAGAAAAGCAAAATTTTAACTAAGTAATTATCGCATTATTATATTTGTCAATACAGCCCTCCATGAAAAGTTTTCACTGCTGCCTTTCTCTTCGTCCTCTAAGACTTTTATGCTGCGGCTGCTGCTGTAATTTATATATAAGTGCTTTTTCTCCACCAAGTTTGCATATTAGGACACAGGTAGTTAATGCACGGATAGCCTTTTCCTGTGGCACTGTGCTTTATACCTTGGCCTCCCGATGTGAGGGTGATAGCATGTGGGGCGTTTGATTTCTACGCTAGGCCGTAATGAAGTTTGACATTTAGTTTGGAGAGAGCAGCAGAGCGCGATCAGGCCTTGATTAGTACGCTCTAATTGAGGATAATAAGGGGGAGGCGGTGATTGTTTCTAATTTTTGCCATTAATTGCAGCCGTTGGCTTTGATTGAGGACAGGCAGGGCTGCCATGTCAAGAGGGCCTGGCGGCATCATAGTGATCCTCACCCAGAGCCTCTTGAATAACAATGAAACGACTCCCCCCTTCTCTGCCTCTCTCTCTCACCCCTTTTTTTTCATTCTCATTCATTCTCAGTGTGGCCTTGGTGAAGGCAGGAAGCTGTTAGCAGTCCCCCTCTTTGTCTCACCCATAGTCTTCATCCTGGACCGTGTTTAAACTGTCATCTCCATAGTGGGAGTGTAATACGCTGTAATCACAGGTTAGACTGATACCTATTCGGCTGCCCAGGTGATATTGGCTGAGTGGGAAAGAGACTCCTGATCCCCAGTGTGCTTCATTACCCAGCTTGGGCCTGATGGCCCTCATACACACTAACAGCGAGCTAATAATGCCACAGCGGATACTCTGCTTGTGGAATCAGTCCAGTTCTAACTTAATAATTCTCAATTTGAGAAATATAAACTACCAGTCATGCCTAGTTTAGAGCTGAGAAGCGCTTAAAGGCAGGAGCCTTTACATTATATAAAACCATTAGGTTCCAGGTGCTTTGATATTGTTGCTCAGCGACGTGTACTGCGGTTTGATCCATCCTCTGCTCCTATACCTTCATGGTGCAGACTTCTTAAAGCCTGATTGGTGCAAACAAAGGGAGGTGCATTACCCCCGTATATGTTTCAGGGTGCAGAGGGGTGCAGGATGAGCAGTGCCGGGGTCATTTTCCACAACATTAGGGGCAGAAATTGATAATTAGAGGTGTTTATGACACGGTTGGGGCCCCTGAGGGGCAGCCCTCCCCTTTAACCTCAAGCGACATTAAACAAATGCTGGCTGTCACGTCGGAGGCAGGTCGGAGCTGGAGTCTTCCACCCGCCATACGGAGCTGTGCTGGCGGGACAGACGCTGGGATGGAGAGGGAGGAGGAAGCAGAGGGTGGGAGGGAGGGGTGGGGGCCACATGGAGGACCCCTGTGCCCCCAGCTGTCTGAGCCAGCTAATGACTCGTCTCAGGGGGGCTGTTGTAAGAGAGCAGGGAAATTGAAACAGACGCCTCGACGAGGAGCTGCTACATGTGTGGCTGCGTGCTGCCATTCAAAAACACCAGAGAGCTTACTTAATGTACGCCGTCCAGCAAAGGCGCCAATGTTATGTTTAGTAATGTGAAGAATGAGTATCAGCACTTGACTATTTATGCTAAATACTACTGCTTCGGATGGTCACTTATTTTGGAACAAATTAAAGATACCAGTAGTTCCACGCATTTTTTGGCTACGACGTTGTTGTTTGTACATATCAGCTCTCATCCAGATTAATCTCCAAGTTGAGTACAGACATAACAATGTGTGTCTCAGGTGCGGCCTGCCCTGCCTCCTATGTTTTGCCCACGCTCAAACAATGCATCCCCCGGCCGATAGAGCTCCGCTCTCCCCCCACGTTAGCATCTTCAATCCCCCGCTGAGCCCATCGCACTCCTCCAAGACAGCCCCTTCTCCCTAAAGGTAATGACCGAATTAGGCCTAATGTTGTACACTGGCTAATGGCACAGTGCCGCACATTATAGCATGTGCAACTGGCAACGACAACAGCAATAATCCCTTTTAGCCCCCTTGTCCTCCTGCACTCCACCCCTGAGGCTGGGACGGTGCACCGGGAAATGAATGGAGTTTGCCACACTACAATGAGCTTTTGATGGGAGACAATGGAGGAGGCTGCCAGCACCACACAGGGTGGTAAAGGGGAGAGCAATATGGGGCCCATCTACCGGGCCCTCCCTCCCTGCTTCCCCAAGGGCCTTGGCCCCCGCTCTCCCAGACTCATAATGGCATCCGGAGGGGGAAAGAAGGGAAAGTGATGTCAAATGTCAGGAAATCAGAAATATGGCAAGCTGACAACCCCCTCCTATCGGCCCATCCTTCCTATCCCTTTGCCCAACGGTAGCACAGGTTAATATCACATTTATAAAATCACTTACAAGAAACAAAGCCGGCTCTTAGCCCCCTGTCACTCTCTCAGACGGTCATATAGAGAGCTTTGCCGGCGGCTAACTTAGGTAACCATTTGTTCACTGATGGCGCCTTACCTGTCCTTCGCTCTATCTAAAGCCAGAGCCACGCGCTTACTTTTGGAGCGATCGCTGGTCGCCTCCAACTCTTACTGCAGGATGTGTGACAAGCCCGCCGCTACTTTGCATGACGCTTTCAATGAAGCTCATAATGTCATTCATTATTCATAGCTCCGTGTCATTTCACAGTGATTCATGTATTCACACATTCGATACCTAATCGGAAATTTTTACGAGTTGAATAAGTTAAATTGAAGCTGCCAGCTAAGTTTGTTTTTTAAGACACGGTTTCCCATTTTTCAAATCTGTCTCTATTTTATACTTTTTTTCTTTTTTCTTACATTTCTGTCTTCATCCTGGACTTGCAGCTTCAGCTGAGAGCAGTGAATACAATTAATAGCGGACTAATCAACAGTTCTCATTAAGCACAAAGGAGATCTTCACCCAGAGCCAGCATGATGCTACAGCACTCTGCCAGAGCAATTTCTAGTTGATATTTCATCAAATCATTTTTATTTTTAAATTGGACACTCTTGGGTGCTCTTCATCCATCTTCTGCAGTTCATTATCTTTATATTATGGTTCATCATGGCAATACATATGAATATACATTTTCTTCATTTCTGTGTTTCCCTTCATTTTTTGTTAGACAAAACCTTTTTTCTGCGGTATTTGTCAAATAGCATATATTCTTTACTAGTTCCAACATCTCGTTTAATAGTTGAATACAAGAGGTCATTTTCTGGACTGCTAATTACATCCATTATACAATCTTCTCAAAGGTTTTTTGAGCGTAGTGTTTGAAAACTTCAAAAATGATCCACCAATGGGGCAAGTGCGTTTTAAAGAGTTTTTTCTCTACTTCATGAGCGACTCCTGTAGCATCACATTGTCTGTTTTGTGTACTTCCTATGGAACTTTATACAAGCGTCAGCTTGGTATATAGAACCTCCATGGACAGATCAACTTTAAGAAAAATCCAAACTACTCTGTTTGTTTATCTAACAGACAGATTAATAATTGTTTTCTCTGTCTGTGTTCTTTCAGCCAATGGGATGAGTGATCCTGCGAGTTCCTTTGTGGGCAGCGCCACGAGTCCTAAACTTGAGCCACCTCCTTCGCCACACGCCAACCGCAAGAAACACAGACGGAAAAAGAGCACGGGCATCACAAAGCCAGACGGCTTGTCTGCAGGCAACGAAGGTACGGCACAATCACGTTGCTACTGTTCTGAAATTACCAGAGCTTCTGAAGCAAAAATGAAATGGTCTGTGGGTTACACAGGGGCCAATAAGCGAGTTTGCATCCACCTGTTTTTATGGCTTCCACCACTGAAGAGACTGAAAATATGAAAATGTCATATTTCCATCACATTTTCTGTATTGTTTTCCACCGTTTGAGGTTCTGCTCTTTCATCTGGTTAAGCCGTCTTCTTCTTCTGCAATGGTTTACCTGAGTAAAGGAATTAGAGCCACCAACTATTTATCTTGAAGAACCAACTCATAATGCTCGCACAGCCACAGGCAAATGTGCAACCATTTGCATTTTCTGTTGCTGATTTTCTGGAAATTCTGTGAAAATGTATGTAAAATTTGGATGGAAACCTGTCGAGACCCGAGTTAAGTTTACTTACCAGATAATTAATAATATAATAACTAATGCCTAATTCATTAAATATTATGTGATTATGTTTCAGCCACTTTGTCAGTGTGTAAAACTGATTTACCTTACAAACCAACACAATTAGCTCTTTTTTGCTATTGGGAATCCAGCAGACAGGGATCACATCATAATAGTGTGTTCACACCAAAAGCGAAGTCCAACATCCTCACTCACTGTTCCCCAAGTGACGTCTTTCTTGATCCCATTTCAATATTCGTAGAACGACGTACCGTAGAGCTCGGGGTTCCCACAAAATCCTCCATAGTTTCAGATTCAACAATGGCAGGACGTCAGTGTGGACCATCTCAACGCTGATAGGCTTTCAGTGTCACGCAAAGTTTTAGCACAAATTGAAAAATGTTGTGATTTTGCGCGTCCCAACGCAAATTGACATTGCTCGCGTCGATTTTGTGTTTGGTGTGAGCGCACCACAAGAGATGCAGGAGGGACTCCTATTGGTGGGACTGCATGCCTACACAGGGGTGGGTAGAAATTGGGGGAAAGCGCAAACCTGAGAGTCAAATGTGAAGCTCCTAACTGGCAGGTTAAAGGAAGTGGTAGATTTCCATAAGCATAGACTGCAGTGCAAGGGTTACCCTGCATTACGTGAGAATCACCGGATCACGTACCACTCGGAAATCAGAAAATTGTGTCCGCTAAGCCAGAGACCAATAGGCGTAGTGTGAAAAGTGTTGGAATGGTCTGCCCTTTTTCAATGACAGCTTCTCAGATGTTTTTGTGGAACAAACCATCTGGCGGGTCAGGTTAATACAAAGTATCTGCCGATACTAAATCCGATCAGTTTTCTCCAGCCATCACGAAAAAATAGCTTCTGTAATGTGATTGAATAGGCATATGAGGCACTGAAGGTGTGTAGCTTTGTATCTATATGCCCCCCCCCCCCCCCCCCCCTTCCCCTTGCACAGTGCACACTCTCAGCCCCCATTTCTTCGGCGAGGCCTGATCTCCAGAAGCCGTGGCCCTCCTCAGCAGGGGAGTGGCAGTCTCCTCTCCACCCAATTAATAATGATTCTCCAGACCAATGATGAATGGAGTACCCTAATTGGATGGCATTGTGAAAACACTGGGACGCATTTCAGAGGCCATAAAACCGATGTCACCGGAGCGGGATGATCAATCAACAAGATTGATACGCTGGAAAACAACAACAATGGCATTGACGCCTCCTAAATGGGGCTTGGCATTTATAATCATTATACTTTTTTATCATGGTCTCTGACAGCTTCTCTTGAATGTCTGAATGGGTCTGTTGACCACATTGTTGTTCAGAGGGAACATCATCAGCATCTCGGAGATAAGTGGGGCGAGATAAGTGGTGCGGTTTCTGTTGTTGATGATGTGGTCGCATCTCGATACCGGTGGAAGTGAAACTCAGATCTGATCATTTGGCAGTTGTATGTACAGAAGCAAGCCAGCAGCATAGTTTCCACGTGTAAATTCCATTACTTCTGTTTTATTTTGCGATACTTACTTTTAATGGGACCTAGCTCTTAATGGCTGGCATTATCAAACATCATCAAATCTCCCCGATGACACCTACACAGGAATAGTTGATGTCGGATGACTCCCAGACTTCCTGAGGAGGAACTCTAAGAGTAATCAGACAGGAGGAGGCAGATTCTGAATGTTTCTCACGTCATCAAACACGCACATTGTTTTCTATCTCATTCATTGTTCTCTGCAAGGTTTTCCCATTAGCATCACCTTGTCTGTTCTGCTGAATGCTCTGGAATACAGACGTATCGTTTAAATATTGGATTCACCCAAGTCTGGGATGTGAGTTGTGTCTCCTGGTGAAAGAACAGAACAGAGGAGAGAGGAGAGGAGAGGCAAAGCAAGAGGAGAGGTGGGATCCTTGAATAAATTGCTATCAGTTTATCTCATTTACGGGGCAATCAGAAGCGTGCAATGCAGGCTGAAATTGAATTTTAGTAGTTGTGAAGCGTCATAAATCAAAACAGCGTGCACGTCTTAAGGTGAGAAATCATTTTGGTCAACATTGGACGTGTAGGATGTCGGTGGGGGGGGGAGCCTGGAGAAACTGTTGCTGCACCATCATTTCCAAATATTGTACCACAGTACTCTTCTACATGGCTGCTGAAGTGGGAGAAAACCGTATGCATCTTTTTACAAACTCAAGTTTGTGACTATGATCATGAAAGGATAAATGACGGACAGTAATTGCCCAGAAATATCTTTTCTGCAAACGTTCAAATAGGCTTTAGAAGAGCTAAGAGCTTTAAAATCCCATTTGAACTTGTGTATTAGATTTGAAACTGCATTTATTTCAAATCAATGTAAAGCTGTGTTTTTTTCTAATCAGTTTAAAGCCGTATTTGGTTTATGTAAAAACTCCCTGTTATGTCTACGGTGCTACACTTCCACCAACGATATGCACAATGGACACGGTCCCTAATATCCTATGCACCGTCAGAGCTGTGTGGTGTAATGAACTTCTCATGTGCTTAAAGAATGATGCAGGATGCATGGCGAGACAACTGACAGCCCCGTAATGTGTTTCCCAGCAGCCGCCCAGCGACGAGCTTTCTCGGTGTGTCGCTCGCCATAAACCCACTGGAAAATCGATGGCCGATAAAGAGTTGTGTTCAGGGGGAGCCCCCTCTGATTAATGCAGACTGTCAGGGAGCATCATTAATGTATTTCTCTTTTAAAGAAAGTGTATCAAATGCTCATTGTTTTTGGCGTTTTTTTAGTTTGTCCAATGTGAGCAGAAAGGGAAGGTGCAGGAACAGAGGGGAGTTGTTGGGACGAGAGGCTCCTGATTCTTCCAGGTTCATGACCATATTTACTTTTGCTGAGGTCACAGAAATCAACCAGAGCAGAGTGTTTGCCTGAATGGTTTTCATGTAACGAAGGCGGCAAAGTCTTTGTTTACATATACATCAAAAGATTTGATTTGAAGCAGTTCTTTAGAAATAGCCTTCAGACCTAAAAGAAGATAACGGACTGAAGGAAGCATTACTCTCACTGCGTGCCATGCTCTTCATGATGAACTGTAATGTTCTGCAGAGCATTGTGTTTGCAACATAGGGACTGGGGGGCATTTCTTTTGACAAATCATATTTTTGATTTTAATCTTAAATTGGTTTACAACCTCTTATTTAATGAAACCTTCGACAATGGATTTTAATCAAGTAGTTTTATTTTGCATTTTAAATTGATTGAAAAGACTTGCGATTATCACGGGATAGGACTTTTTTTTATTTTTATGTGTCAAGAATAAATGGACTCCTAAAGTTCAAACAGAACCCTAAAAGGATGGCTGCGATCTGCCCTGAGGAAATCTGTAGAAAATGAAAAAGTAGAAGCTCTGCACAACCGAAACAAAGTCTTGACATAATTGCAGACTTTTATTAAGATGTACACTGGTGGAATATGACCCTAAAACTTTGAGGGCTGAATATACATGCACACATTACATGTTTTAACTCGTGCATACTATAAAAATATAGGCGGTTACAACTGATGACGTCGTCGCAGAAGAGTTGCCCAAAGATGCTCTATGATGCATTACAAGCTCCGCCCTCAATATTTATTGAGACGACTATGGAGTAAAATAATCGGTCTTAATCTGTGTTGAAGTTCACTTCTCCCATTGGAGTTAATAGACTGCGGACCTGCTGCTATTCTCCTCAAGGGCTTGGGAAGAGAAGAAACCCACACAGAGTTTAGTGTCTCTGTTCTAAACCGTCTCCCCCCCGCAGGTAAACACTCTGTTGTGTTGCCGTTGTTTGCATTGTTAGCGTTTTTAGCACTGTTAGCTGCAAGCTGCCTCCTCCCAAGAGAGCTGTGTAGAGGCAATATATCTGCTCTCTAACAGTGCCGCGAATGAAACTAGTTCTCACATTTTTCTCTTCTTCAATTTGTCATTAATTACTTTTATTAATCTATGTCTGGTCTTGGGTTTCTTTCCCGACCTCTGGCTGTTTTACGCTACATGAATACTGCCGGTTTAGATCAGAAGACAAGTCTTGCCGTTCAGGACTCCTCTACGGATCGACTGCAACAAGGAGTCGTAGTTTTCTGTGCCCAAACTACCAATGAAAATGAGTCGATAGTTGATCAAAAACGGCGTCAAGTAATACATTGTCAGACCAACTTAATCCACCATCCTATTGTCCTGCGTATTGGGAAACTAAGGGTTAATATCCTCTGGAGTCCAGCTGAGGATTAGGAAATGGAGGTTTAACTGCCTGTGCTAATGGTGGGTGTTTATCTCAATACTTTGTTTTGTCACTCCCCGACTCGCTCTCATTTCCGAAAGCTGTCCCTGGAGCCTCCACTCTTGTAATGGCTTAGTTTTCTGAGCGCCACAGTATGGAGGGAAAGGAATAACAAGATTCTCATTTGGGCTCCGTATACACTGCCCACAGATACATGTATAATTGGCCCTGTTTTCATTCTGCTCTGTTGTTAAATGCACTAGCTATTAGCGTAGTAGTGGCATTGGTGCTGATTTCATGTGTTTGTTTATTGTTGGAAGGTGTGCTCCTTGTTTGTTTGAGTGTGTGTGTGTGTGTGTGTGTGTGTGTGTGTGTGTGTGTGTGTGTGTGTGTGTGTGTATGTGTGTATGTGTGTGAGAGATAGATAAAGAGTGTGCTCTATCTCTCTCCCTCCCTCCCCGTTCTCCTCTTTCTGAGTTTGGTCGCGGTTCCCCTGGGGCCCCTGTCGCAGTAATGGCCTGCTCCTGATTGCTCTGATACAGGTTAGGAATATTGGCTTTAATGATGTGTAAAATGAGCAAGCAGTGCCTGTGACATTTACAGATGGCACCGCCTTGGCCTGTTCTTCCCAACTGCTCGTTAATTCACGGGAACGGCAAGCACTTCTTTAAGTGACTGCCTGGTGCACGCATACGCCGAGGCACGACACAACACGTCCTGCACACCCAAAACAATAGCTCACCTTGTGCAACCCCGTCATCATTTCAGCCAAAGTGTTCACACAAATAGGACGGAAAAAGGGAGTCCTCGAGGCTGAGAAGTGTTGGCTAAATCCTCTCTCTCCGGGGTTCGTCACACCGGTCTCCAGAGGTCTTAGAGAGGCTTAGACAGAATGGGTGCCGCGTTGCTGCGTGCCGTGCAGACAGCACAGCTAGGCTCGGCACCAAACGCCCCGAGGTGCTAATCTGGTCCACAGGTCCTCGGCGGTGCATCTGCTGCGCGTATACACAGCAGCAGAGGAATCACCGTCCTCAGGTCACTGCTTTTACTTTCAGGTCCCACTTTGATTTTCAGGCCAAACAAACACCTTTTTAGAGGTTTTCAAATTTGAGGAACAACTTTCTTTTAATGGCAGCCGGTCAATGGTGGTAGAAGTAAGGAGATCCTTTACTCAAGCAACAATATAAAACTATGTAAGAATACTCCGTCTGGTAAAAGACCGAAATTCAAAATCCTACTTAATACAAAATGCACTTGACCAACACTCGTTGATTAGCTGATTTAATCAGCTAATCCTCAACTAATTAAACAAAAGCATCACTTTAAATCTTGTGTTGGCCAGAGATGTGCTTCTAAGTTTTTAGAAAATATGTAATTTAGCACGAAAAAACATAAAAATTGTCGAAAGAGGAGGCAGCCCCACGACTTACTTAACATAATCAAGTGAAGTTACAGAAATAAATGTATATATTCAATTATTTTATTGTTGTTGTTGCTGGTTGAGGTGGTACTTTATATATTTAGTCCAGTGGGTGGGGCCCACTCCAAAGGGTCACATGACCAATCTGATAGTATTTTATAAATTGACCTCTTTGAGTTTTGAACCATTTATATAATATTGAACAGTTTATATTTCAAATTAAACCATCTGAGAAGTTTTCACTCTTTGGTAGAGCAGCTAATAGCTGAAAGACATCTGTGACTTCAACCAGACGCTGCTGTTGTTTGGAACCATTGGTTTAATCCTTAACAATGAATAGTTTTGTATTATTATCGTACATGTTTTGTTATTGTAAAATCTCCATCTGAAAAGTAATTATCGCTGCTAGATAATTGTAGTGGTGTAAAAAGATCAAGAGCTGAGTAGAAGTATAAAGTAGCATGAAATGGAAACACTTAAGTAAAATAAAAGTACATTAAAACTGCACTTAAGTTCAGTCTTTGAGTAAATATACTTTACTTCCCACCACTGTAACCAGTTGTGTTGCTGCTAGAGACCATCAAGTATCTGATGAATAACCTCTGAGGTTCCTGAACAGTTATTATGATGCATGTAAATGGTGGACGGAGATATGCATCTTTTTATCTGTTCCTTCCTCTTTGCGGCTCCGTGGCCATTACGCTCTAATTTCCTTTTTATTATGCCATGTTAATTAAGGAAAGTCATATTTCGCTCATTCTTCACAGTTGGCTCCTCCGTTGGCTTTAAATTGTGTTCTATGTGTCCGCCCACGAGCAGAGGTGTTTTAATTTATTTCTAATTGGCAAGAACTTGTTGATTGTAGGCCCTGCAGATAGATCTGGTCAGGAGGTTAATGCTCACGCTAATGTGACAAGGTGATCGCTCCTCTGCTAGCCATGTGCTAACTGCAACCATTGAGTAATAACAGAAAGCGCTAATGGCCCTTTTACAGGCTCATCATGTCAGGGGCCCGTGAGATAGCAGCGATGCCTTTGACACATTGTTCATGCGGAAATGTACCGTCTCTGAGAAGACCACTTTGACCTCAGCATCATGCGTACATGGAGCAGAATTACTTTGGCTTATGGCGCTGAATTGCCTCACTGTTGGACGGCATTAAAAGGTAATGTCGGTGTATGTAATGACAACACCGGTGTCACACGTAAAGCCTCCTGCTGCACGTCGTCCTGTGTCTCTTTAGTGGATACAGTATGTCTTGCGCGTGCATCACTATGCATGGAGAGTTAGATTTGTTTTCCCTTGTATACTCATCAGTTTAAGAAACCAGCCATTCGTTCGCTTTTTTAATCTCCATAATGAAAGTGTTTTAATGCCTCCAATTTATTGCCTGGGCAGCCAACAGAATAATTAGCTTTGTTCAGTTTTTTTTTTTTTTTTTAAAGATGAAAACACAAGTATAACAACATTTGAGTCTGGGAGCCACAAATTATAATCAAATGCATTAGTTATTGTACCTGAAGTTATATTGGACAGGAAAATTGATTTTTACTGTCTGTATTACAATTAATCAAGCAGTTGAAATTGAATATTCCTAACTTGCTTTTATTCTGTGTCACTTTAAGGCTCCTTTTTTAAGTTGACCGTTTTGGTTTCATCAAATAGACATTTTTCTTTTTTAATCCCCAGCAGTGCTTTAAAATGTCCCATCCACATAAACACTCTGTCACTGTAAGTCTAAATAAAGAGACTTCCAAGGCTTTATTGATTCTTCGTGACCCGTAGTCGATTCCACAAACTAAATCAGATAATTGAAGTCGGTGTCGAGCTAATTGGATTATCGCTTTCCCCCTGAAGAGATGGCCCTCCACCGCCGCTCAGGGATTGCTACATCAGTGGCGTCCGTCAGACATCTGTCATTTACCAGCGCAGAGCTGCGTCTCGCACCAAGGAGGCTGAATTGATTATAAATACAAAGTGTTGTAATTTTCTTTGATTACATGATTTGTCTGACGATCTTGTCATCATCCGATTGCCATCATTGTATAACTACAGACGTGCATTTGAGAATTAAACACATTAATGCACAATGCATTAATACATCGGAAGCATAAATATATTTTGTTCATTTCACACATTTATTTTTTAATGTAACCTCTATTAATGATTAATGATGAAGCTGCACAGGAGGAAAATAATCCCCTCGTGTCTACTTGCCGCTAGTCCTCCAAACATGGTTCATGCAAATGAGATGACTATTTGCATAGACATAATTAGGTAATTACAAATCATTTGGCTATGAGCTCAAGCATGTGCACAGACCAGAGATGTTACACGAGTCACATTGTACAGTACGGAGTTAATGAATTGCCTCTGAACAGCAGAGGCATTACGGCATGTGTTGGAACATATGTTGTGTCAGACCTCTTGTTTGAAGACGACAGGTGACATTTTCATAAATCTTAGTTAACACAAAGAGGAGACGAAAAAAGACGACGCCGATTCACAATTGTCAAAGCCAGTTTGAAGCAATGTGAGTTTTCTTTAAATCAACAAACGGACTGTAATGCTCTTATAAAACATTATTGGACTTGTAACAGACGCTAATATACGATACTTAGCATTTACCTAAACTGTTAGAAGTAGTTCCTGTCAATACTCAAAATAATTTTCAAAATGTCGATGATGTTGGAATTAACTGATTGAATTGAAATTCAAATAAGTGATACTTTTTTACTTCTTATTAAAGAATCAGCCTGTGTACATAGAAACGGTGGAGTAGAAGTTAACTACGACTCCCATGGTGCATTTTTACAAAGAACCGTCCCAAAAAATTCTGTCATCAATAACAGCTGGTGATAAAGAATACAGTATTGAGATAATACATAAAACAGTCTGCATTAAATGTATTTACCTCTAGATTCGTGATGTATTCAGCATCTATGGAGCCGTGTTTTGAATTCGCTATCGCTCTGATTGCCTTCTTCTTTATGGCAATGATGACCAAGGCTCTTGGGCATTGTAGCATTTACAGTCGTCCCTCCATGACAAAAATCTGCAGACAAAATATAATTTCCCAGAAAATAAATTGAAATAATGAACTAAAGTTTCAGTCATTTTGAAAAAAAGAAGAAAAAATAACTTTAGAATCTGTTTCCCTGTCGATTCTATGCATTTTTGAAGTAGGTAGAGTTTCATAACTTTGGGATAATTGCAAGCTAAATGCTTAAGAGCTTAAGGAAATCTCATTTTAAGAAGATATATGATGTTCTTTTTCAGGTTCATACTTGTATTTTGTGTTTCTACTAAGACATGTTAAAACAATATATTATGTTTCTCTGTCTGGAACGCTCCATTTTAGCGCCTGTCTCTTTAAGCCTCAACCCCAAAAAAAAGCTCCCTCTGCTCTGATTGGTCAGCTGTCGCCGTCCTCGACTAGCTGTGTGTCAACCACACAGAGTTTAGCAACACTTCTGCCCGTGACTGTGTACATTAGGTGACGTCACAACATTACGGAAGTGCTGACGGCTCGTTTAAAGGCACAGTGTCTGAATTTGAATTTCTACTTTCACGGTATTTTTATAGCACCTACACCTGCTTTATAATAATAAAAAAAATAAAAGACACTTTCTACGTCTACAATATGGTACCTTTTAACTTATTCAACTACAACAGAAAGGAATTCAAAATTGTTTCCTCGTCTTTCTGAGTTTGAGGTTTTGGCGCGACAAAGCAGCGGTGCACAGGAGCACGGCGGGGGCCGAGAAATCCTCTGAACGTTGCTGAGTTTAACAGAAGCCCATTTCACCGCGCATCCGTGCATGAATGGGCCTCGAGTGCTGAGCCGTGTCGCTGCCTCGCAGAGTCGGATTGCCCGAACCGGCATCGTGCGCGTTGCTCGAGCACTAATTTGTTGTTTATTTGCGTTTTCCAGAGCAAGAGGATTCCTTTGAGTTCGTCATTGTGTCGCTGACGGGTCAGACGTGGAACTTCGAAGCGTCTACGTTTGAGGAGAGGGAACTGTGGGTCCAAGCAGTGGAGAGCCAGATCTTCGCCAGCCTGCAGTCTTGTGAGAGCATAAAGAACAAGGTACAGTAGGTCATCAGAGATAAATATACATCACAAGGACCGAACGGGATTGGAGAAAATCATCTAATCACGGCATCGTCATTATCCTACAATTGTGCTGCTTCATTTCCACTCCTCTTTTTTCCCCCTTCTTTCCAACCTTTTATTGCGCCCTCCCCCGCCCCTCCTCACCCACTTCAAGCTGTCACATGTGGGAGGTTGTCAGACAGGTGCACCGCAGTGTGGGGGATCTCTTATTAGAACCGACAGACATCAGAGAGAGAACACGGCTTGTGTCAGCATACTGGGGAGACGCAGCCTCATTTTCATATTCATGTTTTCCCTTTTGAGAAACCTCATCCCTCCCTCTCCTCGCTGGTTGTCTATGATTTGAGTCCAGCTATAATTGTTTGCCTTCTCTTATCCTTGCAATCATTAGTTCCCGCTGACTTATTCTCTCTCTCGTGTCTTACAGTCTCGGTTAGGCAGCCAAAGTGATGCAATGGCCATTCAGTCCATACGAAACGTGAGGGGGAACAGCTTCTGCGTGGACTGTGATGCACCCAGTGAGTATGATTCTACATCGCGAGCGCTCATTTCTCATTGATAAAAAGGCCTTGTAGGGTAGGAAAGGAAAAGTTTATTTGTTTTGATCAAAGATGTTGTCCGTAAACATTAACACAATTGGCAAAATACAACATTTACCACTAGCTCGCTCATTGCAATTGCAAGATTGGGAGATTGCGGTTTGCTCATCCAACTTTAGCTCCATCCAGCCACCATGGATGTGTCTGCAAAACCTTTAATTCATGAAAAACATGCCCCAAAGCCTCTATAAAAAATAAATAAAAATGAATGGCCTCTTAACATACTTGAAGAAGTGACATCGAGACCCTAACATAATTACATTTTTAAGATAAATATATTTACTTGAAAGGTAACTGTAACACATCCTATATTATTTTATTGTTCTGTCAAATCAATCTGACATAAAACATTTCTTATTGCAACTCCTAATTCTTTGTTTTTATTTTATATCGAGTGACTTTATTGAACACGATTGTCTTTTGTTCTCGTGTTTTTATGCAACCTACTGCAGCTTATAGTATCTGCAGTACTTTCATTTATTTGATCAACTCAGTCTGTGCATCTCACTCAGTAAAAGGAACAAAATATTAAATAATGCATTAGTAAAATGTCCATATTAACAGGGAAACATGCCGCACCCATGGTGATGGTATGGAACGTACTGTCCCATACGCTCTCTTTGCTGATGGGGCTGTTTCTTAATTGCCTCAGAGCCATTTGCACCAGTTTACCTTGAGTGAAAGGTGCTAGAGCCCGTATCTAGCGATCTCTACAGGAACTGCATCAAAATACATTATCCTAGTTGGCTTCAAGACTCAATGATGAATATTATTTGTTCGACAAAGATTCTACAAAGATCCAAGATTGAAGCTAAAATCCTTCAAATAAGATTAATATAAAGTTTAAGGTGCTATAATCCATATTCAGAGGATGGATATGATTGAGGGATTGCCTCCACATGGCTCTCAACATGGAGACGACTGAGCCATTCCTGCTTTTGTTTCCCGGAACTAGAAGTTATTTTTTGGAAGGTCAAGCTGCTGAGTAATTCTTAAAAAAACTATCTCCAAGAGAAATTATCAAGATTAAATCATAATTCCTTTTAAATCTCCTGTTCGGACTAATTTATAAAGCCTTGTTACTTCTGACATGATTGTTTATCCTTGATCACGCAGACCCAGACTGGGCCAGTCTGAACCTGGGCACCTTGATGTGCATCGAGTGCTCTGGGATCCACAGAAACTTGGGCACCCACCTGTCTCGTGTCCGCTCCCTGGACCTGGACGACTGGCCGGTGGAGCTCAGCATGGTGATGACGGCCATCGGCAACGCGATGGCCAACAGCGTGTGGGAGGGCGCTCTGGAGGGCTACACCAAGCCAGGCAGCGACAGCACCAGGTTAGCACGCTTCTGCAAATAAAGGTGCTGCTTAATGATGCGTCCAGAGATTATAGAACGGGGAGGCAGCGCCGTCTTCTCTCCATTACCTGCCGTTTATTAGCCACCCGCATTTCAGCACAGGCAGATCACGCCGCAGAATGCTGCATAAGAAGCAGCAGGAGGCTGTCAATGTCAGTCTGCCGAGCCAAGAACACAGTATTTTATGTTTCAGTCCTTCGTTGGCATCTCGATTCCTCTATCTCTCCATTTAAGGATGTAATATCTTTTATTTACACCAGAGTATCGGTTCTCTTTTACGTCTGTCCTTCTACTAACTTTCACTTTAAAGCCATAATTCATGAAAGGAGTGTCGTGTGTGACGTTGGTTTGCACTTAGCTGATAAAAGCCCTCACTAGCTCCTAATCCATCAAGATTGTCATTTGACATTTGAGCACTAATTAGGGAAAGATCTTTAAATCTAAACCACATCTTCTACAACCAAAGCTTTTTACTTTTGGAACCAAACTTCTAGCTCTCCATCTTTTTAAAATGTATCTCTTTGAACTTTGCTCTTAATTTACCCCAATGCCTATCTGCTCTCGCTCCTCTGAGGAACCCAGATCTGGTAGGAGGATTGTTTATCTCTTGGTGACAGGTGAGACCTAGCTTCCCAGTCTGACTAATGACCTGCTGTGTGGCTGTGCAGGTAATTAAGCACACCATTATGGCTAAACTCCACCCCAAGAGCCAGGCCCTCGGGGCCCAGGTTGCCGTGTCACATATCCATCACATAGGAGCGGGTCATCACTCAGACTGTCACAGCAAAGACTGTCTGTAGGGTCTCCCTGGTGGCATTAGACGGTTTTAACATCACAGCTTTGTAACTTTGCTACCAAAAGTGACATATCAACAAAGAAACATTGCTGTTTTGTTTTTTTTTAAATACTTTTGTCCTACTGCTCTAGCTGTTATGGCTAAGATATTATACTAATGTAATAATACAATTATTATTGTTGTCAACCATAACGGAACCATGTAAACCGTACAACATGTAAAATAACATCCATGTATTATAAACAAAGGGGTGCTCAGAAGTAGTATCATCTGATACTGAGGAAGTACCAAAAGAAATAATAATTTAATAAGTCAAACAACAACAACAACTATGTAATGCTGGTTATAGCTTTTAAAATGTGATTATTTTATATTTTTCCCTTATTTATTGTATTGTATTTAGTCATAACATAATTAGGAATAGGAAGAACTTGAGATGGGTATTTATTCTCTATAAACGTTTAATTGGTGAGAAAATTTCAATAAGAAGAAACAGATTGATTAATAAGGAAAACTATAATCAATGTCGGACCTAATTTCAGCCTTGATACGACACTATGTCCAGTTTTTGCATTGAAGCAGCTAATATTTTCATCCTTGTATACAATTATTATTGTATACAAGTATACATGTATTCTTATTAGATCAAAATGTTTTAATATTACAACAACTCTAAAACAGTATTAAGACAATGAAGTAACAGGAGAAAATGCCCCTTGAATTTCATACTAATAGAATTCAAGAGTGAGGGTTTGTAGCTCTTTAAAGAAGGACAGATTACTGAAGTCAATGCGTTATCATTTCATGAAGAAAATAAAATGGCAGGTTTATATTGCATGTATGTGGTCAGAAGAACGGCTATCATACTATCAGCCTAACATTGGTCAAACCTAACCCTAATAATGACACCGACTCATATCCCATCATTTATTTGACTCGCATCACCTATAACCAGAAACATGAGGAACGAGTTTACCCTTTCACCAAATCTGTGATGTTTAGATTACATGAATGCATTTCTCATGTCATGACAGTATTTTCTTGTGGCATTACAACATATGAGGATAACTTCACTGTGGAAAAGTTAAAGCAGCGTAAGTGAGTACCATAAAATCCACTTCACTATTCACTGGAACAGTTTCGCATGCACCCCAGCACATCACTACTGGTCTTACAGAAAGAATACTTGCATACTACACACTGGGACCATATAAAAAGTTTCCTAATCATCAGTTTTTCATTGTTTTTTTTGTTTTTTTCACATTCCACCGGGCGTCTCAGGCCTTTTCCTTTTGATTCCATCCTGCGCTCTCCGGCCAGTTCAGAACTGAATGATGGCCTACAGTTATTTATTGAATGGTATCTGTGCCAAAGTGCTCCACTGTGGACTTGATGAAAGATTATTGATGTTGATTCCTCTCCCTACCACTGTCAGTCCCACGTCGCCTTGAGCGGGAAGGTTCTTCATTGTCTAAAAAAAATCCGATCCTATCCCGCAGCAGCATCTCCATTAGTTTTCCCTGTCAAACAATAAATCTCATTTGCAGCATAACTAATCTCCAGACAAAACACAGCAGTTGTAAATATCATACAGTATATGGCCACTGGTCATTGAGATGCTGATGATTTTGTTGCCGATTGACCAATGTACCCTACATTTGGTGTCAAATAATTTTTTGCTTCATCACAAATGATGAATTATTTCCAATTTAGTGGGGATGTTTTTTCTTTCTTTGAACACCATAAATCCTGACTCGCTCACTTTTTGTTTCTGCGTATGCTCCTCTTAACGTGAGCGGAGCACATATATGAGAGTTTTAATTGTGTCACATTGGTGACATGCAGCAGCTTTGTGATGGCACCCAGGCAGGCAGTGTGTGGCTCCCGAGTCCCACTAAACATTAGTGACACCTAATCTAAACGATTCAGTAACTACCTGAATATCAACTCGGTGTCTGATTGAATGTCTCCTGCAAGACTAGTTTTACCCCCTTGCATTTTTTAGATTTAACTTAAAAGCATTCATCCACAAGATTGGTTTAGCTTATGATATTCTGGAATCGGAAGAACACAATATACAGATTTGTTGTACACAGATCTGCACAGCAGCGTCTGCCTGATTACAGGCATCATAATGGGCAGCATGCGTATATCCACGCAGATGTGCACGTATATATGCACATGTTTTTAGACATTGTAAAACAAATCCATGGTACCACTTTCTAATAAGGCAGCTTTCATAAAGTTGCAACTACTGGCTTTTTAGATCTGTTACAATCCATTAATAGGAGAACATTTTGGTTCCCTGCTAAAAGAATCCCTTTGCCTGGTGTCAATCCTTTCTATGTTTTGGGTAAAAATTCAGTAATAAATGTTGTTGATCCATTAACACATGCTTGAGTGTTTATAACTTTCTAATTAATAAAAGTTGTGTGCAGTTGTAAGTGCTAATATACAAAAATAAATACAAAATCTGGATTTCCAGAAGATAAGGAGTCAGACGTGTCAAACAGCCAAAGTCTTTTTTCCCCAAAGTTCTTTTTCGTCCCGGATAATAACTGATCTATAAGAAATACATTATATATCAACCATTAATGAAGCCATTAGTTACAATTATAACCCATGTATAAAGGAGGCCTAGTTAAAAAGCATTACCTGGCTATTTTACAGTGAAATCTGTGATGAATTTGTGCGAGCGCTACATTGAGGCCGATCTCCGCAGTCAGCATGTTGGAAGGGAGTAGTTCTTTTAATTAGCACCTGGGAGTCGCTGTGTTTTGCACGTCACCTCTAATTGCTTGACGTGTTCGCGATAGAAAACACCACAGACTATTTTGACAGATACTGTGGGGGGAGGTACACCAGCTAACTTTACCCTTATCGTCTACTGGCACACACACACACACACACACACACAAACACACACACGCGCATACACAGACACCGGTTCTCATTTGGGGGAGATGTCCCGGAGCGTGGACGGATGTGGACGGCTATCCCTCACTGGCGCGGGCCTCTCACTGTCACCCTCTGTGGGCTCCGCACAGCCCTCGGCCACAGGCAGGTAATAGCTCTGATGAGAGCCCTCCACTTTGTTTCAGAAATAATTTGCCACTCCTGCCGCCTGCAGGGGCTGCGTGGTAATAAAAATGAATCACACCGCTAACCTCTCCAAACCTGGCCCCGCTGCCTCTTTTTAACCCCTTCCGCTCCGGCGGTGGCACCTTTTTTTTTTGCCTCGTCCTCCCGAGCCGTTTGTGTTGCGTTTACGACGACATCGCCGCCGTGGCCGACAGATTTCTGTTGCACTCTGTCCTCCCGAGTTATTCCACCGAATAACCGAGCAAAGCTTCGGGGCTACTCACAGGTTAGGAGTGCTGGAACGCCAACTCTCCGAAGAGCTTTTAGAATAGCCGGCCTTGCCAGGAGCCCTGGTGGAGGAAGAGTAATTAATTAAGACAAATGAATGGCTGGGTCTTCCCATGTCCTCCCGCTCTCTCTCTCTCTAAATGAAACCCACAGGTCAGTAATTATCCCTGTGTGGGAGAAGCAGGAACCACAGTCACTAATTGCCCACATGCCACTGGGTCTCAGACCCAGGTAGACGTGGAGGAAGGTCTGAGTCATTATGGCAAAGTCTACTTAACCGTGCAATGTAGTTTTAATATTGTTAGCGTTAAAAGTCATAACAAAAAGTTCTTCTCTGATGATGTGAAAGGGGGAAAAAAGATCAGAGACGGCCCCCTTTTATGTGACCGAGAATTTGCAATGTGTTCGTGCAGCAGGCTGCATACATAAGCAGGGCATGTGTTATCGTCCCCTCTGCTTTGTGTGTGAGGCGAGGGTTCAGCAGGGGTTAACAGCATGAGCATTTAAGGGTGTTAGTCTTGCCGGCACAAAAACACAGCCACTCCATCACGAGGAGTCTGACAACCTCATTAATGTCACAATATATTCAACTCATCCCTCTGCCTGCCTACGGCACCCAGATGCTCTCCTGTTGGCCTCTCTATAGAGCTCAGCACAACAACCTTTTGAATTCTGGTCATCTGTTCGGCCCGCGCTCTGGAAGCGAGGAAAGTGGCAGCGATTCCACTTGTGAAAATATTTGTCTTCAATTCTTTCGCAGCTGTTGTTCTCCGAGCGGAGCGTAGCGTGTCTACACTGTACCCACTGGTCCATAGGAGGCCTTATTTAGCCCTTTTTGCTGCGGCGTTTACTGTGTCGCTCCTTCATTTCTGGCCCTTAGCAACCTTTGAAGCTTTGGGGCCCAGTTTCTGTCCCTGTTGTGTGCACTTTTTTCTTTCTTTTTTTCTTCTTTTTTTTTCATCTCTGCCGTTTCCCTCGGAGCCCCCTCTCTGTCTTTCTGCTGCTGTCCCTCTTCCTCACTCTTCTGTCTCTTCCCTCCCCTCTCGCTTGTGGAAGTGAAGCTGCTGGCTGCATGGGAATCGGTCCCATACAAGTTGCCCACCCCCACTGTGAGGTCTGTTCAGGCTGGTCAAACCCCAAGCCCCCCACCCACCCTCCTTCCCTCTCCAACCAACCACCACCACCACCATTTCTCCCCTTCACTGCATCTATTTGATGTGTCCGCAGTGAATTTGGATGCTCGGGGAAGAGTAGGAGGAGCCCCCAGAGGCTTTGATTGTTTAGGAGGACTCAGTATGTGTTTGAAAGATGGGTGAGTGGTGGGACGGACATCCTCCTCTTCCTATGGACCAATGCACCTTTATTGCAGGCCGTCAGATTGGTCATTCTGTGGCTACTCCACTGCTGGCTCCACCCCCGCCGTCTCAGTTTCCCGTCCCTTCTTATAAATTCCCGTTTGCCTTTGTCTTTCAGGCTTGACTAATTATCCTTGTTTGTCCCTCTTTTATTTGAATTCAGTCATGTGTTCTTGACTCCGTGGGCTGGGTTTAGGAGAATCATTCCGCCATTTGCCACTTAATTAAGTCAGGGTCAGGATCCATTGCTCAACGGAGAGCTGAAAGGACAGAGCTCTAATAGAATTATAAAAGAGGCCTTTCTCTACTGTTAAGGCCGCCTTTATCTAGGTGGGTTCTACGTAGTCAAATGAAAGGGGACACCAGCTCTGGACAGGAGCCCATTTCCACTTTAGACTCTGCGAGCATTTTGATGTTTGCCCAAGATTTCTTTCACATGAAATCTTAACGACGTCCAAAGCAAGACAATGATTATCAGCTTTGAAGGTAACTCTGGAGGATGGAGGAAGATTGCGGCGAAGCAAACGCCAGCTTGTTTTTAGTTGAAAGAGACACAGGCATTTTTATTGGGAACTTTAAATTTCCCTCTGTCCCCTAAGCAACAGAGACATTTCCAACAAGCATGTGCTCAAGCCAGGGTGGGGAAATTGGTGTGTGTGTGTGTGTGTGTGTGTGTGTGTGTGTGTGTGTGTGTGTGTGTGTGTGTGTGTAAGAGTAACCACCAGTTCAATTTCCTAAATATCCCCCCATGCTGTGAAAATTCCCTCTCCACCTCCCCTCCTACTCGGTCCTGGCGCTTTGACATGCTAAATCTGCTGATTTTATTTTTCTTCCTCCTGCGGTGAGGAAGTGTCCTTTTCAAGGGTCTCGGTTTTCCCCCTGACTGTCTAAACCCGACCTCTGTTTGGATTGTTTTTTCTATTTCAAACAAAAGACAGAGGCAGGATTACCATTCCACTTCCCTTCACACTCTGGCTTTCAAGTGGCAGAGGTTTAGGAATTTTTCAACCCCAAAAAAAAGAAAACCACTGTCCGGCTGCTTTTTGCTTTTTTTATTTTTCCGTAAAAGTAGACGATGCAAAAAAAATAGCTGTGGTTGAATTCAGAGCTCGGCATCAGCAGTGAGCGAGGCCTTTTTTCCTGCTAGGTCTTCGGGGCTGATTTCGTAGCGCAGGCTAACAAAGTGTCCTCAGGGCTCCTTTCTGAGATGTTGACGTCTTCTTAATGGCTCTCCTCCGCCTTTTTTGTTTCACATCTCGGTGCTAACTTTCTGCCTCATTTAGCTCATATCAATTCACTGGGCTACACAGATTCGGCATCTCATTCATGGCCTGAGCTTTCTGAAACAAACTTTGGACAACAGCTCTCTAAGTGATTGATTTGAACCGCGCTCAGATTTTTTTTGTTACAGGTTGTAGATTCTTTTTTTTGTTGCCTTGAGGATTACAGTTAGTTAGAGAGTTTTTCAAACATACTTTCTCCTCTTTGGCAGTAAAAAAACCCCACTTATTTTCAAAGAGTCCAACGGAAATAAGAGGGGAGGGCCCTTCCTGTTCTGAACAGTTCTAAGGCCAATTGATTTGCTAACAGGCTTGTCCACACATAATGACTGAGTAGGGATTGATGGAGGTCTTACACCATAAAACTCTGAGCCACTGCAATTGCCTGCCATTAGGGCTGTATTGTTGCTCACATAATACCCCGTATACCCTAAAGAAAAGTCTACCCATAGTCTGATGGGTATAGGGCTTTCTTCTCCACATTTTCCCTCGAGGTCATCATAAAAATGCACCCATATGCTTATAAACGCAATAGAGTTCAGACTATTTTAAGATGCGGGTTAAGTTGCTTTACGAGCTTCCGGTGGCGTTTCGCAGTTAATCAATCTGTGCTGGGATGCTGATAAAGACCTGCACCTCTTCCATCATATCCTTAACTCCTGCAGTTAGGGCCGGTGCCAGGCTCCTCTGTGCAAGACAGACTGCTCTGTGAAGTGAGCCTGGCAGCTGACATATGAGTCTGACAATGGTTGCTGTCTGTGGTAAGTTGGCAGCCTTGACACCTAAGTGCTATAAGGTCGTAATAAAGGAGAGTGACTAATGTTGAACTGGCTACTATTGTTAAAGCGGCTGCTGTAATTGAAACATTTGCTATTTGGGGAAATACTCAAGCCAGTTCACACAAATGACAAGATGACCTATTTATCTCTTTTAAATTCTAGTGGTTCTAGTTTTTTGGTTTTACTCAAGGAGGTTTTGAGCTATCACTCTGACATTATCCTAATTGCACTTTTTCAGTAGGCGCTATGTCACCATTAGAAAGTCTATCTGACGAGGTCTGTGGGTTTTGTAGAGTAAAAAGGACATTGTTTCAGGAAGATATTGCTACAGTTTCTTTTTTTTTTTTAAAGATCATGATTATTTTAAAGATTCATTATTTTTCTAATTGTAGACAAATCCCATGAAAAGACATATCATTGGTTTTGGTCTTTTGGGGGGATTCAAAACAGAAGGTATATAGAAGCCTTATCCTTTGAATGTTATTTTAAAATCCTGTTAGCACTGACAAAATACCATTCACCTTCATTGCTTTAAGGTGGAAACAGAAATCCCCCAAAAAGATTAGCTCAAGTAAAACTGTGTGTGTGCGTGTGCGGCTGCACGACTTTTGTAAATTGGGTGAACCAACCAATTTGATGATAAATATATCATTTAATATGTAGATGTTTCATCGCTCATACAAGGTTCATTTTGGTAATTAAGTTGTACAGTTGGAGTTTGTTGTCAGTGTGACGATGATGAAATGGAATTGAAGTGAGTGTGATTGTCAGTTTGCAGTTGCTGCAAAGCCTCGGCACGTTGATAGGGAGTCCCACGAGAGTCTTGTCACTCTCGCCAGCGTCGCTGCTTCAACTTATCCGTGCAAACCTTCTCCTTTCTGTCACTCACCCACAAATCCAAACAACGGCCTCTTTCTGCTCCCCTTATCACGCCGACTGACAGGGTCACGGGGTTAGTGCCACATTGGGCATGCTCAGTCATTCACATATTGATATTGATTTATTTTTTGGGGGGACAGTTTATATGTGGGCAGAGAATGAAATGGGGAGGGAGGGGGTCAAGATGGAGAGCAATAGATATAATTCGGCCTGGCGATAGAGGACGGAGCCTTCCCTCTGCCTCTATTCTCTGCTGCGTGCTGGAGTGAAGGAGCCCCGCATCCCGCCGTCCCTCCCTGGCTGCCATTCAGCCCCATCGATCTGACTCAGGGCCCAGCCGCCCCGAGGGAGACCGGGGCTTGGAGCCACACTGCTCTCTTTTGTGGAGGGGAGCCACCGGTTCAGACTGACAGCCGACAGCGCTGATAAAAAATACGTCCCCCTCC
Source organism: Taurulus bubalis (assembly GCF_910589615.1). Lineage (NCBI taxonomy): Eukaryota > Metazoa > Chordata > Actinopteri > Perciformes > Cottidae > Taurulus > Taurulus bubalis. The sequence continues at coordinate 38,636,688 of NC_136589.1, read as the reverse complement.
TTCCTGTATTGTCAGCAGCAGACATGCTGTTCAAGATGTGTAACCTTTAGAAAGCTGGCCAGGCTCTAACCGTCTTGCTGTCGACCTTAATCACTAGGAAGTGGAATATTGCCCAAAGCATCGCAGCCTTTGGCATTCTCTCATCTCTGCAGCCAATCTCGCTGTATTATTTCCCACTGTGATGGAGGAGGCTAGTGGCTTTCCTGTGCTCTAATAATTTAGAAACATCACTTAAGTGAGTCTCTAAGATCAATTACTTCAACACTTCCCGTAGCTGTCTCCATTATATCTTTCTCACATGGCTTTGTCTAAAGATCACTGCCTCTGGCTTATGAGATATGCGTTTAAAGGTTCTTTAACTCGTGTGCTAAACGGCTCTTAATCGTGTACATGTGTTCGCCATGATTTCCCCTCGCCTGACCTGCGGCGTCCCTGTCATTCATTTCTCTCCAGGGAAGAGAAGGAGCGCTGGATCCGAGCCAAGTATGAGCAGAAGCTGTTCCTGGTGGGGTTGCCCCAGTCGGACATGCCCCTGGGGCAGCAGCTGCTTCGGGCGGTGGTGGAGGACGACCTGAGGTTGGTGGTGGTGCTGCTGGCCCACGGCACCAAGGAGGAGGTTAACGAGACCTACGGGGACGGAGACGGACGCACCGCTCTGCACCTCTCCTGCGCGATGGCCAACGTGGTGATCACACAGCTGCTCATCTGGGTGAGTTGGCCTCTCCGGCTTCGAGGGCGAACGGTCAGAGGTGGATGAGCATTGTTGTTGTAGGCATTTAGCGTTTGGCAAGTGATTTAGGAGTTTTAAGTGTGAAAAGAAAGACTTCCCAACAACCAGCAGACCTCTTTAACCTTACCATATGTGCCAGCTTCTTATTACAGGTTTGTCCCCCAGACACCAAGTGTTTAAAAATGCAAAAATTACTGGGATTTTTATCTTTCATAGCTAGCTGTTTAATTATATTTTCTTAAAGTTTACTTAAAAAGGAGCAGTTCCTCCAGAATGACGTAACTGCCTATGAACTTAACACAACTAACTAAAATACATATCGCACCCCAGTAAAGTGCTGCGAAATCAACAGACCCGTAAAATGACCGCAACATGACCGTTTAAATCCTGTTTTAAAGCTTGTGCCATGCTGTTAGGAATAAATAATAAATAGTGAATTATCTATTTATTGATTTAGTCCATTTTAAGCATATATCATTAATATATATCATTTTAAATGTACCGTGTTAATTCCCGGAAGGTTGCTAAAACCCCAATTTTTTTACCCCAAAATACACGTACCTCAGTGGAAGCTTCAGCTGCGAATAAACATGTTCAACATTTCAAAATTGCCAAAATGTAGACTTCCCAAACAGGTTTGAATAATTCACCACATATGAGAATTAATATATCGGCGTTTTTTAGATACAGAATGTACTGTATATTGTATTTATTGTCAAGTACTGTCATAGAACTTTCAAGAAATAAAAGTATGCACAGGGCTCAATGCTCAAATGATGAAAATGTACATTTTAAATAGGAAGCAGTTCATTGCACATTTCTTTTGTTATCCACAAATGTTTTCCCTCTAAAGAGCTAGTAACTGCCAAAGTCTGATCCATTAAAGTTCAGGACAACCACGTAACTGTTTCAGGTAAAACAGAGGCATGGTCAGACATTAGCTGTAAACAGTAGTAGCTATTGCACATACAGGTATCTAAGCCATATATTCATCATGAGTTCAAAAAGATCCAAAGGAGGAAAAAAGGAGAAAAAGGGGGAAACTAAAATGAGCTTCTGAGTAGAATCAGAATGAATAGTTCAACTACACAGCGTTTGCGTTGCATTTTGTATAAAATTAAATAAAAGATAAATCGTATATCTGATCTGTCTTCCATACTCGTCATCTTCTCCCACAGTACGGTGTGGACGTCAAGAGTCGTGACGCCCGTGGCCAGACCACGCTGTCCTACGCCCGGCGAGCCGGCAGCCAGGAGTGCGCCGACATCTTACTTCAGCACGGTTGCCCCATCGACACGAGCAGCCTGACGTCCGTGGCCACCCCCAACATGAGTCGCCGCAACCCCAACCCCAACATCAACAACAACAACGCCCAGTGTGAGCTCAACCGCAGCATCAGCATCATGTAGGAGCCTGGCGAGCATCTGCGGACGAGCACGCGCGAAAGAACCCGAACCCGAACCCGCTCGCCTCTTCCCCAGTATTTCCTCCTCGGTGTCACCCAGAATCAGTACCAACGGAGATAAATCAGGAGTGATGGACTCATTGTTTATATTCCACTATGCCGAAAAGAACTGGGTGTTCAGACATTGTACATTGTTTGTTTTATACTATTATTTTCTATTTCGTTAAATTCGTTCAATCTTGGTCTGAAATGATCACGATCAGCTTTAAGCTCTTTGTTTTTTAAGCTCCAACCAAACAAATGACTTACTTTTGCATTCATACCTACCCTACGAAAAGCATTTCCTTAATGCTTGAACATTTCCTTTTATGTCTTCCCCTTCCGCGACGTGAACTGATTTTATAATGAGCTTGAAATGAGAAAGTTCCTTCAAATTTCCAAGGCTAAGCATAATAGCATTAAACTGTGAGGAATAGTTGTACAAGTGACAAAACACTGATGTGGGAAAGAAACTAAATCTTCCATGATCTCAATGGCTGTTGCAGCTTTAGTAATGATGCATGTCTTCAACACAGCTATCTAACTCATGACATACTATTCATATACAAAGGAAAAGCAATTATAATTGAAGAGTCCAAATGATTTAGATACTTAATTCACAGGAAAATGTGTTCGGATCATCATAAAGTAGTTGATTGCAGAATTCCTATCGGGTGAAAGTGAGTCATTTCCTTCGCCTCCCTCGTTGTGATCCTCCAGTAAAAGTGTCCGTGACTATAAAGGAATTAAGGGGCATAATGTGTTATGGCCATCGAGCCACGTGGATGCGTTCGCGTTGCCTCTTCAATCAAAATTCATTCAGAATGTTAAACGTTTGATTGAAACAGTGAAATCGCACCATTAACAATGTCTTTGTTGGAGTAATTTTTCCAGATTGACTAGATTGTGCAGTTGATTGTTTGACATAGATAGAGACTGGAACATCCATTCACTCCTGTGGCCAAAGGCAGTAGAAGCGGTACTCTCGAGAGCGTTTCTTCTTTTGTTGCTGTGAAATACACATATGATTTTGTGTGTGTGTGTGTGTGTGTGTGTGTGCATGCGTCCGTGCATTACTGTACAACACGTGTGTGCTTATACGTCTTCGTCTGTGAGCAGAGAGCGGCCGGGCATTTCTGTCCATAAACGCTCGGAGAAAGGACACGGGCGAGGAGAAACCTGCAGTGCAAGATGAACATAACTGTGTTTCAATGTACAGCCGTCTGTAAAAAGTAGTTCTTGTTCATTCACCTTACTCCTTATAAGAAACAGTCTCTGACTTTCCTTTTTGCTTCAACCTGTGTGTCGGCCTAAAAGCGGGGAGTTAACAAACTGCTTTTCAAGTAACTGAAGTGAGGATTAAATAGGCAAGGAGATTCATAGAGGGAAGTTAAATTAGTTTGACTCTCTTTGCGTTAATACAAATGTACAGTATTCAACCGACAGATTAATTTATAGTCACGGTAAAAAGTCGCAGTTGGCACAACGTCTACCGTGTATTTTTCCTTTTTATTCAACTGCCATTTTTAAGGTTTTTAATTGTCTTGATTTTATTGGTTTACAAAGGCAGGATGTGTGTTTACAGAGCAAGTTTGTGTACCTTATGTTCAGGATTATGTTTCCTGTTTTGAAGATGTGGTCAAAAGAGGATGGTTTGTAAATCAAGGAGAAAACAACACATTACATTTATTGGAAATATGCTTTCTTGATCAGGTCGATACCACTCTCACCCTCGTGTGTGTGTGTGTGTGTGTGTGTGTGTGTGTGTGTTCGCAGCTGCTGCCAGGAGGCGATTAGCTTAGCCTAGCAAACATTGTATCAAGTTACTCACTCTAAAATTACAAATTGTCATTTTTACATTTCTCTTTTTTTCTCCAAATTAAACAAACAAGAAAGAACATGTTTATTTTTAAGCTTACTTTAAGTTTGTAGGCGGATTTTCAAACTCTGGAGAGACACGCTAACTATCTCCCTGCTTCCGGTCTTTGTGCTAGCTAAGCTAAGCTAACAGCCTCCTGGCTCTAGCTTCATACTTAACGCACAGTCATGGCAGTGGCATCGGCCTTCTCATCTAACGCTCAGCAAGAAAGCAAATGAGCACATTTCCCAAACTGTCTTTCTTTCTCTTCAAGAAATCCCGAAAGCGACCTCAAATTCAACCAGATAGCTTCCGATTGATTTGTACTGTACAAGAGGTACTGGCCTTATTTCTGATTTCTACTTGACCAACTTATTTCCATGAGTACGTTTCAGTGTCCGAGGGGATTACTGAGAGGAGTTTAATGTGTGTGTGTATAGTGATTACCTGAACTGAACCCTTATTTACATAGATGATGAAGAAAACACTAGAAACCTGCCTGTTTTTTCCCCCAGACACAACATGGACGTGTAAATACTAGCTTCATGCTTTTATCTGAAGACGAGCTCCTAGAGAAACAAGCTAAACAGGTTTTAGGTCAATGGTCCCTTTTGACCCATGAACCATATTTTTTTGATATGTTGTTTTTGTTTCTCCTTAGGCATATTTTTACGGTACTTCTGTTTGGTCTCGACATGAACTGAACATCTTTGGTACTTGTGTATAATGATGTACATTTTACATATTTATAATGCAGTTTGTAAATATCTTTTCTTTTTGTTTTTTTTGTTGTTCAAGTTAATTTTCCTTTTACGTTGAGAACGTGAAACGAAGCAAAAGCTAAAGAGTAACTTGTTGTATGCTTGGATGCTCAGCTGACTGTTGACCTATTAATAAACACTCAAATAAAACGAAGTAGCCTTCCCTGCATTTAGGGGAAATTGACACATCTGTCTAGTGTGTGTGCGTTCGTCCATCATCCATCCCGCTCCCACCACATCTGTGCATGACCTGGCGAGGTGATACTGTCTTTCAAATGAAAAGTCTCACTGTCCCTTCATAAAGCACTGCCATTTCACGCTCTTCCCCTTTTGCATGTTCCTTCGTCAAACTTCCTGGAGAAATCCAACATCACCGGAGGAGTCCCGTGAATGTGTCCAAGGCAAATCACCCGAGCCTGTCTTGAGGTAAGTAAAGCAACCTCTCTCCACTTCCTGCTTGTGGGACCCCCAACAGTTCGCTGAAAGAGGATTAAGATAAAGAGCCGGGCTTAGTGTCAGGCAGCACAACGCCGTAGGGAAAAGTGAAAGGTCTCAGTGTTGAGAGGAGTCAAGCCCTCACTAATCTACTTCTTATTTCCTGCTAATCTGGTCTCAGCATATCTTCATCCCCTTCCTCTCTCTGTTGGCCGGCTTTGTCTGAGCTTCATCACCTGGTTTCTCTTCAGTGTTTCCTCTTCCTCCCTCTGCGCTGGCTCGACATGGAGCCACGGTCCTCCGAGTCGCGCTTTAAGGCCCCGAAAACTTATTTTATAAATCAGCTTCCTGTCCAGCACTAATGGGGTCCTGCCTGAGCATGTTGTGGATGTTTCACATGAAGGAGTTATGTATTTCAGTGTTTCTCTGATCTCTTCTGACTGGTTTGAAGTGAGCACGGCTCATTTAGAAAAAGGTAACATTAAATATCCCTGCAGCAATCGGGGGTTTGAGCAATATTTGAATCCGAATCTGATGACAGTTGTTTTGCACCCACAAATGGATCTATTGCAGCAGATTAGCTGGGGATTTGACTCTAAAATAAATGGATCTATTTCTAAACTATAACTTATCTTTATTTAACCTAGATTGTTGTACATTTGCCTGAATATTCAGTGTTATTGAGAAAAACTTGAACATCCAGTAAGTGGTTATTGGGACACTTTGGAGGAAAGGAAACCAGCTGTAAACACAATATTGACATAAATTCAGCTTTTAAACTGATATTAGCAAATATTTGCCCATTTACACATCCAGCACATATGGAGCAAACTCAACTTCATTTAGCATGAAAAAGCTGACAAATGAAGTCCAATATTCACTTTTTAAGTTTTTTGTCTCTTCCAAAATATCTGTCTCTTTAGTGGCTAAATGCTCCGCTATGTTCACCAGCCGTCTGGTTGCTATTTGGTGCTGGGTAGGTAGCGCACAGTTAGGTTTTAGAGCTTTTGTTTTTGAGAGTGAACCAAAACAGTAAAGTAAGGGCCTAAAACAAAATAAAAGATGCTGAAACTGCTCTAGAAGTTCAAATCTGTTGGGTGATGATCTTTCACATAAACCCATTATGTGATATTATTATGTGATCCATTGTTAATATAAAAAATATATATTATAAGTTTAAAAATCTTCATGGGCTTTGAATATCAACAATTTAAGTCCTCGCTTAAACTGAATCTCATTCCTTCCTTGAGAAATGTCATCAAAAGTGCGTGTCCTGTAATTTATCACGCGCCTTGGCAGACCCAGGCCACTTGTGTTTGTTGTGGTGAGACCGGAGCGCTCGCCTGCACTGCTGTGTGTTTTGATATTTCATCAGGGCCAGCTAAACAGTGAGGAGGGCTCTCTGCCGCCCACCTCTTCTCAGACAAATTGCCTCCAAGATTGCAGAGGTGGGTCTGAGGCTGATGGATGGGTACACAAAGACCTGACGAGACCATATTTGCAAACATTAAATCCATATTTCCATAACATGTAGAGGGCTACTTGGCCACGGGCCACTTTAACAGCCTGTTTAGCGAGCAATCGGTGATGAGCCCGGTCGTAACATAAATGTTGCTTTAAGGTGCCGTTTGTCTAACATGTTTGTGTCAGCTTGTCTTCATTTGGACATGTTGCTCCCTGTTTTCTCCTCCTCCCTTCACCCTTTCAACCTCTTTAACCAATAATTATATCCACTCTGCTCCTTCCATCCGAGCATCTCTGCTCTCCTGAATCCCCCTCAGACCTGAACATCCATTTATCAATTTCAGCTCCATCACGTCTGACCGGTGCATCCATGTTGCTCCTCTCTGACTGACCCAAAACTCATGTCTTCATTTCCATATCCTTGAACCTCTCGCTAATCAGCGGATTTCAGCCCATCCGTGCCGCTCTGCCCCTCTTCTCCTGCTGTTTCATCCGCACCGTGCCGTCTTCCTCCTCATCCTCTCCTCTCTCTCCTTTGTCTTACATAAACGCTCCGTTCCCATCACTCTCTCCTCCACCCTTCCCTCCTCTCTCTTTCTCTCCCCTTCCCCGTTGGCTTTTGCCTGCATTTCTCTGTTAATTTGCCTGAGAATGCATTAGCTGTAATGAAGGCTGAGGGCCGAGGGAATCCTCCAGGGTTCCATTAATCATCCCCCCTCAGACAGGCAACCTTGATTACAAGTGGCAAGAAATTCATTAGAGCTGGGCCTCTGACAACTCTTATCTCCGCCACTAGATCTGACTCATTAGGCAGCCAAATTAAAGCTATGATGGCCCTGATGAAACTCATCGCTTGTTTATCTTGTGCGATTTGATGCATCTGCCCATACATCACTGTAGCCACGACCGTCCGGACCCTCCCAAGAAGTCAGCCCTGCAGTCGACGCTGAGCAGCCTGCACTCACACCAGCAGCAAGTAATGAGCTCCCTCGCTTTCCCGTCTCTCTCTCTCCCTCTCTGTCTCCAGGTGGAAATGGTTTAACGTCTTCGCTGGAGAGAACTTCTGATATTTCAATTTGTGATTCAAGGAGCTGAATGGTAAAAGGATACAGATACTGTCTTGAGACGGAGGTGTTCACTTACAGACTATAGCTGTAATGGAAGAGGGATTATTAAAACTCATAAAGGATCTAACAAATTCACAACACGCACAAAATCTGTTAGCCGAATAAAGCAAAATTATTTTGTTTTTTTGATTTGAATTAGAAAATCCTGTGTGTTAACCATTCTTCTCCCTTTGGAATAATAAAATAGTCCCACTCACAGGATCTTGATGACAACAACCACCATGACCTTGTGGCCTCTGAGCTGTATCACAGCTCCTCGTCGTCACCTCCACGGCGCAGCTCACGGGAGCCGAAATAGCCGCTGCACTCTGGCACAACGTCGTGGAATTGACTGTCTGCATTAGTCAGCTCTTGCACTATAATAAAAACTTCCACCGCTCCTTCACATAACCGATCCCTCAATGAATCCCCATCCAAGTGTCACAGTCTTGACATATGAGGTGGTTGCTGGAATAAACTTTATGGGTGCCCTGGTCACGAAGTGTCTATTTGTGTGCTGAGGTCAAATTGAGATAACAATCGTGTGTGTGTGTGTGTGTGTGTGTGTGTGTGTGTGTGTGTGTGTGTGTGTGTGTGTGTGTGTGTGTGTGTGTGTGTGTGTGTGTGTGTGTGTGTGGAAATAAAATGACAGATAACGTGTTTTCTCACAAACCTTCCGTATTCTGGATAAATGTTGGTTAATAAGAGTGCTGGTTGATTTAATAAAATGAGAATACAAAAAAAATATTTGAGGAATCTCGCCCTATCATCATACTTCAACAGGTGCTGCTGCAGCAGCTTTAACATGAGGCCAGAGTCTATTTTGGAAAACCAATCACTGTCTCTCATCTGAGCGGAAGTGAAATTATTCCAACATGAGACGTTTCTGGAAACGGTTCAGAGAAACATGCATATGAATGTTTGCATAAAACGTCGAGCCCTGTTTCCCCTTTCCTGTAAATGGATAGCTATGTGGCTAAACATTATTTTAGTTCCAGATTATTGGATTATTGCAGCTGTATGATTTTTACATTGCCATGCAAGTTTCCATAGTGGCCTATGTCACCATCTTTGCAGATGAGGTCTGTAAGTGGAAATAGTCATGTAGTGTAATTTTATTTATTAGCTATAGGAGTCTATCTTTATATGAAAACCGACCTTTAAATATTGGTTTGCTTTATCTGCAATATTGATCTTTTTTTATTTCTTATCAAATTTCATGAAATATTCTAGGGCAATTAAATTTCATTCTAATAAACTTATTTTTGTAAGAATTTTCTACAGGTGTCAGTATTTAAAGTAAATATCAAACTGAATCTCTCTAGAAATGAGTTATTTAAAGAAAATTACACATTATTAAAGAAAGTATTATAATGTTGTTGTTTTCCACAGAAACAACATTATCAACTTTAATGAGTTGTTAAAAATGCATTTTAAACCCCTAAACGAGTCTTAATAGATCACGTTGATTATTATTTTACCAAAGTAAAATGTGTAGCTCACAGATTAGTCATGGCTGCTGTCGGTTTGGTTGTCTCTGTGACTGGTAGATAAGTTCATTATAGTGAGTTGAATGTTCTCAGTAATGAGGACCCATCAGTCCACTTGAGACAACATGGCCTCCTGAAAAGAAATCAATTGATGTTGCTGTATTTTTTTTTTTTTAAATAAACATATATATATATATTATTTTTTCAGGTACTGATGTTTTAGGAAGAACATATTTATAAAATCAAGTGATTAAAACCACCACGAGGGTAAACGAAGCTGCGATACTGCATCACATAACACAGTCAAGTGTTTGTGAACCTTTCAGTTGCAACGCTTCAGGTTTCCAGTGAAAACTTTCATAAATGTTGAAATGACATGAAAATATTCTCATGATATCATTTAGAATAATTTCTTTCGGATTTTCTTTTATTTAAAATGTGGGTCAATAATATCAAAATTGCCGCCATGATCGCAGTTTGTACAGAGTCGCCACATTTTCTTTTTAATTTTCGCTGGACACAATAACTCCTATACATTTTTACGCGACCATAAAAACATATTATCTCCGCCATCTAAACAATAATAATTCAACTTGGATTCCAACTTTCGTATAAAGCGATTTATTAGGTCAATATACTTTACAGATGTCCCTTGTTTGGTCATTATTTCCTTCACATCTTTTCTCCCTCCCCCGCCACAAATATCTGTCCAAGGTGGTTCCTTCAGTTGCCAAACAAAATGTAAAACGTCCTACATGCAAACGTGGTCAACAAATTGTACGCAACACAAAAACTAAAAATTCAGCTTCACCAAATGAGGACATGCACATAATCAACAGAACATTTTGGCCCAACATATAAATACTTAAAAAAATCTTTACAGCCTCCTCTCATAGTGCCCATCTGTACCAATTTTTACCCATTTATATTTACATATTCACAGCAATAAATAAAAAATGACAGCGTATCGCCAAATAAATGATCTGTCTGCGAGCAAACCGTCTCACCTCTCAGACAAAAAAAAAAAAAAATCGAATCCTCCATGTTTGTGCGTCATGCGTTCAACGAATCAGTGGAAGATAGTCAATGTAAGTTTGTTTTTTTAATCATTATTCATATTTTTGACTTTCATCATGAGTTCATGGCCTGGTCCCTTGCTCTATCTGTTGGTGCTGACTCCTCACAGCAAACCTGTTGACGTGCACGGGGATGGGGACCACGATTTTGGGGTTCCTCACCGGCTCCCCCGACCGGTTGTTGACGTTGCCGGCTTTGATCCGTTTCCACTTTGCCCTGCGGTTCTGAAACCAGATCTTCACCTGCACCTCGCTCAGTTTAAGCGCGTGCGCGATCTGGGAGCGCTCAGTCAGAGAAAGGTACTTTTTACAGTGAAACTCCTTTTCAAGTTCGAGCAGCTGCTCGCTGGTGAAAGCTGTCCGTCTCCTGCGGCTCTTCCCCGCCGAGCCGCCGGTCGGCAGCGCCTCCTGCGAGCCGGTTTTTAGTTTGCTCTTCTGGGACAGCGAGCCGCAGTTGTTGCCGTCCGAGAAGCTTTCGTTCTCGCTGTCCGCGGAGCTGTCCTCCCGGTCGCTGCACGCGGTGTCTGCGGATTTGAGGTCCAGCTTCTCGTCGTCCGAGCTGTACAGTTTGGTCTCACCTAGGAAAGGAAAGAAGAACAGACAACATCCACGTTGAGTCTTTTGAGTCTGCGAGCCCAATAAAAAGGGGCGACCATTACGCAATGTCTCCAAAACGTTATACATCAATCATGGTGTGTTTTTTAGTGAGCTGGGAGAGATAACTAGTGAGCTGAAAACACTCTAAATGTTGATTTACAAGCAGCAACATAAATTCGACTCCTTTTGGGCCTTTTTACAGCTGCCCTTGTTCTGCAAGTTGTCACTGCAACTGTTTCTGGCAACTTCATCTCCCTGCAAAATCACTCTATACTGAAGTTTCCTTAAAACGTTATAAAGCATGCCCTCCAATTTGTTCTAATAGTATGACGAGCAATTCAGAATTCAGGTCAATACAAAAATCCAAATGTTTTCATCCGGTCACCAGGTTGCATCCCCATGAATGTGTGCTATAATACATGTATCATAAATAATTCTGTTACTCTGCCACGATGGCAAAAACTGATGCAAGATGGGTTTGACTTTTTATTTTAATTGGACCAAACACTTTCTCCAACAACCTCTGCTTTGAACGCCTTTTACGCACAACGGTCACTATATTTTACGCAACAGCTGTGAGGGTTTGTATCTGATGAAATACCATAAATAAGTAAAGAAATGAAGTAGAGGCCGAGCTTACCTGATATTGTTTGAAAAGTTTCCGAGAAGTTCAGCCGCTCGGAGCCCTTGTCCCGGCTGTGCAGCTCGTCAGATTGCGGACTCTCCTGCCTCCTCGCTCCGGGGTCCGCGGCGCTCAAACGGGGACCTGGGAGTTCCTGCGGTGGGTAGAAGCTGTCCGGAGGATCCGAGAAGCTTGGCATCGTCGCGGTGAGCGCCACCATGGATGGCACCCCCTGTCCCAAACTGGCACAGAACGTGTTGGTGAGCCGTCCCGCAAAAGAAGCCAAAGGCGCGAGTGGAGGTAAACCAGACGATAAAGGCGAGTGTGCCAAAGCTTGTGACATCACCAAAGGTCTGTACGGCATGAACATCGGGTAGCCCGTGTAGAGCAGGTGTCCCGGTCTGGGCTGCGGGGTCCCGATCAGGGAATCGATTGAAAACGCCGTCCCGTGGCCGATTGGTCTCTGCATTTTTGCAGGGAAAAACACTTTTTTGTTTTATTTGGTGGAAACTTGGAAGGCAGGTGTCCTTTTTTTGTTTTCTCCCCTCGGCGACGCGCAAAAAGTTTCAGTGCAAAGACGGAGTGGATTGAAAGTAGATCCTGTGCCGTCCTGTCATCCCCGGGAGTGGACTGACTGCTTCTCGGGATCTCTGCGCTCTATATGCGTCAAGGCTGTAGGGCGCTTTTGTTGTGAGCCCCACTGCTACCTTTCCCCCTCTTATTTGTCACACACTCAGACATAAACACACGCTCTCTCTCTCTCTCTCTCTCACTCTCTCTCTCTCTCTCTCTCTCTCTCTCTATCTATCCATCCACCCCTCTCTGCAGCTCCTCCCCCCAGCCCCTCTCCAATGTGTGCCTATGTGACGCGTATACGAGAGAGAGAGAGAGAGAGAGAGAGAGAGAGAGAGAGAGAGAGAGAGAGAGAGAGAGAGAGAGAGAGAGAGAGAGAGAGAGAGAGAGAGAGCGCGCGCATTGGTTATCATCTGCAATACAAGGGGAATGAAAAGGGGGTGTTTCCCTGGGGGCTCATCCATCTTCCTCAAATTACGCTTCATTTCCTTATTCAGCCTCTGACTTCTTGGCCGTCTTGAGAGGCGGTAGTTTCCCAGTGAGACCAAATCGCCCTCCTCCCCTTTTGCCAGGTTCCACCATTGACTGCAAAACGGTGTGAGAGAGACTGCTCCAGCCCTTCCCCTTCTATAATCGTTGACCACACCAACCCAATCAGCTATTATTAATTTTGATTGATGATAAGTAATTACTCTGGATTCAAGGGACAGCGTAAAACAACGGTGGCTTTTGTTGAGGGATATTGGGGGCCGATGGGCCATCGGAGTCGGGAGGGGAGGAGAAGGCAGATGTTTCTCTCTCCGCAGCTAAAAACAATGCGTTGGGCTTCAAGAGAGAAGAGAGAGAAGTGCCGCAACAATTGTTCCCTGGAGAGAGATACTTTGCGCGAAATTAGATTCGGATAAAAGGCGTTTATGCGAGGTCAACTGCGGTGTGCACGCGGACACATTGTGCGCCAAAGTCAAATTGGAGTGATTCCTACGTTGTTTGAACTCGGGGGGGATTTATTTAAAGAGCTGTGAATGATAAACTTTTAACGTCTCTTACCGATCAGCTGTCACGTAAATCATCCTTTATAACGTTTTTTTTTTTATTTTAATAAATATATTTAAATGAAATAATGCACACAGTTGTAATGTATTCCTGATACAAAGAGACAAAAAAAAACCTCTTATATTTTCTTTAAGCAGTGGTTTAATCGCAGATCATTTCACCTTTTTAAATGGCAATGGGAGCTGATGATGATTAGCCCTATTGAGTCCTGGTGCCCGGGCTCTCCAACTGGTCGCCTGATTGCACGAGGACATAAACATATCACAGACTCTGATTAGCAGTGGAGGGCCCGGCCAGGATAATTCTTATAATTGCAAGTGACTCCAGCAGCACCTCTCTCTGATCTATTGAAACCGTTTGCTCAGCTCCCCTTTTTAGAGGACCTCTAATGTTACTCAGCTCCTCTTTACACTTTGTATCAACCATGTGTTTTTTTTGGCGTCACGTTTTTTTAATGACCAAATACAATTTACATTCATATAGAATATTTATCATATAAATCTATTTCTGGTCTACAATATGTCTTAAATAGGCCCAGCAGGAAATCACCTGTTTATTAAAAAGATAGTGCTGAAAATCTTATTAATGCTGTTTTATCATTATACAATTAATTAAATTAAGACAGCAGATAATTAACATGTGACCATAATGATTCCTTCAATATAACGTTTTCTTCCTGTCTGATATGAGAGACTGACAGACATGGGAAACTTCCTTTGAATCATGTATTTTTTTATTATTTCTGAATCATAAGACCATGTTAATAACTTTATCGTAACCTCTAGATAAAAGCCCAAATCACAATCGTTATTCCACACGATTTAGTTTCATCTTGTTTTTAAAGTTGAACTTCCAACGTGTCTCTTTATATTTACAGTGTAGTTTGATAACAACGGCTCGATCTGGTTTAAAAATACATTCATTTTATTTAATTAATATAAAAACCGAGAGTAGAGAAAAACAACGACTATATAAGCAGCACACAAGCACGAGAGAAGAAAGGGAGAAAACAGGAAGGCAATAATAAAACAACAATAGATTACATGGCCATGGTGGAATATTTTATTTTACATAAAGCATATTTTTGATAGAAAACGCCTAATTACAATAATACCGGTGGGAATAATTATTTATGCAAATATTTTAAGGCCTTAAATCGTCACTTTGTCCATTAACATCAAACTACCGCAATAAGTATATCATGTATAAAAACACAAGTGTCTGAGCCTTTTCACTACCATGTGCAGAAGTAAAAAAGAAAAGAAAAGTGGTCTTAAAATATATTAAAATATAAAACAAATGGTATACCTGCCATGTTTTTGATCAACTTTAGTCAATAGCTCCCTCTTGTGGTGAAGAATCCAGTGTGTCACTCACTGGAATAAAAGTGACAAGAGAACCAGCAGCTGCTTCTTAACGTGTGGCACAACAAGCATTGAAACATATGAAGTGTACTGATGTACACTTGGTGGCACTATTTAAATCTTGATTTAATCCTGACTCATCAGCTTCTTCCTCACGTGGCAGCACTCGGCCTTCATCAGGACTCACACTCACTCGTTCAGTGGACATAGCCTCTGTACTCCAGCAGCAGGTAGTTCTTGATGAAGGTGGGCAGATCCAGTTTAGGGACCACCTTGTGCACCCGGCCCTCCAGGAAGGTCCTGATCCTGAAGCGTGCCAAGTGCTGCAGGGTGCGAGGAGCCTGTGCCAACGAGAAGACGGACTCATAGAAGTCTTTGTGCCCCTGTTGAGACAAAATCACAGACGAGATCAGTTGATATCAATTTAAATACAATAAAGAAATGGAAAGAGAGACAGACGACTCTATTTAAATGTTTTTATCTTAAAAGAAAATTCACGGGTCTAACTTTATGAATAAACTATTTAACAAGCTTGCCTTCAACGCCTCAGATGACACAGACTCAACCCAGGCGTCTGTGACTTTGAGGCGACTGTAGGCGTTCAGCAGGACCTCGATGGTGCGTGGAGATCCACAGCAGTGCTTCAAAACCTGCAAAGAAACCACCACAACATATAGGGCACCGATTCATATAATCATCATTTAAGTTCATGAGCGAGCTTGTGACTCCATAGAACTGGAGAAATAAAGTAATTAAACACTTGTGAAATGAACAGATTGGTCTTCCCTCCAGGGGTTTAACTGGAAATTATGCAATTAGTGCTAATTAATCTCCTATTAACACTTGCCTAATTAGGAACCAGGCATTTTGTCTAGTGCACGTGGGTTCACTGATGGTTGTAGTCTGTTTCCCGCAGAGTGCAACACTTCATGTTGTGTCATGCAATGGGAATGATTTGAATGTGAAGTTGTGAAGTCTGGAATATTGCAAGGAACAATTTAGCGTTTCCAGACTCCTTCTCAAGGTGCCACATGTGCAAGAACGTGCTAATTATGCAAAATGAAACACCTTGATGAATAATTGGTGCATGCTGTAAATACAATGAACTAGTTCAAACCAGTGTGGAATGCTTTGGCTTGATATGGAATGCATGTGCACACTTTAATCATTTTAAATAACATGTTGCTTTTGATGTCCCACCGTGGGCAGAGCTCCAGGCCACACCCGGATGGAACCGTGGTTGAGCAGAGCTCGGACGATCCTCTCGGGCTGATGGGAAACCTTGTAGCAGGCCATCTTCAAGATGTTGTGCATGGGCGCCTCGCCGCCGTACCCCATGTCGTTAACGCAGGCTCCGTTGGCCAGCAGCAGATCCACAAGATCTGGATTTGCATTCTTACAGGCCATGTGCAGAGGGGTGTGTTTGTCTTGGTCCACCGTGTGCACGTTGGCCCCCGCCCCCAGCAGCATCTGGCACACCTTGAAGTAGCGCTCGAGCTCCTGCACCTCCTGGGGCTGTGCACAAGCAGCGATCAGGGGAGTGAAGCCCTCGTTGTTCTGCTTGTCCACGGCCGCTCCGTAGCGCAGGTAGAGATCGGCGTGCTCTGGGAGGCCGTTGCTGGCCGCCACGTGTAAGGGAGTGTCGTTCTCGTCCAGAGTGCGGCCGTTGATCGCTGCTCCGTACTGCAGGAGATTCTTGGCACATCTGCAGACAGAATTCTCAAGTTGTATTCCCACATAAACATCAGATAACTGCACCCTGCTTGAGTCTGGTAGGACCAGTAGCTTGTGACGGCTAATGTTAGAAAAACAAGCAGCGAGCAGATTTCATTACTAAAGTGTGATTTCGCGGACCTGTTGACTCTCCTCTTGCGTTTGTTACACTTTCAACATTTGTTCGACTTTACTCACTCAAGGGATTCGGGGCTTGTGCAAAAGTGCAACGGCATGAGGCCCTCCTCAGTGACAGCGTTGGCGTTGGCGCCATGGATCAGCAGCAGTTTAGTACACTCTGGCTGGCAGTTTTCACAGGACTCATGCAGGGCCGTGGTGCCGCCGGGGGCCTGGTCCACATCGGCCCCCCGCTGCAGCAGGAGCCTCAGGCAGTCGGTGAAGCCTCGGCTAGCCGTGATGTGAAGTGGCGTGGTCAGCTCCTGCTCATAACTCAAGGACCAAAGTCCTGCCAGCAGCAGAGAGGCAAATACAAAGTCAACTTTGAGCTTAAGCACGAGGAGCACTGTAAATAAGCACGTTATCCAAGAGTTGTTTTGCTGTCAATCAGAATATACATCATAACATTTTCAAAGAATTGATGGTTACATGACTCTTCCCGACACTCAATAAAAGGAGTGAGTCAGCAATTTTGCACTTCCTATTCCCTTGACTCAAATTTATAGTTTCTTTTTCAATGGGTTAGATGCCTGAAATCAAGCCTGCGGTTAACATAAGTTTAAGATATTTTAACGTTTTTGTTCTACGACATAAAATACGTCAGTAAATGTGCCACTCGTGAATGTTGAAGCTTTATCGTCTCTTAAAAAATGTCGGTTGCTAACAAGTGGCTCGAGGAGACAACAAAACGCCATCTTGCCGACTGGTCTTGCCTTCACAGCATCATTGTGCGTATTCGCGCTCAAACAATTGTTTATAGCCTAACGTTAGCTTTTTACTTCTGGCGATTGTATTCACGCTTCAAGTGTTGATCTTGCTGAACAAAATGTGTAAGTATCAGTATTTTGTGTTTGTCCCAGAGCTTATTTTCTGCAATAATCTAAAATCCAATGGAAATATTCCACTTGCTTTTTGTCCAAGGAACCAGTGCCATGCAAACTGAAGAAAAATACGTCATCCCTGCAGCACTTTACAACACGCAATAAAAAAGGTCATACATTTTTCTTTTTGCATAACTGCAGCCAGTTTGATTTCACAATCACAGCTCTGATAAACCCACTCAGGCCTCTGTAGTTAAATCTGAAGTTCTTCCATTCCTCGATGTTGCTGGTGTCATAAATGGCATCGATGAGGTACTCGTTCTCGTCGTCTTCGTCCACGATGCTGAGAAGCGTCAGATCATCGCCCACAATCAGAGAGTTCCAGAACTGCAGGACTGAACCCGAGGCCTTGGCTGTGGCGATCACGTCGTTGCGGTACTTCTTTGGCTTGTGCCACTTTACCGCTGGTGCTACGTAAGCCATGGATTTGTTTTTAAGGTTTAAGGCTGGTTTATCCTGGAGGAAATAAGCGCGTATGATGGTTGTTTGTGCAGATGGGGCTATTTCAGGCTGCTGTTATGTGATATTCAGCTTGACCCGGTGAGGCTGGCCAGCAGTGACTGCTGTGTTACTGATTCAGCTCATTCACTCAGGTCACTGGACAATTCTCGTGCACTCATGAAGTTTAGGAGAAGCACGTTGTTTTAAAAAAATGGTTATGAGTAACACCCGGTACACTTCCGTTATTCGTGGTATGTGTTCATACAACATTTTAACTTGGAGTTTTGATCATTAATTTGCAGGGACTCAACAAAATCAATAGTCTGTCTCCATTCTTTAGTGACAGGCCCCAACTGAAGCCAGCTCTGGAGTTTGTTTATGTGGTGACACATGGTGGTTTCTATAAATATTGCCTCGTGTTCTTTTCTACAAATATCACATCACTGTCCCTTTAAAATTAAATACTGGCTCAAGGGGAGTTGCACCAGTGACATACGGCTTGCAGTTGCATTTTGTGCTTTAAAGCAGTGATTTACTTCTTTTTTTCCCACAACAACCAATATCTATATACACTTTTGTGAATTTTGGATGCAAATCTCCAGGAAATTAAATAAACTCACACAGCTGTGCCAAATCATACACATTCCTGAAAGAATATCTAATGAATGACAAATGTTGTCTCTCACCGTCCCCCGCGGGGACCCAGCGCATGTCCCCTCCCTGTGGCTCGATGATGAGGTTTGCCGTGGATCCTCGAGGAAAGAGGTGCTGCACGGCCTGCAGGTCTCCTGTGTACAGAGCGTTCTGGACGACCGCATCTTGGCAGACGGCCGGCGGCAAAGTGCTGGACCTCAGCGGCGCCCTGTCCCTGATCTCCTTCTTCAGCATGTAGCGATTGAAGTGATGGCTGGTCAGCTGCTTCTTGTACTTTTGTCTCTCCAGCATGTCTTCATCGAGTTCCAGAGAGCGCAAGGCTGTGGACGTGAAGACAAAGCTACCCAGCGACATGCTGAGTGTGTTCTCTTACAGGGAAAAGAAGTGGTTGTGTGAGATGTGTGTGAATAAATGAGGGAGGCCGTCTTAAAAAGACCCGTCTCTCTGCTGCTGTTGTTGTTTCTTTCTCCCTGGCTGATGTCCACTATGTGGCCGCCGGCTGTTCACAGGTTTGGTTCACAGAGTTGTTTTGATATTCGGTATGAGACCCTCCCTGGAGTGTGACAAGTAATGCTATTTTTATGTCTCACATGCAGCCGCTCGAGCCTCTCCTATTCGCCTGCAGCAAAGTTACAGCCAAGAAGTGTCTCTGTCAGGTTGCAAGTACAAATGAGTTGTTCTGTAACTACAATACATGCTGTTTTTAGGGGGCAATAGAACATATATTTATGCAATGACATAGTATCTTATTAGGCAGAACCTGAATCAGCCACAAATGGGAAGCTTGCTTCCTTAAAAAATATATATTCCTGTCACTTTATGCATTACTATTGAAAACAGATCAACACACACAAAATAAATAATACTTGTTCACTGATTCCTGTTGTCATATTGTGCACATTCTCTAATAAAGTATATTTAAAAAAAATAAGTATATATATATATATATATATATATATATATATATATATATATATATATATATATACAGTACATATATATCGTGGTCCAAGCCCTCTGAGGCAAATTTGTGATTTTGGGCTATACAAAATAAACTGAAATGAATTGAATATATATATATATATATATATATATATATATATATATATATATATATATATATATATATATATAGGTAGCATTACATTTTAAAGTTCATCACATACCGCTTATTGCAGATATATTTCCACCTCTTGTACTCTGAATGTTCAGAGCAAGAATAGTTTAAAGGGTCAAGACATTGTATTATAAATTGTTTCCATTCCCAGCAAGGCTTTATTAAACTCAACTCGAAAAAGTAATAGGTGGATTTTGGACATCTGGGCAACTTTTAAGGTTAAATTGTCGCCCTGGCATTTTTCTGAGAGGAAGAGCAAACGACAAAGCCCTTATTGTAAAGCCCCTGTGAGTGTTGGCAAAATGTATTTTTCTGCTCAGTAGTTTTTTTTATTTTATTTCAAGAGCCTTAATGGATTTTATGTATCCACATGGCTCCCTGCATTAGAACATTAGGCTGAATGACTGGCAACCGCTGTGTCACTCTGCCCCACGTGTAGCGTAGTGATGGCGGAGGGACGGCACATAATTAAGCCTCTAAAGCCTACTCGCTTGGCATCTGACAAACATCTCTTTTGACTGATGGACCATCATTTTCCTAACGCTGGAAACATTTCTATCCAGCAGCAAAACTGCTCCCATCCTTTAACTCTCTAAACACCAAGTGATGAATTTTCTGAGAGTGATTAACTTCTCTATTATAATGTGCTGCATTGGACACACAATGTACAAAATTGCTCATATTTTAATGTCTGTTTATCCACCTCTGTGTTGGAGTCCATCAAAAATGCATGTAAGCTCTGTGGAAAACAAGGTCGGCACCACAGGTGAAGAAATACGTGATATTTGTGGAGAGGTGTTGCCTCCTTTCCCATTTGAAAACGCGGAAGCATCGCTGCATCTCATCTATACCTTAACGACTGTTCTGGTATGGAAATCAAGGTCATTTATTTTATGTTACAGTTTGGTAATAGATGCCACATTAAACTGAAGGCGAGTAAGAGTTTCAACTTTGAAAACACACATTACCAGAGAGAGACTAGGAATATTGTTTTTGCGGCTGGAGTACATCCTTTTAAATGATACACATAATGAGTTTATAATATGCATCTGGGCTACCTCCTCTCTACTTTGATGTCTTCCAAATGGCCCGGGTGTCATCAACAAAACATGTAGGCACTTTCCCGCCTCATTGACTCCCAAATGTATTTTAAATATCATTCCTGGTAACGCAATTATTTAAAACGCTGAACTAAACACTTACTAATGGGGAAAAAGACAGCGACTTCGATAAATTCATTTCTCAAATGGTAGGCATTCATGTTTCTTTTCCTTTTTTTCTTCTTCTGCTTCTTCTTCCTTTGTGAAGCGGAGGCAACCCTGATGACAAAAAAAAACAAAAACATCAGCAGTAGTAACACCCCCTGGCCCCACAGCCCCCCGTGGACATATTAAATCTTTGGTTTCCTCACATTACCCACCAGAAGCTGCCTCTCCGAGGTTTTCTACATCGTGGTCAACCTTCCTCTCTCAAGGCGGCGAGGGGCTGGACATCAGCAACAGGCCTGATGAGAGTGAGGCACTTCATTTATGCAATCATAGGCAATTAGTTCCCTCTGATTATGTGCCTCTTAATGCTGTTTTGAGTACTGTGGCACACAGTACTACAGAAAGAGATTAAACTATAGCCCTCCCTCCACACTGAGCAGTCATTTAATATACTGAGAACATAATGAAATGTACACAGTAATTACAGTAATATTAAATGCTAATGGCTTTGCAATTGGATCTGAAACAGTGTGCACCCAAAGAATTCTAAGTTTAGAGAGTGCCACCATGACATCAGAGCAATCAATTACCCATCAGGTGTTTCTTTTGTTAATGATTTATGTGTTACCTATTGTTATTCCTGTCAGAGGAGGCACGGTCCTGTCTGGCACATGGGCGCGCCTGTGCCGGCAAGAGAGCAATTAATATGTAATTTACACATTGTATTCACACCGAGGGGAGTTGGAGAGAGAAATAGAGTCTTGGGTTTGAATTCTGGTCGAATACGAGGTCACTATGGAAACGTGATGGGAGATGATGAGCACGCGTAATTGGCTGACGACATTATCCGAAGGAAAGCTAGTTGCTGCATTTACGCCTTTGTCTGCTGATTCTGATTTACACTTTGGCTTGTTCTAATTTTTCTAATATCGTGTTGACTTTGGCAGTCCACACAGACACATTAAGATAGACACACACACACACACACTCACTCTCAATGCCATTAAAGCACCTTTGATAGCCAATCACTGATTTCCTTCCATATATATGGCTCATCAGAGTCCACAACGGGGCTTTAACAATATTCCCTGTTTGCAAATCTCCCCCAGGTCTCATCTGATGCTCAGGATGTTGGTGGAGAAACCTAAATGAATTTATCGAGCCTTGAATTGAACAGTAGCTCCAAACTATTCCGTGGAAGCGTGATTACTTTTTCTGTACTCTTTTCGGCTCTGAGCCCTCCACCTTTTAATGTATTGAATTGGTCTTTACAGATTCCAATTGTCTCTCAATGCACTGATCACCACGCAAATAGCCCTTTGTTTCATCATGACAATTGAGAGGTTCATATTTCAACCTAATAGTCCTGTATAACTTTAACCATCTATCACAACCTCATTTCATTGCGGCTGCAGTTAATACGCGCTTCCCTGCCAAGTGGAACATTTTCTAATGATGCACTCGCACACGAAAACAAGGCAAGCCAGCCCGGGCTCTGCATCAGTCACTAATGTGTCCATCCATAATGTGTTCATAGCAGTCTGCCTAAAGGAGTCAGCGATGACTACCACCAGGCATTGTGCACGAGAGAGGATACGGGGAAGGGTGCAAGATGCAAAACCTAAATGGGCATGATAATCATGAACAAAGTTAGAGCCATCAAAGGCCGTATCACCCTCATAATAACATCTGAAGGTTTTGTACATCATTACCAAGAATACTGGGAAACATCTAAAATGGGTATCTGAAGAATAACAGTCAGCGGCGGGAGTCACATCCAAGTGCATTATCACAGTGAGCCTGGCTTTGTAGGATGTTGACACGGGTGGCCTATTAGGTGCATGTAAAGGCTGATTTAAACACCATCCTAATTAGAAAGACCTTTATCAGTTCCCTCCATTTTATGCAGATTGGACTAGTGCAAACGCAAGTGCTATTATCCTGTAATCAAGTACTATTCAGTTGAGTGCCGTCTTTTCAAACACTGATTAGAATGCATAACAAGGATACAATGTTGCATTAGTTCATAAATATGTACATTTTTAAAGTTAACTGAATAATTGATCTTGCCAAGTTTAAAAAAAAAAGAAGAAAGAGACATCTTTTAAAACAGACCATTGCTTATTGAAATACGAATGACCTCTCGTATTTCATTGTCATGACACGGGAGATGGATGATGATTACAATGGAGTCAGAGCTATGCAATTATTTTTCTTCTGAAAACCAAACAATAAGTTTAACACTTCACCTGTTTTGAAGACATTTATAGATCCTCATTTTATTATTGAGCTAACGGTAGCACATAAACATGTATAGATTGATAGATACCTTCCTTTCTCAGCTTGAAGAACACATCCCAGAAATGTATTTGTATCATCATTTAATGCATTTTTCCTTAAAGAAAAAAAATCATCTACCCTATATTGTTGACATTTTACTTGCGGCATAGCAAACAAGCAAAAAACGGTCACTTCCGGTTGCCATCTTTGTTTGGACCGTTGCAACTTCAGAAACAAGTATTACAACGTGCAAATGCCTTTTGTTTTTTGTCACACCAAGTTATCTGACTGACAGTAGCTACACTTTGGTACAGCTCCAGTTACGCCGTCGTCACCCTCTCAAAGGCGCCCGCACGCGCGCACACACACACTGATATGCTGACAGTTATTACAAAACCATTAGTTGAAATGAGGTTTATCAGAATGTGACAAATATGTTGGGGGTTGGCAAAGTATATGTATGTATTACCTTTGTAATAAAATGAAAAAACGCTGTTATTTTCAGACAAAAAGCACAATCACTGGATATTATCTATGAAGAGCACCGAGCAGATACAGAGGTGTTAATATAAATAGATGCACGATCATACGGATTCATGTGGGTTATTGTAACATTGCACAGTTGATTTCACCAAGTAATAGTTTGTAATGGGAACATTTATAGCTGTAATGTAGAGAATGAGGTCTATTAAGTCAAAGACAGAGTCAATATGTACAATTGCGCCATCTAGTGTCAATACGCGTTACTACTGTACCGTGTAAAAAGAGAGGATTAAAAAAAAAAAAATAATAAAAAAAAAAAAAACTCCTTTTTGTTGCTTCAGTTTATTGGAAACAAACCGGGTCACAAAAACCTCGGAGCCCCTCGTCACAACAACGACGACCAGGGTGTGGAAGTCCTCATTTGGAGCTGGTGTACTTGGTGACAGCCTTGGTTCCCTCAGACACGGCGTGCTTGGCCAGCTCCCCGGGCAGCAGCAGCCTCACTGCGGTTTGCACCTCTCTGCTGGTGATGGTGGAGCGTTTATTGTACTGAGCCAGCCGGGACGCCTCTGTGGCGATCCTCTCAAACAGGTCATTGACGAAGGAGTTCATGATGCTCATGGCGCGGCTGGAAATCCCCGTGTCCGGATGAACCTGTTGAAGGCAGTTAAATGTAATTAAGAAAGCCGAAAACATAGAAAAAAGCAAGGTGCTCCTTTTTTTTTTTACCCACCTGTTTCAAAACTTTATAGATGTACATCGCGTAAGTCTCTCTTCTTTTGGCTTTTCTCTTGCCCTTTTTCTCACCTGAACTCTTCCCCTTCTTTTTAGATATGTCATTAGTCATTCTTTAGATGGTGTCAATTATTACAGTTGAGACTATTAAGGCCGTCAACCCGCTGTATCAAGTACTTTAGGAATAGTTATCCCGGTTGTCTGGCTAATGAGCAGCTGTTTATGTAGCGAGCGTTAATTACTGACTGATTTAGCTCACCTGCTTTGCTTTGGTAACGGATACGCTCGCGCTCCATATAGATATAATGAATGACTACGAAAACGAATACACCTGGAGTCAAGAGGCCATTCAACAGTATACATTGATTTAATGTTTTTTTTTTTTTTTTTTAAATGTTAATGCTTTTCGTACGGCAGTCTTGCACAGTAGCCATGTGATAAATGGAGGCTGAGTTTTTCGTTGCACATAATACTCGTGTCCACCTGGTGGCAGACTTGCACCAGTTTGAAGGCTGCATGAATTCTGTCAACTGGGGTTGTTTACCTGTAATATATTACACTGTAATCCGTTGCAATCTTCCATGCAGCTAGCAGCTAACGAGGGTTTATTTGGATGGCATAATACTTTTTTTTTAGCTGCATTTTATTGTTTTTTTTTTATAGTTTAAGTAAGCTCACTCTTGATTCACATGTAGACCTGCTCTGTTTCCTAATCCTAAATATACTAATGTACACTGAGGCGATGCGTATTAAATACAATGTACGGTATTATGAGCAAGGCTGGATTAAACCAGGCACTTGCTCCCCAGGTTAATTTTGCCTGATAACGTTTATGGCAAACGTTTGGGAATTTGCACTATTCATGTCTATTCTTATTGCTTTCTAATATAGTGGAGGAGTCCTATGTTAAGTTAGACTGTATTTACTTGCTACATTAACTATTCTGTGTCTAAACAAACTGCTAATTGGGACTAATTGCAAAGACTATTCAGCCTTGTACTCCTGATTGTCTTTTAGGTTCCTGGGCAAATAATACTTACTGCATATTCTAAACATATTATCTCATCACTCTCAGATTGGAGAAAAAAATGATCTGATACAGTACTAAATATGCAATAATCAATGTCTTTGCACCAATAAGTGCACAGTGGTCGTGGAGGGAGCCCTCACTGGGCTCTGAGGCCCCCTAGTGGACGAGGTTTAGTTAGCGCTACTGTGGTGTCTAATTGTGATGATGTGGGTATTTGTTTGTTTAGTAATGATGAGTTTACATCCCTACACTTGTGTGTAATCCTGGACATCTTTATGTGCAGGAAATCTTTCAGACACATTTCTGATTTTCATGCTGATAATTGGGTGCATGCTCCAGGCATGTAATTTCTTTTTATCAGATCTTTGTTGTGTAATTCAGGATGAATGGTTGTCCCTAATTATATCTAGATTTGATTTAAAAAAACCTGTCAACATCCTCTGACTTTGAACACAAATAATTAATTTGCCTTAAAGCATTGGATTCCCCATATCCCACAATGTTATTGTATTTTTCAGATTTCAGTTGATTATCATTACTATTTTAATAAGTAGATATTTTCTAATACTGACATACCAGTTTAAGTAAGAGCCAATAACACAATTCACAAATACATACCTTTGTCTGATGTTTGTGTGTTGTGATACTATGCTTCTGTATCACAGACATTTTATCTTTGTGATTGATGAGACCCAAGGCACTTAAAGGAACTGAACACAAATACTATCTTTTATCATTCAAACACATCTCTCTCAATGGTAAAGCGCTTCATCATGCTCTCTCTTTACTATCATACCAGAGCTTGGGACAGTCTCACTGGCTTTAGTTAAGCTCCTGAGGTTTCACTCAAATGCTGACATGCATCCATGCATAATCTCAGATAAATAGGGAATAAAAAGCTGCTACAAACTCACTCTCTATCAAGTAGGCGGTTTAGGTCGTATAGAGTGTGAAGTAAATTAATAGAGAGTTTTGAGCAGCGGAGCTTCGTCATGGACACGTTTTGGTTTTTAAATAACTCTGGGATCATTACAGAAAACCTTTAGCAAGTCCCAGTTATTTACTTTAATGTTCACAAAACAAGATGTCAAGAGACACATTTATATCTGTCAAGTAGTAGTACACACACAAACAACTCTGCTCACAAAACAGCAAACATCTAGGCCGCTGTGGTTTCAGCAATAATGTGTATTCAGCATAAGCAATATGACATTTTGAATCGAGTAGAGGCCCATCCATATTGTTTTGTCTTCAACATGAAAGGCTTTTCCTGTAACACTTCACTGACCCTCTGGTGTTCTAGATTCACAAGTAAAATAAATCACAAAAAAAGAAATAAAAGCAGATTTTTGATGAAGAACTTGGAACATTTGGGTTGTGAATGACACATTTGCGTTCCAATTTGAGCATGTATTTCTGCCAAATTGCTTCAAGTACATTGCCATTCTCGTATCCAGGGTCTTGTACTGTTTCTTCTGCAGCAGATATTGAGCAGTAGATTACATACGAATGGGCCCTTATCTCAGACAGCATTTATGCAAGGTCATTTGCAGCAGCTGCCACAAACATTGAATAGCAGCCATTGGTTGACTGTATTGTGAAGGCTTTCTTTTTCTCTTTTGTCTGGCAGATAGCTGCGGTTTGTTCGTTCATCTGTGAAGAGAAGATGAGGCGGGAGGGGCGGGAAGGTGAGTGAGTGTGTGTGCACATCTGCTACCGCGTTTAGTCTGACAGTCACACAAAAAGAAAAGTGTTGGCTGTTCTGTTAATCACAACCTGCTGTATCAACATAACATATTGCTAAAGGTTGCGAGGAGAGTCTTTTTGGTCTGCGGGGTTTTGTGGCTTAATAGAACAAAGCGTAGCTGGATTCCTGCAGTGATTACTCTGCAGTTGCCAAATGCACATGTTGTTTCACAATCTTTTATTCAAATAGACCATTTTGTGTTTCTGTGAACATATACACGCTAAACTAAAGCAAATGTTGGCGCTTTATAATTTTGGCCCCAGTTGGACGAGCAATTGGAACCCGAAGAGGACACTGCAGCATTTAGTTTATCTGAGCAATACATGACATGTCTGTGATACAATTACAGAGGCAATAAAGGTCAGGAACATTATTTTCCCAATGCAACTAGTCTACCATTGCAAGCAATATAGATTTATAACATGGGCTATACACAGCTAAACTACTGTGGAGGCTGGGATAGTTATAAAGGATCATACGTCAGTCTAAGTTGCAGTTCAGGTAATGTTTCCGCTGCTCCGTGTTGGCACTGCTCTGCTGCTGCAGTGTTGCATCTCTGCTGCTCCTTCTTTAACTTCCTGATGTATGTGCTCTTAAATGTCGACGGCTTTACTGCAGGGTTCACTTCCTAACAGGGTAATCTGTCCTCCGAGCTGCTTGCCAAATCTGCATAACTTGGGCATCACAAAGAACGACTTTCTGAAATTGATCCTTTTAGCTTTACATCGTATCAGAGAGGTTTGCTTGTTTTAGGATTTTCCGCTGAACTGTAGCAATTACAATGACACACCATTTGATATCCAACATCATTTAGATCCTCATAGCGAGAGTGGTAGCGCTGCTGCTGCTGCTGCTGTATTGTTTTTACTTAATCAAGATCTTTACTTGTCAAATCCGGTCCAACTTTTGTATTTTACAGCACATGATGCCGGCTAACAATGTGCCCAAACAATGGACCGACATAAATCCCGTCAATCCTGTTCAGAATCTTGTCAGTTTTCATGCATCCTGGTCTCAGTTAGCTCTCCATACAGTAGCTTTTGGTTCCATTTGATCATTTCTGGCAGTGCTAAACATTTATAATGTGCATTATCCCACATAAAGCTGTTTTGGATTTATAGATGACACATTTCTTGGATATCTGACCAAAGCTAAACTGTAATTGAAAAGTTGTAGCATTTACACAAAGTATGATCAAATAGGACAAATTATGCGCATAGATTATAGTTAAGAGCCACATTGTATTTTGAGCTGTATTAGCAGTGTCTGTACAGCGTCTTTCTTAAATTTTGCCCGACAGGCATTGCATCTGAACAATATTTAGTGCTTTTCACAAACATACTTGGGCTTGTTCACATGCAGTTATGACAATGCGTCAGTTGTGGAGGAACAGACCAGCCTCTGTGAGCCAGAGGTGTTTTCGGCCTGGACTTTTTCAGAACATTAGTTAATAGTTTAAGTCAAATTCAAAGGCAAAAAAGAGAGTGTGGTGCTTAGCGGTGCCATAAATATTTCCCCCTCCTTATTAATATTCACTGCAATATGCTGTGCTGTCTACCATCCACTTGAAAGCCAATTACTGTTGAAAAGTCCACCACTTTCATCCTGCAATCTGCAACAACAGGCATGCCTGCTAGTCTGAATTTGGGATTCAAGTTTGCTAATCTGTACACAGGACAACGTTACCCAAATGTTAAGAGGAAATAAATAAAAACAGCCTGCCGTGAAGAGTATTTGCGTTCGATCACTGAATGTAGAAATTGAATGTCAGATGCAGATTCATGCAACAATGACGACAACAATCACCACTCTGATATTACATATGTATCAATATATGTGGAAATGTAAATATGTTTGTTTCACACGAGACAATTTAGTTACTTTTTGTGTTGAGGTTTTAGATCATTGTTCAGATGCTATAAAACCAATGTATGTGATATCACTTTAGTCACATCGCTTCACCACAGGGTTTTATAAAAGGGGAGGTTCTCTCTGACAGGATGCTTAATATCACGGGCACAATAGGTGAGGTCATCGTCAACCCAATGCACATCACCCACGCTCCACAGATCGGTCCAGCACTTGGAGGCGGTCCCTTAGACACAGTTACTGCTGTTAGTTTGCTTCCTGTTTGAGGTCTTTTCAGCAAACACTACAGTGTACAGTACATTACATGCTCAATAATATATGTGCGTGTTATGATTCTCACTGTGCAGCTCAGTGTTATCTATCTGTAAAATACCATTCAGCCAATTCCTTACTGGAGCTCTGTCTCAGGCAGCAAGTCAGTATTTTAAGTCTGTCATTGTTTGTCAACCTTGACTTGGCTCCGCTTGAGTGTGAGGACGTATTCAAACTCAATCAAGGTCTCGTATGTTAAACGGACACGGCATCATCCATCACTGCTTTTTAGCACATTAATCGTTATCGGCCATGCCTGTGAATAGAAAGTAGTGCTGCTCATGTCGTACAGGAGGGAATTATAACCTTTAGTCGAGCATCAACCACTTGTAAATTCAAACATCTTAATAAAGTCAATGACATTTTGACATGAGATAGTATTAGATGAATTTAGGTGTTGTGATGTTATGATTTTAGATCATTCTGTGTTTTGGGGGGGAAAAGCAAACAAAAGGCTTCTGTCTTGTAGTTTTGAAGTCTGACGTTGTTTTAGTAGACATGCTCTAAGTCTTTGCATTCCCTGTCGTGAAAAGACTGTGATGAAAACCACAATAGTGCATCATGTTGAATTTCCTTCTGGAGCATTTTTTTTTCAAAATTGCATCTCGCCTGTTGGAAACATAGGGTTGGACATTGCGTTTCTCAAAAGTTTACAGGTGCAATGTTTTTTTCGCAGATTTATCTGAATCGCATACCTCGATAGTGTTGTTGGTGACGGTTGCTATGGTCACTGTGCTTGGTTACTAGGGCAGAATATTGATTCAAGCCTCGAGGGCTGTGGTCATATCCTTGGCAGTTCACCTATTGTTATGATAATAAGACATCCCCGGGTAGCCGGTGAGTGATAATCTCGTTTGGTCCTTTTGGAGAAAGGAAATGGTTTCTCAGAATGGTGCGGTGAAATAAATATTAACCAAAGTAAAATCACCAACTCCATTACTGGTCAAGCCTGAAACCCCTCATGTCGTCACACACAGACCGAACTATATCGCTGGACTGCTGTAGCCTGACTCTGAAACGCTTCTGGCATTAGTCAATCTGCTTGGAACTACAAAGAAAATGGAAATATTTAACCCATGCGGGCACAGGAGAAGACAATACAATAAGGATCTTTAAGCAGATGTTGAATTAATTACATGTAATGATGAAGAAAACGTTTAACCAGCAGGTCTCAGTCATATATTTGCCTGCTTTACTTGTTTGCATTGTTCTGAAAAGGTTAAAATGTGGACATTTCTGGAACCCCATTACATGCATATCAATGCAATAAACGTGCAACCTGTAGCATTGTTGTACGCGAGCATGTTTGGAGCAGATTAGAGAATAATAACACAGCGAAGGTGCTGTCCACATTGAGAGACTTCCCCACAGACACACAGGCAAAGCAGCCATTCAGCAGTGGGATGGATCCTGACTACTAAAGAGGATGAGGGAGAGAGAGGAAGACTGAAAGAGAGAGAGGGAGGGAGAGAGAGAGAGAGAGCAAGAAATGGGGGAGTGGTGGGAGAGAGAGAGAGAGAGAGAGAGAGAAGGCTCCACACGGCAGAATATAAATCTGTATGTTAGCAGGACTAAAGCTGGAGGTCTCGAAGCGTCTTTAGTGGTAATGCTGGTGGGGGGTGGTGGCCATAAAGCATCAAGAGGTGGTTTTCCCTGTTAACTGAGGATCTTTGCAAATAAGGAAGTGGAACCCGCGGGAGCCGTGAACGCCGGTTGTCAAGCACATTGGCGTGCTGTGCTGGTCGCAGGTCTCTGACCCCCTCGTTTTTATTTTTTGGGGGAGAAAAGAGGAGCAAAAAAAGACACGTGAGAAAGAGGAAGGTGGCAGCGAGGGACCAGTGAGCCATTTCTCTCTTTTTTATTACTTCCATTCACAAAAACCATTGCATCCCATTATCACAGCGATGTAGAGGCATGCTCTCCGGTTAGAGGAGGAAGGGTCCCATTGACTGCTGAGGCTTAGCACCTCTCTCCAAACGCTAGCCCTTTTCATTGCAGCCCCTCTTCACCCGTTCCCCCCGTCCCGTCCCCCCCCTCATCTCTCGCCTCTATCCTCTATGTCTCCTTCTATTTTCTCTGTTCTTCTCTTTCCCCCTTTCCTTTGTGTTCTCGTCCCTTTTCACACCACTCAGGAATCAGGAGGCATTGCGTTTTGGTAGAAGTGGGTGTTTCTGGCGCTGTCATTGTATTTGGGTGCCGCTACAAAGGAGCCGAGCAGAGAGAGAGAGAGAGAGAGAATAAAATAGCAGCCAGAAAGAGAGAGAGAGGGAGGGAGGGTGGGGGGACCTGGGACTACTGGAACAGCTGACAACCACTGGAAGGTGAATTGTGATGAAAAGAAAACTGTTACAGAGACTGACAACCATTTTAAGTTGTCTATTTATTGGGGCAATTACCACTTCCTGAAGGGAATAAAGAAGCAGTGTGCCAAAACCAAATACTGCCGGTTGGATTCTGCTTTTGCTGTTGCTAAGCAAAGTCTTTTTCACCTGAAGTTCTTGGCCAGACATGGTTGAGCTTCACTCTACAGCCATGAAAGGGAGCTCAGAGGAAAGCATTGAAAGCACCAGGCCCTCCAACCTGCAAGCGTTCGCTAACATATCCACCCTACATGGCATGAGTCACATATTCGCCTATGGGCACATGACATTCCGTCGGTTTCTTTGGAGTATCTCCTTCCTCGGTTCGCTCAGCTTACTGATGCTGGTCTGCATGGATCGAGTGTCGTATTATCTGGAGTACCCTCACGTCACCAAGCTGGACGAGGTGGCGGCGACCAACCTCACCTTCCCAGCCGTTACCTTCTGTAACCTCAATGAGTTCCGCTTCTCCCAAATCACCAGAAATGACCTGTATCACGTGGGAGAGCTCCTGGCCCTGCTTAACAATAACTACCAAATAGCCAACCCACACTTGGCTGAGCCCGAGGTTCTGGCCGCCCTAAAGGATAAGGCAAACTTCCAGAACTTCAAGCCAAAACTGTTCAACATGACTGATTTCTATAACCGCACGGGTCATGACATCGCCGAGATGCTGCTGCAGTGCACCTTTCGAGGAGAGGATTGCTACCCGGTGAACTTCTCCACAGTAAGTACTCAAGCGTTCACACTCTAATATCTTAACATGTTCTGCACAGTGTGCTGTATTTCCTGCCAGATCTGACAGCCTGTCCCTTTCTTTTATGGTCAGACCAAGTTTTATTGTTGCCGGAGCAATTTATTTGAAACACATGCCTGGCTTTAATGCATCCGGTCCTCTTAAATAGTCCTGTGTTAATGTTGTGGTTGTTATTTGTAAAGTGTTGTCACTACTTAGAAGAGCTGTTGTTGTTGTTGGTGTTGCATTGTGGGTTGTCGTTGATGTGTGCGCTGCACTGAGAGCAAATTGTGCGTTAAACTTGTGATAAGGATCAGGTCCTAAGGTGAAATGCTGCAAAGATTTGCTGCGGTATTTCGAGAAGAGAGACATCATTTTGTGTTAAATGTTGTGTATCTCGATATTTCGAGGAGCGATTGTTTACATGAGTGGTTGTACTGAGGCCAAATTGATGGTTTAAGCATGAAGTGTTTGTTTTTGAAATTCTGACAGGTGCTTTAATAACAAATCGAAGTTGTGAACTGATTAGTGCTTTGCTATGAAGTTGGAGTCACCGTGCTGTCTGTTCTCATTATTTATCCCACCTCGTTTATTCTGCTCATTTCAAATATTCATTAGTGCCGCTCCAAATGATCAGTTTCAGAGAAGTTATTTCTCAGTAGTCGGAGAAAACAATTTATTTGTTGTGCATTTCAAATGTCTAAATAAAACTGATTCTTCCCCACAGATTATTTTGGAGATCATTCAGAAAAGGTGCTGTGTTTCCACCGTGCACTTTGGTTCATTCATCAATGCTCCATTGGGCTATGCATCCAATCAAGCATAGCTCTTCATTCACCATTCAGTATGAATGAAGTCCACTACACTGTAAACGGTTTGTTGTCAGAATCAGGACCGTTTATTGCCAGGTAGGTTTCACATACAAGTGAGTTTATTATGGCGGGTGGTGCATAACATTAGACAATAAACACAGTGCAAGAAATAGGAACACATTACATTTACAATTAAATGTACAATAGAATATACAATTTTAAATAAAATGTGTTAGCTGATGATATAGCTGATAATGCCTATATATCTAATTATGGAGTATTAAATTGAAAAGCCATGACAACATGTATGCAGTTAACAAAGATTGGCCCCCAGTAGTTTTTAAGTAATTGGCTATATTAGTTAAAGCAGAGACCTGGATCTTCGTGACATCAGACCATATATCCTCATAAAGATCTAAGCACACTCAAGTACTGCAGCTGCATTATAATGCACACTGAGATGTGGCTGTAATATTAAAAACATTTGACACTTACACAGGGAGTATGAAGAAGGCTTTTAATGGAAAGGATGACCTTATAGCACATATCCCAAAGCAGAGAAACTCTGTAGTTCCAGAGTTACTTAAATTAGTGCTACAATTGAATCAGCGTCATGCAATATATCAAATGAGAAAGTGACTGTTTTTAGCTGTTGATTTAGCTGTTGTACAAATTCACGTGTATCCAAATCATTTTCCTGTCATGCAGTCTGTTATCTCCACTCTTACTCCAATGAAATGTAGGAATACAAGTTTGAGTTTAATCTATTTGAGTGAAATAGAGACCAAAAGCAAAGGTCTCCTTGGCTTAGTCTGGATTGCCCATTATTTTATTTCAACAAGAATACATTGGCCGAAAAGAATAATAAAGAGGCAGCCCAGGGATAGGCAGCGCTGCAATATCACTTGTTTGTTTCCCTTCCCACGCTTATTTTAAGGCGTTTTATTATTCTCACTGCGTCTGTGTCCTATATCCCATATCTTAAAGTGCAGGTGCACGGAGTAACACCTAACTTACTTATCTCTCCATTGAGTCTAT
Source organism: Taurulus bubalis (assembly GCF_910589615.1). Taxonomy (NCBI): domain Eukaryota; kingdom Metazoa; phylum Chordata; class Actinopteri; order Perciformes; family Cottidae; genus Taurulus; species Taurulus bubalis. The sequence continues at coordinate 38,602,522 of NC_136589.1, read as the reverse complement.
CCACTCTCAAAAATACGATTTATAATCTACGCTGTACATCTTTCATCAACCCTGAAAGAAATCACCACAGATGGCTAGTTTTGAAGAGACTGACTATAATCTTCAGACTTGATCAAAACTCTTGTCTGCTATGTGAGCAGATGTAGCACTAATTTAATATTGATTTTTTTCTTCGTACATCTTATTTTTAATTTTTATTATGTGGATCACGAATACTGTGACTTTGGAAAGTCTCCATTTGAATGTTTGTCTCCGAGCAGCACTCAAGAGTGTCTTGAGGAACAAATCATTCACGGGAAGCTAATTGCCAGTATTGCTTAATTTAAAAATGCATTCAGCGTCACATGGTGAAAAAACAGTTAATGAATTTGGATTTGCTGCGCGTTCACATGCTTTTGTTGGTCCAACAAACTGTTAACGTTCACCTGGCATGAGGTTTGAACAGTCTTGTTGATCCCCATCCATCGCTGTGGTGTGTGCTGGTTGGATGGAGCCACACAGCATTGTGCTCTGAGCAGAATGTGTTTGTCAGGACTTGGATGAGTACCAGTATGCCATTACCCATCTAGCTGAGTGTTTGGTGCTGTATCTGGTAATTATCTCACACACAGTAACTACTGCGAACACTGAGGCTTGCTCACTAATAGAGTAACTGAGTTCATTACCTGCTTCAGTGGGGGGGTGGGGGAGAAAAACTCCATCTCAGCTCCAGTTTATTAGAAATGTTCAGCAGAAAAAAAACAAAATGTTTCTAATATACCAGGTTGGATTTTGTTGACTTTATTTTCCATCTATCAGTTCTTAGGTCAGAACAAACTGTTTCAACATTTAAAATCAGATTTTTCCAGGGCAAGTTTTCTTTTCCAAACACAGACTCAGTATTCACTGACGGTATACTGATATTTAGATGACGACTAAAGGACATTTTCAATTATTCAAATTCCCCCACAGACATGTTGAGAAGAAGATTTACAATTCAAAGGACTGTGGAAGTGATGAGCTTTGACCTTGAATAAATGAATGAAGAATCCCATTAAATCTGGGTTATGATGCATTTGGGAAACAAGGCATTCAAAAGGTTTTGCATTGTAATGGGTGGGCGGGGCAAGGGGAGGATGTATATTTGTGTTTCCAATTAACAACCTTAATTCCTCCGAATGATGTTATTAGACACATGTTCTTAATGTCATGAAACATTTAGATGTTGGCTGAATTTAAGATTATTTTGTACCACAAATTGAAAATCAAAATACCCACTTGAACATGAAAGATATCAAAGAAGTCATCTATCAGTTCTTAGGTCAGAGCAAACTGTTTCAATATTTAAAATTAGATTTTTTCCAGGGCAAGTTTTTTATTCCGTTGAGATTAGTGTGATCTTTAGATGAGTATATTCTCTAACCCCCAGAAAATACATTTAAAACAATCTCTTTTGTGAGATATAACAAAAATGTACCTTCCAGTCTTATCCTGAAAATCTCCCAAAAGCTGCTTTCCATCCATGCTATAATAGCGATCCTGAAACCACGACTAAGGCGTTTCCTATTGAAAAATCATAGTAGGATTAACTAGATTTCCATTTTGGCCTTTTTTCACCATATCAACAGTAACCCACCTATATAGTTTAATTGAATTTACTGGGCATGATACAGATTTAGATTAAAAAAAATTGTACGTGCTCTTAAATGGCCGTGTTCTTGTCAAGAAGATGACCTTTATCAATATGTATTTATTGACTTGCTGTGGCTCTGAGAGACGGCATGAGTAGCCGATGAGTCACACTGTATGCAAATGTCCCTTCAGTAGATGATAGACTGCAGCTACTGAACAAGAGGTTGATTATCATAATCTGATCGTGTGGATGTAGCACAACATTCTTAAGCCTTGACGGGTCATGACAAGTCCCTCTTGGCTACATTTCTGTCTATTTCTTACCGAGTGTGTACAATCACTATTTATCATCACACTTTGCTGAGGGCTCAGTCTTTAAGATGCGAGTTGTCTTTCACCTTATCACCCAGATGACAGCAGGTGCCAAGGGGATGAAACATGGCTACAGTTGAGACGAGGCTGACTGACACAATGTGACTTGTGGATCTACACATTGGATCTTTGGTCCTCAACATTTGGAGGCTGATTTCCCCTCGAAACAGATTGATACAAGAGCCAGAGGATGCACCTCTACAGCCCAATATCGTTGTATATGTCAACTGATTTGCACAAATAGAGTGCAATAAAATACACATCAAGAGAGACAAAAAAAACAAAAACCACAATTTTATAATTCCATTGTTTGCAGAGCAGCTTCTTTTGTTGACAACACTCTACGGCAGCTGAGTTGGCAGAGCAACAATATCACAGTTCAGCAGATGGTAATGCAGATTGTGTTAATAACTATAATGATTAACTGTAAAAAACAAACAAAACAACAACAACCCAAAAACATATACATATGTCTCAACTCTTTGATAACCACAATTAGAGTTCCTATTAATACCGTGTCTGTTTCTGAACATCATCCTGTAGACATTGACTTGTGTAACTAATAACATTAGTAACAGCTGCATTGTGTTTGAGTGTGGCAGGGGCAGGACCCTGGGACCTACACAGAATGGAGCCATCATTAAATCACCATTAATTCAGTTATTTTACATTTTTTACTTGGGCTCAGGGCATCAAATTGAAAACACAATACAAGGAGCAACATTAGCATTTATTTGGAGTCTTGTTTCTGGCCCTCCAATGCATGTTAGTCTGACATTCCCTCTCCTGTTTGCTCTGTTTTTGGTCTCCACAAGTCTTTGGTGGAGAAAAATATGTGGTTCTTAAACTGCTGCATGCTCAACAGTGTTCACTAGCGAGTCGCTAACTTTGTCTGTCTGCTGTTAAATGCTAAGTAGGTCGTACACGGACTGTTTATCACAGCTATCAGGAAGGTCCATGTATTGTTGTTCAGCAGGGTCTAATCCATGCGCATGCTCAAACTTTTTTTTTTCCATCCCGGTATCTTCTCACCAAGTGGACACAGACATACAGTAGGCAGAACACACAGAGGCCTGCAGGTAGTCGGCAACATGGCAGCTGACGCCGCCACATGAAGCCCAATGTACACATACAGGGATACATACATGTACAACACTCCACAAAGCTACATCCCACGAAGTGGAATTTGCAGCAGTAAGACACCAAATCCGCTGTGTGAACCCGCTGTCGTCAAGTTGCTGCCTTACGGAACAAAGCTATCCTCAGAATTCATATGGTGGGAACAAGAAGTCTTTAAATCTGCATCATTAAGCTGATCGGTTTTAGTAAAAGGAAAGAAGAATACACCTCGCTGTACTAACAGCTGCTCTGCGAGAGCAGTCAAGGCTTTATGTGCACAACGGTCAAGGGAGGCGACATTGGAGAGCGTGAGAAAAGGAAGAAAACAAGACGCTCCACTGAATATTGTTTCACGACTTTGGGGATGAGTCTTGAGAACTGTGTCGCAGACGTACTCCGTAAACTCAGAAGCAGATTGAGATGGGAAAACACAGAAAAGCATGTCTGGAAAGTAAGATAACTTGTAAATATAAACAACAAACAGCGGTGTGATGCATTTATTATATGAATAGTGTCATTTTCTATATTTTTCATGGCTGGCAGAAAGTCAAAAAAAAAGTTGAACGATTTCAACCATATACTGGGTTGTGTTTGACATATTGTTGTGTTTGACATATTGTCCGATTTTATGGCTGTATTTCATATTGTGTTGCATGCTATTACCAGTGCTAATTTAATGTTGCCGTGGTAACATAGGAATAGAATACCTGCTAATGTTTGCAACCTTACCTGTAACACTGGAGAGTGAGAGAGAGGGAGGGAGGGAGAGACTGTGTAGTAAACAACAGCATGTAGAAGAGTGGTTACAGAAAGAGATATGGGTCTATTTGCCATGGTTTTCATTATCAAACCAGATCTAAAAAATAAATGTTCGATGGCAAAAGGCGAGCTGTAAAGTGGGAAAAAAAACATCCTTGCATTCGAAGCAGTTACTTTGGAGTTTAGTGGCGTAACTTGAGTGAGGCTCCTTCTGACTTGTATTACTTAAGTATTCAACGTGTACCCTCCTCTGGGTTAAAGAGATTTACTGATTACCTACTTGAAAATAGCTGGAGATTCGTATCGCCGTCCGTCTCACAGAGCAAAGCTGCAGCCAGTCATGTTACAGTCTTTCATGTTTAGCATTAATTGCTAACGGGAGACGTGTGTTCCCAACAAGGCAATGCCTCCATCCAGGTACAGTAGCATACCACACTGGGGAGTTGCACTGTCTTTAGGATGAACTCAAGGAACAGAAGTTGCTTCCCATGCTGTTGTTCCCTAACCAGCACGCTTCATTTAGGAGTAAAACAAGTTAAACACTACCAGTAGGCTAATCGTGCACAGGCACAACTACATCTACCGAGACAACACTACAGCACTGACTACTGGAAAGTAACTAGAAATTAGAGGCCCTAAGTGTAATTACTTGTATGGTTTGTTTTGTTATAATCAATACATTATTGTCATGTGGTGATCTTGACCTAACAAGCTAATTCACAAGGTGTATTTAATGGAGAATTATTCCATCATAGACTTAGAAGCTGCATCTTTTCTTGTCTTTGATAATTAAGTTCATATAAGCAAGGCACTTATGTTATAAACTAGCAAACATCAGCAGTAACATTTCCCGCAATGTGATTAATATTTGACTTTCAGTGTCATCTCAGGAAGGTCCAACTTGACTGCAGTTTTTATCCTTTCCAACTTCAGACTCTCGTCTGCATTCCAGTCGGGGTGTCTTGATTGAGCCTAATCTCTGCCTAAAATTGCCTTACTGTACCTCACCACCGCTCGCATTTGACAGCAGATAACAACATTAAATCGTGCAGCCTACGGCTGCTGCAACCAAACAACAAGTAGTTTGTGATCTCCCTAAAATATTCCTAATGGCACTGATACTATCCTCAACAAAGGTTATTTTATAGTCGCTTAAAAAGGACAGGATGCCATATGTCTGGCGATGATCACTACATAGAGCATCTTTTCTTGTCTTTGTGAAAAGATGAATTATGGAGAGAAAACAAGTTTATTATTCTGTGATCATCAGAACAAAAATAATTTAAATAAGTACAGCTATGGCCTTCGGCGTTCAAGTACTCTGTTGGTTTTACTTTGGTGATACTTGCTTCAGACCTTGGTTTGAAATAAAGTTGGGTGGTATACGTTGGTATTTGCTATTTACCGCTGGGATAATGTGTAATGAATGCAATAGCAGCAGCCTCACTGTCTATGTGACGGTATTTACTCAGATGCATTGATAACAACTTAAAACATTAATTACAAGAAGTATTGTGCTGCATTCATATGACATAAGTGGCCAAAGCTTTGAATGTTCGCTGTTGATCACAACCAAAGCCCTGGAGCACAAACAAATGTTTTTTTAGGATAGCTTTAATAAATAAGGCTTTTTATATAAATGTTCCTTTTGCTCTGCCTTACTGTCTGGTCCTTAAGCACAACGCAAATATTAGAGGTAGTGCATACTAAGTCAATGAAAACGGGGGACTTTTTAAGCATGGAGAGATCATTTTAAAATGTAATACTCCTTAAATTTAAGTGAAATGTGTTTCTCAAGTACCAAGGCCTCACGTAAGGAAAATCACATTGGCAGTTCTGCAGTTTGAAATGAGAAGTATGTGTTGGTGCTTCGCCTAACTAGTATCTGCAAATGGAAAAGAGCACTTGTCTCACTTAATTCACTTGAGACTGTTATAAATGTCCCCTCGGTGCGAACTCAAGTCAATGTAAGTAAGTTAAGTAACATCCCTTGATTCAATTATTCTAGACCAATGCATTGCCATTGTGGGAAAGCATAATCAAGCCATTTATGCTGTAAGCAAAGATTAAACTAGTTTAACTTGTGTTCATGACTTGCAAGTCTAGCACACCAGATAAACTGAAGATGATGTTGCTTTTGCAAAACAAGCACTTCTATATATTTTTTGGGTGTTGCCTGGGCACAGTGAGCATTTTGCACCTTCTATTTGCATGAGTGCTTTTTTCCATTAACGTACAACAACACAAAGAGGAAGCACAAATTAATATGTCTCGGAGTAAATCGATTCTGCCTCCTACATGTTCAGAATGTTTATTAATTCCTTCCAAATTTTGCCCAGAGCTTGGAAACAGCCGGCTCCTTTCCTCCCTTACATTTCAGCTCATGGAACCACTAATCTCACAGACAGTATTGTGCTAGAAATCATTTCACCTGCCATTACCTTGATTGTGACCTGCATCGCGCCATCATCAACAGGGCTGCAGTGCTGAACTCATTTGCATTCATGGGCCGTGGTGGTTTATTAATCTTCGCCAAGACTGGATTACTTACGTGAAGGCCAAATTGTCAATATGTCCCTCTGTATTGTACAGGCTCAGTTTATGATGCAACGCTGCTCCAGTTTGTTTATGGGGAACAAAATGCTTCCCCTCACATGGCTCCTGTAGGAATAATAAATATGTAGTTAGAACGGACAGCACTTCTTCACGTCCCCAACAAAAGATTTTGAGAATATTTTTACCCTGAAATGCTTGGAAAAAGTTGTTGCCTGCTCTGCTTTTGCTTTGATATGATATAGCTTGCAGTCTTGAATTACTATGCATAATGAAATTAATCTGAGAGAGATTGGTGTGTGCCTCTGAGCTTAACACTGGTTCCTTTTTTTCATAATTAAACCCTTTTAGTTTGCTCTTGGTACATAATGTGCTCAGTCATGTTTTGTCCCTTTCATTTGTGCTTTAACCACCATGGCCAATAGAATTATGTTTCAAAATCCTTTAATTTGTGGTTAATGCTAAATCCAGAATCCATTTGTACAGCTTGTGTGCAACATATTTTACACTATCATCGATACTGACTCACAGTGTCAGCTGAACTATGTTGAGAATCAGAATACGGTTTATTGCCAACCAATTTGCCTTGTTGTTTGACGCATACAATGAAACATATAAAGAGGAGATAAAAGCACAGGAAAAGTACTGCAAAAGTACATCAATATAGGATAGGAAAATCCCAATAAACACTACTACTATAAAACATAGAGTAATCCATCGTGGGTCAATAGCCCTCAGACACTAAGAGTACTTGCGTACTTTCAATCTTGCAAGGCTGCGGCTAGAAATAGAGATACCATCACAAATAGGCTTTACAAAAAGTGTATTGTTACACACTGTTATAGTCTGCAGTTGCAGAACATACTGTGCTTACTGATTACTGATGCCGTGCAGGAAGATGAAGTGATAACCTGCAGTCAATGGCCAGACAGCGTCACACCTTTGCTATGAGAGTAACGCACCTCTCCAGCATTTCTCATCCTTCTCTCCTTCTCTGTGAAGAGCTGTTCTTTATTTATTTATTTATTTTCAGTAGCTGCTGTTTGCCAGCAACATGTATGTGCTATTTTACCTTTCATGATTGGATTCAAGCAGTAGTTTCATGTTCTATGTTCACACAAAATGCTTTTCAAATTGAATTTCACTGAGCTGTATTCGCCACATGTCAGCTGGTTTACTACCCTCCAGTGACTCCCAATTAAACCGATCTGCTGTGATTTAATAGGAATGAATGGATAAAAAAAGATGCCGAAACGACCACATAATGATGCAGAATTTAAAAAGTTTTAATTCATGCTCTGTCAGTTTGAATCGATAGGTGCTAAGCTGTGCTAACATTGTAGCTGCTTCATCAATACTCAATATAGCGTCGTCTAGGCATGAATACGGTATCGACATTATTGTTTATACTATTTTATTATACAAATTGAATTTTGTCAACGCAGCACAAAAAGTTAATTTTTGCGTTTGTGCGACAATACCATTGCTTTCCTCTTAAACCTAAAAAACTAAACAAAAAAGCATTAACTCTTCTAATAAATAAATTAAAATATTTCATTTTAATGGCAAAGAAAACTAAGAAAACCAGCAAATATTCACATTTAAGAAGCTAATGGCTGAAGATGTGTGAAGCATGTTAAATTGTATTCCAGCTTTCAGTAGCGTCACAATTAAATATAATATCTCACGATTTAACCATCTGTTTCTTCTTTTTTAGTTTTTTTTATATCTCGCTCCCTCCAAGATTCAAAGGATGTAGCCAAAGGGAAGGTCCCTGCATTGACAAGGGAGTACACTGACTGCCCTTTGAAAAATCATTGGAACATAATTAATTGTGTCACCCTATACTGGGCCCATCTATGATCTTATTGCACACCAGTTAAACAACAGATCTTCCACACCATCAAATAAACCATCTTATCTGCATTGCATGAAACTATTAAGTGTCTGCAATTTAAATAGCTAATAGAATTAGGACCACTGATGAGCAAGCAGGTCATTTTTGTGACTGCTAGCTACAAATGAATAAAGAACAAAAAACTATTAAATCCATATTTCCCGGAGTGCCATTCGCAATCCTGTACCAATGGATGGATAAAAACTAAATATTTAACGCCTTCAGATCTATGTCTAAACACCTGCTTTTGTGTTATCATTAGAAGGTTAAATAGATCAAAGCGTGATGTGTTCGTTCTCTCATCTTGGGGCGAACTGAAATAAAATCTAGCCCCTCGCTACCTTGGGCCAGTCTGATGCCATGGCAGTCGTCTGCGAGGCATGCTCCTATGCTGTTATCACAAATGGCATTAGTCCACGTTCGGCACAATTACCCGACTCACCTAACCAGCTCTTGAAGTGCAACAACACTCGTCCTGCGGTTAACATGTGGTGCAATTCAAACTTCAACCCTACATCCTATCATTTCTTCTCCCTCAGTTTTTTTTGTTCCAAACTATTTCTGTGTGCACACCGCAGTGGATCGCTCGTTACCCTGCTGGTCAATATATGGAATCAGAGAATATTAGGACATACTAAAGGAGGCACTTCCAAAAGAATCAATACGTGAGCATGAGCACAATGAGATGTCTTTCCCTGAATATTTTAAGAGAAAAGACTTAAAGGGGACATAGTATGTTCATTTTCAGGTTAATACTTTGTGGGGTTTAGAGTTTCTACTAGAACATTTTTTACTTTGCTCTAATGTCCACTCATACTGCCGCTGTCCTCTGTCTGAAATGCTCTGTTTTAGTGGCTGTTTCTTTAAGCCCATTCTGCTCTGATTGGCTTCTAAAAGCCCACAAATAGCACTTGTTTGTGTAAGTCCATTTATCTCATTTGGTCTTACTCAAGACGATGAGCACATTTCTGTTGCACATCCTCTTTAGCCACACGGCAGAAAACAAGCGGACGACGATACCTAGCTAGAAAACTAATGTTTTCATTTCCATGTAATATGTAGCATCCAATCAGCTGGTTTTCTGCCATTCATTCTTCACACAAACTCTTTTGCTCTTGCGCGTTGATCAAACTAATACAATTATATCACACATTGCGTCTCAATTGTTCAAAGTCTAACTTTTTAATAAGCAACGGCGCTCTATAGTGACCTTACGTTTACATTTCTCACAGCTAGTAGAACAACAACAACAACACAGGCTGTTGCTGTTTAAGGTTTCACGTGTACACTTGTTTAGGGATTGATCCACAGTCTGACAACTGTTACATTCATCGGTCTTTCCTGTCTTCCTTTGTGTTTTCAGGGAGATGTTTGTCGTAACTGCACTCCTCTGAGACTCATTAGGGCTGTGGAACTGGAGGAAATAAAGTAATGGTTTCACTGGGGACATGATTCTCGCCAGAAGCCCATTTTCTTGGAATGTAAAGCCACCACCCCTGTGTGTTTGCCTGTTTAGGTTGCTTCAGGTGTTGGTCTTTCGCAGTGTGGACACTAAAACTGCAAATGTGTATTCACACTCACGGCCTTCAGAAGTGCTACATTGTCTGTTGTCATGGATATCCAAATGGGACTCTGGCTGAGTTCAGAGTTTGACGTAATTCAAAATTACAATGCCTCACAATTATTAATGGGTTTGATTTGAAGCTGACATGCCACCTGTGGATTTTAATGGAGGGCAGTCAAAAGTGGGCATTGTGTTATTGTGGAGCACGGCTAGAAATGTGCTGTAGGTGTTGTGAATGTGCTTCCTCAGCTTGCACTCGCTGTAATCAGACAGTGTCTGTATCACCACCATATCTTTTAGAGTTGCAGTGGTTTCTACAATGGCACAATAAATGAGGGCCGAAGCTCCCTATAAGTGAGCTGGCGGGGTTATGGGGAGGACATTGACGGAACTGCAAACCTGCAGGAGATAGTGAAACACAATCTCACACTTTGTACAGCGTTGGATTCTGGCACTGTATTGTTATCTGTAATTGTAATGACCTTACCTGAAAAGTGTTGTTCTGATACGTGCGAGGAGGAGTGGTGACTCATCTAGTTTGCATTTTCTGTAACTGTGCTTATCTCAAAGTGTCTCTATTCCGCAGCACAGTTCGTACTTTCCTGTCTCCGCTCCCTGCCTCTGTATCCGCAGATTAGTAAACCTTTGCTGCTGCTGATTCACACTTTGCCCAACACAACACAATCCATAGCTCAGACTATTTTGATCAGAACATGTTGATTTCCTGGAATGATGTCCGTTAAACAAACAGAACAACTGCACTTTATTGTGTCTACTGAACATCTGTAGTATGCAGAACTTAAAGATCTATATGTTTGTGTTTAGCTGTTTGCTGTACCAGTATTGTCACTAATAGCATAGATTCATTTTTCATTCATCCGCACCAGGCTACTTTCGCCTGTGCACAATGAAGTGAAATAAAGCAGGCAATTTAATTACAGTGTTAACCACCGCATGTGAATTCAATTGATTACCCCCTATGAAACATTACCCTCTCCATTTTATACAGTATAGACGTACTTCTGCAGTTACTTTGGTGAAAATAACGTAAAAGTAGTGTAATCAGGAACACATTTTGCAGTAATATTGTAAAGTATATAGATTCTCACTTTCAAATAGGCCTAAGCACAATATGTTAAGATTATCAAAACATGGAACTTGTTTCTTGAATTGAGTTTCTAAATGTTTCCTCATCACCCACATGTTAGAAGTAATAATTACCATGCGTCATGTAACATTGTTATTCACCTGTTTTATATTTTCCTTTTACTTAAACATCTATGTGTGAGTGTTCTGAGCAACTTTAACGTTACAGACTGGTGATGTCTGTTTGATTTACTTAAGTTACTCCAGTGATGAAGTACATCCATGTCATAACCATGTTATGTTTAATTAATTCATCAATTTGAAACGGTGATTCAACTAATCTATGTGTCACAGCAATCCTTTTGAATTTGAGTTCCAGTAATTTTCAGGATCTGACATTTAGGCTATATATTCATGTGACATGTTTTTGCTTTTAATAGAGGATGATTTAATAATGTATTGAAATATAAGTTGTCATACAAGTTTTGATATTTATTTTTTTTATTAATTGTTATATTAATCGGGAATTAAAAAGATTATCTTTAGAATATTCGACAAATTGAAAAAAACATTTTTAGCTTAATTAGTCAAATAAAAAAAGCATGAGTTTGTGCCAGTTTGGTGCAGCCCCACATTCAAATAAAGGTAACTATGTAATATATTACATCTTTAAAGTAACGTGCCCAACACTGCTCAGAGAATACATCCTCTTTGCAGCAGTCCGATAATGTATGCATCCCGGAAAGCCAAGGGTATATCTCTCTTTATCTCTAACTCTGTCCTCATCCCTACTTTGTTTCATCTCCATCTTCCTCTCCGTCTCTGCCTCCCTCTCTTATATCCGCCGAAGAAGTCTATCAGGAGTCTCTATACATGAGAGCCACGGGGGAACATTCCTTTTTGAAGACGCTTCTCACTGAACACCTAAGACAGTAATTGTTATAAAGAAACTGCATCTTTGGTAGCTGAACTAGCGCTCCCTAATGGCTGTTGTTGGGCTCCACGTTCCCCAGATGTAGTCCCTTGATAATGCTGCGATTGTCAGGGGTTTCTTTAGAATCCCAGTTTGGCTATTTGCTCGTGATATGGTAACTGTGAGGTCCAGTCGAGTTGATGTGAAAAGATGATGTTGCACAGACATTAGAGTCTCCATACGTCAGTGTAGAGATGTGTTTTCTCCTCAGTGGGTCGTGGGAAGGCTCTCTGCAGACAACTCCATGTCTCACTCACTCTGCTTAGTCAGGCCAAACACGCCTGAGGCGGATCATTCTCTGCCTGCATATAAATTAAAGCAGATAGCCTTGTCCATGCTTTATTATCTGCTGTGCCGCCGAGTGCTGTTTCAAACTTCTCAGAGAGGTGGTGCTTATTTCACAGAGGCTAATGACGCTGGCGTCGACCTCATTCGCAAGCTTCAAGCTGAGGATGAGTAACGACCAACGCCATGGATTTATAGGAATCGCTGCAGACGAACGATCACGGATTCATTTCCATTCTGTTTTTGACACACTTTAATTCCACTTCCAGAGCAACACCTTTGTTTACAATCGCTCCATAAGGCACACTGTGTGTGTGTGTGTGTGTGTGTGTGTGTGTGTGTGTGTGTGTGTGTGTGTGTGTGTGTGTGTCACATTTTCAAAAAGATTGAACTAAATGTGACTTACATCAATGGATATTACCAAAGACTCTTGTTTCTCAACCAGGTCTCCTTTTTCTTCTTCTTGCGTCGTGGCCATGATCACTAGCTTAGTCATACTGTAATTAGCAGTGACATGGCAGCATCCTGTGTACAATGTGGGATGATGACACATTTCAGTTGTTTTCTGTACCCCAGCATATTGGATTTGAAATGAAAAAAACAACTCGGGGGTAAAAGTGCTGACTTTCATCTTATATTATTCAGGGTTAATTTAAAGGGGCAGGCATGAATAAACACTGAATTCATCATTTATAAAGCATTATTCCAACATGAATACTCATTAGTAACTCATTCATAAACACAGTTATAAATGTTTCATTCTTGATTAATAAGCTGCATACTGCAGGTATGCTGTCCTCAGTATATGTTGTGATACACCTTGGCAGTTAGACAAACTCCTTCCTGACATCACGACTCTGGAGACAGTTGTCCGTTGTCCACAGGTTTAATGTCGTACACAAAAGGCATAATGAATACAAATAAAATGTTTCCTCTTTAACCTTACACATTCACACAATGTAAATATACGGATTCTTCAATGAAATAATTGCTTTGTTTTTAACTCGCTACTTTTTATGTATTTACTGCTGATTTACCTACATATGTTCCTGTAAACCACTGTATTTTAGCACATCATCAACTATTTATTCATATTGACTTGTATTTATTCTGTCATATGACCTTCATCAACAGCTATAGCGGAGTAGTCATTAACTATAATGACTCGATGGACATTGTGCATAAAACCTCCCTAAACTAAACATTGTCACAAAAATAATCATCTGCGATCATAAGTAACAATAAAACAAATCAATACATACCAACGATGCCATCAAAAGGCAAAAGATGCAGGCAGACTCAACAATATTGGAAAACTACCGAAAACAGTGGCTCTGAGCCACGCTCTTCCTTCACTTCCTGATTATAAGTCATCTGACAAGTTACAGGACATTTCCTGTTTCAAAATAAAACATATAACATACTGAAACAAATTATCTTATTAATCATCTATAAGTCCTGAATATAGCTGCTGAAGAGCATTGCTGCAAGGCTTCAGACTAACTTCTTCCTTCTGAAGCACTGGGGTGCTCTACTGAAAGCATGTCGCTATCGACAGATAATCATTACCCTGATTCTCTAGCTAGCTTACAGACACGATGGCCCCCCATAATGTATGTATGCACATCTTCGTCTGAATCAGCCAGATTCTCTTCAAACAATCAGCCAGCTGCAATAGCAACACAATTGAAACAGTAGACATTTCCTATTGGTCCATAGAGTTTTATGGCATCATGTAATTCCAAGCATAACTCCAGAGTAAGTGATTTGAATTGTGTTGGTCTTTTAAAGCTAAAAGTCATCACTTAAACCTCAGAGTCATTGTTGTCACGATTCTTTTAAAGAAAATATCTGAGTGATATGTATCGTTATGTTAAAAATAAGACTGTTGGTGGTCAGACTTTTAAAAACTCTCAAATATCAATATAAGTGTTGGTCTTAAAATTACAGTTCCTCTAAATGCTCAGCTGAAGTTATGTAGGATGCAAGTGTTTTGTAACCTCTGTGTGTTCTGCAGCAGCCATGTCTTATCTGCTCAATGCATTTCTTGAGTCTGTGTTTGGGTTCGCTAATCTAAATTGCTAGTGGAGAACCTAATACAAGGGTTTAAGATGCAGAATAGAAAATCAGCCTTAGCTCTTTCATTATCTTAATGAACTCATTATGGGTCTGATAATTGTCCTCAGTTGGCACAACTGATTGGAAGCTGTGGGCAAGTGATATTTCACCACAAGTTTATTTGCTTTACTCCAGCATATGAGAAACCACATTCTTTAACTACACAGGCATATTTATTTATTGGCACAGTAATTCCTGTTTCCAGGCAATCCAATTGCCATGTTGTCATTGTAGATGCTGCTGCAATTACAGTTTCATAAGGGTTGATCTCATCTGTTAGATCATCTTCCCCTCTCTTACCCATGCATTATTAAAACCGTAAAAAAAAAAAAAAGGAAGAAGAAATTAGTCAAACAATAAAAATGGGACATGTGAAAAGATTAGCTGGATTTATGAGAATCTGTCCACATGAAGTTTGGGAACAACCATTGTGTTCAGGTTTTTCAGGATATACCACACATGGAAGGGTTAAGATGGCTTCACATTGGTCTGGACAGACGTCTGACTGCTGAACAAATTCTCAAAGGAAATAAGAAATCTCCACTAGCTGGGAAATGGGAGCGAAATACGTTTCTGAGGTTGTCTTTTGGATGGGAAAGGGAGAGAACAAAAAGAGTTGCAGGCGGACAGTGCATGGATGCAGATTGTTATGCAGTGTTACTCATTGGTATGCATCTCATTTGAGACCTTTGTGGTTGTTTTTGTTGTGCTTTATATCAGCAGCAGGGCAGTGCTCACTTAGACTGCTGTTCCTCCTAATTTGTCAGCTTAGGTCCGTCTTCACTCAGGCTTGTCACAGACTTGTTTGTCTTTCTTCCAGTCCTTTTAAAGAGGATTTCACTCATGCCTTCTACCTCCTTCACTCACAGCCCACACCCAACCTCATTTACCAGCCCAATTTCCTCTCTCGTCTGTAAACCAGAGCCAATGTGAGAAATGCCATGTTCTTTTCTAGTGTGAATGTGAGCTCCCATTCTCTGACATGTTTGGCACATGAAGGCAGTGCCTGGCCTGACACCAAAACATACCCTGTGAACGCGGCATGTGATAATAGCACGAGAATATGAGTTCCGGCTTCATTCTAGACGTATACTGTACATTCCAGCACTGTACATTTAAATGCAGTCGGTAAAATGCTTTATTGTGGTCACATCTTTGATATTCTGCACTGCATTTTCTAATCTGAGTATTACCAACAATGTGATGTGTTTTTCCTTTTGTTATATTCTTTGTCTGCTCTGTTTAGACATGGCGGTTATTGCGGTTCATGCCAAATGCTGAGTACTTCTTATTATGTACTCCAAACAATTGCTGCCAGTAGTGTAACATCTGTCACATGCAGAGGCTTTTCCCCCTGGAATACCTACCTGTTTACAAGTCCTGTGTATCGGTCGACTCTTGTATGAAGAAGGGGTTGGATGATTAAGATGATTAAGATGCAGAGCGCTGCGATTATGAAATGATTAGCGATTCAGAATCGGCTTTATTGGCCATGTGTGTGTACACGGAATTTGACGGCGGTTTCATGTTGCTCTTGTCGTACGTACATATGATATACACCTATATATATACATATACATATGTATATATATAGGTATATAGATAGACTTAAAAAAATAAATATAAAAAAGACATTAAAGATATGATATACAATAAACAAGATAAATATAAAAAAGACATTAAAGACAACAGAGTAGTCATTTTGATTCATATTCTTGATTTTTTTTTTTTCTCGCTGTGACTATCTGCTTTTATTATAGGAACACTGCATATTTGTAATGATTCATGATACAAATCAGATGAATTTACTTCCATTATCTTGTCTGCCATCCTACCCGCTTTCCTTAGTGCCTCCATGACTTTAGCTTTGTTTTGGGTATAGAGTATCTCTGTATGCGTAAAAACATTGAGATTCCAAAGTGTTTTCATATTACCAAAACTCTGCTAGTATTTAGCCTAGTTTAGAACGTAAACAAGACGCACCTGCATTACATCTGTTGCGTTCAGGGGAAGCGGTAAAGGATGGACAGCCCGGTGTCACAAAATGGTTTGAGGCGATCAGAAAGTTTAGAATTGAGTTTTTAATTTCTTGAGTTTTCTGCATCGAGTCATAATCAATGCATCAAAGAATACATTTTTCCCCACCCCTATTATGCAGGGATATTAACAGAGGTATATCGTTTTATGAAAAATTATCCTTGCAATATCAATGAAATTATGGGCATCTAAAATAGAGTTTTAGTAAGACGTTATGCTTTGACTATCTAAAATCACAGTGCAGAGCTTCATAATTCTGAAGTTCAGCCTCTCCCTTCCAGACTTGGTGAAAGTCCCACACGCCACAGGCATGTTCTGGCAGAAGGGTGCTCGGCTTGCACCAGGGGGTGAGCAACAGCTCCCTCAGCCAGCAGGGTAACATTGCCCCCCCCCTCCAGTCTCACAAAACCAGCTCCTGCCAAGAGCCTCCTACTGCACTGCCACCTGGTCTTCTGTTGTAAAGCTAGTCCCAGCCAGAGACCCATCCATAAGGCAGCTAGGTTTCCTTATGAAACTGTAGTCCCACCATCAGACCTCAGCAAGGACGCTGGCATCGACTTGTATGAATAAGTGAGTCGGTGCCAAGTGTTTAGCTAACTGGCTTTGTTGAGGTGTGATTGAATTACAGGATTGAGTGAGCAGAAAACGGATTGTTGACTTTTATCCCCCAAAAATGTGTTGTTCCAATTAAAAAGGAATTGATGGAGGGCATTGCTCTTCTCGATGAGTCAATTGTTCGAATCAAAAGGTCTGTTTCATCATTTTAAAATGGTAGATCCAGTAGTTAAAAAGAAAAGAGTTCCAGTAAAAGAAAGGACATTTGTGGGCAAACAACAGCTTTCTGTGGTTTCCAGAAATTGTCGAATGCAAAGGCATTTAAGTCAATGGCATGCTTTTGATATAGAAGGCCAGAGCCACACAGGGACCTCGACATTTAGTTATTCAGTTTGAGGAGGGTTGAGGCTGACCTTTTTAAATGGAATTTTTCCTAAGAGCAGTCGCCAGTGACCAAATTTAAGTCTTCAATCTTGTAGATGTAAACTCTGACATTCAGAGCCCTTATGTTTATCTCATTGATTCAGAAAACGTCAAGCACCGAGACGTTGCAAGCAAATTCCCTGCTCTCCTCGCCTCCGTCCACCATTTTTTTGCCTCCTTTTTTAGAGTTGGACGATTGGTGAATACAAATTGTATGTGATATTTAAACAGCCTTAACATTTGCCCAAATCAAACAGACATTGCCCAAAGCAAGTTGCTTTCATCTGCAGCGTGCTTCTGATTAGTGTAATTTGCTATCTTTAGTGAGAATACAGCACATTAGCTGTAAGCTTGGAGATGACAAGGCTGCTGTCAGAGGCTGCAACTCCTGCTGATGATTCACAATAATCAAATTCAATTATCAAATTATTCAGAGATAATCAAATTTGAGTTAGTCAATGTCTAATACATTTATTAATTTAAAGTTATTAATTATTTTATATAATATATTACTGCGTATATACAGTCATGAAGTCATGTCATAGTAAACACCACATTTCAGAATCAATTATTAATTTAACAAGCTGAGGAGGACGACATATGAAAATGGCCTGAAATTACACATGAGGATATTTGAGTAATGAGTAATATGTAATTACCATCACTGCCAGAAGAATAGATGAAGGTCAGGACAGTTGAAATTCATAAACATAAGTTGATGTAGAAGGCAAATTAAACTGCTAGCTACTAGCTAGCAGACACACAGACATTGTCTACATTATGCTTATATGTCGTCAATGATGGCTAATGGATGTGGTATCCGTTTTGCTGTAGTGTCGCTGAAAAATCATTAGTTGTTTATATTAGCGCTAAACAGAAGAACAAACACAATTTGATTCATGGTTTTACAGTACCACATACCATTTTTTTGGCATGTAAAGGAAGATAAAGTTGGCGACGTTAAGCAAAGTAATCCCACTTCCGCTCTTTAACTGAAGTAAAATTACACAATGGTGCAATGCGGAGGCGTCCTAGTCAAGGCAAAGAGTAAACTTAAGAGTAATGTCTCTTTTTTGGTCTCTACCAACTGCTTAGGCTAAAAGCTCAACTTAGTGTGTCTGTCTGCCGTTTTATGTGAGCAGGTAGTATACAGGGATTTGTTCTTGTTTTTAGAGCTTTTAGGCTGAAAACAGCTTCCTTCTGTGACCCAAAATGACACAATGATGAAGTGGGATTGAACCAAGAGTGAAATTGTGGGCTGAACAATGAGCTGAAACATACCATAAAGTTCCGTTAAGACCGAGGCAAGCTGCAGAGTCAAGTGATCATTTTCTGTAGATCCATCATGTCAAACGCAGCTAGAACTTTCACCATTGTTATTATAATAAAATATAGCAATTTAGAGAATACAATTTCACCCCACCCTTATTTCAAAGACTGACTTTAAAATGTTTCTGTAAATAGATTAGTTGTAGGTTACGGTGTTGTATTTTCTTTACAAGGAGCAATCATGAGTCACACCACACGCTTCTCCTCCCTGCCCAGACTGTGTGATATGTTGACCGGAGTGGATCTGCAGATTCATGTCAAGGCAGAAAAATGTTGGGCACACTCAGCTAATTTCTCATGGCTGAGCGCCGCTGGGGTTTACTCGGGCCAGGGAGCACCGCTTCTTGCTCGGGGAACGCTGCACACACACAATCCATCATAGAGCCACCACGATCAGCTACCCAGCCAGCACCAAAAGCATACTTCCCTGATTAATGGCGTAGCAGGGCGCCTAATAAAGGTCTTTATGTACCTCACATCGCACCAAATCAGAGTCTTTAATGCTGTACTTTCCTTTTCTGCTACGCTTTATCTCATGGAACGATCACTGTTTTAACACATGGTGGATTTGTAGACGAGTCATATTCTTCTATCTTCATCAAGCCTACTTATCCATTAAAAAAATAACACATTTTTACTCTGAATGTGCTTAAATTACAAAACACAACTGCATTGGTACAGAAATCAATATCCAGCTGAATCTAATGTGCCCCAAGCCTGTGCCACGTATTCAGAAACGTAAAGATCAGCCACAGGGCACGCAATCCCATATGAGTGTGAGAATCCCAGAGCACGTCATTGGATCTGCCTCCCGCCTTTGTCCACAGACATTGTCAGACAGGAAGCAACATGAGCGAGCGAATGATGAGGCAGCTGCATTGTCCCTTTGTTCCATAGTGAAGCACAAACAAACGCTGGTGTATTTTTTTTTTTTTTCAAGTCTCTTGCTATATTGCAGCGGGGACCTGGGTTGAACATATGTAATTACCCGGGCCTCTGTAGGTGGGATTAGGAACCGAATTAAAAAAGTATGGATGGCAAAAGGGAATACAAGAGCAGAGACAAAACTAAGCTTTTAGTAAATTCATTGGGAACAGAAGAAAGTGCACCACCACGAGGCCTGTGCCCATTGGCGATCTGATGGTATATCGACGATTGGAACAAAAATAATGATAATGAAAAATGCATTCTCTAGAATTCTGGTGGAGTGAAATTTTCGCCCCCTGAGCCGCGTTAATCAGCACGAGGGACCATCTAATTTGAAATCCTTAATTACAAACCGGTTTGCCGGCTCTTTTCCGTATGGATACCCTGTTACCCTGCATCTATGTTCCCCAGATGCCCACTCTGCACTCCCTAAGAGTAGCTAATGTGGATATGATTTGGATTGTGATATCAAAGGCCTGTGAAAATGCTGTGATATATTGTCGCATCAATAGCGGAGTGAACCAGCATGTGTGCAAATACATTAGTGGTCTGCACGTCCTTCACATGGCACACATCTTTGGCACAGCTTGAAGATGGGCTGTGTCCTCAGGCTCACCTTTGGCATGTGGGTAAAATCCCATTGCGACGATTGCTATGCCTATCGACAATCTGGAGTAACGATTGGACGACATGAAGGTGAAAACGATCCCCCGCCCCTAAGCACCACTGTATGTTTGCGTTGTGGATGAGTAATTGCACGAGTAAGGAGAAACCAAAGACAGTCCAATCTGAGTGTTAGTGCAGTTAATGTGTTAATGTGTACAGCTCCCATCTGGCTGTGGCGCAGAGGAGATATTTATGTGAGGTGGTGACACGCCCAGACACAGTAATGACTGCATCTGTTCTGTCAGCCTGACCTCTCGCTGCTCTGTAAACAGAGCAGCGAGACATTGCTTTGAGTCAGTGACCCAGCGGTCAGGAGGCTTCTTGTTTTGATTTCAGGAAAGGTTCCTCCAGTCCTTCACAGTTCACACTGTGCTTCACGAGTGAGGAGCTTTCATGGTCAAGCGGTAACGTTTCATGCCGTTGATTGAACTGTGGAAAGATTGCTTGAATATCGTGTGAGTATGGGGATGTGTGCACACAATGACACTGAGTAAAAGACTGAGCTGAGGGCTACTATACGAAACCCTCCGTCTGCTTTATTTCCCTGCAAACGATACTTGTATGCCTGTTGTCAATTCAAGCATCACATTCCTGAGAGTTGTATGGAATTGAAAAGAGCAGAGTTGCTGCCTCAGTTGTTGATGAATGAGCAAAGCTTTCCATATGCCTTTTAAAAAAAAAAATCTATTTAACATGTATCTGTTTAAGCAAATATTTCCATCACAGATTTTTACACTGGGTTAAAGAGTAAAGTCAATTGCATATTAACTCCCTGAATTGCTTTTTCGCAGTCAAATACTGACTCCGGTACACGGGAGGAGAGGAGTTGACTTCTCCTGTGGGGCCAATTCCTCATCAGTACAGTTTTGCCCGCTGCTTTCCGAGTTCAAGGTTTTAAGAAATTCTCGAGGCATTTTTTGGATACAGTTTAAATTACAAGATGGCTAAATACAGTCGACCGAGAAGATTTATTCTGCAAAAAGCTTTTTTACTTTTGGTCCAGTATGTTTGAATCCACCTGATGTGATAAAAACACCATGTACGTCTGTTGTTGTTGTTGCTGCTGTTTTTCTTGTAGCCTTCAAGTTTAAACTCTGAACGTTAAAACCTTTCCAACTCACTCAGATGTGCTATTATATCATAATATCGCTTAGCAGTCAAATCTTTTGGCCACTCAGCCAGTTGTTTTTCCGAGTATATTACTAAGATCCATTGCAGCTCTTTTTGGGCTGCCATCCTCTGCTGAGATTTTGGCAGGAAACTGTACTGACCGCCTCACCGTTTGTAATTCATGAAGAGCAGTTTGTGTTACGCTCACTGAAAGACCTTTGTGCACACCGAGGATGATTGAACGCTACACCTCAGAGGTACACATGTTCTAAAATGATATATATTTTTGTAACTACAGTATAAATTATTTGTGTGGCTTCTGCATCTGTAAAGCACACATATTGCGCCACACAGCAATTGTTTAATGGTCTTCACGTGGCGAAAAGTTTTGTCAGCAGGCTTTAAGTGTGGAGTTGTCGACTTGTAAAGCAGTTAGCCCGGCAGGGTGCTCAACTAATTGCTGTGAGAGAAAATAGTGCTCAAGATCAAAGTTGTAACATTTCTGCTGATGTACTAGATGGGATTGTAACGCATGATTACACAGTAGTGTGATAGCTTACTACTGCTGTCAAATCTCTGATGTAGATAGATGGAGGAAGGAAAGCACAGTAAACAGACAGAAAAGTCTGTCCTCCAAAAGGAAGTTAGTTCCCGGTCAGTCTAACAGCAATCTAACAGCACCATTTATATAACCCCAACTTATACTCACATTATATTTTCTAAATTGTTTCGGGTGCTCACATCATAAAATATGTGTGTATGTACTCCTTTGAATAACGCATCTCTTGAGCTTTTGTGGACCGAATACAGGCAGTATAATCGGTAGCTAGAGGCGTGTCGTCGCCACTACCATCTGCAATTTTTTTATTTTTTTTTTGCAATGCAAATATCGTCCATTAACGATGTTCGGCCGACAAATCTGTGCATCTCGAAAAAAATGCTAATTGTGTTGCAGCATTTTGAAAATAATGGGAGATGATATAAAGCGCCTCCGGTGACAAGGCTGTGGATGAAACAAGGGTACATGAGGGAATGTTCCAGATCATGAGAGTAAATGGTTTATAACGCCCTATAATGTAGTCGTATTTATCAACAGCTACAACTCCTCCTGCAGACGAGTGGAGGCTGGTTTATGAACAGATAATCATTGATAATATTGTAAAACACACAGTTGTAATTATATAAAATATGCTTTCATAGCTAAATATAATTGTTGACAAATACTGTAGATTAATAAACTGTTACATATGTCTTTATATCTGCTTAACATTGCTAAATCGGGGGTTAAATGAAAGTGCTTCCAATGTAGATTGTATTGCGTCTATTTAAATGTTGTGGACAGTTAATTTTTTACAGTACTTGAACTGGTATGGATATTGTGAAATTAAAAGACAAATTGTATTAGTTGAGGTAGTATTACAGCCAGGCATTCTTTGAGTTTCCCATAATACAAAATACAATTTTCTCATGTTATCTCCAGTGCTCTTTACATCTTGTCTACATCTGTTAAATTCCCTGAATTAAAGGGCACTTTCTTGCTCCTACAAATGTCTGTAACTTAAAAGCTTTGTCTGTCTTTTATTCAGTGACATTTTTCAATATAACCAAAATAGATTATACTCTCTAAGTCGGATGGGAGTGAGAGCCGTACTTGCGCAATCTTGTGTCTCAAAAACAAACAAAAAACATGTTTTTTAAAAGATGAAAGCACTACCCTAGTATGCCGCTCTTTACAAGAAGCCTTTCCTGAGCTCATTCTCACAGATGCCACCGTGATATCGCTGCATTTGTTCCCCGCTGGTGTTTTCAAACACATCAAGAAATTGGCGTCTCATGCGGCAGCCAATTTCGTTGCAACTTGTACCGTCTTACTTTCCCTCTTGCGGACAGGGCCGTCTCCTGCTATCGCAGACAAACCTGCTGAGAAGGCGGCTTTTACATTTGGGGTTTAAAATGCTACTGTGAAGTCATCAGCTGCGGTCTAGCAGAGTGTGGAAATCCACTTTTGTTGTTATTTCGTTGCCCTGCTGTAAGGAATTTTTGTTCAATAAGTAATACATTTCATTATGTATTTGTAATGCTTTTTGGCCCGGAGGACCAGATTGACAGCAGAGAGAGATTTTTCTGCGTGTGCGTGGGGATCTATTAGACTGGTTGTGATAAGTGTGTGGGGAATTATTTCCCCTACTGATAGCTGTTACTTGTGCACAGAGTTTAGAGCGGTAACTCTGAATCTGTTGTCATTTTGTTTCCAGGGCTTGTTGCCATGTCGTCCTTGAGTCCAGGTTTTGTGGAAGTTTGGGTAGCTTGAAATACTAGTAGATAAAATAGGACCATCAATCAGCCCGAGGCATAAAGCAACTTCAGATAAACCCAAGTGGAATATTGACTGAGCCTCTGCAAACAACATAGGTGTTGCAACACTCGTGTAGAATCTGAACGGTGTCTCCGCTGCCCAAAGGTTTCCTGGTGCCTGAAAAATATCACCAAGTGTTCGATGAGACAGAACGACGATCGCTCAGATGACACAAAGCTGACGTTTGAAAGGTCATGTGTGTTGTCTTGACTGAGCTTTGTTTATCCTCTCTAACTCAACGAACAGCTGATAAGGAGGAGGAAGGGTGGATTGAGCTCATTATTAATGCATATGGGCATTATTAACAACCACAGCCAGTACCCCACACACACTAATGCTGCTGTGGAGACACTGTAAATTGTTTATTTTTCTTCTGCTTAATTAGTAATGTCTTAGCAGTGATGATTTGATAGAGATACTTAATAGCATTTAGAGTCTGTTTATCTTGGTTTGCAGCCAAATACAAAGTAAGTAAGTAATTAAGGGTGGGGCGGGATCGATCCAAAATGGCTGATCGGCTATGACTGGTGACCGGCTGGTCAGCCTCATGTTTCTGGCACCGACGGTAATGACACAAACACAAACACACACACACACACACACACACACACACACACACACACACACACACACACACACACACACACACACACACACACACACACACACAAACGCAATGTTGTTGTTGGTGTGGAAGTCCTTCAGCGTGAGTGAAGAAGTCACAAAGCTCGCAATTTGTCACAAATAGTCCAAAATAAGCCATGGAGGAACAACTAGACACTTATTATATTGTAAGTGTTGTATTGTTGTATATTGTAATCTAAGGTAAAATATAACGCTATCACGATATGTTCAAATGTAATTCTGAAAAATTCTGGTTTTGGGGAGAAACTTGAATAAATAAAGTTTTTTTTGAAGGACAATATGAAATAGATGTTGGAGAGGGAACTATGACCCTAATAGTAGCGCTAAGTAGCGTACAATACATGATTTAAAACTACTAATACCAAGACCAACACTTTTGCTTTAAGATTTATTTATTCTTTAAATTACTCAAAATAGTTGCTAATTGACCCTTCATTTAACACCAATTTGCATTAATGTAAGAACACAGAGACAAAATGCAGTTCAACATAGTTTAGTATATCTACAAACTGAATATCTGCATGAGACAATGACATTAAAGCTCCCTTTAAAATAATTAAAAAAACAAGTTAAATCTTTTGAAAACAATTCAGTTGAAACGTTTACTCCGTGAATACCCCAAAGACGAGATGGCATTCTGCTGTAGGAGTGTAAGAACGTAGAGGGGAGGAGGGTTGCAGATCTTGTGTATTTTGTACACACTATTGTCTCTGGACACAAGCACTGAAGCGCAGCTTCCTATTACAGATATAGAGATGAGTTTTATCTACTCAGCTGAGGCCTGTGCTATTAACACAGGAGGAACTTCATTAATTAATTATCAGTCACTTCATTATACTTCTGATGATGGGGTAAAGTTTTCAGCGGACAAGTTTCACAGTGCAGGAGGTCAATTCATTCAGTTTAGGGCCAAAGAGAAAAGAAAACCCAGGGGGAGAATAAAAGGGGAAGTGAGAGAATTGATCTCTGTCACAGCGTTCATGATCTTTTGCCTGTTTGGAGCTTTGGACGATGTTGAAAGGTCAAATTCAGCCGGTGTGCATTTTAAGACGAGACCTGGGAGAGCAAATACATGTTTGTGCACACACACACACACACACACACACACACACACACAGGCTCACACTGACACATAGAAACACATTCCCATGCATGCACTTATCCACCCACTCGTTTGTACACACACAAATACACAACGCAACCTCCCACACACATATGCACGCATCATAGAAATCATATCACACACACACACACCATGAGACATATCACGTCCTGAGCATTTATATTAAAATCCAACCTGTCTTTTAAGTCTGCATCAGAGAGCGTTCTGAAACTTCACTTTTTCTTCTTCTCTCTGGGAGTTAAAAGGAAGCTCGGCTGGTCTTAGAAAAATAAAAGAGCGAGGTAATTTAGCATTCAGGCCTGCACTGTCCTTACCTCCGTTAATTATTTGATGATGCCGTGTGTGTGTGTGTGTGTGTGTGTGTGTGTGTGTGTGTGTGTGTGTGTGTGTGTGTGTGTGCATGAATGACAGAGGCTAAAGGTATGTATGCCATATATTCTTTTATTATTTGAAGGTGGTTACATTTGAGCCCAGTTCAATAGTGTGAACTAAGACCTGCTTAGGGAGTATTTTGTGTGTCTTGTGAGAAGGAAAATCATTTTCTGTTGACGTTTTAGCTTACAAACGCATATCTGGATGGATTGGTATTATTACTAAACTGAATTTGACAAAATCTTCATGCTCAGGGTCATAATACTACATTTTCCCACGGTTTGTTTGAATGGCATTGCACTATATTGAATGCTTGTAATAAAGATACATAGCTGACATAAATGTGTCTTGATCTGTCAAATGGGTGAACGGGTCCCGACTGACTCCCTCTGTACTGATTGTGAAGCAACCGGCCCACATTTAGCACGCTGTTGCTCGACCCGTGTGTTGACCGAAGGAGCGTCCTGATGAATCGTAGAGATTAACAAGTTTCTGCTTCTTGTTCGCAGTGTTTCAATATAAAAATATTCTGAAAATGCTTTACGTGCAGTTTGGAAACAACAACAACTGGTGCGATGAAAAAAAGCTCCTCCCTTGTAAAATGTGGAGCAAATCAGTGCGACCATTATGAAGCTATGCTAACTAGCTGCTACTTTTTGGGTGTTAAACAACAGCACGTTTGATCTTCCCAAATAATAAATAAATATGAAACAGTACAAGAAAAAGGGGGAAAACAGCTTGCATTAACTTTTGTAGTCCATTCACTATGAGGCGCTACAGTCAGTAGCGCACCCCCGATGTTGACAGTGTGTATCTTAACAACTCCGGCCCTCAGTTGTCAGTCACCGGCTACCAAGGGAAATGCCTCGGAGGCCTGCGGCTCAGTCTTTCCACACACAGTTTTATCCTCTTTTTGAAAAAATACCAACAAAAAGGCAATGCTCTTTCATTGTACTTTACATTTCCTTACACACAAAAAAGGCAGGCAAAGAATATAAAATAAACAATGTCAAAATAACATCTGACAATGCGCTGGAAGAGAGGCAGTCTTTTTGAGCCCTCCTCAGACATCGTGAGATTTTGAAACGTGTTTGATGTTGTAGGCACCAAACCTACACTGCTCTCGCACCGCGAGACATCACTAAAAAGGAGAACGGTGGGCAGCAATCGGGAGTGAATGTTTCTCCGCAGTAGTACGCACATCAGATCAGGCGAGCCTGCTGCTTTGATTGGACCGTTTCGGCTTTATGATGTACCTCCAGCTCTCTGCAGATCTAACAGCACATGCTCACGTCTCCTTAAGCATTCTGTCCTCCACATTTGGCATGAAGCCCTCCACTCTTCTTTATTGGGCTTTTTTTTTCTTCCTCCCTCCAAATCAGAGCCCATACAGTTGCTGCTGGGAGACGCTTTCTGCATTTTAGCACCGCATGTTGAAAAATCGTCACATTTTTCTATTTATTTTCACAAGAGTAGTGTGTGGTGTATCAAGTTCCTTCACAGATACAGATTGCAAACACAATCATATTTGTGAATTCTTTGATGCTGCAGAGATGTTTATGTTTTGTACTTTAAATGTTAAATATTACCCACATTCTGTTGCATCAACTGACCCGACCTTGGTATATATAGTGCTCAAAGACCAGGCAGCTGGATCGATTATCCTTCCTCATGAGCCATTTGTTGCTGCGAATCATCCACACTAATACTCTTAATTCTGTGCACATAATCCAGGGCTTGTTTGTGCAATGGCTTCTTCCCTTCTCTCTTCCTTTTTCCCCCCACCATCTCTGGATAATTAGTTTTTCTACTTCGGAGTCTACCTAGTTGTTTAAGAATGGTTTAAACATGGGAAGGAAGTGCACCCATCGGTATCAGCGGGGAGTCTGTAGATTTATTTCGTAGTTTTACACTCAAAATGTGCTCTAACCTAAGGCTCATTTGTTGATATTTTCCCCGGATTTTGACACTGTCTCCAAAGTTTCCCCCGAGGGGCTGAGAGCTTGAGTTCCCCGTGGTGTGGTGTTTGATGGATGCAGCCTCTCTCCTTCTATGTGATGTGTTCACTGATGCGGCGGTGATGGAGTGAGATACCCCTGCTGAAGCTGATCTAGTGAGCAGCTGGCCCGTGTTCCCCGCTCACACACAGTGGCTTCGCAGTTATTTCCTAGTACATTTTTCCTCCTCATTATGACTGGAGGGGGTTGTTTTGGTGGCTTGGCTTTAGGGAAATGGCAGGATTTACTGAGCCGTTCTCCTCCCCAGGTTTATCTTTTTGATGATACAGTACCCCAGTAGAATTTTGATTCTTGTTTAGCAAAGTTAAAGTCAGACGGCGCAGAGAATGAAGATGTCAGTCCTCTCAGCAGCCAACGTCGTAACAGCACATTCAGATTTGACCTGTTGATGAATGAACAATCTGAGAGTTAGGTTTTTAGGCAGGCTGTATTCTTTTAAGATTCTGCCTGTATGTCACCTTTATATACGTTTATTGTGGCTTATTCTACTCTAAGGAATACATTGAATTTAACAATTGTTTTCATGTCATCCTGTTTAAACTGAAGGCTTTGATTTCTATAAGGTTGGCTCCACAAGATTATACAAAATATGAATGAATCAAAATGCATGAAACAGTTGTATGTTGTACAATGTAAATGTCAACATATCTTATAGTGCAAACTGCAACAGAGTAAAATATAAATAACTTATAAATTAATTGATATGCCACCAATTTGCATATTGACAAAATATTTTAAGATTGTTATATAAAGTCTGTTGTTGTAGAAAACTGAGTAGCTTAGCTTGCAGCTTGCTTCGGTGTTGTTGGTTTTGTTGGGATAACAGTTTGGCTGAAGTATTTTCACCCCGGCAAGACATACCTCCGCTCAAATCTAGTCTAGTCAATGCTATGAACCCGTATTTCTTGAATGCCAGTAGCAGAACCATATGCTTTAGTAGTGCAGCGGATCATTATGATCATTATACTGTATATGATCTTTATACGGATCAAGGAGTCAAGGATCGGACCACAGATCGGGTCAGCACAAAAGAAAAAAGCAGCTGGTCTACAAGGTGCCAGGCTTTCTTTTCTTTTTTTACCACCATCCCATAAATCATTTCAACCACTTTAAAGTCAGCGTAAACCATACATAATTCTAAATAATTCTATTTTTCTTTGTTAGTCACCTATAGTGTTTTTATTTCCTTCATAAAAACACACAATTAAAACAATAAGGAAATAAAAGATTGTATTTTTATAGATTAAAGCTAATAATTAGTATAATAATTAGCTTATAGAGCTTAGTGTAAACAGGTCATAGTTCGTCTATGTATCTATTTATGTTGTAAAAACATGTTACATGTTGAGATTACATGTGGACACATCACGATAACGATATAAATTACCATCGCCCAATACCGAGCCTGAACACATCATAATGTAAGTGAACGTGACCTAGTTCTCCTCCTGTCAACTGGTTGTTTACAATGTAACATTATCAGAGATCAGCGACTAGAAAAGCACAAAGGCCGATGTCCTGATCGCATATTCTACTGAATATTGTCAGATAACGATTGATAACTTTATTTCACACTGTGATGGTTAACTTTAAACGGTGTAATTAATCCGATGTTGTGTTCATAATGTTGTTTATTTTCCTGTCGAATGCCTCTTCAAGCCGTGTCTGACCCTTTGGCTTCACTGTTTCACTGGCGTGTCTAGATGACGTCTTGAATCCGATGGCCGTAATCAGTATTCCAACACACGTTTCATGTTGACCAATCTCCTATTGAACCTTTTTGTCTCTCCTTGCTTTGTTTACTTTAAAAGAGCAATTTCGAAAACTTTTAGCCCACAGGCATCAGGCTTTTTTCATTTTAGCTCGCACTGCCCGCTGCATTCAAATGATAAAATCACTGATTGTGGATATATATCAGCTTCAGCTCAATAATGTTAACAGCTAAAATGAAACTTTTGGCCGCTGTGGGATTCAAAATGCTCTCTGGAAGCCAGTGGTTCTGTCAGCCAATATCTATTTTGTAAAGAAAACAAGCACTACTCTGTAATAACACTCTACAACCACGAGAGAACTGGGGTTTTGTAGTTCAACAACAGAGTGACAACGCTCCTCAAGAAAGTCGCATCAATTTCAGGAGAACCTCACTGTGAACTTCTCTGCTGCACCTGATGTTTAATTTTGTCTTATCTTATGCTTTTCATCTCATATTCAGTCGCTGGTACTCTTGCAGGTGTTGAAAGCTAAACAAAGTCAAATCCCAAAAGGGATGCCATGAGTGCATTCGATAAGGAATTCAGGTTTATAAAATACTATTAAACACCAACCCCTCGTGATTATTATTTTTAATTGTTTATATGTGTGTGGCCGTGCAGACCGGCTGCACAGTCTCTATGGAGCTCCTATAAGCAGGCTTGTGTTGTGCAGTGAGAAATGGAGGTATTTGTTGTACACTGCAGTGGAGACGCCTCCGTAGGGATGCCTCATTTCATGCCTTTCTGGAGTCTGCCTACACTATATTCTCATTTTAAGCAGAAACAGTCACTTTGTACCTGCTACCATAACCTGATCCTCTGTATCATGTATAGTGTGCCCTTTTCATGTCTTACTGGAATGCAACTCTATAGCAAACATTATATGTTGAAGAGTTCCTGTTTTTAAGGTCAAAGTGTGATTTCTAGCTACGACTACTATTTAATCACAAAATATGTTTTGCTAATAAATATTCCAACTTGAAAATCAGGGAAAGGAAAGGTGTTCCATCCATCCATCCATTATCAGCCGCTTATCCGGAGTCGGGTCACGGTGGCAGCAGGTTCAGCAGGCCGACCCAGGCTTCCCTCTCACCCGCAACACTTTCCAGCTCACCTCCTACCAGTTGGACGTGCCTGGAAAACTTCTAATGGGAGGACCCATTCCCTCGGTACTGAGGGAGCGTCTCAAGATTAAGTTTTTAAATAGTCGTATGAACCACAAATGAGTTCTAATACTTGTATTATTTTAAATCATTTTTTTTCAGAATTTTCTTGTGAAGAAAATGTATATTTAAAAAAAAAAACTTTTATAACATATTTTGATCATAACTATGAACATCCAGCATGATCTAATTAAGAATGGCAGAAAAATGCTTTTCGAGCGGTTTCCGATATGTTCAAAATGTGTGCTTCAGACCCTTACCAAGGTCTCACATACTAATAACACCCCTTGTTAGAAAGAACAGAGCCTAAAGAACTCGAATATGCAATGAAAACCACACAAAAACAAAGTGTCAGGGTCATTTGAAGTCTTTTCAGGGAAAAAACTGTGTAAATCGGTTCAAAAATGAAAAACGTCAAAGTTCTATAAGAAAACTACATTTCCCAGAAGCCAGCCCGGGTGCTTTCTCTTCAGTAGACTGCGCATGTGCCGTCTGTGCGGGGGCTTTGGGGGTAATCTCTACGGGCCTGGACTTACATTAGATTTCAGTTGAACCTTATGGACAGTTCAGTCCATGACGGGTGGGACGGGACCGGGGACCACTCACTGAGCTGCACATCAATGTGACACTTTTCTTACTGCTTTCTATGGCATTCAGCAGTGTCTGTGATTATTAATACAAACTCCTCCCTTCTCCGGGTAAAGAAAACAGTATTACAGCTAAAAGTTCTTCCTTAAAGACGGAGGATCAGGGCTCTTCTTCATGGCTATTGAGCTTCAGAGACCGCTCTGTGTGTAATCACACTCATGGTTCATAAAACCGGAACTATGATTTGCAAGGTTAAGTTTTAAAGGTGTGAACTTGGATTTTACAGTTTCAAATTAAGACTAATGTACTTTTGCAGTATATAGTTTGCACTGTTAAATCAACTTGGATCTGCCTTCAGCACGTTGCTCTCAGAGATTTAAATGTGCCCTTTTAGCTGGGATTTCTCACACTGCTTTAATTGGGGTAAGATCTGAAACGCTGAAAAAAAGCAGCTGAAATCAGATGGAAAGGAACTGCTGAGCCAGTTTTCTTCTAAAAAAAACAAAAAAAAAAACCCAAGTGATCATTTGTATATCAATTACTCACCCTGCGTTACCTTGAACTCTTGAGGAAAACTTTTTCTCGCATGCCTCCACGGTGATCTGAAGCATCCAAGAAAAGTCTTGACGAATGGAATTAAAAAGGGGCGCATTTAACAACATCAAAACATCCGTTTACAAACTCCACTCGAACGCTCACTCATCAGACGCGTGCAAGTATGAGTATTATGAGGTTTAGTGTTTTTAAATAATAAGGTTGCAGCGAAGATGCATGAGTTTGGGAAGAAGTGAGCATGGATAAATGAGACTTGGAATACTCTGCACAGGTTGTGTGTGTGAGTTTTGAAAACGGATGTTTTGATATAGTTTTTATGTTGTTCAATGATGTCCCCATTTACTTCAATTCATCAATAATTTTCTAAATGTTTGGATTTTTTTAAGTTGAGGGAGTGAGAAAAACAAAGTTTTCCTCAAGACCTCAAGGTAACACATAGTAAGTATTTGACCCTTCACTAAGTCCCGCCCCTGTAATGCAGACTGGCCAATCATAGTGTAGCTTCGGCCCACTCTGAACAGGGACAACTATCCACTTCACAGACTCTGACGCAATCGTTTCAGAATTTCTTCATTTTTAGACTGGTTTTGTGCATTCTAAAGCTATTCATGGTAAAACATTGTGTAATAGTGATACTTGTTACCTGTGGAGGTTGAAATATATACTAAAATATACTAAAACATATATAAAATATACTGTACTTAGTAATTAGTACAAAAATTTCTACGTAAAAACCCATGGAGCTAACATTAGAAGAGTAAATTAGCACGTCATTAACTAGCGTTAGCACTTGTGTGCTACGCTAGCTACTGAAGGTACTGTAAAAGTCGGGTTACAAGCCGCTCCTACCTCCGGTAGGTGGAGGGCGGGGCTTAGCGGAGGGCCAATTCATTTAGGTTAGTCCGTTATCGTTATCGAGTTTTTTGTCAGCTCTCCTATATCAATATCAATATTGGAATCGGCCTCCAGTATCGGTCGGGCTTTTCCAATGAAAGACAGGTTACGTTTACTGAATATATGATAAAGGACATTGTTTAACCACAGTTTGTCAATTTAATTTCATTACATGTGACAGCGCAGTGCCGGAATGAAGACGGAGCTGCAGGCCGGGATGTCTGGCAGTCGAGTGAGGAAGATATTTGGTTTCCTTCTAAAAAAAAAAGTGGAGAATCCATGACGGAAGTGTGAAAAATGGCAATTTATAATGAGACAGAATGTTCATGATCATCTTCATTTGCATGTCAAGACCTGTATTTGTGCATTAGCTTCATTACCCCGGAAGGTGCACTGAGTCATCCTCCTCCTCACTGATATTTTTTCCCTCTGCATAATCTAACTCAAACACCTGATCAACAGCTTCAGAGACGACCTTATACGCAGCATATGAATATAAGTAGATTGACTGTGCATCTGCCCTCTGTGGACATCGTCATAAAAGAGCTGGTTAGTCACATGTTGTAATGGTTTGACAAGTGATTTCTTTCACGGTCGTCACCTGCAAATCTTCCCTCTATGCTGTCGATTGCGGCTCATGTCTATCACACAGGCCGATTGTCTCCCGGGTAAACCGAGGCCCCATTACGTGATTGATGTCTTTGGTGATTGAGAATTGTTTCAACTTATGTGTTTGTATGCTTTTTACGAAATTGTCAGCTCAGGACCATTCAGAACAGCTGGCCATTAAGAATTCATTGTGAATGTTTGATTCACCGTTCCTCTCTCTTCAGAGTTGATTTCACATGGTAGCGACAGTACGTCTATACCCTCTCAAGTATTCGCTGTTGGGGAATCTATAAAATGTTTTTTATAAGACATAAAAGTAGCACTAAACTACTTTCATCACGGGTGGGACAACCTGTCCATCTAACAATAATGTGCCCTTAAGAATCATGAAATCTGTGCTACAGAACTGAGCTATTGTTGATATAACTGTTTTTTTAAGGTTTTTTTAAGGTAGTTGGAAAATAGTCAACATTTAGTCTGTGAAATGACAACAAATTATATTAAAACATAGTCATTGTAGTTTACTTCAGCCCAATATCTAATAGTATTTTTTTGTAAGCTTTGTTTTAGTTTTACTGCCCGCAACTTTGCTGTGTTAGTTTACTTTCACTGCTTTTAATGCACTTGTTTGAAGACAAAGCAGGCAGCTGTTTACAAACCACAGACAGGCAAAGTTAGAGACGGGCTGTCAATCATTTAGCTGCATGGAAACCAAAAT
The DNA here is from genome assembly GCF_910589615.1 of Taurulus bubalis. Taxonomy (NCBI): domain Eukaryota; kingdom Metazoa; phylum Chordata; class Actinopteri; order Perciformes; family Cottidae; genus Taurulus; species Taurulus bubalis. Next base: position 38,568,346 of record NC_136589.1, on the reverse strand, counting down.
AGAGCAAACGGAGTGAATGCTCCAATGTGGATGCGTGTACAGAGGATGTGGATGTTTGCCAAATCAACTTCATAAAATAGTAGTATGTCATTGTTTTGTTTAGAGCTTTTTCTACTGCCTCCAAGTGGCCAAACACAATCATAGAAATTGTTGTTGATTAATTTTCGTTCAACTCAGTAATCAATAATGGATTAATTATGTATAATATGTCTTAGCTGCACCCATTTAGTTCATGAAAAATAATTGTATCAAATTTCAAATCTGTTACATTTTAATTTCTCTGATCACTAAAAGCCAAAACACAAGCATGGTGATGATACAGCATGACCTTTTAGCTCCACAGATATTAGCTCCACATTAATAGACCTACATGGACATGTCAACAACCGCTTGCTTATAATGCCCATGTATCTGTGTGAACTTGTTATTTTACATTTAATGACTTGACGGAGATTTGAGTTTAAATCGGAGAGTGCGGCGCAGTGGAACATTCCAGAAATGTATGTCTGCAGCACAGATTGCAAGCAAAGGAACTTCCTGGCTTAAGGTTTTTCCTCCACTGAAGCAAGACCTTTGCTTTTCTGTGCACACACCTCAAACACCGTCTTGTTCTGTAGCCAAAAGAAAAGAAAAAAACAACTGAAGTTCTTTTTCTTGCATGAATCTAAATGTTACATTCCAACATTTAATCACGCCAGACTTGATTAAACCACTGCTCCTTCTAAATACAAGGGAACAACTGTTTGCACCATATTAGGTTGTATCAGAAAATGTGCTCCCATTCTTTGCTGAACCTTCAATCATGAATGCTGAGAGAGTCGACGAGACACAACGAGACCAGCCTCATAATTAGGAAGCGCTCACAAAACAATTTCACTGGGGCTGCTGGAATGACCCTAATGAGGTTTAAATAACAGCAATGCCTTCCTTAGTATTCTCCTGAATATATATATATATATATATATATATATATATATATATATATATATATATATATATATATATATATATATATATATATAGCTATCTACTGATACGTGTTACATGTTTGTGTGTTTATTAATGGATAGGCCAAATTATTGCAGTTGTACGTGAGATGAAACTTCAGAATGCAGAAGCTGTTTTGGGGCTCATTATTAATTGAAAGCTCAAGGATGGTTTTGCTGATGACAGATAATACAAAAAAATGTCTTTTCAGCCCACGATAATGCCAGATTTGTATAATTCTTCTCCTCATTTTGTTTGTCTTAATGCTTATGTGCAATGAAAACAATACAATTGGCAGCTCCAGAGCTCTACAGGGGATTTATTACAGATTATCAAAGATTTACATCATAGTCTCCTCTATCAAGTGGATTTGCATCAGACCTTTACATTCCCCTGTATGAAATGAGTCCGTCTTCCTTAAACTAATCCGTTACTGTTGTTTTTTGCGGTGACCTTTTTGCTCGTGACAGCACTGACTGGAATGAGGATTATTACAGTCACACGGACAGATAACGGCAGGCAGAGGAAACGCTATAAGAAAGGAAAGCGTCATTTGAGATACTTTACTAAACTCCCATGAAGCTATGCGATATTTTTCAATAGTCTGTAGGATTTGGTGGCAATATCACAGACCTTCTAAAACACATAAACACCACCCCCATAAAATAACATGATGAGATCTAAAGATCAGAGGAGGGAAAGAGAAAGCAGCCAAATGTCCCTTCATCAGGTGCCAGAGAGTTCTCTGATAAAGCCTTTCAGAGAGGAGGACATTATCCAGGTACATACACACACACACACATGCACACTGATACACTGTACTGCACAACACACAGGCGGTTGGATATCTAGGCTTAACTCGACAACTATCAAAGCAGTAGACTTTCTTAATGCAGGATATCCAACCCTACATTACATTTATGAAATGAATGAGTATATAAAATAAAAACATTTTTTAACATGCACAAATTACATTATGCTTTCCTTGCATAATAATACCAAACATACAGTATACCCACCACCACTGCTGGCATTAATACGGAATCTAAAACTGCTTTTTATGGAATTTGCACAAATATTACAACTATTATGTGCCAGTACATTTCGAGGGAAATGACAAAACAAAAGAGAGAGAAATGGATCCAATAAGGAAACACAAGTTCCATTTATAAGTAGCCTGCAGTGTATTGCAGACAACGTTTTGCACTCAAGATAAGGAATTGTCATTTTAATTTTAGTGTGCAGCAGACAGTATTTTGTTGCAGCAGGGGGCGCTCTACAGACCACGCCTTTTGTACAATGAACCAGAGTGATGCAGTAATCCTCTGACATGGTGTTGTTTTTCTGTATGTCAGCTAGTGCGACTCCATCTCTCTGTACATATGCAAAGACACTGCACTGGCCACCGTACAGTGAAATATTACATATGAAACGTGCAGAAGTTAATTGTTGTTCCTGCGAGACTATGTACCGTTCGAGTCATGCAATTACACAATTGTGGCTGGTTATCTTCCAACGTGATACAATCCATCCATTTCCAGGTAGGCATGATCATACTTAATTGTAATTAAGCTAATGATGACAAAATTAGATTCCCATTAAACGGATGCCTAGAGAAATGACATAACAGCATCAACTTGACAAGTTAAGAGATGAAAAGAAGAGAACTGGCAGTTTATGTCAACGACAAAGAGCAATAAAAGTTGTGGCGTCAATTTAATGAATTGTTCATTTTTGCATAATTACTTAGTGATAGAAGTGTTACTGAGAAGGGGGAACATTCCTCCTCATAAATATCTAATTGACTTTGTTGTTGAAACAATGAATATGTCATAGACATAAAAAAATATCCGGAAAATACTTTATTATAATTGTTGATTGTTTGAATCTACAGTACAAAGCTTTTCAGTTTGTTGCAGTGTTGAAAAAGAGTGAGCACATTTAATATATCATGAGTCAGATTCTCAAACACTGAGATTGTCACTTTGCCACCAGCAACAACTATATTGTGCTTTTATTAATAACCTTTTGGCTGGTGTTAGCAGAGGGGAAAAAAAACTATCTCATTTAAAGTCTCCATGCCGCAACTTCTTCTCTCAAGCTTAATTATCTCTCATCTTATGAAGCCATCATATGAAAAAGTGGTCATGAATATTTTACTCGCCTATAAATCTTTACTTAAGTACCTTTTATTTCTCACCATCATATTTTCAATTTGCGTATAATTCAACTGGCGCAGCAAAACTCGGCCCTTCACCTTTCCCAGAGAAAATCCTTAGAATCAGCCGTAGTAAATCTCCTCTCAGGGTCCCTGCACTATGCTGCTTTAAATCACCAACCTGCCCATCAACATGTTTCTATAAATAGCCTGCAGGGTTTTTATAACCGAGCCTTTACGCTGATGGCAGGGTGGCATAACTACATGCCACAACCGCACACCTCCCTTACAATAAGTAACAGGAAGTGCCTTCGTTCACTGCCTGCGGCCTTTCCTTCGGAAGGTGTTGTTTTCATGCAACACACAGATTTATCACTTTGGTTTGATGACATTTCCACTGCTTTGATAACAAATAATTTCTTTCTTGATTATAAAATTGATAGTGCAATTGAAGGTGTTACACAAGTGATATAGATAATTGAAGAAATGTGTTTTTAAACCAACAGCTATCTTTTCTTTCTTTTTTTAAGTTGTATGCTGAATTGAGAAAAACAGATATCTTTATTTTACTGAGATAGATTTTCTCTAAGGCGGACAAAGTAGTGGATTGCTCACGGAAAATAACCGGAACATTTTCATTAGCCCTCGTGCACAGGTATGCACTAATGTTTATATTTTGTTGTTTGTCATGTTGTCAGCTGCATTTTGGTTGTGTAACCCTGTGTTGCATAATGACAATACATTATCCTTGAATCCTGGACAAACTGTACTTAGTGGTGGAAAGTAGTTGCAAACATCTATTTTTACCTCGTTGGCAAATCTGAATCAGTTGTGTCCACCGTTTGCAATATGAATCTACTTTACATAGCGACTGCGGCAATAAGTAGACCCCTGCCTTACACTCCATGCCCACACACAATGCTGCGCGTGTAGGAGGGGGAATGGATGACAAGTCCACGATATACAGTGCTTGACTCAAGCTCACTTGGTACCCCCTGTGTTTTTCAAAAGCCACATAATTCACACAGAAAGGTACTTTTCATGCTCGAGACCCACCGCGCCCAGCTCCCAGCCAACAGTAGCGGTTCACGTTGCATTGTAACGCATGAATAATATCCTCTTCTTCCCAGCTACAACAGCGACTAGATGGATGAAGAGGTACCTCTCTTTGCTGCATCTATTTGATCCCGCCCCCAGAGCTACAAAGCAGGAGCCTTCGCCAGCTAATGATCCTTCACAAATTAAAAAGCTGCAGCCCTGAAACCAAAGTCATCCCCTCCCATCCATCAAAAGAACTAATCCTGTTTTTCTCTCCTCACACCCTAATAACACACAAACACAAAAATCAGTGTGAGGGGGCAAATAGATCGAAAGAGCAATTGATCACTGAAATGAACAGCCCAGAAGTTCAGATTGATTGAGCATCTGGTTTGTGTACAAAGAAGTCTATGTACTGTATAGATACTGGTGATTATGTGCATAATTGTCTCTTAACCGGTTACATCCGTAAATCGATGTAGATTTGATGCGGTGTGGCTAACATACCTCATTAAGACTTCGCTCCTTCTCTTTTCAGCGCCTCACAGTTCACGTGATGCGATCGCAGTGTCACAGAAAATGATTGTCCTCAAATTAGAGACTGTCTCGGGACGGACAAATGGCGGCGCACGGCTTTGGCTCTGCTGTCGCCCACAGATTTGGCCCTCAGAGCATCTATCATGGGAGGACAGATTTGTTTGCCTTCCTGTGTGCTATTGGTCACGGAGGCTTGGGAGTAATAGGTGGAAAGCCAAGTCCTCTTCCACTGCCATGTACCAACGCCTCTCACAGGCACCCAGACCCACTGTAATCTCTCACACGAGTGAACTTAAATTAAACTGAAACACTCAGGTGTCAGAAATGTATGAGCTCCCCTTCTGCGACCACTAGTCGAACTACTTAGGGACACTCTTGCCCTTTGGCACAAATATTATATTATACACAGGGATAACGTTTGCTTCACATTAGATAAATCGGCTTTCTTAGCACGCCTCAGAAACAGGAATAAATGACAGCCATCTTTTTATTAATGTTCAATCTGCTGTGCAATCTGATGAATATATTTAGTTTGAATGTGGTGGCTTGAGTCATCTTAAAATGAAAGCGACTGAATGTGACATCCATGAGAATGGGGGTGGGGGAGAAATCAAATTTCACAGAACACAGACTTCACAAGTCTCCGTCGAGACCTAATCTGGAGGCTCGCCTCTGCTGACAGGAGCAGATCTGGACTAGGATAGATAAATAGCTTGTTTGTCTCCTCTAACAGAATGATTTGTGGCTCAGTAGTTGCTCTATGATGGAATACACACTGTGTGTGTGTGTGTGTGTTCACACATTGTCATTAGGATTTACCAACAGCACTATATTCATAACTTCATTAGTCTCTTGTTTCCCAGGTTGAGTCATACGCTGTTAGTATGCTCTACAGCCGCGTTAGCTGTATATTACTCTGTTTGCAATTCTCAAAGTTGATCTGACAGCTTTAACCTTGGTGTATAAAGAGTTGTTGTTGTGAAACAAAAAGTAAATTATTATTCAATCTACATTGTATGTTTTTTTTAAATAAAAAAAGTACACACCACTTTATTTGATACACCCTAAACAAAATCGAATTGCTTTTAAACACGTCAGCATTTTTTTGTTTGTTGTGCAATCGATTCACACAGTATATTTCACACAGGATAAGAATATTACGTGATGAAAAAGTTGGGTAGTTTTTGTTTGGAGCAAGGCTGCTCTTTTCTGAGCTTTCGCACCGCGAACAGAGGCATCGACCAACACCAGTGTGTGTCCATCTTTTTGTATAACCGAAACCAACTGCAAATGTTGCTTACTCCTTTCAACCTTTATAAAGGCAGCGGAGACCAGATCCACTCCTTCCTTTCACAATAAAAGCCCTAGACATGTATCTTACACTGCTTAACCATTTACCAGAGGGAATTCAAATTAACGTAAAAGCGTTTCACTTAAAGAAAGCTCAATACAGTATCTATTGTATGCTCTGGGTCAATAGCATCTCAGTAGTCGGCCCTCTTCCTTTGCAGATTTATTCACAACTTTTATTGAAAATAGTGTTGCAACTGCTGCAATTTCTCGTCGCTGCTGGTATGAATAATTTTAAAGTATTTCACATTTCATGTCATATTTTCGTCACGTCCCCTCTGTGTTAAGGCCTTAGTGGAATCCAGTACAACAGCTCTGACGCATACTCTTCCTCTGTCTTTCTCTTACAGACCGGTTTCTTTTGTTGGGGGGGTTAAGGGATGAGGACAAGTGGTGTTCATTTAACTATTTATTACAAAGGTTGTAGTTAGTGGTGGTGTTAAAGTGGACTGCATTAGGTTGAAATGTGTTTCTAAAGTAAATGGGGTGGGCGAATGTTATAATCAATACAGGGCAGTCCAGTTCAACACCACAGCAAACCACGGCTTAAATAATAAACATGTGGTTGAATGAAAACCTCCCTGACAGTCAATAAAAAAAAAGAATGATAACAATCATAATACTTTTATTCATAGCCCTTTTCAAGCAATGAAAATGTGCACACACACACACAAACACGCACATACAAAGAGAGTTGATGATGAAGGACAAAAAGCAACAAACTGAACATAAGGATCTTTGTGAAGGTAGTATTTGCGGCTCAGTTTCTGACACAATAGCAGGTTCCCACAATACTGTATCTCTGGATAAATAAACATTGCCACCTGCTGCCAGCCTCCAATAATTGACAGAAACATTCTTTGAAATGCTTTTTCTTCACCGTGTCCCTGCATTTAATGACATTTAATGTGTCTTTCATAACCAAATGGATCACAAATTGACTGTGAGAAATGTCAAACTTAGAACCTTAAAGCGCAAATCCTTTTTTTTAAAACGTGTCTTTTTAGATATATCAACAAGCATTTAGCATCCTAGCTTGAGGATCAATCTGTATGTTTTCACAGACATACAAAGGCAATGCCGCTGTTTGAACTTTGTTGAAGAAGTTCTTGAAGACCGTACTACCTGAGGGGTGAAGACAGTTTGCGGGGACTGTCGGGAGCCAACGCTTGGTGGATGAACAGTGGAGATGCGTTGCAGATAGCTCTCAGGCACACAGGAGAGCTTGTTAAAGAGGCAGCTGAAAAGAATAATGGAAGCTTCTCACTGCTAAGGGGCCCAGACAAAATTTAAAAAAAGAAGAAATCTGCTCTGAGAATAGCACATGCAGTCAACACAATGGGCCCCACAGTATGTAAGCATCCCCTCCCATAAAGAAAATCGTATGTCCTAGTAGCAGCTGCCAAAGTATTTTTTGTCTGCACTGCTGAAATGAAAAGTTGTCTCTCACAGTTTACAGTTCACAGTTCATATAAGCCGAACAGATCGGTTCTGTACACATTGCCCGGAGAGTAGAAATCCAGAAAAGGCTGTGGAGAGGTGTAGGTAATAACTGAGCCACAGTACAGCAAGAGAGTTCAGGCATTGTTGTTTATTTCTCAAGAACAATGGTTCATTTCTGTGTTGTGTCATTTTTATCTTCAAAGCATGTCACAGACTATTCTTTTTTTTTTTTTAAAGAGGAAAACAATTTGTACTGTATGACATGTTCCATGTGTCTATACGCCGTGGTGTCCTTGCTTCTGTCCTGCTTGGTTAACCATCTGAAAGACTTGATTGAGTGAATCCTCAGGGAATAAGAGAAGGAGAGCTCAGCAGGGTGCTTCTGTGGATTAATGTCACAGGTTGTAGCTGACTGAATGTTTACTTGACCAATTTAATTGAATTCCTCATGCTTCATACGCAGCCATTACAGGCCGAAGAATGGCTGATTGGTTAACTCAAGCCTGCAGCCCCGTGACACTTCTCTGCCACACCGAACGATCAGATGGAAGAGAGAAAGATTCTTGCAATCAGCGAAAATACAGACGTTAATGCCATTGATTCCCTCGCCGACTCGTGACCATTTATTTAGTCTCTCAGGCTAAAGTTGCCTATCGGATAAAGAAGGTAATTGGTTTCAGTTGATGTTCACAAGCCTCTGCCACAGCACACAAATGAGCTTAACAAGATTTATTGAACCAAATAGAAAGATAATATCAGAAATTATGAAAACATTATAAAAGTTACGCTAGAGTTTCAGTGCAGTATTAAAAAAAATAAAAAATTGAATGCAGAACATTTGCGTTATAATCAAAGACGTTTTAAATTAGGGCTGGGCAATATAACCAAAATCTGTCACGATAAAAGTAATTTCATATTTCTAACACTACAACTATTCAATAAAAAAAAACTGTCAATATGAAATAACCACATGGTTGTGTATACTCTAGTTTGAATTAAATACTAGTACTTTCAATAAAAATAACTGAGGATTTTAATTTAGAACGAGTATAATTCTGTATTGTATTGTACTGCAGTTCAATGGACAGTGTTATATATATGTAATATTCAGTGAAACAACTCATAACCTGTGAGATTAAAATGGCAAATCTACAAGAATAATCCACACTTTTCAAGGATATAATCATAAAAGTATTTTTTTCCGTCATTATTTTATTTATTTTGTACCTACAATGGCCCTAATACACTGTACAGACTTTATAGTCTGTATGCAAGAAGATCATTAGCTTAACTAAGTCTTCTTCTGGCTTGTCTTTATTTAACTGAAGGAAATGTAGTCTCGTCCGGTTGTTTACTTTAACACTGACGCAGTGAGAGATGTTCTGCAATTTACAAAAGACGTAAACAGAAATCCAACCCACTCAAAACAACAAACCAAATACCAGGGGAGGCAGAGAGTGACTGACTGCCTCCGCCAGCTTATAAAGCTGAGGATCCAGCCAGCACAGGTGTCAGCCGTCCCTCTGATGGACTTCCTGCTAATCTCCCCGAGGGAAAAGACAGCAGACAGGAGCAGGCAGCACTACGGGGCTGTCACACTCGGAGCTATTCAGCCCTCCTCCTGATTCTCCAGACGTCTTCTCGAAAGCGATCAAAACAATCAAGCTCCATCTAGTAGTATATTAATTGGAAGCAATTTATAGCCGCTATAATTTATGGCTGTGATAGTCGGGAAGCAAGCTTGAGTTCTCAATGCAAAGTTTAGGCCCAGGCATAAACGAGCAGAGGGAGTGATTCTTTATTGACGAGAACCGTCCAGTGTCTCCATTCGACTGTCATTGCTAATCCAGTTAGCTTACTTTGTGCAGCAGTGCAAAGTCGGGGCCAGCATGGAGGACAATATACTGTCGAGCTGCCGAAACACTCGAGTCTTTTTAACAATATCAGCATTCCTCTAAAACATCCCTTATTGACTACAGGGATCAGACTACTTGTCAGTGATGGTGATTAGTGATGAAAGATCTAATGGATTCCATCAGTTGACATCACAACAAACTCTTTGCTATGATTTATAGGCAGGAAGAGCTTTTTACAGATAGAGAATTGAAGAGTTAACCAAAGTACTCCTGTCTTTTGAATCAAGGTTAACTTCATATATATATTTTTTTCTCTCTCTGCAGTTTTCAACAGCATCTCACTTCAACTCAGTTGATTCAGTGAGGTTTTGCCATTATTGTAAGTAATATATTGTAAGCAGCGGGTTAACCGGTCGTGGGCCATTTTGCAGTGTGGTTCCATCTTGAGACTTGTAATCATGTACCGGGAGAGCTGGTCTTCATTGTAAAAGCCTCGAGAGATTGAATGAAGTCAGCCTGGATGCTGGTTTTCAGTGGGCATTAACTTTTATCATTCACAAGCCAAGAAATAAAGCACTTGGGTTTCAATTTTATATTTCAGCCCGGCCACTGTGATTCCAGGACTGTCCTCAAACGGGCTGTGAGCCAGCACTCACATATGCTGTTTCTGTGACCTTGATTAACGTCGCCAAGAGTACTGTCATGCACAGTCGATCAAAAAATGTAAAGCTATGTAACCTAGAGACACAGCAACTCTTCTCGGTTATTTCATCGAGTGGGACGTCCTGAAATTCTTCTGCTAAGTGAGTAGAATAACTTGTGGACTCTGGTTGTACTATGACACTGGTCACTGACATTGTAATTTACTGCAGGCAAGAGCTTTTGTTCAGACCTACCAATACTAAATGGAAATGGTATCGATTTGGGAAGACTATTAACTACAAATTCCCTGTCAGCAAATCCAGATTAGAGCCATTAATATCTGGATAGCGCAGGAGAAACGTGTTCATTGTCACAAGAAAGAAACAGTAACCCTTAATTCAAATAACAGCGGTTGTTACTTGTCTCCTAATGACGTTGCAGATTAGAGCCTGAGACAACTTTCTCTATTTTTGGCTCTATCATATTTGACATTGACAAATCTGGACTGACTTGTCAAAAATCATATAAAATATGTTCCTCTTTGGAAAAAGGTGCTTCGGCAATGTTCCCCGACACCAAGACAAACCTGTGAAATTGTTTTTTATATATTTCTCAAAAGTTCAATTTTGAACAGTCAAGGTCTCTGCAGTCTGCGAGGGCATGAACGTTATGTGAATGCCATTTTAGATAATATTTTCATCTCACAAGTGTTGTTTTCAAACTGCTGGCTGGGAGAAAAGTCACCTTTCATTCTCCTTAGCTGTACTCACAGCTAATTGCTGTCTTAGATGGACAAAAATTAATTTTTTAAAGGTCCTTTGAAGTACCCAGTGAAGCTCTTCTGCCTTTTATACTCTGTGTGATTACTTTGGCAGCTGTATGAAGTCCTCTGCTTGTGCCTGATGAATAACTTTCAGCATGGAATTAGACATTAAATCACACATGGGAGGGGCTCTGACATACAACATTCATCGACCATCCTTTTTGTGAAGCAAATCCACCGTACAGTTCACCATTGCTGTGCAAACAACAGCTATAGCATGTTTCCTTTGCTTTTACAACACACAACTCATCAAGGATTCTCACGTGTTAGGGGGTCAATACTGAAATATTGAATTTCCTCATTACTCGTTGCCCATTTCCTGCTTGCCATAAGAGTAACCAGCTGCAATCTACATTCACTGAAGTCCCAGATTCTGATTAATGGCATTTAAAAATCTGCTTTCATGAAGCGAAAGTGGAGAAGTGGATGAATAGCAGCAGATACTGTGTTGGTATTAAAATGTGTGATGGTTGTCCTTTTGGCTCAGTTAGCAAATGCTGATTTTGAATAGATGGTGCTTTTTTTAATATCAGAAATCAAAATTTGTCTAACTGTGAACTGTGATATAAGTCGTCCAAGTTCTAATTTTGTGATGCCAAGGTCTGGACAGGTGAAAGCGAACAGCAGACTCTTTTTGGAACGAGCATCGTCCGCTTGGCGCTTCGCTGTATTTGTGTTTCTGGCACTGTTTCTGTCTTTTTTCGTAGCTTCCTCTTGGAATGCGTGCTCATGATTTGGTTGCTGCATATTTTTAAAGGTTGACGCCAAGGAACATCCTGAATCCAAATTAAGAAGTCCCAAGCAAAGGGCAGGGTCTCAACAGACACTGCCACACACTGCGAGTGCCTCATAAGTGGTGGATTAGAGAGCGATTCTATTTGTATGAGCCAATACATTGATTATGAGGAAAGTCCTACTCCTTCTGCTATTAATGGTGTTTTTGAAAAGAGTTTGTGAAAGTAATGGACCCTTTTCTGTTAGTAAACATTGTAGCCTATTGGGCAAAGCGTAGGTGGACGCAGAATAATTCCAAGGACATTTGTATAATGACTGATAGAAAATGTCTCTCAATATGGACAGTCACTCACTCTCTGGTGGAATTAAAAGGTAGCTAGCTATGTAGCCCGCTGCTAAATTAGAAAAATGTAATAATGTTATGCTTGTTCCACACACTTGTAACAATGTAGGATAGGACTTCACTATCACCAGATAAGTGACATTTTGGTTTGATTTCTGTAACCAGTGTTGCGGCAGAATTAGCAAGCTAAGTAGCCAGCCGTCCGCTAGTTAGCTAGCTAATTAATGCTTTGCGGCTACACTGGTTACAGAAAATAACCCCAACAGCAGTCCATCTCTTCATCTCTCTGTCTAGCCTATAAGCAGTATTTCTCTCCATCGCTCTAATCGTTGAGGCTTCTGCGTGAGCGGTGATCTCAGGTCACCGCTCACGCAGAAGGAGGCATGAAGTTTGCTCCGTTCAAAGTGAATAAAAGCGGTTAAAAGTCCTGGAAAGAAGCCAAGAAGTGGGCCTTGAGTTCAGACTTTTTATATTTGTCAAAATAGGTCCAAAGTCAAGAATGAACTTCAATGCTCACACTCTTAATTTAGCATTTGTCACCTTTGGGTGGTTTTAGATGTATACTTGGATGAACCGTGAACTGTGAAGCTTAACACTGAGGAGTTTGAGGTCGAGAGTTTAAAACATTTTGAAATGAATCCCAACGCTGCTCTGTGCCTTAATTTTAATGAGTTAATTTGCGTATTTGTTCATCATTATCTCAGTCGGGCTTATTGATGTGAAATGTGTCGTTACATTAATGTCAGCTCAGCACTTTAAACTTGGCTCCTTCTCGCTGTTTTTATTTTGGAACTACATGAAAGGCCCTCTTTACATGTGGTGAAAGAAGCAAGGAACGACTGAGCTGAGAAACAGTTGGATAAAGTCTTTGTAACTTGACGTGTCCTTGCACAGCACAGACTCAGGGACACTGTTCTGCATTTGAACTCTGACCTTTCTGTGGAGGAGGCCTAGCTATTTTATTCACAAAGAAAGAACTCAGAAAATAGTCATCAACACTTAAACACACTCTTAAAAATCTATATTTGGATGTCTGGGTGGTTGCCGGGTTCCACTTATGTCGACCAAACAAGAATTTGTGGAGCAGCGGGACGGTTTGAAACATTATTCCTCCAGACTCCGTTTTTAAATGACCTTTCAGCGTTGTGAAAATGACATTCTTGCAACCACCACATGTCTGCCGTCACATCCAGCAGAGCAAGTCTGACATTCTCCACACAGTCAGGATACAAAGCCGTTGATGAGAAAGAGCACTTAGTCTCTGAAGATATTAGTAATCTTGACACGTGTGAATGCAGCTCCGGCTTCTTCTCACTGTAGAGTGAAAGAAAGTGTTTTCAGGCACACGAAGAAGCCATGATGTACTGAATTGCTGATGTCTTGCGGCAGCACATTACCCAGTACACCTAACTTAAAGCATCTGGAAAAACCTCCACGGTGTATTGATTGAGTATAGGGCTTGCACTTGGCTCAGAGTGTACCTATTAACACAGAAATGTGCTTTGACCACTTCCCCATTTGCTGTAGTTGATGTACTCATTTTTACCCGAGGCAAAAGAGACCAGCAGAAATGTAGAGTACTCTGTGTTCAATTTAATGTGAGCACAGTGAGACGCTTTTGAATGAATTTACTTACACTTAAACATAAAGAACTAGTCAATGACTCGGCAGACTTTGCCTGAAAGGAGCTTGTTTGAAGCTGCATGTTCTTTGAGCTGCTCTGTGTCTGAACTTCTGTCGTCATGATGTGTCTTTGCTAAACCCGATATTGTCTAAATTACTTTCTCTTTCTTTGTTGACATATTCACTTTGGGAGAGGTCGCTGTGGTTTTTTAAACATAATTTATTTTCATTTTGTCAACTCAAACATCAGCTTTTACGTTCGGTTGCCTTTGTGTTTTGCAAAGCAGTGGTTAAATGCCCAGCGGAAGCATACTGCAGCTTTGGCATAAGGTTTCTGTTTTGTGAGCTTGTGCTTGAAGTTATCACGACTGCCAAGAAGAGGTTAGTGTGTGTTTTCTGGCCTGTGTCTCTCTCTCTCTCTCTGTGTGTGTGCTTGCTTCTTAGATTATCGCAAATAGTTAACACATTTTCATTATTTGGCATTATTTACTGGCCTTACTTTTTTAATGAAAAATATAGTGCGTGTATCCCTTGATTGTTACAATGTATATAAAGGCAGCACATCGCAGCCTTGGCAGTGCAGTGCTGTGAGGCATTTATTAAATAAATGCACGTAAAGCCTGTCAAAAAACAAAGTGGCAAGTGTGAACAAATGTATGCATTAGTAAGTTATTACAAGTGATGACCTATCCTTCTAGTAAAACCCTTTTGGCGCTAGCATGACTGAAGTGGGTGTGTGAGGCCTGTGTCAGCATTTAGTGCAGACACACAATGACAACCCCATTGGTAATGTTAGAGCCGTTAAAGCCGCTCCAATCAATACTTTTACATTAACAACGGATGAAAACACGACGTGTAATACATGTGAAAGGGGTTGTTTGTAGGGCTCGGCCCACGCTCCCCTCAGCTCCTCTGGAGTGCTTTAGAGTCGTTGAACGCCATGTTTTCGTTGTATGACCAGCAACATTACTGTTTTGATTTACCTGTACCGCTCTCGTCAACCTGGCAGCCGCTTTTCAGTGAAAAAGCTCCAAAAAAACACCCCATCCGTTACCTGCCCAAGCATCAAATAGCAGGCAGACAAAATTAGTGACCAGCTGCTGAACACAGAGCAGTATTTAGCAGTCTACAGGCCATCAGGTGGGGTTTCCCTAAGGAGTTGGTGAAGACCAGAACAAAGCTAAAAGGAGAGTCAATATTAGCCAGAAGCACGACTCTATATGAATGCTAATGTGGCCTAATGTCCACTGGATATGTTAATGGTGGCTTAGGGCTGTGCAATTAATCAATTTCAATTACGATTTGGGCTTTCCATGATTATGAAATCAAGATAATCTACATAAAACAAGTATTGTGCCATACTCCATTTCGCAAATGACCACGACTGTCTCCAGATTTGGCTTGAAAAGGCACAGGGTAAAGGTTTACACCACCTACCTCACCACTTAGTGGTTTACATACATAATATTTCCACTTTTGGATTGCAATGCAGTGCACATCAATAACTGTGGAAGCTCCCTGTGTTTAACAACTCTTATTGAGACCTGATGTAGCTTAAACCCTGCAATAACTGATTGTTTTGTCCACTTGAGGGCAGCAGAAACAAGTTGTGAACACAGGACAGACATATCATCAACTTTTACTTGCCAAACTTTATAGCAAAATGTTTCTTATTTACAAATCCAGCAGGCACAGAGCAACATAATCATTCATTTGGAGTCAGGTTTGTGTCCAACTGATGAATGTAACTCCAATATTCCTTCTCCCTCTTGTCTGTTCTTTGCCTGCACCGACAGAATTGATGTAATGAGGGAGAGGAAAAGGTGTGCAGAAGGTTAGCTCAGGTGATGTATGTAAGAGGATAGATGTGGAGGATGAAGAAAGATTGGTGGGGGTATACCAGGTATATTTTGTAATAGTCCTGTCAGGGGATTAAAGATGTTGCTGAGATCTTTGCTTCGCTAATTTAAAACTTATTTACTTCATTTTAAATGAATGCAGCTCTGAGCAAATCAATTTCATTTGAGACAGATACTTATCAGGATGGACTGAAATAACCTCAGGCCTGCATTCTGCGAATATATACCTCTGCCCATGAGTTGAAATGTATGCAGGAGAAGGCATTAATCATTTATGCTGTCACAAAACACATGATAGGGGGGCTGCAGCAAGATGGAAGATGATGTGTGCTGCAAACTTAACAGATCAACTATTGCTGTATTGAATAGAAGTTGAGGTGTTTAAATGAGTAGTACTTTGGTCTTTCACAACAACGTCCAATACGGTTTCATTTAGGAAAGCAGTAAACTATTCCCACTGTGTAGCTTCTCAGTGGCTAATAGATGATTGCGGTTGTTCCTGCCAGCTCAAGCTTTTTGTATGCAGCTGTAACTAAATGTGATGCTAATTGGGAATTGCTGACATTTTGTGTCTGTAAAATGTCAGATTTTCAGGATTTAAGAAGAACAGCCTTGTTTTTCGCTTGCAGGCCACACGTGTGGTCTCCAATGGGTTGTGATTGGGGAACAAGGTTTTTTTTGACCCATTAAATTGCATTACATTTAAAGAATAGTCCTTTTGAGTTTTAAGTGGAGTCTCACAACAACAATGATGTGTGCCCAGAAAGCATCCCTGGATAAATAATGGTCGCTCAAGCCAAAAGAATTTGGGCGTGTTAGCGGTCGCTAAATTGAATACGCTTCAGTTTGCATCTTTGCCTCTCTGCTGTATCTCTGTCCGTTCCATCCCTCATGACCCGCTGTGGGATCAGGTTTTACTTCCCAAATGAAACCAGATCTCTTGAATTCACCGTGCCCTCTAAGATCTCAATGAGGATTGGTTGATGGAACAGTCCATCGGTACTTCCCAGATCCAGCTATCCAACCCCTCGCCCTCCCTCGGGTTCCAAGAGGAAACTAGACTCTGTCTCATCCAGCCTTCCTTGTTCATTTGGTTTTAGTGAACCTCCCCGTTAGCACCAGTATTCGGCGGGTCATCACTGCAGCAAGACCACATCCAGCAATCGCTAACTTGGAAACTATTGGTGATAATGGGAGCCCCAGAGGAGGAAGAGCCACGTCCGCCGTCAGACATCACAGTGTTCGGGGCCAACTGTACCCTCCACGGCCTCAGCCACATCTTCCTGCCTGGTGGAGTGACTATTCGACGGCTGCTTTGGGCCGCCGCGTTCAGCTCCTCCCTTTCCTTCTTCCTCTACCAAGTGGCCGACCGCGTGATTGAGTACTACCAGTACCCCCATGTCACCATCCTGGACGAGATGGACAGCCCCGTCATGTACTTCCCAGCCATCACCATGTGCAACTACAACAGCTATCGAAAGTCCCAGATCCGTAGGAATGACATCTTCTGGATGGCTGGGCTCTTGGGCGTGGAGCAAGGGGACTTTGATGACTTCATAGCTGCTTTGGGGCAGCCCACGGACGACAGCAAGTTTTTCCCCAGCAAGACCTTCAACATGCTGGAGTTTGTACAGCGGGCTAGCCACAACATAGATGAGATGTTGCTCGACTGCAAATACCGAGGCAAGGACTGCGGTCCGGAGAACTTTACTACTGTAAGTATGGCTCCCTCTGTGTGTTTGGCCTCGGGTGGAATCGGTGTAGGCTGCGTCAGAATTATTATGGGATACACTCATCCATAGGTGATGAGCTGTGAGAGAGTGAAGATGTACAATCTTATGTATTTTATAGAATTTCTTAATTAAGAGATACATGCAGATTTGTTAAATATTTAGACAAAATATTTATCAGTAACTCCCAAATGATCTATTAAATGAAAGGAAACGATTTTAACGTGAAAAAGCTTGAAAACAAGATTTGAACAAATGCAGAAGCCTTTGGCAACAATGCCAACACCTGTGAGCTGTTTAATAGACATTATAATGCGACAATTTGAATGCTTCATTCTGCCCACAGTGAAATGAAATATGAGTCAGTTTATGTTTATGAACAACAGAAAACATTAAAGCAAAGCTCTGCTGTAAGAAGGCTTTTTATATTTATATATATATATATATATATATATATATATATATATAAAATGAGCATCTTCATGATGAGACACACACGTCAGATATCATTAGGGGAAAGAGACTTCACTCCATTCAAATTATGTTGTCATTTCTTAATTGTTTCTTCAGTAATGGTCCCATAATCCTTCTTTTTTAAAGAATTAACAGCATGTTTGTGGGAAGATTAAGTAGCTCTTGGGGGAACAACAGGTGTATGACAGGACAAATTCTAAGGAATACAAATAATGCAATGCTTTATCTCAGTGTTTCATGAGCTGGCACCAAAAGCAGAAAGATATTTCTTGGGCTTTAATGGTGATGGCAATATTTATATGCTATCCAATTCTTCATTGTGTCACTAGTATTAATAGTATTTTTTCTTGAAGGAGAAGTGAGAGTTACTTCCGAAGAAATGGTCCTCAGAAAGACGTAAACCGCTGAGGTGCCATATGGCTCAACAAATCTCTGGTGACATCATGCATTATGAAGCGAACATATGCCGTTTTCAAGACCACTAGAGTTTTTAATACATTGTTGTTTTTGTTTTTTTGTAAATACCTCGGAAGAATGATCCTCATAGTAGTAATGGCACCAAATGTTTGAGTGTTTTGTCTCATAATGTCTCCGAAACAGAACAGTGTCACTTTTGTAACGAAAAGGTAATTTTTCTCAACCTTTTGTTAAATCCCTTTTTTTTTCTCCTCATTTTTCAGGCCTCAACCAAAGAGATCATATCACGTCCGCAGGATTTGAATGGAACTTAATCGTCCTGCTGTAGAGACAGGGGAAGGATTGTATTTCGATGAAATAGGCCATTGATTTGAGTGATGAAAGCCGAGCGCCAATATGAGCTTGTCATGCTGCACGGTTCCTTTGAGAACCAGCAGCAGTGGAAGTGAGGCAAATGATTTATACTAATAACTTAGTTGGTCTAAAATGGCAATACTATTATTTTGTGGGAGAGACGGTAGTTTGTGTTAAACCCACATCAAACCTGACATCAACTTTAGCAGAGCTGCAGACCAGATTTGTGGCCCAAAATCAAAACGGCAGATTTGGTACCGATGTGGTCACTCCGGTGACCTTGGCTCTTTCACATCCCCACGCACAAAGGGCAAATTTCAGCTAAATGTCAGAAACTGGAGATGCTCTGAGGGCCTAAGTATAGAGGGGACTAATTAAATATTCATGGCGCTGCCTGAATTCCCCCTCCTCAGCCTGCTGATCTTACTGTGGGAGGCTCACAGGCAACTCCTCTCACAGGAGATGAGATGTGATGGAATTGAGATTACCCATTATATACTTCAGGAACATCAGCGCGAGATGACTCACGCAAGGTCTAGACAACATCTCATAATTAGCTCTCTGCATGTGGAAAAATCGGTGGAAATCTGCATAAGATCATTGAAAAGCCTCCGCTGATATATTTTACTTTAGGGTGTTGTGCATTTTGATGGTGTTAAAACAGCAGAACATTAAAATAGACTATTCTCTTTAAAGTACTTAAAGTACTATTATGTTTGCTGTCTTTTGACATATTACTTTGTATGACACTTCAATCTTCGCAGTATTTCTGTCTGTGTATGAGTGTTTGAATGCTCTGCCTGACTGCGTTTTTGTGGCCTTCAAGACAAAGCAACAGTGGCTGAAGAAACTACAGCGTGCCTACAGTGACAGGAAAGACCAGATGTTTCTGCTAATGAGTTGGATATGGGTGCAGTAGTATAGAGAAATATTGGAGAGGAAATACCCCCAAGTGCAATTATTCCCTCTCCATAAAGTATTGAAATATTTTTTTATGCTGTAACTCGCTGGAGGAGAAGTCTCAGATATTACAAGGCTGGCAGATGGTAGATGCTGGACATTTTCTACACAGTGCTATAAATATATTCAGGAATATAGCCTTAAATGTCCCTGTATCAATCTGTGAGGGAGCTGTGGTAATACGCTTTATTCAGACTGCACTGAAGGGTTTTTGTGCCTCTGCAAGACTTCATGTGTGTGAACGGTATATTAAAGAAAACATCCGACTTCAACACAACTGATGGGCCAAAACAACTTTCTTTGCGGATGCTTTATTTCATTATCAAATGAATCTCATGCCTCCATCTTGTTGTCGTACCCCCCCCCTTCTCTGTGAACTGGTGGGTGATTGATTGCCTCATTAATACTCAAAAGTGTAAGTACCCTACTTCACCGCTGTGGATTGGACCTGTACGATTGGCTCTGACCAAATAAATCATCCAAATCAGTGTGTATGTGCATGCTGAAGTTGGCGCGATATCATTTCAATCGATCACCAGCTCAGAGGATCAGCTGACTTGCGCAAATGCAAAGAGTTGCTTCTAATTAATTTACTCTTTTGCCGTTGATCTCGTGTGGCGTGATTGAACTTCCCGTTGAGGTATCGGATCCTTTTTTAATATTACATTGCGGTCTGTCTGTTGGGGCTGGGGATTTATTCTGGGTCTGCCAAACCAGAAGCAGGCTGTGGTGTTTCACTTCATCCACTGCAGTATAGTCTGGAGGCTGACGTTGGCTTTAGAGGTCAGAGAAAGGAGGGAAAGGAAGCAGAAGTCAGGATTGAGTGTTAGAACTATTCCGAAAGAGGCAGAAAATAAGCAGTGTGGGAGATAGGAAAAGAGACAGAAGAGAAGCAGCTTATACAAGAGAGATAGATAAGAGGGGAGGGGGGTAGAGTTGAAGGAGAAAGCTAAGACAAAGTGGAAACAAAAGAGAAAGGAGAAATAGACAAAAGGAGGCTGTTCTGTGTTTAGATTGAGGTGGGACTGGGACTCAGCTGAGGACCAGCACCATCATTGTGATTCAGCCTGCTTTGGAGGCGAGCCCACAACTTCGAAGCATGAGAAGAGATGAAGGGAAGAGGTGTGTGTGTGTGTGTGTGTGTGTGTGTGTGTGTGTGTGTGTGAAGGAGCCCAAAATTACAGTGCTGTCGGAAGCATGAAAGAGAAAAGGGGAAGATAAAATACAGCTCCACAGTACAAACAATGAAATAAACAAATCTAAGGCATCGAGTGAAGATGACAGGCCAGGGAGCAAATACCTAAAGTGTTTGTTCCATTACTCAGTGTCAGTGAAGGCCAGTGCGGGAGCCACTGTTACTGTACTGTAAGTGCAGTATTGGCAGGCCGATCAATGGCGCTGAAGAGGAATAGTGAGGAATTCATAGTGGGGACGCTGCACGGGGAGGCTTTTTTGCTGACTTCGGGGAGCAGATATTACCAGAGGCAGACGTCGGAGGTGCCAGTTGACAGAACCTCTTAAGTTAATTAGCTTGTTAGGTGGAGACATTGGACACAAGTGTGGCTCTGTCCAAAACCAATAGTGCCATTATGTTGTGTTCTAGATTATCAGCCTTCTGGCATCATGTAAGATCTAAAATAAGCACCGAGTTAGAACTGTTAATATCCAGATGTTCATGTAATTTATGAATTAAATAGATTGTATTTACTAGACAGTGGGAGGATGACTCATGGTTCCTCTCATACATCTTTTTGATCTTCGATTACCTGCCATGCTCATATTTAGCTTTTGTTTCCACTAATGGCATCAGGAATCTATACGCTGCTCTCTAAGCCAATTTAAGCGACGCCTTGCACCTTCGAATGGATTGTATCGCTATCTTCTTTCAGGTAAACTGAGATTTCCCTCGACACCACGAGTCACTTTACAGGGGAAGCCAGACATGACAAACTGCTCTAAGCTTCTTTTTTTTGGGAAGGTATGAGTGATGCAATGCACTTTCAAGTGTTAAAAGAACCGTTTACGTTTAGATTATGTAATGATGTTTCTTTGAATGCTGCAAAGAGAGAGAGAGAGAGAGTCTGTGCAGCTTTGCAGATGTTTAGGAATATGACGTGAATTTGTAATATGTTTACCCGACAGAGGAGATGGAATGCTGTTACTTTATGGCGCTTTTAGGCAGCTGGCTTGTGCTTCCGAGGCTTTAATTTCTGGGCAAGCGGGCAAGATGGATTCAGGAACGGATACCAAAAGCCTCCAGCTGAGCAAACAAGATGACAACATGCTAAAAAAGAAAAGAAAGAGCTTATCCTTGCAGTTGAAAGTACCGGTGAGGAAATATGAGGAGTGAGTTTATCAAAGTGTGACTGCGGGGGCTGCAGACTGAAAGCATGAGTGACAGTGCACTGTGTGTGTGTGTGTGTGTGTGTGTGTGTGTGTGTGTGTGTGTGTGTGTGTGTGTGTTGGATTCTGGAACAAGGGAACAAGATGGCAGGTGTAGCCGGCAGCATCTGTTTTTTATTGATACAGACTGCATCTGCTCTCCACCTGGTCTGCTGTAATAATGTGAATTTGCTGTGTCAGAGATATTTACAATTACTGTGCTTGGTGCGGCATTTTCCTTTAGTAAACCTAAAAAACTAAAGTGGTTTTATGACTAATACGATTTACAGTGAATGTCCTCTAAAACAGCGTTGGGGGTTATTTATCCTTTTTTTTTTCTTACAAAGTACATGTCAGTACTTCTTGCTTTTGATGTATTTTATATGAGGTATTTCTAAGCCCCTCTTAGCTAAAGAAAATCCATTCTTGCTTTCATTGCATTACTCATCCAGCATACAGAGTGGCTGAGTTGTATTTCAAGGAGGTTAGCTCATTTAGAGGCAGGCCACAAGATGTCTCCCTCTGCTAAAGAAGCTGCCCGTCCACCAGAGTGGCATCCCTGATTACAAATGTTTCGCCTCTAACCGTCTGTCTCCTGTTCCAGATCACATCTGTTTGGTCCTCTTAAATCACAGCGTAGCAGAGGCGCCCTCTGCCTTTCTCAGGCCTCCACTTTAGGTCTAGAGATTGTCTGGGAGTCGAGCTGTGACGCTTTTTCATGTGAATCTGAGTTCGACATGCTGCATATCAAACACATCCGCGGGGAAATTTCAACTCAAGGTGGAAAAAACTGATTTCTTTAATATCCGACTATTTTCAGCTTTATTTATTCAAGCTTTATAAATGTGTTTTTGTAATCTAATGGCTTGGTATTTATGTAAATACCATACTGAATACCATGTATGATAATGATCGTAAATGCACTGACTGGATCAATCAAATGTAATTCAGTCACATTGCTGTCAATATGAAATGCACTTCATCTATTTATGTGGAGCTGACTTAAAGTAAATTACTTGATTTGGTGATTGACAGATAATAATAATAATAATAATGATAGTAATAATTATTATTATTTATTGATGAAAATAATAGTAATGTATGATATTAATATATACATATATTTCTTTTTTTACTCTTTTCTCACAATTTTGTAGAAAAAACAATGAATTGCTTTATCTAGAAAATAATTGGCATATTTATTGATAATAAAAATGATCATTAGTTGCTGCCCTATTTGTTATTGTGTTCACTTAAGGTTGCAACAAACCAATTATTTGCATTGTTGATTAATTAATATCCCAATAAACTAATCCCTTAGCTGATTAAATGTCAGAAATTGTGAAAAATGACCTTCAAAATTGCCCTGAGTCCAAGGTAACATAATCATCAATCAATACAAATTGCTTGTTTTCTCCGCACAACAGTCCAAAACACCCAGACTATTGTGGCCATCATCAGAAGATTAAGAAACACATCAAATATTCCCAATTGAGAAGCTAGAGCCAATGGATTTTTGGCATTTTTACTTGAATCAGTAATCAAAATGGTTGTGTATTAATCAGCTAATCACCGAACCCGTTGAGCTTGACAGTGACTGGACAGTATTGTTGTAAATAGCTTTCATTCCTTCTCATCTTCGTCTCGGCCCCGTCTGTGCTGTGTGCATTTCTGATACGCGACCAGTATTTCACTTGCCGTTGAACATTCTCACTGGCCCTTGAAGGAGCTCTTGCCTTTATTCAGTCAAAACTCTGCTCCTCCTCTAATGAGACCTCTGGGGTACGGTTCAACTCAGCTTTGACATAAAAGAGGACGTTAGTGTCATTCTCTGACAGTCTCACTGAGCCGGTCTTAAAGCTGGGCAATAAATGGACAAATCTTCAAGTAGTTCTACTTTGCCATCAAACGACAATCAACTGCTCGTTCTCAATTTGGCAAATTGTATTACACCATGATTCACTAATTAAATGCTTGAATATGAGACAAAGATGAAAAGTCTTTGCATCCTCGGGAAGATGACAATAGAAATGTGGGAGCAGCAGAATGTGTTTTTTTCATAAGGAGGATAGCAATTTTATTAAGACGAAAAATCATTCATCATCATTAACTGCATTCTGCTCGGAGCGCTTTATATTCCTGCGTGGTATAGCAGCGATGTCTTTGAGGGGGTGTTTTAATTAAATTAACGATTTTGCAAAAATATTTTACAAATATACACAGATTAAAAAAGTCAGTCGCACTAAAGCGAAAGCCATGTCTTTAAAAAATAGTTCTCAAACTGTAGACTTCAGTGCAGAAACATTATTGCAGAATGTTACACCAGATTGGAAAGCTTTGTTGTTTCATTGAGTAGAAATGCTCAGACCTTCGGCCATGTTGTATTTCCAATAACACAAGTGAGGGGGAAATACAGACTTCCTGTTCATAAAGCTGCACAATCCACTGCCTTCTTCAATCTATACCTCAGCACATCATTGGCTCTGCTAAAAACATACACTGCAAGACTTCCTTCAAGAAGTCCAATATTTATACTTCATACACTAATCAATATCTTTATATTGACAATTACTAACACGTTCTCTTCACCAACTTTATAAACTATCGTGTCAGTGTTGTGTCTAAAGATTGTTGCCAACAAACATATATGTGGCCAACAAACATATATTAATGGAGGTTTAAAGTGGACCAACTTTATTTCTCCACTTTTGGGATGCAAAGCAGTTCACATCAATTCCTCTGAATTATGACGACCAAACACGTCATCTGTTTCTGCTGGATGTGTAAATATTAAATAAGCAATTACTTGCTTACAAGTTTGCCATATCAACCTAAACGGTGATGATGTGTGAGTGTTGCGTATGCAGCTTGTTTCTGCTGCCCCCAATTGGCCAAAAACCTCAGCAATCCTCTCAATCTTGGGGCTGCAACAGAAGAATGTTTGGAAAAATAATTGATTAACAACTGTTCAAAAAAATGTTCTGTCCATTGATTCATTAAAAAAAAAAATCTCAAAAAAGACTCATCATTTCATCTTTAATAGTAACCTTTATGTAATCAGGTTATCTTTTAACTCGTTTAACTTTTTTTTACGAGAAAGACTTAAGTAGAGGATAAGGAATAAGAGAGAAAGCATAACACATAAATAGAGAGAGACACAAACAGTAGCACAACCAATCATTGACATTGCTAAAAAGGTCCAAGATGAAATGTTTATAATGCAAAATCAAAAAAATTAAGTAATGGGTCTAATCAATATTGCATCGGGTGCTTGAAGCCATACTCGGGCTTAAATGTGCCACCCAGTAAAAGGCTGAACGCAAAGTCCGTTGGTGGAGTAACGATGATCGTCATGCATTGCTGTGTGTAACGTCTGCAGCTGGGAGTAATGAAATTGCGCTTTGGCTCAGATTCGCTGACGAGGGACGATTCACAGAGCAGGAGAGCCGGCTCTCGCCTCCGCCGGGCTTCT
Organism: Taurulus bubalis; assembly: GCF_910589615.1. Lineage (NCBI taxonomy): Eukaryota > Metazoa > Chordata > Actinopteri > Perciformes > Cottidae > Taurulus > Taurulus bubalis. The sequence continues at coordinate 38,543,163 of NC_136589.1, read as the reverse complement.
ATGGGACAAATGAGCTCAAGTAATTAACTCACCAGTTAAATGTGCCTCAAATCTATTGACGTTTTTCCAAAGAAATCCAAGAATAAAGGAGATGTATGCAGCTGGTAAATAAGTGAGGAAACCAGACAGTCAAGTATGTCTGTGATAAGATGTTATTGTTGGAGATATTTACTTGCCTGCCGCTCATAAAGCAGTTGTGTTTCTCTCCTCTTTGTTTCGCTTTGTTTTGGGCTCTGACACTGAGGTAGTTATCCCTGATGATGCCAAAATAAAAGCAGCCACTTTGACTGGATCTTTAATTATACATTTACAAATAGAATATCTGGTTGTTTCTAAGCATACAAAGCTACCAACATAAGGCTAAAAAGCAAACAATTCCAAGTATCTGTGTCTTGCCTAGACAGAAAAAAAAACTACAGCGGGGTGCAGACATGACATACAGTAGCTGTTAGGGAAGCTGGACCCAGGCAATTCATTTAGTTGTTTTGCTATCGGAAAGCTCTGAAAGCTCACAGGGAAAATAACTATTACCACAAGGCGGGCAGGCGGTTATTACCACAACTTTTGACCACAGAGAAAACCGTTCTGCATGGTGTCTCTGTTTCTTTGTTATGAATTGAACATTTTGTCTATGATTAAATTGGCTGGAGATAAAAAAAAAAATTAACTGTTTTGAAACAATCTTTGTATTAAATAAAGTTTTGCATATTAGTTAAATCACAAATGTGCCGATGGGAACAGAGGACTCCTTTTTTAATTCTTCTTCCTCTGCACTGAATGACAGAGTGGTCTTGACAAAGGTAACGTGTGATTACAAACTCCTCTCGATGTTTGTAATAATGGCGTCCAATTACATTCAGGGAAGTAATCAAACGACTCTTTTCTTCTGTTCACACTTTCACTTCTGTTTACTTATCACTTGTCATTGGTTTTGATTAAAGGGAAGCATTTCAATCAGTGTAAGAAAAGCTGGACACTTACACTGCAGCATTTAGTGAGACGATGTGTGTAGATGAGAATTGCACCACAGATAAATGAGACACTTTACAGCCTTCGGTCTTCTTCTGTAGAGCAAAACTGATGACATAAATGATGCCTCAAGTCATTTTTTAATCCACAACTTCCAAACTATGAGTCTATGTTCTACCCACTATTACTAAAGAAAATAATTTCACATTTAAATACACTTGATTTGGTATTTTCAATGAGTTAAATGAGAATGTATATATATTTGTTATAATCGTGCATGACGTATGAAGCTATAAAAACAGGAGCTTAGCTCAGCTTAGCTAAAGACATCTCTAAAGTTGGCTAAAATGCTATGTATTGTTTAATTAAACTACATAAAATCTGAAGTGCACAAACAAGAAGTTGTGCACGGTGACTTCCTGGAGTCTCTGCTGGAAACAGGCAAGATGTTTCCCCCTGCTTTTAGTTGATGCTAAGCTAAGGGCCTGCTAGCTCTGCCTTCATATTTAGCGAACAGATATGGGAGCGATGTCGAAGTTCTCATCTCACGCTCAGCAAGAAGGAGGTCGAACTATGTCTGAAAAGTAAAACTTGTCTTTTCACATTTGCTAAATTTTCACAACTATATGGTTGAAGATGAAACACGGGACATGGAAGCGGCAATCTTGAAGAATTTCATTTAAATCATTGTTAGGTCACTATCAATTGCAGAAGGAGGAAACTCAGTGATGATTGAGTCTGCGGTCCACTGAGGATATATTGCAGTATTACAAATGTCCACCCTTTTCTGTTATATATTTAAACTAGGTAGGAATCAAGTTGTTTTAGTCCAATTCATCCTTTCTCAACTTTGCAAATGACACACTGCTCCAAAGTGTTGCATTACACAGTAATCCAACACTTCTCTACTTTTCTGAATCCTTTTTTTTTTTTTTTACAACCTCAGTCTCCACAGCTGTGATCAGGTTACTCAGCCAACAGTCACATTACAGACTGAAAAGATTCCAGCTAACATAAGGAAAAAATAGTCTCAGTGTGAAGCTGAGCCTTCTGCCAAACAGAATCCTCTGATGGTCTCACATAAACGGAGCAAAGCACCTTTAAAATCTTCCAGAGCCACACATTTTGCATGCAACAGGATGTCAGCCCTCATTGCATTGCATTTGTAAAATTATATTTGAAATTGGCGGAAAAGACAAACTAGGAAATGTGCCACAACCGACATTCCCAACACATTTTGAAGAGGATTTTGCTGTGTTTTTCTCCAACTATCCGGCTCCCCTCAGTTATCAAAGACTCCAGGCTTCATATTTTTTTTCCCAGTTGCAGAGTTTTGTTATGACAATTATTTCTACTTTCATTGATACCACCCCCCCACACCTCCCACCCCCACCCCCACCCACCCCCTCCCCTGTCTCTCTGTGCCATTGGAGGTCTACTTCATCACCGGAGGAAAACAATTTCATCCACTGGCTCCACCTCATTCTCCATTCGCATGTAGAGAGAGTGTGTGGAGAGGCAACAAGCTGTATATTCCTTTCTGCAGGCTGTAAGTCAACAGTGTAAAAAGCATCTCTTCAATCTGTGGAAAAAGGGAGGAGTTTGGGTTCCGGGCAGCTACTGCACAAAGAGAAAAAACACCGAAATCTGCAAGTATTGTCTGGCACTGGAGAGGGAGATGGAGGAGTGAAAGATCAGAGCAACAGGGGTAAGCCTCTCCGGATTTTCAAATTGATTGCCTCTGGGAGTGAAGCCGTCGCTCACATCTGCAATTATCACGTCCATTTATCTGTTGATGAAGGACTGGTGATGGTTACGCTTGATGGTTTTTGTTAATGGAGTGATTCAGCTGTTTCTCTCATAAAGGAATCAGTATGTAAATCATTTTTACCTCCCCTAAGGAGATCAGTTCCCTTTCTTTTTTCTTCTTCTTTTTTTCTTTTTATATCTTCACGGTAAAGAATTTTCAATCCTGAACAGTGGGACAGCTGCACAGTCGCTGCTACCTGGAATCTGTGATGCACAAACCTGGACATGGTAGTGGAGAAAGCCATTGTGTGTAAATTTGGGATGTCTGGGGTGGGCTACTGAGAAAACAGCATATAGTGAAGCGCCTGCCTTGACACAAGCAATTATGGTTAAAGCAGCCCCATCCGAAGCAGCCGCCCTGGGGCCACACAATGGCAATGATGCCCAAGAGACCCGTCTCCCTAAACCTGAGTCCAGCTCGTTGAAACCGACGTTGAAAGAGATCACAGTCAGTTTCATAACGAGGACCAAAATCCACGGTTTGAAGTTCATCTTCTCTCCGGACAAGTCGAAACCGCAGCGGGTCATCTGGATCATGGCCTTCTTTGTTTGTGCGAGTCTCCTGTGCACCTGGTCCTGGAATCGAATCCTCTACCTGATGTCCTACCCTGCCATCACTAAGATCTACATGGTGTGGGCTCACAACATGTCCTTCCCAGCCGTCACTTTCTGCAACAAAAACGTGTTCCGCGTGTCCTCCCTGACCAAGGATGACCTGTATAACAGCGGCTACTGGATGGACCTCATGTACCCAAACCACACCGTGATGGAGAGGAGCCTGTCCATCCTCAAAGACAGCCACAAGCAAGGTATCCTAAGCCTGCTGGACTTCGCCAACTACACCCCGCCCCCTGATTACAGCGTCAACACCACCGAGATGATGGGTCGCCTCGGCCACCAGTTGGAGGACATGCTGCTGGAGTGCAGGTTCCGAGGGGAAACCTGCACCTACAAAAACTTCAGCACTGTATGTACAGAAAGAAATATGGTGTTTGTCAGGTGTGGATATGAATGTCGTTTACAAGGTGTATTAATAATTCATGTGAGCCTTTTGACGACGCAGCCTCGTTCTCTCGGGGTGTTTTAAGGTGTCGATGTTTCAAAGCTTGCAAACAAGAAAGCCTGTCCTGTTTCTGCCTCTCACACAAACAGCGTGTTCCTTATTAAACTTCACGTCCTGAAAAAGTCACTCAAGGAAGCAAATACAATGTAACCTTCATGTTGTGGTGGAAAAGCAAGTGTCCTGTCATCATCAGTGCATCTACGTTACAGCTTTTTCCGAGTCGGTCGCCGGCGAGTTCTCAAGATTTCCAGTTGCTTAAACGCCTTTTTTGCTTTATGTCCCGTGACAACAGAATTAAGGAAGAAAGATTCAAGCATTAATAATTCAGATATCGTAAATCAGTTCAAATTAAAATTGTAGCTTTCCTAATTAAATCTCTGGAGGGCAGGTAGAATATACGGTCTTGCTTCAACAATGCAGCGGAGGGTATACACATCCTATAACCACACCTAGAACATCATCAGAAAATATTTAAAAGGCTCAATGGAGAAACTATAGTATGCCTGCAGAGGGACTCATTTATTTCTACTGCAGTGAGAATAATTCATATCTGGGAACACACTCTGAGATTTAACACACTAACCTGTCACTGGCATTGCATTTAACTACCTGCCTTTATATAGATCTGAATATCTATACAGTCATAAGAATCAAACTTGTGACCGTGACTGTTGAAATGCAAAGTCCTGCACACTGCAATATGCCGGTTGTCCACGGAGTTCTTCTCTGTTTTGCACAAACCCGCGCAGATGCACAATCTTTAACATCGCGGTCTGATTGGGTGCCGCAATTGGGATTTAAACGGTGTTGTGTTCTCCTCATCTTCGGCAACACATGGCGTGGCTGCGGTGAGACTGAATGGAGCTCCCGTTTTATCTGAAACTTAAATCAGAAATCTTTAAAAACAGGTCCCTTGTCACTTTGCAGACCTCATTAGCCAGCAGGGGGAAAAGGACCAAAGCGCTGTCTCCGTCTGTCTGAGCCGCGCGTGTAAGTCTGTCTGTGTGTGGACACGGAACGCCGCTTCTGATCTCCTGGGACCGGCTTTGCGATGCAGGGTTTTTGCTCTTAGATCGACCTCACACCACTATGTAGCAGAAATGAACCAATAGAAGACTGCTGCAGTTGATGTATGGCCTGTTGTTGTTTACCAAGTACGGATATTTGGACGAGCCTGATCATTAATGTCCAAAGTATATGGCTCGATGCAGCAATTCATAGTTTTACAGTAAAGGGTGTCATAGTGAAGCAAAAGAAGGCTCTTAATTCAATATTTGTATTTTATGAGGAACTGAATACCTAAGTCTGACAATTAAACATTAATAAATAATGTTGAAATTCCCATCGAATTTATTGCATTGAAATATTTTAGTTGAAAACCAACTTCATGACATCTATATGTGGTTTGAACGGCCCTTTTCCAGACTGTAATTTCAATTTCATAGATTCCAATCAGCCTTGATGAGTTTGAATTTTGGTGTCTGAATTTCATCATGCACCTTCCGCCTAGAAAAATTCCTCGTTTGTGTAAACATTCCTGGCAAATAAACGGTTTCTGATTCTGGTCAATACAATTTTAAATGTTTTTTTGTGTAATTGGGCTTTTTTTTAATTTTCTTTGGGATGCCTATACAATTTTGAGTTTTATTATTATTATTATTAAGCCTTTCTATGCCTCCATAGTTTCATGATGGTTGATGATTTTCCAGTGTCGTTGTGACTCATTTACAATCACCCCATTTCAGTGTGTAGCTGTTTTTTGGGATCACAAACTAGCAGATGTTGATGCGTCTGTAAGTGTGATGAACTTATGGGTGGAAGCCATGACAGCACTGTAGGAGTTGTCACAGTTTAACATGGTATAGAACTAAAACAACAGCAGTCTCTTTTGCAGGTTCTTATATTGTGTTGACATGCAGGAGGAATAGATATTCTAGTTCCTCAGAGTGTTGCATAACAAATCAATTATACAGTTTGATAGTCTTATCGCACATTGATGAACTTATCTTGAGTTTACTCAACCCCTCAAGCCGTATTCTGAAGCTTTCTTAGTCTTTATCCAAACTTTAGAGTTTGACTGATTTATTTTTCCTGGTTTGGTAGAGGATGGATCATTTTCCTATCACAGGGAAAATCCAATAACTCATGGGGGGGTGGTACCTGTCAACTGTAAGCACTGGTGCAAAAGCTGAAAATAAACACCGTAACTCAAGCCAACTGGATTAATTAAATGGGAAAGTTATTTGGTGTGAGCGATGTTACTGTAGAGAGAGTGCACATCAAACGCTAAGTACCGCTGAGCTTTACTGGCGCAGGTTCGGTCTCTCAAGGAGTTTGTAAGTCAAGAGACAAACAAATATCTTTTACAAACCCAATTTGAAGTTAGTCTGTCTGTCCAGAGACCTACCACCTCAGATGTTTCTTATTTAATGACTGCAAAATAGTACATTCACCCCAACTTACTCGGGGGAAATCTGCAGTGAAATTGGGTAAAGATTGATAGCTGCTGCTGGCTGCTGCTAAGGAAAGCTCATTAATTCCTCAAATCAGAGCCAGGTGCCTGTTTAACGCCAGCACTGCTTTCTCAGATAATCACAAAGCCTCTGCAATGATTAGCTGTCCTGCGCAATTACCGGCTGCCATGTAATACATCTCGTACAGGTGCACGATGTACCGCAGAGCGGCCGTGACTTCTCGTTAAATGCCCCTTGTTTTCTGCTGTGCTCTTTCCCCCACAGATTTACACGCGCTACGGAAAATGCTACACGTTCAACTCTGGATTAGACGGCAACCCCTTGTTGACCACGTTGAAAGGCGGCACGGGGAACGGCCTGGAGATCATGTTGGACATTCAGCAGGACGAATACTTGCCGGTTTGGGGAGAGACAGGTCAGTGTGGTAACATTTGAACTCTTCTGTGAAAATCTATTGGTCACTAATGACCTTTTGTAACACAAGGATGCATCACTTCATAGATAACAAACTTCCAAGATTTTCCCAGGTCTCCACATGCACTTTCACTGCTAAATATACTGAATTTCCACGACACACAAGTGACTGTTTAATAGCGTATTATCTTGATGTGTTCCTCCAGCTGTACAATTGACGTCCAGTCTTATAAATTATATCCGTTGGCATTATGTCTTCAAATCCACAACGCCCACTGCATCGTGCATTCATATCGTATTTACAACATGCAATCTTTGGTTGTAAATCTGCTTAATGCCGTTCCGCCTCTCTAACGTTTGAGTCTGCAGGCATCACCTTTCTTTCAGCATGGCCTTCAGGGGCACTTTAGGCACAGTCATCAGTGGCAGAGCCACAAAAAAGCGGGTTTCCATAGGCGACCGCACTTGTTGTTACATTTTTCTGGCGTGCTGTATCCACAGATGAGACCTCCTACGAAGCGGGCATCAAGGTTCAGATCCACAGCCAGGACGAGCCGCCCTTCATTGACCAACTGGGATTTGGTGTGGCCCCTGGTTTTCAAACTTTTGTGTCATGCCAACAACAACTGGTAGCTAATGTTCGGCCTCCTCCCCTCCGACATCAACCTTTTTTTTTTTTTTTGCTCTGCTTTTTTCTGTGTTTGTCGCTGAATCCTCGGCAGCCAGTGCCCATCACCTCTGTGTCAGAGACCCTTAGTGTGGGAAATGTGTAGTTGAGGTGTGTTACAAACACCCAGTGTTTCTTGGTACATGAAGCTGGGATTATAGCTGCCAAGGAATATTGATAGAGCAGGACAAAGTAATGATTGGATGCAAGCACACATGCATGCTGTGCCAAAAGAACCTCAGACTTCACAAAAATATGTGGCAGCTCAGTTTGTTTTACGTTTAATAATGAGTCTTCTCTGCTTTTAGAATATCAATTTATTTGGATGTTGGGAAAAAAAGTCACACGGCCATGGTCAGCCGGCTTCAAAACAATAATTATAATTCATAAAAGATAAACCCATTGGTGGGTTTCTTATAATAAACACCCTTTTAAGGACATTTCTCACTGAAATCATTGCGAGCCAAAATCCGATGATTTGAAAGACTTTAAATAACTGACTTCAGAAGACGCCCTCTCAAGATTTGTGGTGTCTTGAGGGAAAGATATTAATGTGATCATCCTATTTTTATGTTAAATTGAACCATTAAAAGAAGCCTGGTTCACCCGTCATCATATTAGTTTATCTTTTGTGCGCGTTGTTGGATGAGAAAGATGACCTGCAGCTATTTTGAAGACTGATTTTGGAAAAGCGGTAAAATGAATGTTCTCGCACACAATATCAAGGGAGGCAAAAAAAAAAAGCCTCCGGACGGTTTTGTGGTAAATTAGTTTCTCACCCTCAACTATGCCCTCACTCCCGTCAGCAAGGGATGGAAAGTAATAACTGTAGATATGCCAGAATTGATCGAGAAAGCCTGTGCTCAAGGTCATAACACTGAGCTTACATGGACGTCCCATCCAAATGTAATGAAACTGTCCAGCAGTCATGTGATGTTGCTAAGACAACACATCCAAATTGGGCCTCTTTTATCTTTTATCTCCACTAGAATTGCAGACAAGCCAAAAATGAAAAAATCTTTTGTTTTCTAAATGGAAACAGTGGCAGACAAGGAAATATCCTCTGACAATTGAAAAAAAAAGAAACCTCCTTGTAAGTCACAAGAAAATGGCGCCTGTGCCACAAAGGATTTTAGGATTTTATAATGATTACCTCTGAGATCAAGTGTGTTCTTGTATTGTGCCGCAGGCTCATTAAACTGTCCAACCACATAATCAGTCCTTGTGAAGTCTTGAGGTAATGGATACTCCAGCAGTCAATCTAATTCATTACTTGCGAAATTAATCGAGCCTAATTTAAATGATTTTGCTCCTAAATGTAATGGTCTTGGTCAGTTTTACGAGCATGAGATAAATGATGAAATGAAAATCTTCCAGCATTGTGTTGGCAGAATAACATGGGATGCTTGAGGCAGAGTTTGGTCTCCTAAAACAGACACTACACCACAAAGATGAACAAATACTATTTTTTGGAGGACATTTTGAAACATGTTATATTTCTTTTTCCTCTTTCTCCTCACGCGTGTTGCAGAATGCTCCAAGTGTCTCATCATTCAGCCATCTAGAAGTGAACAGGTCATTAATCACCTATATCAATCACCATCTCAAAGTCTCCTCCTGAAAGCAAAAGTACACAGATTGCCATTTATAATCGGGACTTGAGCGCCCACGCCAGTGACAGCTGAAAGACGTGTTTACGGCCTCGGACATGTGCTAAATTAATTACACTGTCATTAAAGGCTGGCCAGCATTAATTTCAGTCAGTCTCCAATGAGTACAGCGACACTGCTCTTAGCGAAATAACAGACAACATGATGAAGCTATAAGAAGACTTGTGGGATCGGAGAGACATGAAGACACCACCAAATTTTAGGGAAGAATTCTGGAGTGTTTGAAATTAAAACCTGAGTGGATCAACGTATGCTGACATAGTACAGTATACATACAGTATGAAATTGTCGCGGCAAAAATGTACTTTACTAGGTGTTAAGTCTTTTTAAATTGAAATTATGAATATCGTAAAACCAAAACATATTTATTCTTTCAAGAAGAGGCTCAGTTACACAGAGACCCAACGATTCTGTGAAAGTGAGCGCTGAAGAGAGAATACAGCACAGCATTATAAAGACAGTTTACAGGGGTGGAGGCTGTTGTTGGAATATTCTGCTTTGCAATATACCAACAAAGGAGTACTTATCAGCGTTGTCACATATAGATGCATACCCAGCAAAGAGGGCTTTGTCAGCGTCCATACATCTTAACATGTAAACGTAAGTCCTTTATTCATCCACAGGAGAGGATGTGCATGCTACTTAGACAGCTGCTGCATAAACCACAAATCTCACAATGCAGTCATTGACAGTATTACTCAATAACAACCTATAAAGCAGTTGACCTATATAAGAATACAAGATACTCATAAGAATAAAAAATTCCCATTACAATATATTACGAAAAGTAGTTTTTTGTCCGTTTTCATACGAACGTCCAGCGAGACAATGCGTCCTTTTTACGCTTGTTACATGCATACAGTCTTCCATCTTTAAGTCTAAGAAAAGATTGTTGTCTCAAATCAACATTGACTTCTCATTTCACATGGCTGACAGATGGGTGTTTGTTGGACTCAACCACCACCCCGTGTGGGCTTTTGCAGTCTTTATACTCCTTAGTTCACGACTACGTGGACATCTAAAAATGTCATTGATATCTTTTTTGTAGGTATAGCTACGAATGCCGGATGAGAAAAGCCTGACAGGCTGTCTTCTGTCCCTCGCCTTGCTGTTGCTCCTCCTTTAATATTTTTGATAATCATGTGGGCTGTGTTCCCTAGATGAGACGTCCTATGAGGCCGGCATAAAGGTGCAGCTTCACACTCAGTCAGAGCCTCCTTTCCTCCACGAGCTGGGCTTCGGGGTCGCCCCCGGCTTCCAAACGTTCGTTTCCAGCCAAGAGCAGCGGGTAGCGTATGACTGTTCGGGCTTGCTGCATGCCACAGTTACTGTATCGTTAAATTGCCACACACCCATAAGTAAGTTCCACACTTTCATGTGCTGGTCCTCCCCTCCCCCTCCCTCTCCCCTGAGAAATGGATCCATCTGTCCCCCTCTATGTGTGGCTGAAGCGAAACAACATCCAACAACATCTGCAGTTGCCATTGTCTTCTGTCTCATATTGGTCAGTAAAAAGAGCATCTAATGGGTTTCATTCCAGCTTTAATCCATTCATCCGAGTCTGTATCTCATCAAAGCTGTTGTTTGGCTTTACCCTCTCACCACCACGTACATTACTTTGGTTTGTTTTGCCTTTGCGCTATCGGGGCGATCCACTGGAACGCTACTTAACGTCTTCTGCAAGGGACCAGACAATGTGTTTCATTTGGTTTTATTACCCATGAAGACCTGGGCATTGTTTTTTAAACTCCAGTTATGACAGCTTGTGGGCTAGGAATGGAGTTCAATAAGGGCTAAATAATGTTTGCCGGTTTGTTTCCACTCCGTGGGTGAACTGCGCTTCATCTCTGTTACTTTTTATCGAGTAACTGACCATTAGATTGTCAGAGTAAGCCGTGTTGGGACTGCTGGGGAAGATGGAGACTTACAGTGAACCTTAATGTGACAAAAGCAGCATCGATCAATGCCAAAGAAGCCGTTGGCATTGATTGTTGGCGAGCTCCCACTGCAATTAGCAACTATATGCTCCAATGCCCAAGCAAGCATCGCTGGCCTTCATAAATAATTGGTTTGTTTTTGTCATGAAAATGAGTAGTAGACACGCATTATCATAAACTGCTGTAAACAAGACTTTTTTAAACGAACTGCAAGTCTTGTTGGTGGTTAAATGTCGGTACATCCACAAAAAAAAGCACACGGGGCACATTGCTGCAGTTATAAGATGAGCACCATGGGTCTAATGTTTATTGTGAACCAAAACGTTAAAAAAAGGCATTAAAAAGGAATTAAATATTCCTAATTAGTGGATTAATTTAGGATTCCCTGCGTTACTCTTATATGAACAGTAATGACCTCCTCTTCAACCTTTTAATGAGAGTTTTACCTCTAATGAGACTGCAGACGGACTTCACTTCTTTATTTAATTCACAGGGCTTCGCAGTTCAGAGTATTTTTATAATAAACTCCCATGGGCTTCGATTAGAATGTATGTATAGTTAATCAACAATAAAAGCCCTTTTATGAGCTTCTGGAGAATAGTTTATTCATTGGGAATACATCAAATATTTGCTATAAAATAGGATGTAATGCCGTATACGGTCTATTCAATTTCGGTTCATTTATTTGTTCATTCAAAAACTGTTTATCGTTCTGAATTCTGTTCCCAGGGTTGTAAAATGTGTCCATTAATTGTGGTGTCCTGTCTGAATCTACATATTTTACAGATTTCTATTAAGCCTGTCTCTATTCCCATGGTATTCTGCTTCTTACCGGGGACTAGACCTGCATCAGTAATGTTCTGCATGACGTCTGCTTGCTGCCGCACATGAGCAATTACGTTATGTCTGACTGGACATTTTGTGCCAATATTGTCTCAGTGCACATTTTCATTGAAATGCTTCTTTCTTTCTTTCTTTTCTTTCCTTCTTTCTTTCTTTTTTTCTTAAGTTTGAAGCCTCTGTGTTGGGTTTTGTGAGCTTGTTGTCCTCTTCAGTACTTCAGGTGTACTGGGCTTGCATCGTGTTTTTTGCTGTGCACTGACATACTGAGGAGAAATCTGCTGTTTGCTCTTTCAGCTTCAGTACCTCCCGCCGCCTTGGGGAGATTGCAAGTCTACTCCCATAGACTCTGAATACTTCTCCACGTACAGCATCACCGCCTGCCGCATCGACTGTGAAACGCGGTACCTGCTGGAGAACTGCAACTGCCGAATGGTTCACATGCCTGGTATGATTTCAGGAAGACAGAAATGTTGCAAATGCTTTTTTTTTATATTACATGTCTAATTAGTTTCACCTTTATGTTATTTCAAACAGGGACCTCAACAGTTTGCACACCCGAGCAGTACAAAGACTGTGCTGACCCAGCTTTAGGTGAGCCCGCACACTTTAGTGCATACGTGTAAGATTTTAGTGCATTAATGTCGGAATTCAGCAGCAGTGGGACTATTTGAGCGTTTAAATAATAGCTGTGTAGTTTTTACTTAAAATTACTTTAATCTCAGACAGTGCTGAAGCAAAAATAATAAAGTCAAATCATGGTTTAAAAGTTCCATTAGGGGGATTTGTGATGCGTCTATGCTTCGCCGATGTCACATAAATCTCATAGAGCTTTTTTTTCCTCCCTCTTCTGTATTATCACTTCAGTCATTATTTGCTTTCATGGAAAGTGAACGATGGCAGCGAATGTAGTTTTTCAGTTGTGTGCGGAGACATTTTTAGGGAGCTTCTGTATGCAGGTTTGTTTGATTCTTGGCAGTGGTCACAATATTTTGAAATAACTTTGATCATCCACAGACTTTTTGGTAGAGAAAGACAACGATTACTGTGTCTGTCAGACCCCCTGCAACATGACTCGCTATGGCAAGGAGCTGTCCATGGTTAAGATCCCCAGTAAGGCATCTGCTAAATATCTGGCTAAGAAATACAACAAAACTGAGCAATATATTGGGTAAGTATTGTCTGGTAGCAGTCTGTTCTTCAGATCTTTTCTTCCCTCTGTTGATGGCTGGATGGATGTGTTGTTGCATAGCATGACCCGGGTCTCCATCGTTCACCTTCAATGTAACAATAATGAAAGATAGTTACACAGGAAACGTGAAATATCACTTGGTGTCATGGAAGATCAACAAAAGTAAACTTTTTTGGGGTGTGCTTTCTTGTCTGTTCTCTCTCCAGAGAAAATATATTGGTCATGGACATCTTCTTTGAAGCTCTGAATTATGAGAAGATTGAGCAGAAGAAGGCTTATGAAATTGCAGGGCTTCTCGGTAAGAATCTCTCACATTGTCAGGTTCATTTTGACAGAAAAGGTGTGGTTGAGCTCGGTATCGGCGCTCTCAGCCGACCCCACCCCCTTCGCACATTTCACATTGCGTGTTCACGCCAGGCGCTTTGAGGCTTCCTCTTTGAACATGTGAAACAGGCTGAACACATTTTCATAATCTGATGTGCTTGCAAGGGCAGAACTGCTGGTTGGGTCTGATGAGAAGTTTGGGCTGGATGGACACTTTTGGCCTCCCCCGCTCAGATTACTCAGAGAGATACTGAATTAGAAGTGACAGTGCTTTCATGCACCATTGTTCAATTACTGTACCTGTCCATATCTGTTCATCTCTCTTCTTCTAGGTGACATTGGAGGTCAGATGGGGCTGTTTATCGGAGCCAGCGTCTTAACAATACTGGAAATATTTGACTACCTATATGAGGTAATGTGATAGCTTTGAACCTATAAACGTAAATATAATTGTAATTATTAATCTTTAATCTTGTTCTTCTGTCTACAAAGACACATAGTTAAGTGTAACACTGTACAACAAACTGATTTTTGTTTTTACCCCATGTAAAATATGGGGTTTGTCTACGCTTTCTGGATGACAGTAATACATTTTAATATATTTATACAGTTTGTGTTTAATCTTAAAGGAATAGTTAGACGTTTTGGGAAATGCGCTTATTCAGATCTTTAATTTAACTAAACCAAGTAGGTTTGTTGCCTAAATTTAAGGATATTTCTGACAGAGAAGGCAAACTTCTCCCATGTGCTTATGTCTGTACAATAAATATGAATCTACAGCCAGCAACTAGTTAGCTTTGCTCATCATAAGTACTGAAAACAGCTGGAAACGTCTCAACTTGATCTGTCTGAAGGTAACAAAACCTGCCTTCCAGCATCCGTAAAGTGTACTTATTCACACGCAATATTTTGTTTGTTAAATGTGAACATAAAAATTAGGTGTAAAAGTGTCGTTGCGAGTAGTATTAATCATCTGATCTGACTCTCTGCACAATAACAAATAAGCGTATCTTCCAAAATGTAAATGTAACATATTTTTTACTGCTAATGTCTGGTCTGAATGGCACTAAACAGGATGTTTTCCATCTTCGAATAATGTGCGTCTCATATTTTTCCGTTTAGGTGTTTAAGGATAAGGTATTGGGCTACTTCATACGGAAGAAAAGACCTCAGCGTTGTCAGAGCGACAATCTGGTAATTTTAGTCTCTCGGAATGCATTTGACTGAATGGACTGAATGTGAAGTATGAAATGAGCCTCAGGAACAACAATAACAACACAATGTCTGCGCACACTGGAAATGCTTTTAATGAACGGCACCAGAGAGAAAACAAAACCACACCGCACTAGTCATTACTTTCAATTTCCTAGAGCTGCATTGTGCTAGAAAACATAACCATAAATAATATATTTTGGTTTTATTGCACTCTATGAATGCATAATAAGTGTATCTAATATTACGCGCATATGGTACTTTAGTGACATGGTGAATATTATACAGGAGCAGCGCAGATTATGCCCTATGATGACACAAATCTGCAATAGTTTGGAGGGAATACAGATGAGTATTTACAAGGAGCCAACTCTCCCTGGAAGCTTCTTATTACGCATCTTTTTATGCCTCCGCACCGACAAAAACATTATGTTCGAGTTGTCGGGTTTTCGGTCGGTTCGATTCTCGTGAACGTGATATCTTGGGAACGCCTTGAGCAAATTTCTCCAAATTTGGCGCAAGCATCCACTTGCACTCAAGGATGAACTGATACAGATTGTAGTGGTCAGAGGTCCGTGTGACCGCACAAAACACGCTTTGGGCCGTAACTCAAATGTCTAATAGGACAAACATCATGAAAGTGATGACGTTTTGGACAGACACGGATGTAAACTGCCACATGACGTTTAACCGTGAGGTGGTAATTCTAGTTTGTGGTTTATCAAATGTTTTGCTCCTTGAGTTCCCTTAGAAGGGAATTGTCTGACCTTTTGGATACAATTGTTTTCATGACTCATAAACTGCTTCTTACATTTAGAGTTTATAGCCCTTACCGTAGTTTATTGCACACAACAACACACTTTTGAGTATTTGCACAATACACAGTAGCCCTTGATCTTGTTATTACAGTCGGTTAGAGTCGGAAAAGCTGCTATTGAACTGTATTTGCCACTTTATGTCTAGCAGTATGATGAGAGGAATTGGATTAATGTAAAAGGGTGGAAGAATGAGCATACAATGATTCTAAAGAAATCTAGAGATGTTATTAACTTTTCATGATCAACTCATTTTCAAAGCCTTCAAGGTAATGAAATCCGTTTTAACTTCAAAATTAAAGCTGGAATAATATGGGGCATCTCTGTCCAACCCTAAATCACAGCATTCTGTGAAGCCCAGGGGTTTTACAGTGCACCTCCACTTCCCCTGCAGATGTAATCTTTATACAGAGCAGTTCAGGAATTATTCATAACTGAAATGCACCTACTTATTATTAGTAATCAGCAAATGTTCAGCACACTGCTGCTGACTCAACCCTTTACTGGCTTTACTAGCCTTTACTGTAGAATGTCTAATGTATGCACCTTCCGCCTAGCAAAATTCCTCGTTTGTGTAAACATTCCTGGCAATAAACGGTTTCTGATTCTGATTCTGAGAATGGTTGATATACTCACTGTGCTGTCAAGTTCCAATGTTTCAGAACAAAGTGAGATAGCAAGTAAATTAATAACTTTTAAGGAGTCCCAAAAGTAAGTTGCCAGGGTCCACTTTAATTTGTTTTTTCATTGACCCTCTGTTCTTAAAAAATGCTTATTTTGTTGTGTATGTGGACAACATTAATCTGTTCTCTGCTGCAACCAGCATCAAATTAGTTTCATACTATGCTTCACACCATTACAAAATGGGTGATAATTAACACAGCTAATGCTAAATGATGTTCTTTTCTTTTCTACCCAGTGGCTCGGTTCCCGGTCTTGCTACTTGCAGCGTAGTTGCACTCAGTTAGATTACTGGAAACCAACACTTGAGATAAACTTTTTTTTAAACATGCTTTAATAAATTGAAATTACATTTCTCCAAAAATTATTAAACTTTCCTTTCAATGCGAAAAGAACATCATTTGGCAATCTAGAAAAAAATCTAAACAACCACTTAATCCAGTTATTTTCAACACATGAGGGCCACTGGTGGTGTCTCAAAGCCTCTAATCCCTCTCTGCAACTCATCGTCGGGGTGGAAGCACCGACAAAAGCGAAAGCATTTCCTTTTTTTCTGGTGCCGCTTTAATCAAAAGCATTTTAGCAGGTTTGTGTGAATGGCAGAGGGTTCCTTTTGGTCCTGAGTACTGTATCCACCAGTTTGCATCCATTGTTGGCAGAATCTTGGAAATGCAAGCTCTAAATCTTTGTTGTGTGTCACACAAGCCCAAGACTTTTTCATTACCAGCAATTCAACATCATGCCTCTTTTTATTTCTCTTCAAATGGGTGAAAAGGCCGTGGGTTTGTCTCTGCATGTGGTTTGTGTTTGTGCATGCTCAGTTGCCTCGGGTTCAGGATTTAGTTCGACAGGTGAAGTGGAAGAAAAGATGGAAAGAAGTTGTTCATTCTCGACAGTAGAGGTGAAGATATTTTATTTTAATTCAAACCAACATATCAATGAAGGAGTTTTTTTTGGTCAGTCTGATTTTTGAGTGGCAGTCAAAGAAGCGTTTATTTAGTGGGCTGATATTTACAATATTTCATGCTTCTACTGGAGACAAACATAGTGTGATATTTACTGTATTCTGCCCCACTCATGTCATATGTTCACCTGCTTACAAGAAACCATCCTTTTGTACTTCCTTTCTCTCACATTCAATAACCGTTGTTTTCAACTAGTCCATTGTCACTTCTCCTCCTCAAATAATCCAACAGTATAATGCATTTAGTTGTTTATTCTCAATTCCAAGTTTGGCTTTCATTCTCTTTCGTGTTTGTCGACGCTTTCTGGATGACAGTAATCATCCGTTGTTTTCCCTACTTATGAAAAAGAACAGCCGTCTTCCTTTTTATACTTCAATAATATCACTGAGGGGGGAAACAGTCTCTCGCAGTATTCCCTGGCACGTTTACCTATTAGCATTTGCATTGTGTTTTATTTTCATTTCAGTCACCCTCACCCATCTTTCTTTTCATCATGTCTATTCCAGGAGTTTCCAGAGAACCCAACCAGCCCTGGTGTCACGCCTAATCATGCCCCCAGGTAGCACACCCCATTGATAATAGATGCTCCCTCCCATGCTGTCCCTCTCTTTCATACATACTTGAGACCATCTCATACATAATTTCCTCAGTGGCTACAAAGGATTTTGGTAGAAAAAGAGGGGTAATTATCCAACCGCAGTGAGCATTTTCAATATCTACCGTCGCGTCAGGGCAGATTAGTGTGGTGTGTATCTGTATTTATCGGCTCAACAGAAGTTGGTTGGATTCTCCAAGTGCATCATCATTTTGACTCTGCACTATACAATACTTGCTCCTTCCACTGAATAATGATGCTTTCTTTCCCAATAGGATAAAGCACAGTGCTCCTGTGAAAACAGATTACATATTTATTGAATTGTCGCACAAAAAGCTGATCCACACAAGATATATGTGTGTCCCCGCAGCACAGAGGTCCATTTAGAGGCAATGCATTTGAGGCTCGTGTCAGATAACATCACTAGATGCATTACTTTGTGATGTTATCACAGGTCTGCATGCAGTGAGTTTGCACAACATATAAATGGTTCTTTGTCTACTGGAATAGCCAGTTTTACCGTCGGGACTACCAATGATTGCTGTCCACATACAGTATCAGGAGTTATCTACTCAGCGAGCACTTTTGCACACACAGGGAGATGCAGACACATGTGGATGTTTCAACTTCCGTAACTATAAGAATTGAACACGCTAACAGCACTAAAAATATGCTGTTTTCTTTCTCTTCTCCCTCCTTTCATTCATCTCTCTCCATCGTCCCCTTATTTTTCTTTCTCTTCTCACTACCTGTGAAACATGTGCGATGTGGCTGATCTTGGAACTTCCAAATCTGTTTATATTTATTCCCTCATCATTTGTCCACACGTATGTTTCTGTCATTTGTGGCCCTCCATTATATGTCCTGTCCTTGTTTCTGATTATGCATTGTAACAATTTTGTTTTCTGCTCACTTTCTCCTTGCCACATACGTTATTTATGATCTTTTCTTCATTTCATCCATGTCCTTCCTTCGCCCCGGTCGCTCTCATTTTACCTGTGGCTCATTTATGTCCTACAACGTCGTCATCCTCACGACTTCCTTCATCGCCCCTCCCTTAACCCGGTTGAACTCGTCTTCCCTCCTTCCCCCCACCCCCTCTGTTTTGCAGAGCACCTGTGACACCCTCCGGAGTCACTCGGACAGTCTCGGATTCACGCCGAACATGTTACCTCGTCACCCGACTCTAGGCAACTTTGAGGAGTTTGCCTGTTGACAACATAAAGTCAGGGTTTTGGGAGTGGGGCGGCACATCTGGGGACTTGACAGCAAACTGTGAAATAATTTAATGTATTTAAACAGAAACCGGTTGAGTATATAACTCGAAAAACGTATAGTAGAGTTTATCAATGCCTGAATAGAAATAGAGTACTATCATCAGAAGAAAAAGAAGAAAAAGAGACCACTTCCAAAACAGAACTCAGGTTTAACTGCCATGTCAAGGTATCAGTGTTAATTTATTCATGTTTTCATTTTGTGGATTTGTTTTTCTTATGCAGACACTTTAGAGTTATACAATCAAGTGGAGAGAAATGTGTCTAGAAATGTGTGTGATGAGATGTAGCACTGTTGTGCTAGTCTTGCTGTACATCAATCCCCCCCAAAAAAGAAAAGAGAATCCACGTGGATTGGCATGTGTAGCATTGCAGTTCCTGAACAGTGTTACGTCTCCAGCATCTAACCAGTGCTGTAATGAGGGACCTTATACTGTCACCAGTTTGAACAGGAGAGCCTTTTTAGACCTCAATGAGCCGGTTGTTGGATAAAAGAGCTGCTCAATACTGAATCTAAACACCAGACGGGTGTTTAATGTTGCCTTTTGCTCCTGCGAGGTGTTGTTGATTGTCTCATGAGTTAGAGACTGTGCTTAATCGATTTAAAAACAGGAAAGGAACTTGATTATTTGTATATTTGCAATAATCTAGTTCTGTTCCATGCTGCAGGCTGAGACTACTGAATTGAATGTGTTTGTTAACTTTAGTCACTTTTTACATCCAGTAAGGATCTACAAAGAGTCAGGAGGCCCAAAAAGGCTGTTGATTGTATCTTTATATAGCTGACATTTCAATTCTTATTTTTTTCCCATTTTTGGGGGATAGTGTTGCTCTGCTGACTGTCACAAAAAAGGAAATGCGAGCATGCAGTTTGCTGCAGGATTTGTCCCTTATTATTTACATTGAATTCATTAGAAGTGAAACGCATCATGTTTTCCTTCTTACCTTTTTAATAATTCTCAGCTACGTGTTTTTCATGACTGTGTCTTAAAGTGTTCATCAGCACAATCCCCTGTGATAGTAATCTATTCTTATTTGACCATAAGTAGACTTAAAGGCTTGTTGGTGGCATTTCCAAACTTGACAGAAATTTGTAAATACCCGCAATCAAATGCCATGAAGAAATTCTATACTGCTCATGTGAGACCTTTGTCCAATATATTTATCAATATATCTATATATAGATATATATATATATAGAGAGAGATACACGTTTTGTTTCATCTGTTCTTACACCAGAAGGAAGTTGGACTTTCTATCTGGGTGGACTGTAAGTGTCTTTGAGTTTCTGGTGATTATAACGTGACTGCAACTAAATAGACTTTATTAGATACAAGAGAATTGCCTCAAAACATAAAAACCACCACGCACCTCAGCCCCATTTAGTTTAATTGATTTATAACAGAAATGCATTGTACAATTCTACCATTGTATCCTATTATTATTATTATTATTACCATCCCAGAACATGTAATCAGTCACAAATAAAAGTTTGTGATGTATAAATGATCAAGTATAATAAACTCTATATTTACCCATCTTACTCACGTAGACAACTTTTCTTATCTTCGTGTGAGTCTTACTTCCTCTTTTGTTAATGTTCACTGTTATTTAAATCCTTGACACTACAGATATGGACTTGTAGGTACACGTACATATCCTCGCTATAAATACTTTACTGGAAATTCAGAGTAGTTTTTTTTTTTTTATGTGAAACTTTCAAGTATAATGCCAATCTAGTTAAGTGGTGTTCATAACACTGTAGCTTTATTACTCTGTTGTCTGTGTATTAGATGACTGTTGATGTGAAGCACAAACCCTTGGAGATCAGCCATCACTTGAAAGCCAATGACTGGACGTCTATGGTTGTGACTACCTTTTATGGCTCTAGTTTCAACTGCACAGGCTGTTACACGTGGTGTGTTCACTGCTCCAGCATTAATAGGAATAAGAGAGTACTCCAAGAGGAGCCAGAGACTTTATCAAATGGAAATTTTACTTTTCAGGAAACAAAAAAAAGTTGTATCAGTGTGGTTGTGTCATGAGCAATAAATGCACTAAATCAGATACAAGTGTTATCAAATTTACATTAAAAAAAAAAATATATATATATATTTGGGATTCCCATTTTCAATTCATGATGTATTCAACAGCTGGAATGGATGAAGACTGAACAGCTGCCAACTGCAACACAGATGTATATGACAATTGTATATTAACCATCATTAGCCAATTATAGACACACAAATGCCAATTCATGTTACACAATGATGCTATTCTGATGATGCTGCATTTGCCATGACGATAGTGAGAGTGTGTGTGCGTGTGCGTGCGCGCGTGTCATGTTATCCTGTTTCAAAAGAATAACAATGACTCAGCATTTACCGCAAACTGTGGATGTAGGATTTGTGAAAATGTGCCGGGTCTTTACCTCCCCACCCCCCTCCACCTCACACACCCCTGCCTTACTACCAGTCACAGAACAGCAGAGTGTATCTGAACTGGCAGAAACTATTACTGAACTGTTTGTGCTCATTAAGTAGTCCTGATATTTAGTGCAGTTATGGCCAAGTAGAAAACCGTGTTCTATATATTTCCTTCACCCAACGCCTAGATTTGAACTATTTTGACATCACCCATTTACTTCCTTGCATGCCCATTATGTATTCCTATTATCTCTGGTCTCTTAATGTAATCTTAGCCATGCTATTCACTTTGTATGGTCCAAAAATGTATTTTTGGAGCCAGATGAATCAAAACGATGTTCTCCTCAAACCGGGTTTGGGATTGTGCAATTCTCAAAAAGAAAGATATTCTGCAGATGTGAAGAAAAAACAGCTTTATCTACGGATTCAATGAACACAATGTAGCTTGAAGTCAAACTAAAGTGTGCCTTCAAGACTGGTTCTCACAGGTAACACCAAGACTTTCATGCGCACCAACATCTGGAGAACGGAACTTGCTTCATCTGGCTCTACGTGCTTTATGTGCATTTTATTGTAGATATGTGATTTTAACTCTGAACTGTACATTAAATAGTTAATACACACTTAACTATGCGTAACGTAGTCGGTCTCAAGTCAAACTGTCACTTTACTCACAAACCCAACCGCTTTTCCCAGAAGAAAAGTTGCTTGTTTGACGTGTAGAGATGTCTGTGGTTGTTTTTCCTTCTCATTGGACAGATGTGCGCTCACAGATCCCCGCAGTGCTGCAGGGGAAAGTCATGTTGTAGGCTAAACCAGAAGATAGCTACAAAAAGCCAAATGGGATTTTAGATTATTGCAGAAAATAAGTTCTGTGGTTTGTGAGACTTGTACATTTTGTTTATTATGATAGTCCTCACAAGTGAACACCACTTTTATGATTTTTGAGGCGTGAATGCAATCGGCAGAAGTAAAAAGCTAACATTAGTCTATAACTAGTTTGCGTGATGCCTTTTTGCCACTTGTTCGTAACCACCTTTTCTTTATAAAGACACTTAATGTTAAATGTAAAATCAAAATTCATAATCGTGGTATCCGCTGACATATTTGATGTCTGAGAACAAAACATTCTAATCTATTAAACTAACCATAGAGATTATCGCAGGCATCTAACCAAAAAAAGAAATGCTGACTCATTTGCGGGTCTTTTCTTCAGCACTTTATAGTCCTGATGAAGCAGCTGAAAGCCTGGCGTCCAGTAAAGCTGACAAAATGTGTTTGAGATTCAGTCTACTGGATTCTTTTTTTCCTTTTACTATTTACAACAAAAGTGTTTCCAAAATTCAGGAGTAGTTGAGATGACTTACAAATGAGCAAGCTGGATAAATTGTTTTCTAAGGAAAAGAAACATTTACAAATTCAAATCTAACCACAAGGACCATTTAGTCGCTGTCCTGGAGCTTTCAATCATATCCCACGATCCTTTTGCGCAGACTGTCTTGACCAATGAAATCTCCACAAACGCTACTGAAAGAGCCTTGTGGTGAGGGAGTTCAGAATTAACTTTGAAACCAACATGAACGAGAAAAGGCCAATTTGACCATCTGGCAAACTCCATCTGATGAGGAAGATCACCCGATATGATCAAAAGACCCAGAACAGCTACTACTTAATGGACCTTCCATTGACGGTTGTGTCCGTTTACAAGGTCAAGAATGAACTTGCGATCTAAAAAGCAAACGTATTTATGTCCACTCTGCTCAATATTGAATCGTATTGGCTGAAATATACACAAAAAGGCCGACCAACACAAACAAAAGATACTAGCAAAGTGCAAAATCCATTCTTCATTCAAAATTAAGCAGTGTGTCTGAAATGTCCTGTCATCTGGGGATAAGGAAATACTGAGAGCAAATGCCTTGTTTTTATCATTATAACTTAATCCTCTCACACAACCTTCAAAACATACTAAATCCTGAAAAGAGGCCGCTAAATGCTTTCGATCTCAGTCACATTAAATCACTCAAAAGGAGAGTTTCTGTACCGAATGAAGCGGTGCTACCTTTAAACGAATGCAAAACAAATGGGCAGACATTCCATCATTAATAAATACATGCATCCATTATCTTGGTTACATCATCAGCAAAATGAAAATAAACCCTTTCCCTATTAACACGGCTACTTCTAACACAACTCATCATGCAGGCTTTCATGGGATGAGTAGCGCTCGAACACTCTGGAGTAAAATAACACTGCAAGCTCTTAACAATGTTAATATAATAAGTAACCAGGATGGAAACAGCTAATGGTGCAAAACAATCATATGAAAATACAGATTATCAGTGGATTACCTGGATTCTTTCATCTCTAATTTAACAATTACAAAAGCATTTCAATAAAGCTAAAAGACTGTAATTATGATACAGATGATGTTAAAAAACTAAGTAATGTGTCACTAATAGCCCACAAGTCATTAACATGTAGATGTATGTATATTGGCCCGTGTATTGATAACCGGCTATGATCCAGCTGTCAGTGTTCACCACATTTAATATTCATATACTAAACATATTCAAATAAAAGTTACAAAGTGCACAAAAGACAAAATACAAAAAAGGGAAAACTAAAAAGCCTGAGAAAAAGAAAATAAATCATAAATTACCTTCTCGTGCTATTATACAATCTTGTGAAAGGAAATGGGACAAAGAGTTGTACTGTTGGTGAGTGAAACATGAGAACTGAAGTCTGTTGTAAATCAAAAAAAAGATAAGTGTAATTTACAGGTCTGTAATCGCCTATTAATCTGCTGGAAATAAGTATGTAATTTGGTACTAAATACTGGGAAAACATTGTTCAATTGGTACCCTTCCAGTTACTCATTTGAATAGTTTTCAGTCAGTGCAAAGCAGACCAACGGAACATCCTAAATGTTTATTTTGTGTACAGAAACATTACATTTTGTATATATGGAAAATAGTTTCCAATATTAGGTGAATAATTTATCAATATTTACTTAAATTTAAATAGAGTAATTCCGTCAAGAAAAAACATTTGTACCAACTCACATACAGTAGTTCCAGCCAGGGAAATTCCCTGAAAGTAATTTTTAAATCACAGACTTGTATAATAATGTGATACAAAAAACTATAATCCAAAAAATTCAATATTGATTTAAGCCTTTAAAATGCTCAAATTGATATCCCTTGCTTGTGATTCCCAAACTGACAGATCAAATTATTTAATTTAGCTTTGAAATAGCAACATTATAGCATTAGCTGACCGAAGAGTCTGTAGTCTCCAGCTAACGTATTACACTAATAGATCACATAACAGATGCACCAGCACCAGACCAGCGTATATTGAGGCTAATAAGGAACACACTGTGGTACAGTATTGCGAAAAAAATTGTTTTAGATGATTGAGGAAACCGTGTAACCATGTAACAGCCTGCCTATACACATCTCAATTCTTTAATAACTATATTTAAATTATTATCATAAAAAAAAAAACTGTTTATGATTTGCGTTTATGGCCAATATATATATATATATATATATATATATATATATATATATATATATATATATAATTAATTAATTATTAATGGGGCTTCTGGTTGACAACCGTTTCCACAGGTATCAAATGTATGTAATGCGACACATAGGGCTAATTAACTTGGAGGCGCACGTGTACCAAATTAAAACAGAGTTGCAACTTAAAAAGAGCCCAAAACCTTGCAGAGCCAACAGGACTTTGTTCCACACTGAGGCACAACAGAATATAATGCAGAGGAGTGTTTGAAAAACCGGTGAGGGATTTGCCTTGTTGAGACTGGTACTGATGACCCAACCGAGTGGAGGAGGATTGATTCTCGCGGCTGAGATTCAGCAAGTGGCCATTTAGCATTTAGGGCGGGCAGAAATCAGCAAAGTAAGGGTGCTGCAAGGCCTCCTCTGCAGAGATCCTCTGGACAGGATTACATTTTAACAGGTTCTGGGTGAGATCAAAGAAAACATTTGAATAAGTGAACCGCAGTGTCAAATTTCCTGCAAGCAAATGTGAATACTACCAAAAAGAAAATGGGTTGGTCATTTTAAGATGCTTAACTATTTGCACAAAATAAACTTTTTTTTTTAAATCCACCACAGAAACTGTAGACAAGTTGAGAGTGGAAGTACCTGCAGTAGATCCCGTCCTGTGCTACTTAGTTTGGGAACCACATTCACCAGCGAGGTGGTGGCGGGATACATGGGATATGGCTGCAGGCAGAAAGAGAAGCAGTGAATTATAGTTCAGTAACCCTCGGGACTATATACTCCATCCACTGTGAGTCTCACAAAACACATTGTATTAATAAGTTACCTTGTAATCGGGGAGTTTCGTCATTGTCTGCCACTGTTCCTCAGTTGGTGTACCCAGCAATGTACTGAGTGGTTAAAGAAAAGCTTTTGAGGCTTGTCCAACCTGTTTAGACTTACTGTTTGTAAATTATTCATCACATAGTCGATCAATAGTTCTGCCTGAACAGAGCCTCCGTGCTGTCAGAGTGTATCAGCAGAGGACACAAGTTGTCAATACCTACAAATGTTCAGGGGGAAAAAAAGGATATCTGAAGATTCTTTTCAACTGGTCGTCCACGTCGTTGCCGGGGAATAAAGGCCTTCCAGCATTAGCCAGCTCTGAATGGGACATGGAATCAAATTAATTCACAATTATTATTTGTATATGGTGTACCCATAAAACAACCTACACATGACTAGCTTTTAATTTTATCAGTTTAAATTATACTTTCCAAAGTGGGTGCTGAACCCTGTATGCAATGTTTAACCACAGTAGCCGATACTGATAATTTAAGATTCATATATATCATAATAATATAATATTAATATTAACAGTATCCTACTCACAATAGCTAACAGAACAAAGTTTGAGAAACAAGAATAGAGTGACGTATATTAATATCAACAAATAACAAACAAACCTGCAAATATGCATCCTGCAGACCACATGTCAATAGAGGTAGAATAAAGCTTAGCACCAAACAGCACATCGGGAGGCCGGTACCACAAAGTCACCACCTACGTCAAATCACAGAGGGGAGTGTAAGAATTAGAGCCAAATCACACCAGTTATCACAGCCAAACCGCTGTTAACAGAACTGCTCAGGCATTCAGTGTAATGACCTTTCTCTGAGGCGGGTGTTATTTTGTACCGACACGGCCACACTGCAACCAAAACTAAATGGTGTACTCGTATCAGCAATCTGGTTTCCATTACCACATCCAGACAATTCTCACAAACTGCCTCTTTGTCAGGTGTCAAGTGTTTTAGAACCATTTTCCTAAGTTATACGGAAATGTGTTTGGTAAAAATGAATAAAATAAAATTATAGAAAAGTTGTATTTCCCAGAGAGATTGTGTGGGCTGACTGAGGTAGCTGCGTTTCAGCTCGAAAAGTTGAAAAGTTCAATTCAGTACAGATGCCAATGATGCAACCACCTGCTACAGAACCACTGCTAACTTTTTGTCATTTTTACAGGAAAAAATAAAAGTAAAATGTTTGCATCCTCCAACCGGAAAATCATTGATGTGCTTTCAGCTGCTAAGTAAGTGAACAATTTCCCATATTTAGACATGAGCATTTGCGGTGGTCGTTTTTACAATGTAAAAAAAAATTAAATATCTAGAAGAATACTTTATGGAGTAGAAACAAAAAGTATTTGGAGGGAACGGCATACATTTCCTTTAGATAAAACTGCAGAAAAAAACATTTATAATGCTCTACTGAATAGTACCTCTGCTACTGCTTCAATTCTTGGAACGATTGTGTCATCTACGAAAAACACTGATGAACTCTACTCTCTATTGGCAGGCAATAATGCTGATAGATTTAAGAACTTCAGTCACTGTATTTAATTCATGCTGCATGTACTGCATAAAGTATGTCCATGTAGTGTGAAACAGCTGGAGGATCATTCATTTATTCTTGCTAAACCAGTGCTAAGAGTCCCAGGGTAATACAACCTCTGAAATAAAATGACCTTTTAAAATGACCTTACTTCAAATTCTCAGTGCTTCAAACTCGGTTCCCCTCTAGGTTTTCTGTTTATTACATTTTCAGATCAGTAGTAGTAATCCTGGGTCAAGTGTCGCCTCATGGGATTGGTGCGCTGGGCCCTTAGGTCAGCCAACCGAATCCACTAAGCCTATGTGAGGCTTGCCTGTCATTTCTCTCAGAGCATCAGCAACAACACAACATAAAAACACCACTTAAACCACATGCTGCAGTGTGATTGACTGTCTCCCATCATTAAATTAACGGCTTAACTTCAGGACCTCAGTGGATATCGGCAGTTTACACAAATGAAGAGCATTTTAACAGGGAACGTCGCAGTCAAGGCCACATCTCTGCCCTTGAAGTTGCAGTTTGCTAGTTAGATGTGCCATATTTTAATATTACTCTTTATAGAGAGATACAAGTGAGGTTGTTTTCCAGTGTGAAGACAAAGCCAGAAAGCTTTTAATTTATTGCTTGTAAAAATGAATCTTTCACGTTTTGCTTTACTGTAGCATCTACAATTTCAGAACTGAGAGATCATGAATTGGGCTCAACTCTTTTTTTTGTCTCCTAACCAAATCATTTTAGATGGGCACTCAAAATGCCACACTAAAATGCTTAGACCGTGTCTACTGATTTCTAGTTATAGTATGATCTACAACTCTCCTATCGGCAAGGAATTAGGATTATATTTATATGGAGAACATTAAATACTTGTTTCTACACGGGTGTGAATTTGTATAATATCAAAGATAAAATTAATTAAGCAATAGAAAATATAATATTTGATATTTAAACTTTGCTACACAGAGATGATACAACTTATTTTAAAGCCTGGTTTAAAGCGCAACCATCATATTGTCATCACCCAATTTAAGATCCCACAAAGGCAGGCAAAATGCTCAGAAATTAGTCTCTGGCTTGGTTTATCTTTAGGTATTGAATATTCCAAAAATCAATGCCATTTCACGCAGGCTGCACATCTCAAGATGGAAGAAGTCAGTTATTGGCACCTGCCGTGTTAATGAAGTACAACCTACCTCTGCTGAGTAACACCTCACAGGAATGCCAAAGGCGCGAGCCAACCCGAAGTCAGCCAGCTTCAACTCCCCATTCTACAAGGGACGCAAAGGACCAAATATTACCAGATGATACGAACACAGACCGATACACTACAGCCTCTACTGGGCATCCGATTCGACTTTAAATTTAACACATGCGGTTACTGATTTCAAGTTTGCATAGTCTAAAAATCTAAATGCACCTGAACACTTACTCTGTTTATGAGCAGATTCTGAGGCTTCAGATCTCTATGAAGAACGTTTCGACTGTGACAGAAAGCGAGGCCTTTCAACAGCTGGTACATGAACGACTGCATCGGAGAGAGAAAAGACTTGAGTTTAAGGACAAAACGACCTTGAAGCAGTTCATTCCATGTTCCACACGATGTTACTGACATCCTGATGTTAATCTAGGTGTTAATATAGTATGCATTTTAAACTATCGAAGCAGTTTCTCTCTCACCTTCACAGTTTCAGGATCTAGATCTCCATTGCAGCTGTCAAAATACTTCTTCAAATCCTGCAGTTGAAAAGAGACACACATTATAGTCTTGGAAGGAACAGTCAACACACCCTTGTTAACATGTTTGGGATTGACCATCTCACCTGATCACAATATTCAAACACCAAGGTTAACTTCTTGTCACTGTGCAAAACATCATGTAGTCTGGAGGAGACAGAACAGCTTTAAGTTGATTGTTGTTGACATCAGGGGTTTCAATGCAAACTGTTCCCTGTTGCTCCCACAAAACAACAGGTTCAATGCAGCAGACTGACCTGACAATGTTTTTATGCTTTAGCTCCTTCAGAAGGCAGATTTCTCTCAGAGCAGAACTTGGCACCCCCTGGAGAAAAGACACCCCAGTTAGAGTAGAACGAGCCTGCTGACAACTCGCTCGCATATTATTAAATTAATATAATTATTATGTTTAAAACATAGCGTCACCTCGTCGTCGTCGTCCAACCGGACCCTTTTCAAAGCCACAATTTCGTGGGTTTCTCTGTTTTTAGCCTTGAAAACGGTCCCGTACGTCCCTGTGGAGCAGACAGCGTTAAATTAAACCGGTTGATGATGATGATGATGATGGCATAGCAACGTCTAGCCACCTAGCTAGCTAGCTAGCTAGCTAGCTAGTTAGCTAGATATATACATAGCAACATATCGTAAAAGGTGGCGGTCAAAAAGGTCTTCTGACAGATCTCGTCTCTGCCGCATACCGTTAATACTGTAGAAGTAAAAACCGCACACACGGCTTTGCATGAGAATAACAACGGAATTAGTCGCCGGAGGCACAAGACTGGCAAGCTAACGTTAGCTAGCATTAGCTACATGTTAGCAAACCGGCTAATATTAACTTTCATGAAAAGCGTATTAGACTCACCCTCCCCGATTTTTTCAAGCTTTTCGTATTTCTGCATGTTTGGCCAGTGAAGCCAGCCTTGGACAAGCTAGCAAACCAAATGACTGATTGAATCCCCAGATCGGGGGGAGGGGCGGGGGAGGGGATTGGGGGGGGTTAATAATGTTGTGATGGATAACGTTAGCTTAAAGCTATCTGCATTTGCTGCTCCTGGTCGCTCCGCAGCCCAGCTTGTGTTGTTGGTTCATCTAGAGGCCAAACGGGGAAATGCATCTAGACCAAAGGCTCCAAAACAGCGACGTCTTTCGTAGCAGAAGAAATGTTCCGTTCGTGCCTCATTTAATGGCAGACTTTGGTTGTAGAAGGAGGGCAAGGTGACCTGATACAGAGGGTTAACTAGTTCAGACGTCGCCACTTCCAAGAACCACAAGCTCAAAACACGTCAAATTGATCCACATGCTGCAGGCAAAGATAACAGCTGTGTGTACTTGAAATTGATGATACCTTACATGTTTCTCTCCAAGCTTAAATTGATAATTTGCAATCTCATCTCAAACTGCAAAATGGATTCTGACAGAAAGCTAATATGTTACTGCACTTTAAATTATTAATTGCAGGCAGACTGTTGTCTGTTTTAATGATGTAAACACTATTATAAAAGGACATCTTAGCTTTTCAATTGTTCCTTTTAATGAATGAGCCCATTCTTCCATTTATGAACTGATGGCTAATAACCAACAGCAAGCAAGACTTTGTGTCAGCACACACACTGTACAGTAGAGACACACGGGTAAAATAATGCCTCACATCAAAAATGGACATTAAAGTCAGACTACGCTCAAAATATTCTGGGTGTCAAACACTGTTGAAAGGTGGCTGTAAATGTGGTCACAAGAGATTTCACTCATCAGGACAAGAAATGTTACTATGCACAAAGCATATACAGCTTATTATTTAGGTTCAGTGTTTGGTTTCTTTCAACCTGTATTTTTGACAAAACACATACATTCTTTGTATTATGATCCATACAAAAGGAAAAAGAAAGTATATCGTCATAAAAACAGAGTTTATTTATTTTTCTACCACAACACAATTGATCCTTCTATATATGTATATACATGAGAAAACCATATTATGGAAATCCCATTTAATTGTAGATACTGTACAGTAGTGTAGTTTGTAAATCATCACAGTATGATCCAGTTGGTCCACTTTTACATGCTTACAAAAAAGCAAAACTAGACAGAGACTTGGTAGATTTAAATTACATAACTTATCTCTTCAAGCAAGCCTTTACTATGAATTTCATTTCAAACGAAATTCCATTACTCAGTGTAGATCTACAGTAAACAATTTTGGTGTGTTCATTTCTTCCCCTCGGCTCTTTGTCTGCGAATCAGATCAGAGTAAATTCCTCCTTTGCTAAGCAGTTCCAAGTGAGTCCCAGCCTGAAATGACAAGAGCAAGCTGTTAGGCATAATTAAAACCTATATTACACTCAGTACATTGAGATGGAAGCAACCAATATATAAACGTATAAATGACTGAACGTGGAATCGGGTGAATTCTCTTCAGTGGCTCTTTGAATTTACAAGGTAGTCTAATAAATTAGCCGAGACTTTTAATGGGAGATAAGAGCACCTCCATTTCTCAGAATACTCTACCCCCTCACCTCCACAATGCGGCCATTGCTCATGACACAGATAAGGTCAGCCCCCTGAATGGTGCTCAGCCGGTGGGCGATGATAAGCACAGTGCGCCCGCTTGTTGCCCTGTCCAGAGCCTCCTGCACCACTCGCTCCGATTCTGCATCCAGGGCGCTGGTGGCTTCATCCAGCACCAGGATGCAGGGGTTCTTGATCAAGGCGCGGGCGATAGCGATGCGCTGTTTCTGGCCACCTGATAACGTCGCACCTCGCTCACCTGGGTTTAGAAATCTGGAGCTTAGTATTTCACATGGCACACGAATGTTAATATTTGTAAATGCATAAAAGAGAGCACATACCAACCACAGTGTTATAGCCATCTGGGAAACCAGTAATGAAGCTGTGAGCGTTGGCTTGCTTGGCTGCGTTAATGACCTCGGCATCTGTGGCCTCGGGTTTCCCAAAGCGGATGTTGTCCATGATAGATGAGCCAAACAAAACTGGCTCCTGCAAAGATACAGGGTGGAAGATTTGACTGCTACGATTGTGTATAATTCATTGTTTTATTAAACTGAATTTAACAAACAATCTTTTTACCTGATTGATAAATCCAATGACTTTTCCCCTGAGCCAGGACAGATCAAGCGTTCGAATGTCAAGTCCGTCCAGCATGACGACACCGCTGGTCGGGTCATAGAAACGCTCCATCAAGGATGCCACAGTGGACTTTCCTACAATGTATTGGATTATTCATTCATAGGCTCACCATTGCATTGTTTACATTTCACACATTTGCAATCATTAACTAAGAAAATACCTCCTCCAGATTCTCCAACAATGGCAACAGTTTTCCCAGTTGGCAGTGTTAAGTTGAACTTCTTTAAGATCTGTTGGCCAGGCCTGGTTGGATAGCTATAGATATATAAAAAATAAATATGAATATATTATCCTCCGATAT
Source organism: Taurulus bubalis (assembly GCF_910589615.1). NCBI lineage: Eukaryota > Metazoa > Chordata > Actinopteri > Perciformes > Cottidae > Taurulus > Taurulus bubalis. Next base: position 38,510,752 of record NC_136589.1, on the reverse strand, counting down.
TTGTGTTCTGTTAAAGCCTTAAATTGTCTTGAAATCTACTTGAATTAAGATGCGGTTCCAACCTGAATGAAATGTCCATAAAATCAACTCTTCCTGTCAGAGAATTGTACGGGATGCGTCCTCCTCCAGACAGAGGAATAGTAGGCACCAGAGATAGGTATTCAAAGACCCGGGCCCCGGAGCTTAATCCTCTCACCATCTGTGGCAAAAGTTAGGGATTGAAAGCTTGATTTCTGACTAAATAATAAATAACATTTTCAGATAACGCATGCTCTATACATAAATATGATTTTTACTCACCTGTCCAAAAAGGACAGAGATACTGGCCAATGACCTGAGCACAGAAAGAATAAATAAAGGAGTTTTACCATACCATCAGCGACATTCAAACTGACGAGTTTAATTAACGCTCGTTGCATCTTTTACCTCTGAACAGTCTGGGAGGCAACCAGGAAAGACATGAGGTCTCCAGGGGACATTTCATTGGTAGCAATTAAAGTCCCTCCAGCAAAAATTGTTCCAAGGACAATGCCTGTATCAACAACACACAACTCTTACTATACTAGATATGGGGAGATATTCTGAGAGTACCAATCTGCTCAACATTGTGTTTGTCCCTTAATGTAGTTATGTTACACACTCACAGTTTAAGGCAACGTTTGACAGTCCTTGGAAAACTGCAATTCCAGAACCAAGATTTTCATTCATTTCACATGATTTTTCAACTTCGTATGCATATAACCTGGAGAGAAAAACCACATAAACATATTATCTCTGACATACAGTACAGTATACTGTATATCTACAAGTATTATACATCACAATATACTCTCACTTACTGGAGCTCCCGCTCCTCCATCGCAAAAGCTTTCACTGTCCGCACATTACCAAGTGCCTCGTCTGCCACTCCTGTTGCTTTTGACACCTTAAAGTAATCACAGACTAAGTTAAACTTCATTTTTAAATTGCTAAATAATATACATTTAACTGTGTCTAAGATTTTACAGGAAGTAAGTCCAGACACTGTGTAATACCCAACTTAAGATATATGAAAGTACAAAGATGGATGCCGGTTTTCTTCAGCATTCTGTTACTTCTGACTATTGCTTACTTTGACTGTTAATGTAAATGTAAATATCTCACAATAGAAGCATTAAACATACATACATACATACATACATACATATATTTGTATGTCAGCCCACAAAATTATGAGAATCAGACTAAGAATCAAGAAAAATTTTTAAAGAAACTTGGCGTCTTAGTATTTGTGGGCAGACGTGAGAGCAGATCTATTCCGTGTTTAGAGAGGAGGAGGTACAGTATGTCTGCCGCTTTCGTAAAGAAGGTCTGTTCTAATATTGCAGCCTCTTGTGACATGGCAATGACACTCCAGCTGCAAACAAGACATCGCAGTCCGAACAAAGATTCAGCGCAAAATGATAACACGACAATTGGCATCACCTGTTCTTGAGCCAAACGGGATAGTTTGCGGAGGAATGAGCCGATGATAGCGCCGGCTCCCACGAGACAGGGGAGGACGACTACCGTCAAACCTGTAAGTTTGGGGGAGATGAAATACAGAGAGACCAAACATCCAAATGTCTGCGTAATACTCCGCAGACCCTGCAAATATGCAAAAGGACAAAACATAGGAATTAGAAGGCTAAAAGTATAGCACATTGCTATTATTTTACAATACAAATATAGAATGTTATACCTGAGAGATGACCAATTTAAAGGATGACTTGAACTCCTGAATGTCAGCAGTCAAACGATTCACAAGGTGACCAGTTTTATTGGCATCAAAGAAAGCCACATCTTGCCTGGGACAGAAACAATAACGCTGACAGTGTTAACAAAGCGTGTTAGACTCCAAATGTCAGCTTAATAGTTGTCCACTAGTATAAACATGACAGCATCATGTCTGTTGATCGGTGCTTTTTCTGTGTATCCAACATTGAGGAGCATGTACCTCAGTAAGGATGCGAAAAGAGTCTTCCTCATGTCGGCTGCCACTCTCTCCCCCACCCTTGAAAGCAGGATGATGTAGCCACTCGTCAGCAGGCCCTGCACAAAGGAGGAGAGTGATGATGACCAGAGCGACAGACCTGTGACACTTTCACATGTTTTCATGCATATTTTTTTCAGAATGAAAGTGAGTGGAACACAACTTGATGGTAATAAACATCATAGCTCCAAGAAAAATGTACTCCCTAATACAATGTGATCAGCAAGCGATAAGTGAACAGGAAAGTGACACAATATAATGTGATCCAAGTCAACCTCAACAGTCATGGTATTGTAGCACTTCTCTCAAATAGTTTCAATAGAAATAGTATAATATATAATACAATATCTTAGTCCAATTGTAATTGACTCTTGTCGAAGCACTGGCATATTTCTTGTGTACTTACTTGGATACCATACAGTCCAAGTAGTTTCAGTGCTGGGCTTCTTATCTCGTGGACATAATTCCCAGTCTGTTCTCTTAAATAACGTGCCACAACATTCACCAGATTCCCAAGCATCAAGGGGATTTGAATATTCAAGAGAGCCGCAGCAAAAGCAAGCTGAAAAGGAAAAATATTCAATTTTAGTTAATCAGCATAAGTGACATGTCACTATGTTAAGCATATGTGTATTATTCTAGAAACGCTGACATTATATTGCAGAGAAGGGACTCCAATTTACCACAACAGCGCCGATGAGAGCAAAAAGCTGAGGTTTGACAAATTCCCACAAGATGTGCCACTTGAACGCAGGCTCGGGGTGTTTGGCTGTAACTTCCAGCAGTAAGTTGTTATTCACATCTGCCTCGCAGTGAGCTACGTGGCAGAACAGTCGAGCAGAGACGGTGAGCACCGCTGGGACCAGGATGAACTTCAGGGCCACTCCTGGGGGTTTGGATGTTCGGGTGGCAGACTGGCGGACAGCTCTCTGAGTGAGGCTCCAAATACGGCTGACGGCATTCCCAGGCTGCTGTGAGGAGCTGGATGCTGGAGACCGTAGAGATGTGTACCACCTGGATATGAAAGATAATATTAATACAATTAGGCATACAATAACCTCCCATGAAAGTAATGTAAAGCTAATGTAAAAGACGATTTTAAGGCTTCAAGAGTTTGGATTGGTTTGCAACCAGCAATGTTTGTCTTTATCAATTAATCTGATGATTATTTTGAACGTGATAAAACGAGGTAATGTTCTATCAGTCTTACACTCTGGACCTAAAGAAACACAATTTCAATTTAAATGGTTTATTTTACAGCTGAAAAAAACAGCATATATGAAAATGGAGGTTGAATCCTGTTCTGTTTCTGATAACAAACTCAAATACACACATGCATCGCACTGCACCTATTATGTACACAGTATCTGAACAGTAGAGGAAACCAGCTGTGCATGATAACAAACTAGTCAGTGTACAGTTTGTAGTGTTGATTAACTAACATTACTTCTACAGTAATCACAGGTCAGCTGTCATTAGCTCCACTCGTCACTGGTCACATAACCCTACCGTGAAAGTTTCCAAATGTCTGCTGTGTTATTGCATCGCGGGTGTAACGACAATGACCGAACCGGAGCAGCGATGCTTGCTCGACAGCAGAGGAACTGAAACATGTTTGATGCTTAATGAAATGATAACGAGCACGTTATGTTTCAATAGGACGTTAAGCTCTACTGTAATCCACGGGCACCATATAGGCTGCCATGTTGACACTGACCCAGAGTGCATTTCTGCGGCTGCAGACGACTTCCTTTTTATTGTAAATATTTGTTTGTGACAACAGAGTGGTGCTTTGCTCCACAACAAAACGACAAAAAGGACGAATTACAAGCGAATTGTGTGAAATAGTTAGAAAGTGACGCGACAAAAGACGACTTTGGGGGGGAAACGTGAGAAAACTACAATGCACACCCGGAAATGACGTTGTTTTAAAACGGAAGTGACGCCAATGACGTTTTGTTGACATTTATTTGCGAAACACAAAAACAGTGGACTCACACACACACACACTGGCTGGGGTATTTTGGGAAATCAAATAACGGACCTCGCGACAAAAACCCCGATGACCAACGTGTAGTTGTGATGTAAACGTAGCCGCGTGTGTAAAACGAGCTCTGGTCAAGGTTGGACTTCCGAGGAAAGACGAAAGAAGATCCAACAGACGGACCAAGTTGGGGACAAAAACAAACCGTTTCCCTCGGACTGCATGAGTGGCTGAATCATTCACAGGCTAACCAGCAAGCAGCGGAGTTAGGTTGTGACCTCAAACGACGGTTAGCAACACCCGGCAGTTACCCTGTCGAAGATTCGCGCACTTATTATCAACTGCCACTTTTGCGTTTGGAAGAGTTACGCGAGCGGTGACTGTCAGACCAGCGAGTTAGCGAGCTAGCGTTAGCTGTTAGCTAACGGTATCTTGATTTCAACTGCTTGAGCTTGCTGTGGGAGCTAGCTACAGATATGTAGCCGAGGTTACGAGACTGCTTTTCGTTTCATTTAGTGTTCACTACAAGTGTGCTCGTCAGCTGGGAGTGACCTCGAGAATGTGAAGCACAATGGCCAACTTTGAAGCTTACCAGGAGTATCAGAGAATTGAGGACTTCGAGGAGGACTCGCCACCAGGGGAGGAGGATTTACTGGTGCACGTGCCAGAAGGCCTAAAAGGTAAACATGTTATGGCTGCTAAAGTATGATATATTTGTTTTAATACCTGACAAAATGCACGCTGTGAGTTTGTCCCTATTAAGTGCGTTAGTTTACACACAAAACAAGTGCAACGTGATAACGCTCTTGTTTATTTTGCAGAATCATGGCACCATATCAAGAACCTGGATAACTTCTTCAAAAGGATATCCTTTTTTTTATTGCAGTATTATTAAGTAGGAGATGTCAACATTTACTGTCATTGCATATGATACTGGCATCATGCCATGCTGACACAGACCAATTAGGATACTCGTCAGTAGTCATATTTAGATTCTGTTGGATGTGTTTACGTCGTGGCTGCCACGTGCTTTTACAGTGGTAATAAAGGGATTAATGGAAAGAGACATTTCTTGGGATTTGATTTTCCTTGAGTTTGACTATTGATATGTCTGTGATATCTTATGTTGTCCTGTTGATTCTTTGTGCGTAATCAAGGTATTTTCAGTGGCTGTCCAAGTATAAGTCTTTGTTTGATGCTATTTAAGCTGTTCCTTAACCATCTTGTCCACATCTATCATTTCCATCAAAAGAATGGCTTCGCTTGTATGATGTTATCAGAGTTCTTTGAACTTATGTAAGTAACAAAACACTAAGTTCAGATGCCTATAAGTTATCTACATCATGAGACACTGTGATATGTTGGTACTTAAAACCATTAGTTTGGGTGTGCAGTTCCAACAGGACACGTGGGCCGTGTTTACGTCACTGGTAATAGCCCATGTTATTATTATGGCAGTTAAGTGTCCCCCCAGGCTTCAGCAAGAACAAGTTCAGCCAGATGATTTCAAGAAGTTCTTGTGAAATAATTTCCCCACACTAAACACGTACATTTTGACTGTTGCTTTACTTACTATAAACTTTGGTACCCTTAGTATTAGTATCACCTGTTTGGAGCATTTCTGCTGGTATAACTTATTCGGTTATCCTTAATCGCATCAAAAGGCCAATGTGTCAGCACAATTTACTGATTAATTTCCGTTGCTGCTACCTGAGATGCGTTTTTGTTACAACAGTAACCTATCTGGGTTATTGGGTTTGGTGTTTGGGACATTCGGGCCATTAGACCACCATCAGGTCCACATATTTCCCTAAGCTTTGTGTGCTTAATTCTTAACTGCCACCCAGTATTTTCATGTTACCATGGTAGTGTAGGCTTACACAAGCGGTGTCTGTCAGACTAACAAGCTAGAAAGCTAGTGTTAGCAGTATATAGCATTACCTGTATTTGAACTACTTGATTTGCAGAGTAGCCAGCTCCAGAATGTAGCTGAGGTCGTTGCATACAGTGTTCACTACAACTTGTTCGTCAGTTCGTGGGGCAAATCTGTTACATATGTAATTGCAGAGAGCACAGAATGATCAGTGGCGTAGAAATTAAATATACTCCCTTCATCTTAAGGGACTGTATAACATTGTTAGTCTCTTTTTGTCATCGTTAGTACTTTGGGTATTCTTCTTTTGTTTTGTTTGAATGTTAATTACGATGCCTAATTTCTTTTTCCTTTTTCCATCTTGTCCAAACAGTCAGTTGTTGTTTGTTGTCACGTTCACAACGTTTCTTGTCAACTGTGTGGAGTATGATGTCCTGTTTGCCAATCGAGTGGTCAACCATACCGGGCCGGGCCAGAACCCCTTGGACAGGAACAAGGTCACTCTTACAGATGCCATCCTCCCTAGTCAGCAGTGCACTCAGAGGTAATCCTGTTTAATACAGGTTTATGGACAGCTTTAGGCTGTGAAAGGGATATTTCTTTACTTTGGGGGCAAAATGAGTAGAAACGTCAAGGTGAATTAATTGAAAACAGCACTTTACATGATGTGCCCATCCTCTCATTCCAGACAGTTTGATTAGATGCTTTGTTCTCAAGCAGACGTAGTCTTGGATATTATTAGAGACCCTTTAGAGACAAGCCTTCAGAGGGTTTTCATTTGTCTGACTTAATACAGTTGTAATCAGACTTTCAGACTTAATTTCTTATTGGATTGTGGCAAATGTGGCTTCAGACTGCAAGATACAGTCACATTCGCATAGAAAGAATATCGAACAGTAGACTATTTAGCTGTGCCCCGTGGGGTTCTTAATTTAATGGTGGGCAATGTCTCTTTAAGCTCTATTATTAACTGTCAAGCACTCTAAGCAATGGTCTTAGCAGAAACGGTCTTTTCTGAGTATTCATTGCTTGTTTTTATTCTTAAACTGTTGTCCCAAAAGAAGAAACTTGAATGTTCATCTAAATTATGATATTGTGACCCAAATGTTACGTTTTTATATTATCCTTTTGAAGACATCTGCCAAATTAAACGTATTAATTTTGGGAAAAGGTGTTAATGCCAGTGGTAATAGCAGATTATGGACTTAAAATTTTTTTTAAGTAAAAGTGACTCATGTCTCTTCCTAGTGCTTCTCAGTTCTGTTGTTTGTTTGAACCTGAGATTGGTAGCTTCGAGTTGCCTCACTTCTATAACTGATGGTTACTTGGTGGAAAGCATTTGTGTACTGTGTTGAGACTGGCTTTAGGGAACAGGACAGTGTAATTGATAGCTTTGGTGAGGTATAACTGTCCAGCCGAGATACTGACAACTCGGCACAGCCAGAAAGCTGACGACCACATGACACCTCGCTGGCTGAAAGGCACAGACCCTCTCCAACTTCATGTTGTTGATTTAATTTTTTCTTCTTCCAAAATGTAGCTTTGCCTGTGCGTTATCTCCAGCTTGTCTAATAGGCCTTTCCCATCAATTTGTTCCTTGATTCTGATTGTGGCTCAATATTAATTTGTATCAAAGCCGGTGACGTAAAACCGCTTTAAATTCTAATTTGGGAACAGCTTGTTCTACAGTTTGGAACCTCTCGGTCTTCCTCGAATGCTCATAACTTCTCTAATTTCCATTTTAAAGCCAGATGCTTGTCCCGAAAACATTCTCATGTTTTGTTTATTTTAGCTGAAACTTAACTGATATAATAATAATAATAATAATAATAATAATAATAATAATAATACTTACATTGTATATAATGCTTTTCTGAATACTTAAAGACTCTTTACATAGGACAGAGACAAACGCAACAAAACCAAATTGAAAATATGAAAGGACAAAGAAACAACAACGACTTTAATATTAGCAAATGGCTAACTAATGCCAGCGTGTTCTGTGTTTTGACATTAATACTCGGAGGATTGCTTTGTTTCAGGGAACTAATTAAGCATGTTGTCTCCCACACAACCTGTAAACAAGAGTTGAGTAACAGTTTGATACATACACTGAGCAAAAAGTGCACGTTCTCTCATCCGTTTATCATGAAATAAGTTTAATACTGACTAGAGGATCAATTTACAATCTTATAAGAGGAGAGGGGGTGTACCATGGGTGCCCACTGTATATGTTATTCTGAGTCCCAGATTTCAAATTAGCCCCCCCCCCTGAACCACTTTGTCAAGAAATGTATTGCCATGCTATCTTTCCATCCCCTTCTGAATATCATATGAGCATTGAGGCGCTTACTGTAAATGTCCTGACAAGGCTGTAAGTAACATTTACCTGGTTACCCATGTCTGAATATTTATGTACCATGTCTGAATGTCCAAAATCCACAACTCAAACAGATAACTACAGACTGCCATTTCTGAAAGAGGCTTTTGTTTGTATTCAGGATTCAAGAGAACAGTTGGATCATCTTCCTTCTCATCATGGCAGCCATCTTCTGGATCTATCGACTTGTCAAAGTCTTTTGCAATGTTCTTAGCTACTGGGAGATCAGGCAGTTCTACATCAAAGCACTGAAGATCAGAATGGTAAGTGCCACACCTGAAGACCTTTTTATTCTTTCATTATCACAATCTTCTGACAAATGTCTTATGATAAAACCATGAAGAAATCCATGTTGTCACGCGTCGTCTCTGTAGTATTTGTCAGCTTACGTTGTGCTCCTTGCCGCCTTGTCCCAGGATGAACTATGCAACTTCACATGGCAGGAAGTCCAGGACCGCCTCATCAGCCTGCAACGAGAACAGCAAATGTGCATACACAAGAAAGAGCTGACTGAACTTGACATCTATCACCGCATTCTGCGATTCAAGAACTACATGGTGGCCATGATAAACAAATCGCTGCTGCCGGTGCAGCTGCAGCTCCCCCTGCTGGGCAACGTGGTGTTCCTCACCCAGGGCCTCAAGTACAACTTTGAGCTCATCCTGTTCTGGGGTCCCGGCTCTCTATTTCAGAATAAGTGGAACCTGCACCCTAAGTATAAGCGGAACGGAAACCGCCTCGAGCTCGCGCAGCAGCTCAGTAGAGTCATCCTGCTGATGGGTTTGGCCAATTTGCTGCTGTGTCCCTTCATCCTGGTGTGGCAGGTGCTCTACGCTTTCTTCAGCTACACCGAAGTGATCCGCAGAGAGCCTGGAAGCCTGGGTGCGCGGCGCTGGTCCCTGTTTGGCCGTTTGTACCTGCGGCACTTCAACGAGCTGGACCATGAGCTGCATGGACGTTTAGGCCGTGGCTACAAACCCACGTCCAAATACATGAACTCCTTTACATCGCCAGTGCTGACTGTGCTCGCTCAGAACTTTGCCTTCTTCTCAGGCTCAATTTTGGCCGTGCTCATCGCACTGACGGTGTATGACGAGGATGTTCTGACAGTGCAGCACATTCTGACCGCCATCACAGTGCTGGGAGTGGTCATCACTATCGCCAGGTGAGTTTTCAGAGCTATGATTTTTTTTTTTATACTAGGGCCATTTCAGCATTGCTATCGGTAGCTTTGAAAATTCAGGAAGCTGCCTGTACTTTGTATTTATCTTGCTGTTTATATCATGTTATACAGCCAACTGTAGATTATAACTTTCAATTCGTTCAATATTTTTGCTTCATTGTTTTGGTCTTCATTCAATTTGGAGTAATTCATTTCTTTCAGTATTTTTTTTTATTATTGTTTAGAAGCTTTTTTCAAGTTGTGGAATGAAGTCAATTGTAGAGGAAATGGAACTTTTAAGGGACTCCTTTGTTTCCTAATCCGTAACAGATTTTCAGTCAAATCTTGCGTTCCTCTTTTGTTGTTGTTCTGTTGATAAATGTACATATTTTGTACCTGTCCCAAACCAGGTCCTTCATCCCAGATGAGCATATGGTGTGGTGTCCAGAACAGCTGCTGCAATGTATGCTGGCACACATTCACTACATGCCAGACCACTGGAGGGGCAATGCTAACAAGAGCGAGACCCGTGACGAGGTGGCGCAGCTGTTCCAGTACAAAGCGGTGAGCAATGGAGGCATTCTGTGGCTCGGATCATATTTGTCACGGTCTAAACTAAAGTTATGGTTGAGTTTTCGTTCTGATCGATGACGTTTTGAATGTCGCATCTGATCACTGGAGAGACATTGTCAGACTGGATTCAGTCTCATAGTACAATCACTTGAGTTATTGTCGCATTTAAATATATTCATATTCTACACATAGTCAAATATATGACAATATACATTGTATTATGTGTATAAAAGAAATACATTCCAAATTGGATTATGTATGATCGGAGTTGTCTCTGTCCAACTCAGGTGTTCATTTTGGAGGAGTTGCTCAGTCCTATTGTCACACCCTTCATTCTCATCTTCCACCTGAGGAATAAGTCTCTCGAGATCATTGACTTCTTCAGGAACTTCACTGTGGAAGTGGTCGGAGTCGGAGACATCTGTTCCTTTGCACAGATGGACATCAGGCGCCATGGAAACCCAACGGTAAGATCCCACATAGGATTCAAGCCCAGTTCATTAGAGTTTCTCAAACTGTCAATGTCTGGCTTTTGATGTGATGTTGATGTTTGAATTGATATGTCTGTCAATGTTCTTGCAGTGGCTGTCAGAGGGCCAGACGGAGGCCTCCATATACCAACAAGCTGAAAACGGCAAGACAGAGTTGTCACTGATGCATTTCACCATTAAGAACCCACGCTGGCAGCCGCCTCAGGAGAGCTCCGTGTTTATCAGCCATCTGAAGGAAAAGGTGCAGCATGATGCACAGGGTGGCCCCTCCACCCAGCTGCTGCTCTCTGAGGCTCCTCTTTGCACCTCACTGCATTCTAACGTGTCTGGCACTGGGGTAAGAGCCACCCACCCCCTGAGGGTCACACAAATAGCATGTACCCCACATGAACATGCCATGTTAGCCAAATTGCCAACAGCGTGAATGTTATCAATGAATATTCATTGCCACAAGATATTTAAATAAATCCAGAATAGATTTATCTGCATAAACTATTTATCCACAAAGAATTAGCTATTTTCTCTGAAAATATAGAGTACATTTTCTTTTATTTTCTATTGCAATATACTCGTATTTACTTTGTGGCTCTGTGTTGACCTTTTTGTTTCCAGACTGATAATCTGCTGGCCAGTGTCCTGGCACACCCCATCCTAACCGCGTCTGGACTACAAGGGCGAGACCATCGCTTCATCCCACCAAGCACCGCTGCTTCTGCTGCTGCCAGTGTCCTGGCCTCTTTGTCCACCTCTCAGCTCCCACACACCAGCCGCGGCCGCTCCCACAGCCTCCTGCACTCATCCGTCCACCCCGAGAGCACCATGTACCGCAGCGACCGCACCGTCATTGACAGGTACTTCACACATACTTTTCTGTCCATTATTGACATACTGTAGCCAGAAACAGTGTTTGGTGAGATCAGTCAGTCAATGCAGATGCTTGTCATCAGCTTTGGTTCACATGTCTCTTTTTTTCAGTATGTCTACCAGTGAATCTCACATCCGGAGCAATACACTGCTCACAGAGTTTGCCTCAGCAGAGATGAGTCTCCATGCCATCTACATGCACGAGGTAATTTCCTGCCTCCAGGCCCTACAGTTAACATGAATATATTCATCCTCCTTTTCTCTGTTGTGTGCCTGAAGTTCAAAGTGATACTCTTCAAAATGGAACTTTTGTTCAGCATTCAGCTTGAATTCATGTCGGTTACAAAGGATTTCAACGGTTATCAGTTTTTTTTTTTGTCAAAGAAAAGATAGTTTTCGGGTGGAGTAACACTTCTCTGGATCCCTTGTAAGCCACTAGTGTGCTGTTCTGCTGTACATTGACAACTGATTGTCTGTCCAGCTCCACCAGCAGACCTCCCACCCACAGAGAACTTCGGGGCAGTGGCAGAACCCAGTGCCAATGAGAGATCTGCACACAAATGCTGGTAAATGAAAATCCTGCTTTTGAATAACCTTTTGAAGAACTATAGCTGAAAAGCGAGTGACAAGTTAATGGCAGTGTGCAGATTTTAGATCTGCATTTATCATTCTTTTGGATGTTAACATTGAATCTAATGACTGGGAAGACGATAGCTTGTATTGCTGAAAGCACGGTCATGACCTGAGTCTGCAGAACTTAATTACACAATCCATTTAGAACTAGAACTACAGTTTGAGCAGCGCCATAAAGGACTTTAGAAGCAATTAAGTCTGCTTTAATGTTTGTCAAACTTACCTGATCTTAAATGGTAATGTAGTACAGAAACCAACTGACATCAATAACATAAATGCAAATATTACACTTATTACATGTTTCAAGTAATTTAAAGTTCATTATTTTAACTATAGTAAAATGAATGGAAACCAATGGCTGAAAGGTGAAAAAATGCATTATAAGAAGAATATTCAGTGATTTGTAGCACTAGTAAATTGGCTAAAACATGCCAAATCCTTAAATTACATTATTTATTTTTAATGATGCACAGGCATGGAGCAGTCTGTACATTTGCCGGAGAACTGTCCTTTTCAAAGCTTTAATATATTTCAGTGAAACACTGATCATAATATCAGATGCGATTTAGATTGAAATGTTTTAATAATTTCCCTTCCTTTTAATTCTTCCGTATTATCGAGACTATGGCTAAGGAAGACTCTGACCTTGTATTAACACTCTTATCAGGTTTCCAGACAAACAGCCTTTCCATGCCCACCCCTGTCCACCTTGGTGGCTGGCAAGAAGAAGAAGAGGAGGAGGAGGAAGAGGAGAAGGAAGATGATCAGGAGATTAATAATGGATCTACTCCAAAACAGGCAACGGGGAGTAGTTGTTGACGTGCCTTATGTCATAAGGTATATGCTCTCTTTTGAACTCTGTAGTATGACACATGTCTATGATCTATGCTTTGTTGGTTCTGTTTCCTGTGTGTTGGTTGAACCTAACAACAATGGCCTTTTATCCTACAAAGGATACATCGCCATGATAATTTCTCCTCTTTCTCTTACTTTTTTCTTTTTTTTAATAGTGTTTACATTTTTTTTCTTCTTCAATGAACATTGTGGCCTTAGATGATCTTCATGGAGAATTTAGCATGGACCTTTAAAACATTATTCAGCGTTTTCGGAGGGGCTCATTGAATAACCACTGTCTCTGCACCTCCGCGCCTCATCCTGTCACATCAGGCAGACTATGGCATCAGGGAAACCATACGTCTTCCGTCCGATCCATGTCGACTTTGTCATAAACGTGTACAGACAAACTTTGTGTGAAGTGACAGAGAGACATTATAGCGTATTCATAGGATCACTGTGCGAAAAGGAGGGCAAGAGACTCATCTCAAAGTATTTGTGCAACAAAAAAGATTCACGGCGCGAGTCTAATTTAAGTTTCTCACAGAGGGACGATCTGTGCGACAGAGACGGCAAACTATATCGTAGCCGTCTGAACAATTTTGATCACCGGAAAAAAAGATTATTCAATATTTCAAGTTGTGCTGTTTTAACCATGGTGATTTGTAAATACACTTTTGCATCCTAGTTATCCTTTGAAATCCATTTTTACTACCAGAGCTTATCCTTGAAAATTAAACCAAGTATTGATTTGATAAAGAGCGGAGTGTGCAGAAGCCGAACTACTAAAACACCATGTGTAACAGGCGAAACACGTCTTTAATCCAGACTTACACATGCGTCCATGCTGCTGTCTGTGTTTAGTGGTACTAAATGCAGATTTTACTCAGTATTAATGTTTCCGGAGCTGATGTATCAGGAAACGGGACTGAAATCATGGGCCCCAAATACACCTGGCGTCAAAATCTCAATGCAGATATAAGATGTCTTTAAGTCTATTTAAGCTGGACACAAAGTCAGCTTTATGCCTTAACACCCATTTATTAACATATGTTTAAATCCTAGTTTCCGTATTACCTCAGTGGTGGTGAAGACAAACTATTACTCCAATTAATACCTCTCCAGTGTAAATGCTCTTGTGTAAATATATATATATATATATATATATATATATATATATATATATATATATATATATATATATATATATATATATATACATACACAAACACAATATGGGGTTCTTTGCAGCTTGCAGATGCATCTTCTAACTGCATTTTGATTTTAATGGCATGTGTAAATGGAATCTGTCCATCTTCTCTTGTTATTTCCTGCCCAGCAGATGTTTTAAGTCAAGCATTGATGTCCCAGAACGAGTGGGAAAGAATCTTTTTCTAAAGAACAAAACAGGGTGGCGTTGCTTTTGCAAATCTTCGTGCACATTAGCAATTTGTTTCCATCCTTTTTTTTTTTAAACGCTCACATAAAAAAGAAAAAATTGAACTTCATCATAAGGGCTGATTTCAGAGTGTGCGCTGTTGTTTCTGCAGCTTTAGGTTTGAAAATGATATGGCAGCAGTTCCTCTCAGTGTTGGCTTTATACTTTCAAAGTAAGAGCATGAGGAGGGGGAAAAAGCCTTTCCACAGTCTGCATCGTGTGTTAGCTTTAGGTTTATTTATTACCTGTTGCCCCCAGATATTTAAGTGATTTATGTGTATTATTTATTTGGATAAAAATATATTTTGATAGTTTCGTGAAATGATTTAATTTCAGAAATTCTTTTTAATGAAAAAAAAAAAGAACAAGTCCCCCACCGCCACCACCACCACAAAAAAAGTAGTAAAACATTTTGGAATGATTTTGGAATTCTGATAAAAAAGATGTTATGAATGCAAAGATAACATGGGTAGCTGCATGAGTTTTTAATGTGATTTACACATGAAATAAAATGGGACTAAATCAGCTTGTCGATTTGGTGAGCAAAAATGATCTTTCCGCTCATTTCTTTTATTGCATTCTGCATCGATAACAGTAATATATATGTCGTCCTTCACAACTGCAAGACTTCAGAGGATACAAATGTCTTTGCCCTCTCAATGTTTAGAAACTATGTCTGTGGAAGGAATGCTTTTTGACACATGCGTAATTATGCTAACATGAACTCTGAATTTTGCACTGACAGAGAATATTTCTTTTTTTTATGTGTGTGTAAATATATACAATACTTGCATCAGTTACATTTTAGAAACTGCAGGTCTCAAAAGGGACGCTCGTTGTTTGTTTATTTAGCATCAGCACATATTGTATCGCCGTGGTGCACAGCAGACCCACCTGGAAATACTATGGCCGATCACATAAGGTCACTCTTACCTCTCTCTGTGTGTGTGTGTGTGTGTGTGTGTGTGTGTGTGATGAGTGCATGAGTGTTGTGGCCACTGTCGATTTGTGCAGTGAGTTTATGTCGGCTGTCTAATATAAGTTTCTCACAGAGGGACAATCTGTACGACAGAGACGGCAAGCTACGATATAGTTTGCCGTCTCTGTGTTGATTTCTTTTGACCGTCTCCACATTCACAACACGCTGTCATGTTTGTCATTTTGATTTGAATCAGTGCCTTAGTATTAAGGATTAGCAATTGTTCTTTTCTAGAAGCCATTTCATGTAAACCATTGGATTTACTTTCACGGATTTAGCAGCACATACTATGTACAGTATTTTATTTTGGCAAGTTATTGTGTATAGCATCAAGTATGTAATGAAGTCGTGGATGTGGCTTGTAAGATGAGTCGGTTACTGATCTTGTGTCAGTCCGTTGCATCCGACGGCACACTTCTTCTTATCGTGGTGGTTCGATTTGCACTGTCCTCAGCATCCTAAGGAAGCAGGAGTGTGCCTGGTAATTGCTGGTGTCATCACAGCCAACCTTCTCATCTTACTGTGGTTTCTTATCCACTATACACCAGTCTAACAATCACAGTGACTGGTAACAAGGTGCTAAGTTTTCATCCTGAAGTGTCGAATAAGTTTTAAGATATGTTTAGGTTGTTGTTTGTTTCACAGGTCTGTCTGTTTGTTTTTGTTCTGTAAACTAAGAAACACTAGCTGAAAAATGAAACATGCCAAAATAACTTTTCAGCACAGCTTTATAATAATGTGTTGTTTTTCTGTGAGTGAGTAGAGAGGCAAATACATCTTATTTTGAGTGTTTTTAATCATTATATGTGTGGTTGATTATGCGATGTTCATTTGAAATAAAAATATATTTAAATTTTCATTTGTTTTGTATTTGCATTGCTAGTTTGCAGTATCGGCCTTTGAGATTACAATGTGAAACATTTTCAAAACAATCAACCACTGATGAAAATAGTGAACCAAAAATAATGATGTACCGAATGACGGACATCTAAAAGAGCGAAAGAATGATACATATTGTATTTTACATACGTGTGATTTCAATGTGTCTGATTTAATCTGATAAATCGGTACGTGTTTGTCTTTAGGTCTTGAACTCTTCTTCCACCTTCCCTTCCTAAAAAAAAAAAAAAGGAATGTTTTATTCTCTAGACTTTATTTCCTGTACACAGACTTTATCCGTGTTTTTGTGCCGTGTGTCTCCTGTGTGGCTCAGTCGCTCGCCGCCTCTTTTCAGATACAGCTGAGTTATTTCACCGTTCACATCCATCCTCTCCTGTGCATAGTGGAGCAAACGCCCTTGCTTTTACACATTAGTTACATATTTTTGTTTGATTTCACTTTGTCGGTTAGAGCAGTTGAACTGACTTTTATTTCATGGTTTTCTGCGTTGGCGTCTCATTGTAACCCCTGTTGTCCCACTTATACTCTGTCAATACTGTAAATGCTATCCACATTGTAAATAAACACCACATGCGTCTATTTTGAGACACACTATTTAGTCTCATCTGTTTTGTTTTTCTTCCGGTTGTTATCATTGTTCAAGTCCTCACCGCACATTTTCGTGACGTAGACGCCCTCTGCTGTGTATTCTTGGCTGTGTCCTCGGTGTTACTGGCGTTTGTCTCGCTTGTCGTCCGTCTGCTGTGTAAATGCTCTTTTGAGGTAACACCAATGCGTTTCGGCTGTGAACATGATACAACCGTGACCTTTTTCTTGAAATGCCTAAGAGGGCAGGTGGAAGGCAATGCAGGTCAGATATCGCAGAGTATACATTGCAAATGTTCTGTGAAAATTGTCTCCTCACCAAGACATTTTTTTTAACTTGTTGCTTAACAGCACAGCCGGGTGCCATGTGCCTGTCTGCTGCCCTCTGCTGTCTTGTGCTCAGGTGTTTTGGATCCTTGCCTACGGTTGTGGAAATACCACCCATGATATAATTTGCTGCTATTAACTGATTGGGCTTCAGGAAATGCAGGCCACAGAAAGCCCAAAGGTGGAGGAGAAAAACACAATTGGAGGTACGTTAAAATAGAGTTTTATATAAATCAAACAGGATATTATTTTGCCTGTATATTAATAAAAGTTGTGGGTGAATGTGGGACAGACACCGACAAAAGAGTTTTTACTCAAATTGTTCCCAGTATTCTTTCAGGAGCATGGAAACCAAACCCAGTAGCCAGTACAAGATGAAGCCAGTACAAGTGGCAACAGTGGATTACTGTCTGCTAGAGTTTCGGGAAGTTTAAATCAGGGTCCAGGCGACCTGCTGCTGTCAGTCATCGGTACTGGGGGAAAGCCCAACAAGAAAATACCACGGAGGCCAAAGAATAGGGAAGAAGACTTGTTAACCATTGTTTTAAAGAATAGTATTCAATATAGTGATATCTCTAAATATGTCATAAAGTAGGGCACAATAGAAATGAATGCCCTGCTATTAAACGATTTCCATGTCATGCCAAAAGTGTTTTTAATCATTGTGAAGATGTCATGGGAGGTGCATTTAACGCATTACTATAGTTGAGGGCTTTTGCACACTATGAAGTCATAACTTAATTATGGGCCTGACCAGCCTGGTAAAGCAGCTGTCAACATGGTGGCGGTTGAATACAATGTGTCATAATGTGTACAGCAAGTTCAATCACATGTACATTCAATATGTTGATGCTTAACACATACTACATGCATATAGGTAGTAGGAAGAAACTGCCCACAATAAGGGGAAGGTTATTCAGGAAATGGGCAGTTAGCAGAAATACAGTCAGCAGGTTATGATATGTCTTGCATTTGATTGCAATGTTATGCATTGTTTAGAAATTATGTCAGATAGTCTACTTCCACTGTAGACAAGAGAAAGAAACAACAACATAAGTCTTAAAGGAAGACTGTCATTTATGGAAATATGATTGTTCGCTAGGTACACAGTCTGATTAAAGGACTGATATTGATATTAAGTTAATTTCTTTGTGTTCACTGCACAGATCCAAACAGGTGTTAGTCCAGCTGAAAAAGTAGAAGAATAGGGAAGTAGTCAAACCTGACAACTGGAAGCATATGACCAAGATAAAATTAGAAGGCTAATGTTACCTTCACATTCGGCCACTTTAGATTTAAATTGACTCTGCTCACACTCCACACTGTGGTGAGGCAAAAGATCATTAATTACTGATAGAGATGGCAAGAGATTGATGTGTATTGTGTGTAATTATATGATTTAAGTGTTGCTACTGAAAACCAGTGGTGGAACAAGTACTGATTTTCTGTAAAAATACAAGTATAAGTACACGTCCGGCAAGACATATCGTATCCTATCTAATCAATGGAATATTACTGTATTTGTTTATATTAGTAAGCATCATTTTAAGGTAGAGGTGAGGCACATTTTGAATACTTTATATAATGTTGGATAGTTTGATCTACAGCATAGATATTTTACTTCCTAACATCTTAAGTAGAGAGATGTAGAGAAAGTGAGAAAGTGTAGAAAACCAATTAAGCCATGCATTCAATATATACTTTAATTTTTAAGCACAAATACAAAGGTATTACCATCAAAATATACTTAAATTACCAACATTAAAAATGCTCATTGTACAGAAGGATCCATTTCAGAATAATGTCTATTGTATAATGTTATCAAATTATATATTGTAATGTTGCATCTGGTAAAGGTGGGAGCTTATTTTAAGAAATATATATAGTGCTGGGTTGTTTAATTTATAATAACACGTCATTATTTATATGTTAATTATCAATATGCAAAGTAACAAAGCTCTCAAACAGATGTGGAGTAGAAGGAATAAAGTAACCTAAATAATTAATAATTAAGTACTTACATGTATCCTTCTTAGTTGCTTTTCACCACTGCAGCACAGTGTCATAAGTAACTCCAGCTGTCAGATAGTGGAGTAAAAGTATAAAGTAGCATTTAAATTGGAAAAATAAATCCTTAAAAACTGTACTTACTTTCCACCAGCGCTGAAGGAATCCTTTCCACTCCGCAGGTGTGACGCATTTTGGAAACTCAAGCAGCCTATTATTCAGTGTTAATAGCTCATATGACCCGAGCGTCCGACCTGGAGTGTGCAGCCAGCCCAGCAGAGGACAGGCCAGTCTGCTCTCCTTACCGACTTCACCAGCAGCCTATCTCCTATCGCCTATCTCCTATCTCCTAAGTGTGGGACGAGTCTATTTTGGAAAGGAGGCTGCGCTAAAGTAGGTATACGTCAGCTATTTGGCATCGTGACGGACGAGAGAAGAAAGAAAAAATAAGTCTCGTCAACCGCCCACCACAAGAGACTACAAGGGAGGGGGGGTGTTCCACCATCCCGGATTTACAACCATTTCAAGGATATTTGAGCGCAAAGAAGACTTTTTTTTATATTGGAGTCGGAGCTTTCTTTTGGAAATCTTGACGGCACATCTGACGTTTTTTTGGGCCACATGATTCAGCGTCCGTTTTACCTGAGTGGCTGAAGACTCAAGGTGAACAAAGTAATTTTAGGCAGATAATTATTGGCAGAACTTGACCGTTATAGCATATATATATATATATAATTTATTTAAACTTGAATTCGTAAGTCTCAGTGATACACGTTCAGACCTGTAACGTTACGGGATTAAATCTGTGATTACATATGTGCGCCAGTTTTTTGCCTTATTAAAAACCGCAAATTATGCTAAATTCAATTCCAACATCAATAAAACATTTTTACGTTATAGACACAGAGAAAAGAATGTATGTTTGTGAAGTGGAAGCTTTATCAAACAGCTGATATCCCTTTCGCTTCTACAAATGGCAATGGACAGAGACGGGCTCTGACAGCTGAGGTTATTTTTGGACAGGCGGTTCGAGCAGACAGAGGTGACAAAGCTGGCAAATGTCACTCTTTGGAGAGGAACATATCTGCTCCGTTTGACCTTGTTCCGAGGGAATTCGTTTGTTGTTTGTGTTGTTAAACTACTTTTTTCCCTGTAGGATTGGCTGCATGGCATGAAGTTAAGGCCTTTGTATTGATGAATGTCTGCAGGGGCCATGTTGACTGACAGTTACTGTAACTGCCTGCCATAAATATGTCTATCTGGACTGTGGATTTATGTCTATTTTCATAGCGTAGCATATTTAGTACACTTAACAAACTGTCACACTGCACAGTGGGTTTGTATTATATAATGACTGAAAACCTTTTTTTATGATACAAAATGTGGAGCCCAATTTGTTACAGTTCAACAGAAGTGTAATTTCTTCTAAACCTTTGATCAAACCTAACCTTTTATTATCAATTATAAAACTGCCACTTATCACTTATACCAAAATAGTTGCTGAATAGGTATAAACTATATCAAACTACCTGTTGTTTTGCAAGCGATTGAAATCAGTAGGACTTAAATGAACGGGACACGTCCCGCTACATCTTTCATATTTTTTACTTGTATACTCTGGCCCGGTGCTGCATTGCAATATTCATCTTTTTCTTTGATTACAGGAACCAACAATGGATAAAAACTTGTTCGGGGGAGTCCCCAGGTTTCTCACCCGCCCAAAGGCATTCTCGGTGTGTGCGGGCAAGGATGCCACGCTGAGCTGCACTATTGTGGGCAGCCCGACCCCACTCATCACCTGGGAAAAGGACAAGCTGAAGCTGACATCCGGGGGGCGCTTCAAAACCGTGGAGGACGGAGATGTGTACCGCCTCACCGTCTACGACTTAACACTGGAGGACAGTGGCCAATTCATGTGTCGGGCCAAAAACAGTGTTGGGGAAGCGTACGCCGCCGTGACCCTCAAAGTGGCCCTGCCAACCGAGATGGCTCAGAGGGCCCCTGCGTTCATGGTGAAGCCCACCTCTACGCGTGTGGGTTTGGGAGCCGATGTTGTTTTCCACTGCCGGGTTGTAGCTTACCCTGATGCCAACTTTGAATGGGAGAAAGATGGCCGCTACTTGGGGGAGACCAACCGTATCAAGATTGTTTCCGACAGTGACAGCAGCATCTTAAAGATCCAAAGTGTGCGCAACCTGGACAGCGGCACCTACACCTGCAGGGCCCAGAACACCGTCGGCCGTTCACACACTGCAGCGGCTCTTGTCGTGGACGCCCAGGATTCCCGCAACCTGGCTGCAGACAAAAACACCTCCCTTCTTTCTCACCTGCAAAAGCGCAAGGAGGAGATGAAGAAGGACATCTCCATCTATCACACAGAGGAAAGCAGATCCTCCGTTTCTTCCTCCTCCAAGGCCAACGTCACCGATAGTTTGAGTTCTTTGAGTCTGCAACACGAGCTGAGGGCGTCTGTGCTGGCAAAGCTGCCCAAAGGTGTGTTCACCCGTACCTGCACAGTGACTGAAGGCAAGCACGCCAAACTCAGCTGCTTTGTGACGGGTCACCCTAAACCCCACATCATCTGGAGGAAAGACGGAAGCAACATCAGCGAGGGCCGCAGGCATGTCATCTATGAGGACCAAGCTGAGAACTTCATCCTCAAGATCCTGTACTGCAAGCAGAGCGATAACGGTCTCTACACCTGCAATGCAACCAACATGGCTGGCCAGACCTACAGTGCTGTGTTGGTCACAGTCAAAGGTAAGAGCTTCATGTATGAGGAAAATGCTCCATGCAATACAGTCGGTGATACATTTGTACACACATTTTACGAGAATCCTCTAAGCAAGCCATCATTTGAGACATGTTCATGCTTTATATGTATCATCTGTCAGCACATATGACCTCACAGAGTCTGTCCCTCTGGGCCACTATATTCTGCATTTACAGCATGTGTAAGGCAGACATGATTACATGATTTTATTGATATTAACAAGTCTCATGAAAAGGAACAATGTTTCCATCCCCAAGATCCCAGTCCCCTAAGTGATTTCTTAAAATGGCTGGGCACTGTAGTTTTTTGCAAACTTTACTCAAACAGGACTATATTGAGCTGGAAATGAATACCCTTTTGGTGCTCTACTGAGTATTAATAGCGCCAGGATGGTGTATGTGGGGTTTACTCAAAATAAACTACAGTGCCAAAGTGAAGAAACATGTCACCCATTGCATCAGTGTGGCTCGTTTATGAGTCTTATGTGTTTAATTGCAATATAAATGGAGGTATATGGCACAGAGGAATAAGCCATGTTTGTAGGATACACTCATTTTGAGCAACTGCACTACTGCACTACAGTGTACCAGAGCCTCATTTAAACCTCTGAAAATGTGTTTGGCTTTTCACAACAAGGTTGAAGTTGGGCTCAACCTCTGAAGTAGGGTGTTGAGTTGCATCTATTTTCTGCTGGCGATGAGTAGTTCACAGATTCTAAGATGGTCCCTCACTCACTGGGGCACATTGGCACCACTGTGAGTGACACTTCCCTTGGGAAGAAATTGGCCCAAGGGAAGAAACCGTAGGGATGTAGATTTCTGTCGGTATGTCCGATAATGAGAGCCGCCGTGCTACTGATGTTTGCCTTGCAGGTTGTTAGTTTGCACAATTTAAATGGACTTTTAATCGCAGTGATCATTTATCAATTTTACAATAAATACACAAAATACAGCATTGAAAGAGAAAAACGGAATACATCAAATAGAAAAACAATAAATACGCCGACAGCGAATTGTCACTTCTGATATACAAGTAGAATAACAAAGGACATGGGAGAAAAAGTTGGCTTTTTCATTTCAACAAAAATAGACAGAAACATTGCACTTTGTGTAATCTTTGATTTTCTTTGGCTTTTTATTCATCACTTAGAAATCAAATGAGAAGTCCTGGCAGAAAGGGAAATCAGTAATTTTCTTGAGAAGATAACCCAATGAAAGTATTTATTTTTTGGGAATAGGAAGAACCACATAAGTAACTGTTGGATTGTTGTTAATGTTTACCATGTACTGCATGTCCTAAAAGCTTGTGACTAAATTGAAAGATAAAGTGCTTTCGGAGCCACGCTGTATCTCACCAACTTTTGTATGAGCAGTGTTTTCCTGCAACCTGATATCCTCAAAGTAAAAATATTCAACTCCCAAGCTGAAAGCAGCTCACTTTCCCTTTTGGAATGAAGATTGCGGGATATATTTTAATGTAAATATCACATTTATTTTACGTCGGTACTTTGATTGATTTACTGAACCCAGTAAACTTGATTAACACTTGATTCCTAAACTGTTGGCTTGGATCCAAACATATGGATATGGATGCAGCTTGAAACTGTAACCCTCATTTGTTCTAAACAAATATCAGTAACCTTTTTGACATTATTTTACAGGTATTAAGCACATAACCTTTGTCATACTTAGCAGCATTTACTTGAGCATGCTGAACGTTTTTAATGGATTTCCAACCTTCCGGACATCCGTGTAACTGCCAGCCCTCGGCTTCAACAACTAAGATTTGTTTTTCTTGCTATATTGTCAAACATGTTTGCCCATGTGTTCCTCTGTAAGAGCTTTTAACTATCAAAAACGGTGTTGAATAGCCAAATCGCAGGTTTTTGGTGCTAAAATAAAATATACACATCACATATCTAATCTCTCTTTTAATATTACTCAAGTCTGAACTAAAGATTAAGGCGAAATGAATGCAGGAAGTTTGTAAAATGGTTGATTTTAAAGTACCGCATTTTGTAGTTCATTAACTTGACATATACAAAACCAATGGCTGTGTAATCTGAAGATGCTGTTATTTCTTTCGTTGTGTCAGAGCCGAAGGTGCCATTCAGGAGGAAGCTTCAGGACGTGGAGGTTCAAGAGAAAACGTCAGCCACTCTGATGTGTGAGGTGCCCGTTAGTGCCACCCAGGCCACCTGGTTCATGGAGGAGACACGGCTGCAGGAAAGTTTAAAGTATTACATTGAGCAGGAAGGCACCCTGCGACGTCTCATCATACACAATGTCACCACTAACGACGACGGTGTTTATATCTGTGAGATGAAGGAGGGCAGTCGCACTGTTGCTGAGCTCACTGTCCTGGGTACGGTAACGTCTTTATTTCCTAATGAACATAATGTACAGGCATTACAATGGTATTATCAAGAGTAGTTAATATGGCTTTCTTAAAATACTGCTAAAAGTTGGAAAATTACAAACATCTGGTCAATGTGCCTACAATGCCACTGAATGTGTTTTTTTATATAACGTCTGCTTCCTCTAATATCCCAGGCAACATAACAAAGAAACTTCCCCGGAGGACAGTGGTCCCCATCAGTGACACTGTCATCTTCTGTGTGGAGCTGGAGCATCCCTTCCCAGATGCTTACTGGACCCGCAATGGAGAGAAATTGAAGGAAGATTCCCGTATTTCCATTGCGTGCGTGCTCAGGCAATACACGCTCACAATTAGAGATTGCCAGGCGGACGACTCAGGAGAGGTGGCCTTTGTGGCTGGAGACTGCAAGACCTCCACGCGGTTCTCTGTCACTGGTGAGGATGATACCCGGGTCTAATTCAGATGTGTTGCATTTGTTCTGACTTGCTTAAAATGTGGTAATTCATGTCTAAATAACAAAACATCGAACTAAACTAACCAGACTATGATCTTTCTTACAATTTACTACAACCCCTCAGTACTGCTGTGATTATATAAACAGCATGATTCTCACTCTTTCTGCTCTAGCTGCAAGGAAGCATCCTCCCGATCCCCCAGTCGATGCTGTGGTGCAGAACAAGACCGACTCATCCGTCACCATTCAGTGGTCTCCTCCAGATAGCGACCGCCCTGTACCCATCAAGGGCTACATTGTGGAGAAGAAGAAGATTGGCACTCAGACGTGGCAGAGGTGCAATGCCGGGGCAACCATTGTTGCAACAGAGATCACCGTCTACAGCTTCACAGAAGAAGCCACCTACCAGTTCCGTATCTCTGCTATGAATGACTTTGGCCAAAGTCCCTACCTGGAGGTGCCTGGGAGCTTCTTCCTCGGTAAGACCGATGTCTCTGTGTCATTTAATAATTTTGTTTATACTGTCTTTCATTGTATTATCCACCACATTGCACTGCACCTTAACTGTTTCTCTTTTGCACACTAAAGTTGAATCTGATCTGAATCTGAATCTATTTAAGTGCCAATGTTGTACGCCTTTGAGTGTTCTTCTTCTCATTTCTGGTTTGCCTGTCGTCTCCAGAACCCAGTGCTGAAATCAAGAAAGGCCTGACGGACAGCGTCGCAGTCTCTGGTGAGGAGTTCTCTATCTCCGTGGAGCTGTCCGCTGTTTGTTCTGGCTTCTGGTCTCTAAATGGCCGCCTCCTGCGCAGTGGAGCAGACTACCTCATCACCAGGTCCAAGAACACGCACACTCTGCTCATCCGTGTCGTGACCACGGACATGACCGGAACTGAGGTCAAGTTTGTGGGTGGAGGCTCGCAAAGCAGTTGCATCCTATCTGTGAAGGGTATGCACTCATACGGCACTTAAAAAACGATATACGGAAATCGTAGAAGATTTGCTTTTCTGTATTAAAACCTTTATTGTTTTTAATTGAATGCCATTGGTATTTAATGCAATTATTTGCAATAGCAATACAATAAAGCCTTCTAACATGAACACTGTATTTTTAGCTCCTTCTGTTAGGTTCACCAACAAGTCAGATGTGCTGGAGGTGGTAATCTGCAGTGCCCAAGCCACTGCTCAGCTGACTGCTGAGGTGTCGGATTACGAAACACAGGTTTGTGATGGGAACATGCGTGTACCTGCTACTTGCATGGGGCAGAATGCAGGGACAGAAAACAATCTCTATAATTTGTGTAATTGAGTAGGTTTTTTTTCTGTGCTATTTTGTCCATTGTACCGTGAGTTGTAATTCCAGAGGGATATTTCATATTAGTTAGTTTTGGCCCTCTTTTGGTGGGGTATTCATAGGGAGATGAATTAGGTCAGTACAGTGTGCCACATATCTTATTTCATGTTACTTACTGATACTTAGAATAGTCTTCAAAGGAGACACTTTTGTATTTGAGAACTTGTCAGCACAAGTAATCTGACTTGGCAAAACTTAAGTATCAGTAGTTCTACTTGAGACAGATATTCAAGCACTCTTTCAACTCTACATTTCATTTGACTTGATCTGTTCTCTGTTTCTTCAGGTGGTTTGGATGAGGAATGGGCGGGAGGTGAAAATGGGAAAGAAGTATGAATATATGATCGTCGACCACAAGAGGATCCTTATGGTCCACAACGTTACGGAGGAAGATGTTGGCATCTACGAGTGTGTTTTAGCTGACGACAGAATGCCCCTGAAACTCTCTCTTAAAGGTAAATCATTATCGCAGATTAAAGACACACTCGTTCTGCCATCGATCGTGGGAATACTCTGCTCGGTGCCAATATGATTGTGTAAAGGGATCTGGCCTCAAGCCCGCATGCAGACTGTCTCGTGATAAACTGAAATGTGACCTGCTCTGACGGCTGCAAGCATATGCTCATGAGCCATCAAATAGAGGAAAGAGCTATCTGTCACCATGTAGTCAACTCCATGGTTACTCTGCTACACCCAGTCAGGCTCCTTCTAAACATGAGCTGCTACGGTAACAAACATAAAGTTATATAGGTGGTAAAGAGCTTTACATTGTTGTTACAAAGATTTGACATGTACTCCTCTCCAATTCGCTAACACATGCCTTATTTGTATGAAATCAGCTAAAATACCGTCACAAATAATATATATAAAAAAAGTCATGACTCAATTTCTATCTCATTTTCTCTCAGATGAACCTGCCAAATTTCTGAACAAAGCCAGAGGTACTGTGGGAATGTCGTCGTCCCTTAAAGGAGATCTCGAGCTGAGCTGTGAGGTTTCTCCTGCCAGCGCGGCCGTTGTGTGGAGAAAAGATCAAGCGGAGATCACTGAGGACCAAAGAACCACCTTCATCTCCAAAGGGACTCAAAGGAAACTCATCATCAAGAACGCCAAGAAAACTGACGAAGGACATTACTCCTGCGAGACAGCATCAGACAAAGTCACATTCCAGGTCAAGATAAAAGGTAAGCTTGTGTAATGCTGTGATACTATTCAATAATTTACTGCATGTCCCAGATATTATGACGTTATGATATACATTTCTTTACCTTATTTCTTTCTCAGAAACTCAAACCGTAACTGCATTCTCCAACAAGGAGTCGGTCCAGAAGGAAGTGAAAGCTACTCTCTCCCAGAAGGCCACTCTTAGTTGCAGTGTTTCAGATAGCAAAACAGAGGTCAAGTGGTATAAAGACGGCAAGTTGTTGATATCCAGTCGGACAATATACTCAGAAGTAAAAGGCAGTACTCGTCAGCTGGTGATTGAAAAGGTGGAGAAGAGCGATACTGGAGAGTATACATGCGAAGCAGGAGGGGATAAGCTGGTCTTCAAGATAAGTGTGTCAGGTAGGACTGCTCGATTATTTAATTTATTTCAGTTTAAATCATTTTATAAAGTGTTTGTGAGCTACTGCATGAACGTTATTTGAGTTAAGAACTTCAGAGTTTAGTTTCTACACATTTTATTCATATTTATGTGACAAATATCACAAACAAGACTCGATGAGGTTTAAATAATTAATGATGCTTTGAAGTATGCATAAATTAGATGTCACTTATATGTTTCGGTCATTGCTGATCTTAAGCGGTGTTCATACCAACACTGTATTTCTCGTTTACATTATCCGCAGACATCCAATCAGCCTTCTCCAACAAGGAGTCAGTCCAGAAGGAGGTGAAAGCCACTCTCTCCCAGAAAGCCACTCTGAGCTGTGAGGTAGCTGACGCCAAGATGGAGGTGAAATGGTACAAGGATGGAAAGCTGCTGGCTTCCAGTAAGACCATCCATACCGAGTCGAGAGGCAAGAGTCGCCAGCTGGTGATCGATAGTGTGGAGAAGAAGGATGCTGGAGAGTACGCCTGTGAGGCCGGGACGGAGAAGTTGGCTTTCAAGATGCATGTGGCAGGTATGGAAAGGTTGATTTAAAAAATAAAATAATAATACAAATATGAATTGGCTGTTTATTGGATCTGATATTTTCTCTGTTGTACCTCCTCCATCAGAGGCCCAGTCAGCCTTCTCCAACAAGGACTCAGTCCAGAAGGAGGTGAAAGCCACTCTCTCCAAGAAAGCCACTCTGAGCTGTGAGGTAGCTGATTCCAAGACGGAGGTGAAATGGTATAAGGATGGCAAACTGTTGACTTCCAGCAAAACAATACACACGGAGTCGAGGGGTAAAAGTCGCCAGCTGGTGGTAGACAGCGTGGAGAAGAAGGACGTGGGAGAGTACATCTGTGAGGCCGGGACTGAGAAGCTGGTCTTCAAACTCCAGGTGGCAGGTAGGGCCCGGGACTAAACAGGCTTACTGTTGATTTATGTACTTCACAGGTATTGCAGATGTTAACAAATCAATGGACGAGTAAAAACGTTTTAATCTGCGTTGATGGTCTCCTCCACAGACACACAGGTCCAGTCTGCATTCTCTAACAAGGAGTCAGTCCAGAAGGACGTGAAAGCCATTCTCTCCCAGAAGGCCACTCTGAGTTGGGAGGTAGCTGATTCCAAGACCGAGGTGAAATGGTACAAGGATGGAAAGCTGCTGGCCACCAGTAAGGTCATCCATGCAGACATGAAGGGAAAGAGTCGGGAGCTGGTGATAGACAGCGTGGAGAAGAAGGATGCTGGAGAGTACATGTGTGAAGCTGGGACGGAGAAGCTGGTCTTTAAATTACAAGTGGAAGGTAAGGATAACTTAGTATGTTCAATAAATATATAAATGTTAATTTCATTGTTTGTTTTTGAGGACACCGCATGTAAAACACAAGTCCTCGATGCATTTGAGGTAAAACCTAGTTGAATGACTCGCTCATAGAATGTTGATTACGTTTTAATGAATCTAATTCGGACAACACAATATTTAGAAGAAACAGTTTGATTAATGAACACTGTACATTAGAAATGTTGTCTTTGGCTAGTTTCTTTGTGTCTGTGGTCTCCTCTGATTTGGGATGTCACAATGAATTATGGCTGTTTTGTTGGCTGCTTAGGTTAGGAGATGTTTGGCATGCCTTGTTCAATGATCTATATTCCAATATTGACTTGGAGTCTCATGTTATTAGATGGCAAATTACATTTTATGAATATTTTGGGTGTTGTTGCTTGTATGGACTACTGAACTTCATGCTTTGACTTTTATTTGCTGAGGCAACTCTGCAATGACTTATGACTCAAAGTGCAATGTTATGTCTTTTGACATGCTGTCTTTATAGCGTATTGCTCTGTTCATTTTGCCTGTACGGTTTAGTTAAGTCTTCCCAGTAAATCCAAAGTGGTGTGTGCATTGTGGAATATGGTCATGTCCTTTTTTTGTATTGGTGATTGTACTGCCACCACACTCCTTTACAGGTGCTTCGCCAGAGGTCCAGGCTAAATCCGCTTTCCTCAACAAAGAGTCAGTCCAAAATGAAGTGAAAGCCACTCTCTCCCAGAAGGCCACTCTGAGCTGCGAGGTAGTTGATACCAAGACGGAGGTGAAATGGTACAAGGATGGCAAGCTGCTGAGTACCAGCAGAGCAGTTCACATGGAGTCAAAGGGCCAGACTCGTCAGCTGGTGATGGACAGCATAGAGAGGAAAGATGAAGGAGAATACGTCTGTGAAGTCGGAACACAAAAACTGGCATTTAAAGTACAGGTGGCAGGTATGACATATGAGAGGGAATAATATACGGGATTTGTACGTGTTTTGTCTTGTATATAAACATTTGATTATCTCAATATATTGAGTGAAGTAGACCAAAAACAGCTGCAGTGGATCGTTTTACTTTTTAGTTTTGCTTAACTACTGTTTTGGGTTTAATTGATAATGTTGCAGTACGTCGGTATCGCAAATGTTTGCGTTGGCCCTTGTGCTTTTGTTGTTGTTATTGTTTTATATATATTTTAATGACTTGTATTAAGATAAAGAGGGGGGCAACATAATGAAATTCTCCATTTTTATTTTGTAGAGATTCAATCCAAGCCAGCCTTCTCCAACAAGGAGTCAGTCCAGAAGGAGGTGAAAGCCACTCTCTCCCAGAAAGCCACTCTGAGCTGTGAGGTAGCTGACGCCAAGACTGAGGTGAAATGGTACAAGGATGGAAAGCTGCTGGCTTCCAGTAAGACCATCCATACCGAGTCTAAAGGCAAGAGTCGCCAGCTGGTGATCGATAGTGTGGAGAAGAAGGATGCTGGAGAGTACGCCTGTGAGGCCGGGACGGAGAAGTTGGCTTTCAAGATACAGGTGGCAGGTAGGAGGATGGCACTAGTTTTATAGCATTGTGTCTTTTTCTATTGTGTTCCCATGTTTGTATTTAATCAATAAGTCATTAAATTTGCATGTTTTGTATGTTTTAATTTGCTCTGAAGAAGCCCCAGCTGGATTCTCCAACAAGGAGTCCGTCCAGAAGGAGGTGAAAGCTATGCTCTCTCAGAAAGCCACTCTGAGCTGTGAGGTTTCTGACACCAAGACGGAGGTGAAATGGTACAAGGACGGCAAGCTGCTGGCTTCCAGCAAAGCAGTCCACATGGAGTCAAAGGGCAAGAGTCGTGAGCTGGTGATAGAAAAAATGGATAAAAAAGATGTCGGAGAATACACATGTGAGTCCGGAACAGAAAAGCTGGTATTTAAGATGCAGATGACAGGTAATATATATTTCGAATGTGACCATTTTTGCGACAAGATTAATTCTCTGCACATATCGTTTAAAAAGAAGCTCTTACTTCTCTTTAGATGCAGCTGTCATGTTCCAGAAGACGCTTGTCAAGGACACATGTGTTGTTCAAGTTAGCGAAAAAGTAGTTTTGACCACCGAGCTGACCAAAGAGAGTGGGAGTGTTAAGTGGTTTAGAGAAGGTGTGGAGCTCAAGGAGGGCAGCAAGTACAACATGAAAAAAGAGGGCCTTTCTCGTACCCTGGTAGTGAAATCCTCAGAATCCAAAGACAGTGGAACATACTCCTGTCAAACTGCTGATGACAAACTAGAGTTCAAAGTTCAAGTTAAAGGTAAGTCACAGAAATGTAAAAAAAATCTGATAATTGCTGTTCAGATGCCAGATTTTGTTTTGATGTCTAACATCCATGTTTTCATTTCAGATTCAGCTTTGAAGTTTGTTGTCCCTTTGAAATCTGCTACGGTGGAGTTGGGAGGTACACTTAGTCTGATGTGCGAACTGAACCAAGCCTCGGGGGACGTCGTCTGGCAGCAAGATGGTCGTGAAATTAAACCTGGAGGCCGGCACTGTGTCAGGACAGATGGTGCTAAGCGGGTGCTCACTGTGACTGGCATGACGAAAGAAGATGAAGGAGAATACAGCTGTGAATGTAGAAATGACAAGACCTCTGCTAAAGTCTCTTCGAAAGGTAATTCATCGTTTTCTCAAAAACATTCAAAGTATCAGGGGAGGAACTTTTTTCAGTCCGTTTCATTTGATGTTACGCATGTCTCCTTGCAGCACCCAGACTGGTAAGGCTGACCACCAAGCTGAACAATGTGGCCGCAATGGAGGGAAAAGACGCCATTTTTAAGTGCACCGTCAACCCAGCGGACGCCAACGTTAAGTGGTTCCACAACAACACACCCGTCACTGCTGGGCCCAGGTACAAGATTGAGCGTGGCGGCGGCAGTCACTCGCTCACCATCGCCGCTGTCACCCAAAAAGATGCCGGAGAGATTAGCGTCGATGCAGAAGGCAAAAGCTGCAAAGCTTCCCTACAAGTGCAGCGTAAGAACATGCATTTAAAATATAATTTTGAAGTATGTTAAGTAACGTGATTTCCTCATTAACTTTGCCTTCTTTATTTGTGCCCTAATTAGATGAGCCTGTGACATTTAAGAAAAAGTTAGAAAACCTGACAGTGGAGGAGCAGAGTGAAGTGAAGCTGGAGGTGGAGCTCAGCAAGCCGTCAGATGAAGTGAGGTGGATGAAGAACAGCGTAGTGCTGCAGCCTGCAGGAAACATGGAGATTCGGGTAGACGGCGCGAAGCAGGCTCTGGTCTTCAAGAGTGTGACTTATGCTGACCGGGGCATCTTCTCCTGTGAAACTCTGGAGGACAAAACCCAGGCCAAGCTCAATGTGGAGAGTAAGACTGATCCACAACGACATGTTTAGGATACAATATGCAGTATTTAAGTACATATCTATAAAGTCATTCTCCAGTAATGTGTGCTTGGACAGGTTGAGTGACAAACTATAAAAACCTATAAAGCCCGTTGACACAATTTGTTCTCCGCCCTTCAGTGAAGAAGATCCAGGTTATAAAAAGGCTTACGGAAACCAAGGTACATGAGACGGAGACGGTAACGTTTGAGCTGGAACTCAGCCAGGCTGATGTCGAAGGCTCCTGGACCAGGGATGGGGCCAAGTTAAAGGCAGGGGCGAACTGCCGCATCACAGCTCTGGGAAAGAAGCATGCCTTAACGTTGTCTAATCTCAAGATGGAGGATGCGGGAACTATTGCCTTCCAAGCAGAAGGAGTACATAGTTCTGGCAAACTGATTATCACGGGTAAGAGCTGCTTCCTGGAGGGTCACCAAATTGGAGGGTCTTAGCCGCTATTTTTGTGCAGCACCCATTCTGCCACAAACCATTATCGTTCAGTCACTATTTAACCAACATGTGTGTTGATTCTACAGAACCTCCCGCTATGATCTCCAAGCCCATCGTGGATATCAGTGTTCCCGAGAAGGAGAAGGTTACTTTTGAATGCGAATTGTCTAGAACAAATGCAGATGTTAAATGGTTCAAGGTGAGAAATTAGTATTTCAATTACTGTCTGCAGTGTGAAATAAGGTTTTCAAAACTGTAATGTACATGTATAACAGTTTGGAAAACTTATTAATCTTCAGAATGATGTGGAACTGAAACTGGGTAAGAATTTTGGCATCCATTCCATGGGCCGAAAGCGTTCTTTGGTCATCAACAAATGCACCCCAGAAGATGCAGGCACTTACATCTGTCGCACTACTGATGATAACACCTCCGCCAAGCTCACCGTGCACGGTAATTATTAGTCACATCATGAAGCACACAAGTCAGTCAGGTACCATTATTAAGGGCAAAGTATAACGATTTTCAGTATATCGAAAAAAATCTTTAAAATGTTTCCCCTGCAGCCAGAGATATTAAGATTGTTAAGAAGCTGGAGGATGTTGAAGTGATGGAGAAGGAGAGTGCTGCATTTGTCTGTGAAATCTCACACGATGAAGTGGACTTCCAGTGGTACAAAGGAAGTACCAAACTCAAAGCCGGTGACAACATCAAGATGAGACAGGAGGGTAAGTTCTCAAGAAAGTAGTTCAACAATGTAAACACCTGTATACTCATGAGACTTTATATGATTTGCCTGAATAATGATCATCTACAAACTGTCCATTTCTTATTCCAGGCAAAACCCATGTACTGCTGTTTAAGACCGTCACCCCAGAAGACATGGGTGAGATAAAATTCACAGCTGACAAAGCTTCTTCATCTGCAAAACTTAAAGTGAAAGGTAAGTGAGCAAATGATTATTTACCTTGTATTGCTGCATGGATGAGCTAACCCTTATGTTACAATGTTCAGATGTGGTTGCAAATGGATTATTTCTATTTATTAAGAAAAAAGCTGTTAGAAAGTTGTAAATAATGTAATACCTCTGAATATTTTAAACCTTATTTATCTCAAAATGAAAAAGAATTTGGCTGCTGTAAATGATTATGCTTTACAAAAGACTGCATTTAAACAAAAGTGTCCTGGACATTTCAACTGGTTTAGTGAGCCAAATGTAAAAGGTCAAACTAAAGTTAGATGAAATGTTGTTTTGCTAAAAGATTCAACACAATGCATCATCCTGACAATATTGGTGAGATGGAAAATCCAGTTGCAATTCACATGTACATTGTTGTGCCTCATTGAGGCCTGATGGCAAAATGAAAAACAATTTGTATGGAGTTTTAGCCGAGGTTTAGGATTATTTTCAAGGGGCTTTGTCATAGCTGTATGTCGTGATCCAATGTCGGTCTGCAGAGAAGACATCGTTGTTTTAGTGGTTTTGGACATTTGTTGATTGGAAATCTCCAGGAGTATGGAAAAAAATATATCTGTCAAAAGAATGTTAGAGGCACAATCTCTGACTGAAAAAAATGCATATTTTGCTCTCAGTCGACCATAAGTTTTATCGACATGTATGTCTCATAGTTTCTGTCAGAGTCTCGCTGTTTGCAATTGAACAGCAACTGCTATACTGTATAAACAAGGATGACTGACACAGTATTTGTCATTTTATGTAAAACCATTACAAGATTTATTACGGCTGCTTAAGCTTTCGCAAAACAATGTTGGAACTATTTGTGCATCAAAAGCATTATTGTTCCTTAATAGCTCTGTTTGCTTTGGCTACAACATATTTTAAGGATTAGACATTGCCTGTCCTATAGTGTGCTTAGGCAAGGGCTTTGGCATTCATGGCATTTAATTTTCCTTTGTGGCATACGTGATAGTATTCATTGATTCAGTGTTAATGTTACTGTAGAGCTGCCCGTGAAGTTTGTGAAGAGACTCAGGGATAAGATAGCGATGCATAAGCATCGTTGTCATCTGGAATGCCAAGTGTCACGTGCCAGCGCAAAGGTGAAGTGGTACAAGAACAAGGTGGAGGTCAAACATGGCAAGAAATACGAGATCAAAAGCGAAGATGTGTACCGAAAACTCCTCATCAACGATGTGGACGATGGGGACGAAGACACCTATACCTGTGACGGCACTGATGACAAGACGAGCTGTAAACTCCTCGTGGAAGGTAACATCAGGGAAGATCACATACATTGATTGTATTCAGGATTGTCAGGATTCTCAATTGTAGGGTATTTATGTATTTTACTGTGTATATTGTATGATTACATACTCAAACGTTTTTACAAGCCATCAGACTCTTAGTTAATGAGGTATCTATCTATCCATCCATCCATCAATCCATTCATCCATCCATCTGCCCTTTTTGGACAAGCCTGATCTACTAACTACTAAAATGAATGTCCCATAGTATATGGCATTTCAAATTCTGTGTGCAAGAAATTAACACAATTCGTATAACTACTGCATTTGTACAAGCCCACACTTTTGTTTTCGGTCATTCTGATTGAGTAGAACTACGTGAGGTTATTACATTTAAGTCAGTGGAAAAAGTAGTGTGGTGTGGTCCTTAACTATTAACTAACATTACCTTTGATTTTATGAAATCAAATCCTTGACTTCTAACTTAACCCTTTTTTTATTTCCCCATGACCCCTCCAGAGCAGTCAATCAGCATTGTGCGTGAGCTTAGTTCAGTAGAAGTGACAGAACCCTTTGCAGCTGTGTTTGAAGTTGAGATCAGTATGGAACTGGTGAAACCTCCTCTATGGACTCTGAATGGAGTGGCTGTGCAGGAGAGCGCTGATGTTGAAATGGAGAAAGAGGGCACTATGCACCGTCTCACTTTCAAAAAGACCAAAGCATCAATGACGGGACCTGTGCAGTTTACAGCTGGGAAGAGCAAATCTTTAGCTCAGCTCACAGTTAAAGGTAAATGCGTTGAATCAGGGCAGTTGGCCACAATAACTTGTGTTCTTATTCTAAGTAGATAAATCCTGCATCGTTCAGTTGAGTCTGATCACATGCTGTTCTTTACATTTAGAGCGTCCACTTGAGATTGCAGAGCCCATGAAAGATGTGAAGGCGAAGGAGAAAAGCTCTGCGATACTCACCTGCAAATTCTCCGCCTCACCCAAAGAGGTTAATTGGTTCAAAGGTCAGGGACCTCTGGCAACGTCAGACAAGTATAACATAAAGCAAGACGCTACAAGGGCTCAACTTACCATTCAAAGGTTGACAGAGGAAGACAGTGGAGAGTACCGCTGTCAGTCTGGGCCTGCTGAGACCAAAGGGACACTTGCTGTTGAAGGTACAGTATGGACCTTTGGATACCATCCTAAATACTGCAACTCTGCGTTTTGTAATCAAAACCATCACACAAATAACTTGCTTTAGAATTGTCTTCAAACTGAAGCTGTCATGTTTCTTCTGTCCAGTGCGTGACATTAAGATCACCAAGCACCTGGCTGACACGGAGGTTGACGAAGACAGCGATGCAGTGTTCACATGTGAGATTAACTTTGCCGATGAAGAGGTACAATGGCTTCTGAAGGACAAGGTGCTCTTCACTAATGAAGTCAACACCATCACTCATGACGGAAAGGCTCACAAGCTCACGCTGAAGAACCTGGCCCCTCAGGATGGGGGGACTATCACCTTTAAGGTCCGCAAAGTGAAAGAGTCTGTGACACTTAAGGTCAAAGGTAAGAACTGAAGAACTGCCATGCATGATACTCTGATGGAAGCATTAGTTTATGTGTCACATCTCTCCATACCTGGAAACTGTATTGTATACTCTGTATAATGCTGTCAAACTTTATTTTCTCAATTCCCCTCCAGAGAAGCGTGCTGTGTTCCTCAAGTCTCTCGATGATGTCATTGGAGAGGAGAAAGGCATGATAACGCTGGCGTGCGAGGTGTCCAAGCCCAGGGTTTCTCCTACATGGAGAAAAGAAAGTCAAGTCTTGAAGGCTGGGTCAAAGTACGAGCTGCTTCACACTGGCAAGTCTTTGGGACTGATCATCAAGGACGTCACCACTGAAGACGCTGGAGAGTATAGTTGTGATCTTGGAACTGAGGTTTCTAAAGCCAAGGTCACCGTAAGAGGTTGGTACTGTTGTTTGAGATGAACAGTTTTATAGTGTTAGCCTTCATACATGCGGTGTTGTTTTTGCATGTTCATCAATTTGCTCTCCCTGTCCCACATTTAGAGATTGGCATTGGAATTACCAAGTGGCTGAAGTCAGCTGAGGTGAATGAGGGAGAGACTTGTGGCTTTGAGTGCATCTTATCTCGTGAGAGCACAGACAAGTGTTCCTGGAGTCTGAATGGCCACACTGTCACAAATGGAGGTCGCTTCAAAGTCACCAGTAAAGGACGCAAGTACATGCTGACTATTAAGGATGTCGTTCCTGCTGATGCCGGAGAAGTGGTCTTAAACATCAAAGACCTGAGCTCCAAAACAACTTTAACAGTTGAAGGTGAGCTGCATTTTTTTTAAGAGGCCTAAACAAAGTAGGTTATTACATGTTGTATTTTATTGAAATAAAAAAATGCCATGATTCTTTTTTGCAGGCAAAGCTTCGTCTGTGTCTAAAGAACTGCAGAGTGTTAGCGCTGTTCAAGGGGAAGATGCTGTGTTTACCTGTGAGGTAACACAGTCTAGTTCCACTGTAAAGTGGGCCAAGGAAAGCAAAGCCATCAAAAAGAGCCAGAAGTATGACATTACCCAAGAGGATAAGGTCATGAAGCTGACCATCCATAATGTCTCTGCTCAAGACTCTGGAGAGTACAGCTGTGAAGTTGTTGGAGGGGCAACCACTAAAGCCAAGCTGGAAATTAGGGGTAAGAAATCCTGGGTTTACCTGCTTCCTTCATACTGCATTTCTCCTCTTTGATAGCGTAAAACCATTTAAGCAACTAACTAATGACAACTCTTTTTAAAAGATTGTGGTAAACAGCTGGTCAATATATTTAACTAAATATAGAATCATTTCTGCTTATCTTATTTTCTGAAACCGCAGATTAATACTACAATTCCATACAGTGAAAAATTGTAAAAGAAAATAAATCTTTTTTACAGAGCCAATCCATATATTTGCTAAAGAGCTGAAGGACAGCCAAGCTGAGGAGAAGAGCTCCATGAGCTTGCGATGTGAGACTGCACAAACCCCATCCACTGTGATATGGCTTAAAGGCCACACGGAGCTCAAGGCTGGAGGTCGATATGAGATGTCCCAGAAGGGCGGGATCCTAACGCTCACCATCAAACACCTGGAGGAGGAAGACACTGATATCTACACCTGTGACGTGGGCACTGCCAAGAGCATGGCAAAGTTGACAGTCAATGGTAAGAACCAAAGTGTGTACGTGCACACGCTTCAGGCGGGTGTTAATCTAGCAGAGTTGAAGAGCTTTTTGTATTGCGAATTCTCCTGTTTATGTATTTTGCAAGGTTTTCAAGGCCAGTGAGAAGAATGCCATGGTGACTTTGCTCATAGTTTGGTTTGGTTTTGCTTCAAAGGCCAGTTGGTGGTTATATTGGAACAACCACAGGATGTTCATTGTTTTGAAGGGGAATCTGCTACATTTGTTTGCCGTGTCAGTCCAATGGATCTTCACCATGTGCAGTGGTGCTTAGATCGTACACCACTGCTGCCAAGCCCCCTCAATACTATTCAGGTTCTAGAGGCGGGGCTCCACTCTCTTACTGTAAGAGAGCTAACTCCCAGGGACTCAGGCAGCATCTCTGTGATAGCTGGGGATCAGCAAGTATACGCATCCCTTGTTGTCAAAGGTAACCGACACCGCTTAGTCACGAACAAATCTACCTGCAGTGTAGATTTGTCAAAAGTACCATCGATTAGGTTGAATTGTTACTAAAATATCTTTATTTTCTTAATAGAAATATTTTTTTTTCATTGTGAGAAATATCTGCCTTGCTCTCTTGTTTAGCATTAGTCCATCCTCTTTGTTTCGGGGTTTGTGTGATCGAGAGACTGTTTGCTCATCCACAAAGTGTGAACCACATCCACCAGCATGTCCAAATGTTACAATGTGACCTGTTTCCACATGCTTTGTCTTGTTATGCAAGGAATGCACAGTACATAGAGGAATGTTTTCTCTGTTGGTAATCCTTTGTGCATTTCAAAAAGGATTTCATTCTGTTGTTCTGAGAGAGTTTGAGTTTGTTTTTAGATAAAGTGCACTGTTGTAGTTCATCGAAAGGAACATCAGGCCAACTATTGGAATATTGTTTGGATTCCAAAGTCTAACGTTGGATGACTGGAACACAACAACTCATACATCAATTTCGCCTCTAATCATTTTCCAACATCCATCACATCCAACAACCCAACAAAAAAGAAATGCAACACCCTGTTTTATATAATAATAATAATAATAATAATAATAATAATAATAATAATAATACAATTGTATTTTAGCCCTGCCTGCCAGTTTTCAAGAGAAGCTCAAGAACCAGGAGAAAAAGGAAGGAGAGAATGTGACACTTTGCTGCAAATTATCAAAACCCGCTGATGGTGTTCAGTGGAAAAAAGGCTCCGAAATTCTGAAAGCTGGAAAGAAATATGAGATTAAGCTGGAGGAGACTTCTTGTGAGCTTCAGATTAAGAATTTAGAGGTTGAAGATCGTGGAGAGTATTCTTGCATGTGCGGGGACCAGAAGACATCTGCAACTGTTAAAGTCAATGGTATGGATTCATTACACATTTTTTTTGTAAAGGTTATTATGTTGTCCTGAAGGAGTTTAATTTATATGCCTTTTGTTTACTATTTGTGTTGACATGTAATAAAAACTTGGTTGTACAGCATTGCCGCCAACCTACATTTCGAAGCTGGAGAGCCAGGAGGCTGAGGAGGGAGCAAGTGTTACTCTGCGTTGTGAGCTCTCTAAACCTGGAGTCCCTGTGGAGTGGAAGAAGGGAACACAGACCCTGAAGTGTGGAGAAAAGTACCAGATGAAGCAGAAGGCCTCTGTGAACGAACTCCTGATCAACAAGGTGGAGCCAGAAGACAGTGGAGACTACAGCTGTGTGTGTGGAGACCAGAAGACCTCAGCCAGCCTTAAGATCAAGGGTAGGAGGAGGATTTATAAAGATTCAATCAGTGGAAAATGTGTGATACATTGTATCAAACGGCTTCTTGAATGTTCATATTTAGACGTATTAACTTTGGACGCTGCAGCTTCTAACATTGCAACATGTCAGTGTTTGTCTTTTTTGTGTTCCGTATTTTTATTGATTTTTTGCTTTTTAAATCATGGCATGCCACTGACTGCTAACTAACTGATAAACGTTCAGCCCAACCAGTGACCTTCAAACAGAAGCTGGAGAGCCAGGAGGCTGAGGAGGGAGCAAGTGTTACTCTGCGTTGTGAGCTTTCTAAACCTGGAGTCCCAGTGGAGTGGAAGAAGGGAACACAGACCCTGAAGTCTGGAGAAAAGTACCAGATGAAGCAGAAGGCCTCTGTGAACGAACTCCTGATCAACAAGGTGGAGCCAGAAGACAGTGGAGACTACAGCTGTGTGTGTGGAGACCAGAAGACCTCAGCCAGCCTCAAAATCAGGGGTAGGAGGATTTGTGATTTAAACCTCTACAATATATTAATATTTTTTTTCCGTCTGTCTCACTGCAAGAGATGCATTGTTCAGATTTAATCCAAGACTACTTTACACATTTAATTTAATAGGAGAATGAATGTATTACACTCTGATTTTGCCTTGACTGAAACACTTGTATTTAAGCACTTGCTTTTGCTGTGACATATCTGTCGCTCTCTCTTTTATATTGTTGTTTTATTTCTGTCTGCCGGCTCACAAAAAGGCAGCGTTCTTTGTGCGTTTTCTAATGTGAGATTCATCAGATGTTTCCTTCACATTGTACTTAGTGGATAAAAAGGTTAGATGTCTTTGTTCGGATTGCTTTGTGTGTTCTGCGCTGTGATGCAGAGTTTTAATTTTGATCTCTTCTTCAGAAGATTTTTCAGCATTTCTTTCTCTTTTTCTTTCCGTCCATTTGCGATTACAATACAAACCAAAGAATGGTGCTGTCAAAACGAGCTTCAATAGCAGAGTCCCCGTCACGCAATTTGACATTTTAGCAGTGTGTGCTTGCTGCTGCTGTTTTTATGCGTCCTTTGTGTCTGTTTTATTGTTGTCAGTGTTGACAAATCATGTCATGTCAACATGTGTGCTGGTCCATAAACTGTTCGTCTCTTCTGAAGCCAACTGATATTTTGTTCATGTTGTATTGTAGTTTTACTTTGTTTCACGGGGCTTTCTGATTTCTGAAATAGTTTTGATTTACAAGTTTCGTCTGGTGATATTTAGTTTTGAATTATGATAGGTCATACGTTGTTATGAAGTGCTGGAGATGATCAAGTATGTTACAGCATTCTGAATTGTTTCCTCTCAGCTGTGAAGCTGTCAGTTACTCCTTCATCTACTAAACTGGAATCTAAGAGGCAGGAGACCAAAGAAGCAACGGAAGGTATGGAAAGAAGACGGCAATGTGCCGGCTTGACTTTCAGCTTGATGTACTCTGTCCATCTCGATTATGGTCTTTGTGTTGCCATGTGCAGTACCTTTTGGCCTTTATAGGTTATGATAAGTGTATTCTTGCCTCATTATTTCTCACTGGTTTGCCTGATTTTTCGGGTTGCAGTTGTGTGTGCCCATGCTGTTTCTTCTGTCCTGTAGTAGGATTGTGTTTTGTAATTTTACTGAGGGTCTTTTCCCTCAGTGTTGTATTGCAGTAAATGTCGCATAACCGGCTTATTTAAAGCAGAAATTATAACCCTTGTATTTGTGTCAGTTGTGCTGGTGGCACCTTGATGGTTTGAGAATGATACCTGTCGTTGGCTGGAGTCTACATGAGCATAATGTATTTGTGTGTGGCATGATTTATTGTCTTTGACATTATATTTGTGTGGTTTGGGAAGAATGAAGGTCTTTGAATTTGGGGCAGTTATACAGGCTATGCTCAGGTGTTCATATTAAATAGTGTAGCTATTTAGCAGTGAAGCTTTGCCCACAGCTGCAAAAGACAAATACAAGAGGCAAGAGATAAATGAGACGGTAGAAGGTAATTCTCTGAAGATTCTTGGCTTTGCTTGTTTTTTTTTGAGCCCATGTGCATTTGTAATTCCTCAGTGTGTGCAACACATAACATAGCTAATCACACACTAAGCTATTCAGTACTTCAAACTGTCACACCATGTCTTGGCTACTGTCTGCTGTTGTCAGACAGAAGGTCTTCGTCATGAAATGCCTTACATTGTGTCTTGTTGCTTCAAGGAGTTGTTTTAAGGCTCAATATGGTTTTACTCCACCTTCATGTCCCTGACCTAGCCTCTGCTATTCCATCTGCCTGCTGGTATATGTGGCTTTTTTTTAATTCGCCTGTTCAATGTCTTGATCGGCTTCGTTCTTGGAGGTTTTGCTACAATTCTAGAAGAAGAAAAAGCGTTGTTTCAATTTTAACCTCTGTTGATTTCTGTGGTCTCTGGAATACTTTGCTGCATGTCGACTGACATATTGGTACTGAGACATGTCCGTCATGTTTGTCATGCTCCCTTCCACCGTTTTTACCAAGTGCTAGCCTGCTTGAGGCAATTTCAAACTGGGTCCAATGTTGTTTGATGTCATAGCTGTGACTCTGCCAACTACCGGACAGACTCCTAAAGAGCAGCTCCTCAAACAGGAGATCCAGAGAGATTCACGAGAGCTCAAAGTGGGAGGTGAAGGTAAAGAGACTCATGTTTGTCTGGCTTTGACACTGTGCCATCTGTCAGTACTGTGAGCATGGCCGTCAATTGTTTTGTTTAATATGTAATTTCAGACTTGTTGAAAAAACACACTTAAGAAAGAAGAACTTGAAAAATATGAAGGGTGTAGTGGTGTTTTTTTTTGTCAAGTAAAATGATTTAAATCCGAGTTACATCTCGCCCGGTCTACTACCGATTTGATGTTCCAATATAATATACTATTAGACGTTATTACACTATTACTGTACGCTGTCACACTAATCACGGGAATCAGACATTAAATAAGTTCTGATGTTTTTAAAGTTTTTATTAATAGGGGTTATTTAAGGTTACATTACGCGCAAATAGATCATAATTTAGGTGACAGTGTCGCAATGCAGTTTTTAGAGGCTGCAATGTTAAGCAGCTCAGTTTGGATTTATATGGAAATTATTCTCTGCATTTAACCCATCCTTAGTAATTAAGGAGCAGTGGGCAGCTGTGAAGCGCCCGGGGGGCAAGTGGGGGTTCAGTGTCTTCCTCAAGGACACTTCAACAGTTTCAACATGCAAACTATGGGGAGAACAGGGATCAAACCGGCTACCTTATGGTTTCAGGACGCCCCAATTTACTGTCTGTGCACTAGGTTATGTTGCCCGATGAGGGTGTGAAATGTATAAAGTTGCATTGCAATGTTTATGGCACATTTAGGCAGTATTGTGTTGGATGGCTGCTATGTGTTGGATTATTGATAGCGGTCTGTGAAAGGAGATTTGTCAGTACGCCCAGTCGTAAACAGGCAAAGCTCTGCTTTACTCGCTTGACCTGCCTTCAGGTTAAGGAACTCATCACTGTAAGATTGTGAGGTAAACGTTGTGTTTCATCCCAGTTGAAAAGACTGCTGCCGGAGTAGCTGCAAAGCAAGATGCACAGAGGCAGGAGACCAAAGAGCCAACAGAAGGTACGACATGGTTTGAGCTCTTCATCAGCCTTGTGCTTCTTCCTTGTCTCCTCCCACATCCCACTCAGTCTTTGTGTTGCCAAATGCAGGTGTTCTATCTCTACTGGTGTTTTTACTTTCTATGGTATGTTGAGCATGCTATGTGTTTGGCTGTGGACAATGGACAAAAATAATTCAAAGTTTAAATTAGTTGGTAAGGTTAGGTTAATAGAGTGTAACAATATGAACATAGGGAGAGATTGTATTCTATTTAATCATATTTGATGTTGTTTTAATGCCTGTTGCTGTTATGTGATTATTTTCAGCTTTCCTCCAACAGCAGTTCTTTGTGATTCCTTTTGTTAAGTGTTTGTGGTTTTTGAGGGACGTGACATCATGATTTGTAAGCAGCTATTATCATATACAG
This sequence comes from Taurulus bubalis, assembly GCF_910589615.1. Lineage (NCBI taxonomy): Eukaryota > Metazoa > Chordata > Actinopteri > Perciformes > Cottidae > Taurulus > Taurulus bubalis. The sequence continues at coordinate 38,466,809 of NC_136589.1, read as the reverse complement.
TCGATAATTGTCACTGTAACTCAAAACGTGTTGTTTGGGAGGCGTACTGTATGTGGTGACCCCGTGCTTTGGCTTCAATGTATGTTGGTGTGCCGCATACTTCTCTTAAAAGCTCGTAGGTCAGTGATTGGAGTAGCTGATGAGGTGATGTGTCTCAGACTTCAACAGTGTGAGAGATTTAAAGTGAATTGTGCAAGATTTTGCGGAAATATTGCATGTGTACTCAGCAAACGCTCACTGGATTAATAGAAAATTCATTATTAGAGCTGATAATTAAAAATACAATTTGTGGCTGCTGGCTCTGCAGGCAACATGTTTGAGGTGTAATCAGAAAAAAAAAAGAAAAAAAAAAAAAAAAGTGATCCAGTTCATTCTGAAAAGTCAGCTTTTTCAAAACCAACATGGCTCAGTTCAAAATTCTGTTTCAAAACAAAACTCCTCATCTCTTCTCTGATTTTTTTCTACACCTCATAATGTTTTATCACAGCAGTGAGGCTGCCAAATGCTCCAGCAGCTGTGATATTACACTCTAGTCTAAAGATTCCCAAACACTTTTTGGTGGAAGGTATACGTCTAACCAGGCACGTGCACAGACATTTTGGGGGGCAGGTGCTCAAACCAAAAAAAGGGGCACCCATCGCCAAAATTCTTTATGAAATTAAAAATTATAATAAATAAATAAATAAAAAACACAGTAAGATATTTTCAACTTATATATTTATGTTTGTTAACAAACTAACTCAAATTATCAAATTGAATAAATAAATGATATGATATGAATGAATGAACAACAGGCAAAAACAGACAAAACAAAGCCATATTGTATAACCAAATGCAATCAAAAATATTCTAACTTAAAACTTATCAAAACTCTGCTCTGGATAAATTAAAGCAGGGGTTGTCAAACTCATTTTCACCCCGGGCCACATCAGCATCATGGTCACCCTCAAAGGGCCAGTTGTAACTGTACAGTGGCGGGCCGTGGATTTTCTACCTGCCCACATCCCTGAGATCAGGAAAAACTCCCCAAATAAAGATAGTAAAAACCCTTTCACCGGTAAAAAAAAAAGAGAGGGAGAACCCTTCAGGAGAGCAACAGAGGAGGATCCCTCTCCCCGAATGGACAGAAGCAATCGGTCATGTGACCAGAATGAACAACGTAACGGAGTTACAGCACATTCAAAATAAAAGCACAGGGTTGTTGCTCACTTGGTCATGGCACTGTCTGTACACTTTTAAGACACTGTTTTTGTTGTTGGACGTTGCATGACTCGTTTGAAAAATGATAGTTAGTTAGTTCAGACAAATGAAAATCCAGTGAAGATGTTATTGTGTTGTCTTGGACATTGGGGCTCTACAACTTGTGTGGCACATTGCTTTTGATTTGTCGTCTTGTTCAGTCTGTCGGTGAATATTTTGCACGTTATGGAAGTAAAAATAAAACCTACATTAAATGTCTACCAGTAACTTCAGCTACAGCAGAGACGTCACCGGCTTCAGCAGTGACCTCCAAAGTTGAGTCTGAGAAGCAGGAATCCAAAAAGAGAGTTGAAGGTATGTTATAAAGAAGCAAGAACACAGTTTGTCTAAACGGGATTCTGTTTGCATTAGGTGGATTTCATCTATGCTGGTTTTTTGTTTTCCTCAAGCACATGCAGACAATCTATGCTACAGATGTGTGACATCACATCCTTCAATAGCCTGGCACATTTATTCTTGTTGGCTGATAAGATGGAAGTTGCATGATGGCAATTAGCATTATAGTCAATCAATCGTCAGGTTTTTTGTGTGTGTAGTTTATCAGTTCGGCAACATTGTTTGATGCTCTTTTTGGCTTAAATTCCACATTGTTGAATTTACGCCACTGTGTTTTCTACATGGATCTTTTTTGGTGTAATTTAATTAATTACACTTGCAGAGTTTTAAAAGCAGGGTACTGAAGTGAAACACCAGGTAGAATTTTTGTAGTACCCTCACGTTGTTTATTCCCCTACATTTTTGCAATGTTTACTATGTAGTATTTTGTATGCCGGGAGATCAGTCTTGTTTGTTGTTGCTCACTTCATTTTTACTTGTGAATGGCAGATTTGGGGTCTTTTGGATTGTTGTTGTCTCCAGATAAGGAATACTTAAGCGCTATGATAGTCAGACTTCATAAATGCGCAGGTGGCTTTCTATTTTGCATTGGAGAAGATATCATTGGCTGTGCACCAGTTTTGTGTGTGCACATTAAAACAGCCATACGTGTACATTTGGCTTATTTTGTTTTAACTTTAGCAAAAAAGCTAACCTCAGTCAGGTAAGTTGAAAATGTACTTTTATTTTTTACACAGCATACTGTAATCTTCATCTGGGAATCCGTAAACTTAAATTACAACACCACACCTCAACATCTTATCTGATTGATTCAATCCGCAGTTCTTCCCGTCGTAATCATTCGAGACCTGGAGAGCCAAGAGGCTGAGGAGGGACACATTGTCACTCTGCACTGCGAGCTTTCTAAACCTGGATTCCCCGTCGAGTGGAAGAGGGGAACTCAAGTCCTGAGTCATGGAGAAAAGTACCAAATGAAGCAAATAGGATTGAGTTATGAGCTACAGATCTTCGATTTGACACCTGGAGACACGGGAAGCTACACATGCTGTTCAGAGGACACACTGTGCTCGGCCTCTCTTGTAGTAAATGGTAGGATGGAGACCACGTCATTGTCTCATGCTGTATTCTTCTTTCAACAAGTCTTTCATTTAATTATTCAATCCATTCTTATTCATCTCACTCATTCTTGACCTTGTACTGTAGATACACATTTTTTTCTTTTCTTTTATTCATCAGCTGCCCCAGTTGTTTTCACAAAAGAGCTTGAAAGCAAAACGGCGGATGAGGGGGGCAGTGTGACTCTGCACTGTGCGCTTTCTAAACCCGGTGTTCCTTTGGAGTGGAGGAAAGGAGAGCTTGGTCTTTGTCCTTGTGCCAAGTATGAAATTAGACAAACGGGACAACTGGCTTCACTAGTAATCCATGATGTAGACCCAGAGGATGCTGGGAGTTACACATGTGACACTGGCGTCCATCAAAGCACTGCACAACTAGACGTGAAGGGTATGCGCGCTAAAACTTGTTGTTCGTAGTAGAGACACTTGAATTGTTGTTGCTAAAGACTTACTTCTGTAAATAACGCACGTGTTTTTAAAAAAGATAAATGAAGATAAAGCTTTTTTTTCCTGGCATTTTGGTCATTCTTCATTGTGATCAATGTCGAACAAATTTGGGATAAAGACGTGAGTGAGATTCACTTCCACCTCTGTTACAATGATTTAGATTTTAGTAGTTTTATGTGTGTGGCATAGTGCGCTATACATTGTGCCAGCTTTCTCTCGGTTGTCCTAAATCCCTTTCCTCCACCTCCTCCCCTGCAGCCCGGCCTGTCCTTTTCAAAACCCAGCTGCAAAACCTTGAGAGAAAGGAAGGGGGGAGCGCTAGTCTTCGCTGTGAGACCACAAGGCCGGGAGCCAGCGTTGTCTGGAGGTGTGGGGACAGGCTGCTGGCGTCCAGCAGCAAATACCACCTGAAACAGGAAGGAACCATAGTCGAGCTTGTCATCTATAAACTGCAGGGAGCTGACTCGGGAGAATACTCCTGCGATACAGGCAACCAGAGGACTTCAGCTGTCCTCACTGTGCAGGGTAGGAGCTGTCTTATTTAAGTCTGTCCTTTTCACTTTCCTCTGGAGTCACGTTTTTCCACGCTCCCTACATCACTCCAGCACTCCAGCACTGCATGATATGCATCAACCTTTCATCCTGAAGTCCTGTTTGCTGTCACCTTGACTGCTGTTATTTCCCATCCCATGTGTGCTCTTGCTCCACACCGCTTTCAAAACTTCTTTGAGTTCGATCACTCATCTCTTCTCATCATTCGTGCCTGCCTCCGGTCTCTTTTCACAAACATTAACACACCCCTGACTGTTTTTCTTCACTTGCTACTGACATTAACAGCTCAGGAAAAATCTTTATCAATTTAACCACACTTTGATCACAATCCTCTCAACTTGAACTATATCTCTGTCAAGAACTTCACGCAACAAATATGTAACTGTTCTGCTGAATTGTATTTGTCAAACAGAGGTCGAGGTTAACATACTGAAATTCCTGGAGAGCTGCGTTATATACGAGGGAGAAGATGTTCACTTTGAATGTCGGGTTTCTCACGGGGACGTGCCTCTGGCTCAGTGGAAGCTTCAGGATGTCCCGCTACAGAGTAATGAAATGAACCTGATCCTGTCTGAGGGTCCGGTACACAGCCTCACACTCAGAGGCGTCACCCCAGCCGACTCAGGAACAGTCACTTTCACAGTGGGTAACCACACGTCCACTGCTTCTCTGACAGTCAGAGGTAAGGGAAATATGATGCATATTATTTCTCCGGACGAGAATGAATACTTGTCATTTTGTCTCATTTGTCTTTATCACCTTCCTTGTGAGACACTTTCCCTCTTGCTTTTCAAAAAGCATGCTTGAGATTTCCTGAAGCTCTCTTTTTATTTTACCTTTCTTTTCACCTTCTACTGACTTGGTATCCATTTATCTTCACCACTTTCGTATTTGTACTACATCTGCACTTTATTGCAAATTGCTCCATAATTCTACACGATATGCATGTTTACTCCTCTTTCCATTAAACTGCCATTTCCTATTTGTTTTTATGTAGTATTTAAATGATATATTGGCCGCATTGATTAAAAGGTGTCCTTGTAATTATTGTGCACAGCTAGTTTTCTTCACTTTTTTTGTTAACTAACTTGAAGTGTAACATACAAATGCACTCAATGAATGACCACAGAATATGATTCAACAATTTAATTTAAATATTTGTATGGTGTCCTGGTGGCCTTGGGGCCTAAGAAGCTGACGGATGTCGTCTGTCTCAGATGTGAGTCCTGTAGAGATAAAAGTTGTCCCCCATCTACGTCCCCTCAGCTCCTTTTCCCTTTATATTGTTTTCCCTGCAATAAAGGAAAAACAACCCTACAAAACATATGCAAAACAATTGTTATTGTTCAGCTTGTCAATAGCGTATTTGTATTGTCTCTCTTCCTCGGTGTTGTTGTATAGTATGCTTCTCATAGACACTGAACACGATGTCCCGTGAGGCTATTTAATGAATCACCATGTTCCATTGTGCTTTTAAACGTGACAGTGAACATATGACTTGATGAAGTTGACTGCGGATTTTTTTCTGATTCAGTCTATTAGTGTTTTTACCTGTTGGTGTGGAATTGGTAGAATGGTGGTTTACCCAAGAAACTCTTTCAAATGATCCATCCTAATTGATAATGGTCTTTCTGGCAGCCGCACCTGTACTATTCAAGAAGGAGCTGGAAAGTCAAGAGACCACTGAAGGAGACAAGGCCACCCTGTCATGTGAGACCTCCAGCCCTGACTGCAAGGTGATCTGGCTGAAGGGCTCGACTGTGCTCATCCACGGAGAGAAGTACAAGATGGAGCAGAGAGCTACCACTCACATCCTGGTCATACACGAGCTGAATGTGAAGGATAGTGGAGAATATACCTGTGATACAGGGGAAAGGAAAAGTATAGCTACCCTGACTGTGAAAGGTAACAGAGCACAGCTTCATGTCATCTATGTTTCTACTCTCCGTTTGTCGTCATCCTCCCTGCTGTTAATTGTACATCCATCCATCCCAATTAACAAGTGGAATAGATCTTCTACTCCTCAGCATCTATTTTTTTTCGAGTGTGATGTCTTAGTTGACATGTAGTTTGAGTTTTGCTTGATTATCCAATGTTGGCTACACTTTTTTTATTCAATTTTCTTGTATTTCCTATTAATTTCTTACTAATATGTGTTAGTCACCAAAGTAAAGTAATAGTGAATGGATTTATATGAAGGTTTGTTTGATTACTAGATGTTATTATTGTGGTTTACGTCAGAGAACTACATTCTTTTCCTGAGATCAAACTCCTGACATGAGCTAGTAAGTCAGTATTAAAATGAGATTTTTGGTTATGGATACAACTTGTGACTTCTGAGAGGTCGAGAGATCTGGTCACTGACCTCCCGTCATCCCATTCGCCCTCAGAGCATGTGCGCCTCATCCGAGAACTCTGCGATCTCACTGTGGCCACCGGGCAGGATGCTGTCTTTGAGGTTGAGTTGTCCCACTCCGGCGTGACAAACGGGGAATGGTGGCTTGGAGACAACCTCCTCCAAAATAATGATCTGAATCAAATGAGCAGCCAGGGCAAAGTGCACCGCTTGGTCCTGAAGATGGTGACCACAGATGAATCGGGGGACGTTGCCTTCGTGGTGGGAGAAGAGAAGACTGTGGCCTGTCTTCTGGTGGAGGAGAAACCCAAAGGTAAAGGAGATGACATGGTTACTAGAGATTTTCTCTCCTCACATCCATCTCCATCAACCACCAAACAGCTTTGTCTTGGCAAATGGAAATATGCTGGCACCATCATCAACATCCTCCCATTCTTTGCCTTTAGTGTTTGCTATAAATGTTAGCATGAATATTTTAACTTAAGGAGAGATAAACTACTTAATGTTTTTTTCATTTATCAAATGTTACAGTTCAATGCTTATGTTTGTCTGCTTTTTTTTTATATTTCTGATGAAACTGTCCATATTCACTATGCTGTACAATTTGTGACAGCATTTAATAGTCACTGCATGCATCCATGTATTTATGTTTACAGTACAGTTTTAAAATGATTAATGACAAAGCTGTAAATGGAAAAGGGAAATGACTGCATGTGAATGCTATCATTATTACATCTAGTTTTGGGTTTCCCACATTTACAGTGCTAATACTAGAGAAGCCACACAACACTGTGGCAGTAGAGGGGGAAATGGTCACTCTGGCCTGCACCGTCTCTGACGCCAAGGCGGCTGTCACCTGGGTCAGAAACAACGTGGCCATCCGAGCCGGTCTCAAGTATGACGTGAAGAACAACGGAGCATTCCACCAGCTTTGTATCCACAACCTGGTGCCCGAGGACTCAGGAACGTACACTTGTGACACTGGAGATGCACAGTGTGATGTCACCTTGACTGTGGAAGGTAAAGAGCGATGCCACCTATATTAAAAAAAAAAAAAAAGATTCAAGAATGTGAAGGGATCGAAATGATCCGCTAAACTATTCTTGAACTTCCGCTACCCGGTCACGCATTATGATGGGTCAGCTAAGATTTTGTCTAAAGAGATGCTTGTCTTGTCATCTCAACTATCTGAGGCCAAACTTGCCGTCTGCACAGCTGATGTCAAACTTTCCCATTTTAAATTCTGACCAGGTGCCCCAGTGTTCTTCCACAAGGAGCTCAAGAACCTGGACGCCTTACAGGGTGAGGATGTTACCTTGCGCTGCGAGCTGTCTAAGCCAGGCGCTCGTGTTGAGTGGAGGAAAGGAGGCATAGTCCTCCAGCCTGGTAAGAAGTGTGAGATGAGGCAGGAAGGGTGCGTTCAAGAGCTTGTTTTACGGAACCTGGAGCCTGATGACAGTGGCTACTACACCTGTGATGCAGGAGACCAGCTCACCACAGCTTCTTTGGCAGTGCAAGGTAGCCTATTTTGATACTGTTTCATTTATCCTCAACTTTTACTAAGGCTGGTTAGTTTAATTCTGACTGTATTCTACAATTAATTCTTACGAGTAGAATAGTAGGTCTGTTTTTAGGAATGGCCTATGTCTTTGTAAACTGGATGTTGGAAAAAGTGACATTTTTGCTGACAATAAGTAAGTTAGAGGCTCAGTGTATGCATATGTGTATTTTTTCACTCAACAGTGAAAGAAGTCTTCATAGTGTGTGGTCTTAAGACCATCGACGTCTTTGTTGGGGAATGGGCAACCTTCTCCTGCCAGCTGTCTGGTAGGGCACCTGGCCAGGTGCAGTGGTGGCTGGATGGCACCTTGCTGGAGAACAGCCCCTTTAGTGAGATAGAGCTGAGCCAAGGCCACATCCACACACTCAGCTTAAAGAACCTGGCCACAGATGACTCTGGCACTGTCACGTTCAAAGCTGGCAGTTTAACGGCAACAGCAAAGCTCTTAGTCAAAGGTATCTCTTTATAAAGACACTCTTTCTCAGCAGCGGACCCTGCAGAATTTTATTTCTACATTTCAAATCTTCTAAATGTAGTATTTGGAGATTATTTTCAATCCAAGCTTGCTTTGTTGTCACTATAATGTGCAATTTGACTAATGTTAATATTTATTATAATTTGTATTTAAATAGTATGCACAGGAAGCTAAAACATACGCAATTACTTCTGTTTGGTATTGATTGGCATTAACCAAATTATATGTTATTTCTGTAGGGTTCCATTAAAACTTTAAAGTTCATGAGTAGATTAATTGTAGATATTTTCACATTTCAGTGCTTCATCATGCATGAGCAGTATTGTTTCTTATTCCATTAATAATAATAATAATAATAATAATAATAATAATAATGCTTTGATACAACCCAAACATACCACTGGGTGCAGCACCACAGCAAAGTTGTATTTGAGTACCAAACAAACCCAGACATTTACAAACCTGCAGTCAGATGTGTTGGTGAAAAGAAATGATCAGCAACTAATTTTCATAAACAAATATTTAGATGCAGTTTATTTCTGCTCCTCCTTTGGATTCTTTGTGAATCTGTCCTATTGCTTTATGTTGGGCTGCAGAAATCAATGATAATCACGATTAATGTTTCTCACTTTTGAGATCACAACTGAACTGATGAACAGTTGTAATCGTTTTGGGAAACAAAGCAGTTTAATAGCTCTTTAACCGTTGCTCGCTCTAATTGTACAAATCTTTTCATAAAAAAAAGGTTTGACATGATATCAGGATGTCTTCTTGAAAACAAATACAATTTAACACCCAGACCTTTTTGTGTGGAGTTGGCATGTTCTCCTCGTACCTGCAGTGGCTTCCTCCCACATTCCAGAGACATGCAGGTTAACTGGTGACTCTAAATTGTGTTTACGTGTGAATGTGAGCGTGAATGGTTGTCTGTCTCTATGTGTCAGCCCTGTGATTGATAGTCAACCTGTCATGACATACTATTACAATGCTGGCCATACAACTTAGATACGTAAACACTCAGTTGTCAACTGTTGTCAACAGAAGATATTCAGGGCTGTTATTGTAGATCACGTGCAGAGCTAATCTGACAAAAATAATCGGTCCACATTCAAACTTTGCACTTAAACACCCATGGCTGTGCTGATTACCTGTCAGCTTAATTTGTCAAGCCTTAATTGTCCCCACCACACGTTTTCCTGACGGCTCGGTCAATCTCTATTGTTGAAGTTGGCAGACCTGGTGCTAACTAAGCTGCTGCTTGTTGACTGATGTCTCTGATGTCTCCCTGCTATTTCGCAATTTCCTGTTCAATGAACCATTGTCCTTTGGTTCGAATAAATGGCCTCTTACATTTCAACCCCTCACAAACCTTTCAAAACAGAATCCACGAAAAATAAATGGGGAAACACACTTGATTTCATCCGCTAGCGTTCCATTGGCTGCATTTGGCCAAGTCTTTTCTTTATAGTGTCACCAAATCAAGGTATAGTATTAAAAAAAAACAAAGGTGCCTACTGGAGACACACTAATGGTAAATGGACCCGTACTTGTATAGCGCTTTTCTAGTCTTTCGACCACTCAAAGTGCTTTAACACTACATTACATCAAAGACTATGCAGTGAAAGTGACCTCCCCTGCAAAACAGATTTGGTATTCACTGCATGCTGGACGCGTCTGTGATTGGGATCCCTTGAGTCACTGTTTAAGATGAGCACTCCTAAACTATCAAGTGGCACTTGTTCAAGTTTATTGGTTGGAGTCAAAAGCATGATCGTGAATATATCGCCATGAATATATTTGTTGAATAAATTATGTTTGTGACGCCAATACATCAATTATTAACTTATTAATATTGTGTCCATCTTTATGATATATTGGCAGGGTCAAAATCAAAACTCGAAACCAATTGGCAGAGGGTTGTGGTGTGACTGTGGGTCAGTGGTTAGAATATCCGACTTTCAGTCAGAGGATTGGTGTTTCAAGCCTCGGCTCCGTTAGTTCATGTTGATGTGTCCAATTGTTTTAAAGTAAGAATAAGAACTTTTCCACAGTGCTGGGCTTTTTGAGACTATTTCGCCTGCTTTATAAAATACCCTTTCACAGGCACACATGAAGCTGGGTACAGAGAGGAAGGGGGGGAATCCATTGAGTTTCGCTGCCCCTTATATTTCAAATCGCACGGCAAACCCATGAACCATTTTCTGAATCAGTCACGTGGTACGGCCGGCTCGCGAGGCTTCGAACGTCACCGCATACGTCATCGAGACAAGCCTCGATACGCACTTCACCAAAATCTACCTGGATTACTCGACACGCGCATCGAAGCCTCGACACGAAAGGACACATCACTAGTGAATAGTGACATTAGGCTTGATTATTGTGATGCTGATATTTGATCCGAGTTTTATTGTACAGCGTTTGTAAAACACTGTTAGTTTTAGAAGTGCTGCTCCACCCATCCATGCAGGCCGGCTGCTGTTAAATACTGATGTTCCATTTGCTGCCACCATCCCATCCCACCAAGCCTTGCCTTTAACCTTCAAGCACTAAAACCTCTAACCTTCCTACACCTAACTTATGAGTTTGGTATTTCTATCCACTTCACCCCCCCTCCTCTCATCAGCTGCCTTGATTGTGATCATTAACTTGAATCTTGATGGTTGGGCTTTTTGACCCCCTATTCATTTTCAGAGCTCATATAAGATAATTCAGTGGACAGTAAAATATATTTTAAGACAGTATCTCACATTTTAATCTATGAGATACGTACCATGGCACGTACAATTTGTACTGGGTTATCCATAAAAATACAATATTATCATATTCTTTTGGGGGTTATAAAGCCCATATGTCATTCGGCATATCCGAATGACCAAGTCCTGACCCTATAACCCATGCCCCCAACCTCAGATCCCACAGTTGAAGTGGTGAGCGAGATGGAGGACCTCCGGGTGCTTAAGAACCAACCGGCTGAGTTCATCTGCCAGTACTCGCGGCCGGTCAAGGCTCAGTGGAAGAAAGACGGGCAGCCGTTGCAGCCTGATGGCCGAAGGGTGTTAGTGGAGCAGGACTGGAATGTGGCACGCTTGTACATTAGCCACGTGTCCGCTGATGATGGGGGCACATACTCCTGTGAGGCAGAGGGGACTTGCGTGGTCGCTTCACTTTACGTGGAAGGTGAGCTTCCCTCCACATGGAAAAAGCACCAGAGTCTCCTCTGCTCCCTTATGTCCCACAGTTACTCTCTGTGGCCACATACACTAATCTGTTGCTGATCATCATAACTTATGTGTCCTTTGTTAACTTCCTAAATATGTCAGTCGTCTTCTTTTTTTTTATCGAGCTTCCTTTTTTCTTTATTCCTTTTCCAATTGTTTTCTCTACAGGCAAACCCATTGACCTTGTCCAGGGCCTGGAGAATGTCGAAACCTTTGATGGCGGCGAAGCGCTGTTTGAGTGTGCCCTCTCTCGTCCCGAGAGCAAAGATTGTCGCTGGCTCCTCGATGGGAAACCAGTTAAGGAGTCCCCTAATGCTGAAATTGTGACATTTGAGAGCGGTCGTCGTCATCTGCTGCTGCTGAAGGAGTTGAGAGTGAAAGACAGCTGCACAGTGACCTTCAAAGCTGGAACAGCATCCACATCTGCCCAACTCTCTGTCAAAGGTGAGTCATCCAAAGGAACACTTCAAGACTTTGAAGTTGAATTCATGGCCTTATTTTTGCCTGAATTATGCATTCCAATATAATGGAATAATCCAATATAATTCATTCTGTCTCTTTTTTTTCTCTCAGGCTGGCAGCTGAATGTTGTGAAGGGTCTGGAGGACAAGGTGGCTGCAGTGGGAGAGAAAGTTGAGTTTTGTGTTGAGCTCACCGAGCCTGTCCCTGTGGCAGAAGTCGCCTGGTACGCCAATGGCGTCGAGATCAAGTCCAGTGACCTCTGGGCTACGAGGGCCGACGGATGTTCTTATCGCCTTGTCCTGAGACGGGCGCCTCTTTTGCCACAGCAGGAAATTACATTTGCTGCAAGAGATGCTCTCTCTTTGGCCAAGCTCACCATTATCAGTAAGTGTTTGAAGAAAGTCATCATTAGTCATTAGTCATTAGTCATTATTCCACCTACTAATGTGTTCCAGTTATGTGCTGTGCGTGGCAACTCCACATGTAAGATGATGGAGAGACAAAACGGAGTATGACAGATAAACATTGCAATCTGTGTAGTTCTCAATTGTTCATTTAAGCATCTAACGCCTGCTTCTTTCTTTCTTTCTTTCTTTCTTTCTTTCTTTCTTAACAGCTGTATCTGATCCTCCAGAGGACCCGGAGGTCGTCAGTAAGACGGAAAAGTCTGTCACCCTCTCTTGGTTCACTCCTTTACATGACGGAGGAAGTCCCATTCTGGGCTACAGGGTGGAGATGCGGCTGACAGACAGTGCCCTGTGGCTTCCGTGTCATTCTGAATCCGTGTGCAACACAGAGATTGTGGTTGAAAATCTTATCCCGGGGAGTGGTTACAGGTTTAGAGTGGCAGCCATCAACAGAGCTGGGGTTGGAGAGCCCTTTGAGTTGCCTCACACTGTGCAGCTTGGTGAGTGGACGTGTGGTTTTTGGTACTTTTTGGCTTTACAGTGTGTTGTTGTGCTTGTATTTACCTAAAATTATACCATTTGTTTTGTTGTCATATTTAGACATCTCCACAGATTTGCAGTTTATTATCGACAGAGTTTAGTAGGTGTTATGCTGTGTGGGTACTGACAGTAGCTTGTATAACAACATAGTAACATTGAAAACTTCACCTTGGTTAAAGGTATAGAGGCAAAGCAGGGAGAGACTGAGACGATGGGGCAACCCAGTCTGCCTCCAGAAGCTGCCGAAGAAGGCGATGTCCATGAACTGTGGGAGGAATCGGCCAAGAAACGGCGCATGAGTCGAGAGCCAACTCTGGACTCCATCACCGAACAACCGGAGGAGGTTGTCGGCGGTCAAAAGAAATCCGGGCAGAAAGATTTGAAGTCTACGGAGAAAGTGGAAATTAAATCGGTCGAGCAAGTGCAGGCCACTGTGTCTAAGAAGCAGACGCCGTCCAAGTTGGTTACCAGCTCTGAGGATGAGTCGGCTCCCGGGGGTTCAACGCTTGTCTCCTACCTCAAGAAGAGCAGCAAGTCTACTGTCACAGCGACCAATGAGACCGAGATGTCTACTGAGAGGTTCTTTGAACATTTCCAGATGGCAGAGAAGAGAACAGTGCAGCATACTCAAGTTGAAACAACCACAATTCAGCAGGCGGATGGAAAACAGGTGCCTGCAGAGGAGACTAACGTCATGGAGATCAGTAAAGAGGATGAGCCTGAGCTCAGAGATGCCGCCATTAAGATTCAAGCTGCCTTCAAGGGCTACAAAGCCCGCAGGGACATGCGACCCGTCTTTAAAGATGCCTTCAAAGACCAGACTAAAGAACCTAATGGCACCATTCATCTCGAATGTGTGGCAGAAGGTAAACCTGATAAGATGCGGTGGCTGAAGGATGGAGAACCACTGCAGGATGGCAAGCACCACCACATTGATATCTATAATGACGGCACTTGCTCACTGGTCATCACTGCCATCGACACAAAGGATACCGGGGTTTACACGTGTGAGGTCACCAACAAGTATGGAGTCACTTCTCACAGTGGTAAGGTCACAGTGGGAACGGAGAGAGAATCATCCGGGCGGCGGCCGCTGACCGTGGGCTACAGTGCCGACAGCGAGCCTGAGAGCTCCTCAGGAAGTGAGATGGATGACTCGCTGAGGCAGGCGAGCAGACGTCTCCGTCGCCTGCTGCGCACACGCCTCCCACCAGACGTTGAGGAAGAGCCGTTTGTCAGTGCAGATGAAGGAGACCTGTGTCATCCAGACCCCCACTCTTACAGAGAGGATGACAGTTACATCTACATTCGATTTGACTCGCGGACGGAGGCCGAGGTGGCCTCCAAGAGGTTCCAGGAGATGTTTACAATCCACGGGGTGCCTGTGGAGACCACCATTTTGGATGCAGGGTTCCTCAAAGTGGAGCTGCGAATTAAAAAGATGGGCTATACTCAAGATGGCACACAGACCCCCACACAAGATAGTCAGCCACCTGCATTTATGGCTGGAGCAGCAGGTATAGAAACGTAGCTGTTCGGATCAACACACAATTTGTATACACTTTCTGAATCATTATTATATTTATTTTAAAACAAGCAAAATCATAAGATATTCATGTATATTTTTTCAAAAATCCTTATTTTGATTCTCTCTTGTTACCCAGCTGCTCCAGTCTTCCTGACAGAGCTACAAACTCAGGATGTTCCCGATGGTTATCCAGTCAGCTTTGACTGCGTTGTGATTGGCAAGCCCACTCCCACCGTTCGCTGGTATAAGGACGGCAAATTTCTTGAGGAGAATGACCATTACATGATCAATGAAGACCAGGAGGGCTGCCACCAACTCATCATCACCACCGTGCTGCCCACTGACATGGGCGTATATCGTTGCACAGCTGAAAACAGCAGCGGCATCGCAACCACTAAGGCTGAACTCAGGGTTGACAGTGAGTAAACATAAATAGCATACACGCATACGCACACACGTTTGTTTTACAAATGCTTGCGAGTACCTTGTCTTGAAACTATATTTCCTCTGACTGAAGGTGAAAGGTTGTTGCATTGTTTAAAAGAGCTGTTGTCTCTGTATTCATATGTTTGTATTTAGTGCTGTTTTTTTTCTTTCTTTCCTTTGTGGGGAAACTGGCCAAATTAACACAATATGACATATTGGGTTAAAATCGTGACATATCAGAATCAGCTTTAATGGCCATGTAAGTTTACACATACATGGAATAAACAAAAACTTAAATTAGCTTCTTAAAAATGCAGTGGTCAAAATAGCTCTACTTTAAAATAAAAATAAAATGTCCTCATTATGAGACTTTGTTACAAAAGCGACCTGTGTTTAATTAATTAAGACCCTAATGTAGACATAGTCTTAAACTCAAAAGACGAGTGATATCACGTGTCGTGGCACACAATGTCCCTGATTTCACGGATCACTGTTTCATGCTGTGTTTCAATCTGTTCCATCAGTGTCGTGCAGCTCCGATTATGACACTGCTGCTGATGCCACTGAGACGTCTTCCTATGTCAGTGCCAAGGGCTACATGTCCAGGTGAATTTACTATGAATGGTGTATTATAGAGTTAAAAAAATAATATATATATATTGAGAAATATATCTTATAATATTAATAAATCCTGAGGTGTGCTGTTCTTCTTGCCTCATCCAGGGAAACTGAGACATTTGAGTCTGTAGCTGAAGATGATCAGCTTCCACAAGTTGTGGAAGAGCTTCGTGACGTTCGCGTCAGTCCAGGTTCCCATATTGCTAAGATGCAGCTCAAATTGAAAGGTAAGTTTAATAACCAGTTGTAATATTTGAGGCAACACATTAACAGATAATTGTAACCGTCTTAAAAAATGATGTCAACCCGCTGAAAAACGCCCCAGACTAAAGATTGTTGTTTCTGAAATCCCGATCGTCTTCCAGGCTTCCCCAAACCCAGAGTATACTGGTTCAAAGATAGCCACCCTCTGCGGTCTTCAGATAGGGTTCTGTTGCTGGCAGAGAGAG
The DNA here is from genome assembly GCF_910589615.1 of Taurulus bubalis. Classification (NCBI taxonomy): domain Eukaryota; kingdom Metazoa; phylum Chordata; class Actinopteri; order Perciformes; family Cottidae; genus Taurulus; species Taurulus bubalis. The sequence goes on along the minus strand of NC_136589.1, from coordinate 38,451,059 downwards.
ACGTTCATGGCGTGCAGATCCTGGAGGTGAAGAAAGAGGACATGGGGGAGTACTCTGCTTACATCAGCAATGCAGCTGGTTCTGCTTACTCCTCCGCCCGCCTGATAGTTCTGAGTATGTATGCAAACACCTGACTTGTTGCCTACGAGTGTACCGTATTTCTAAATGACTTTGATCTCTAATAAATACAGTTTAGATACAGATACAGTAACAACCATATTTTTGCAGATCCAGGGGAGATTATGCCACAAGATAAAAGAGGTAATTTGACATTTATCCAACAAACTAGGCCTGGTTGCTCTAGTTGGTTGTAGTGTACTGTGCTTATGTTTTACACTATATTTTCACAGACCCTAAGGTGCCCCTGGTACCACCCCGCTTCATTGAAAGGTTCAGCAACAGGAAGGTGAAACAAGGAGCCAGCATCACTCTGTCCGTCAAAGTAGAAGGTTTGTTAAATTTACTGCGCGATTGTTTGAGCATCCTTTGAAACCTACAGTAATCTGGGGACATCCAAAAAGCGTAATATTTTATGTTAAACCATCTCAATAACCCCATGTGACTTTTTTAAGGCTCCCCCACTCCTATGGTTTCATGGCTGAAGGAGGAATCAATGGAAGACGTACTGTGGATCAAGCCAGATACCAAGGGATACAAGATCGCAAGCTCGGGACGCCAGCACAGCCTCATCTTGATGGACGTGGGCACAGAATACACTGGCGCCTACACCTGCATTGCCACAAATAGAGCAGGACAGTCCATCTGCACCGCCCACCTCGAGGTTGATGACGGTGAGGAAAGCAAAGTCATGCAGGCACTCTATATAGAAATGATATTGCCTTTGGAATATATTCATAAACTAGAAAGACACTTTGTAGAGTCAAAACGTCTCACAGTTTCTCTCCTGGGTTTGATTGTATATATGTGTTTTTACCTCTCTTCCATAGTACCACAACCAAAGAAGGAGACAAAAGCCTCAGAGTGAGTTTTAAACATGGATGCACAGTGTAATTTATACAGATGCATATGTGAAACAGAAATGTAACATATACTCTCCTCAGGGTTCTTGGAATCACAGTTAGTGCTCCAGAGGAGGAGGCCGGCAGAGCAAAGGGTGAGAGACATATTTTTTGTTATGTATAGTAACAAATGATTTGTAGTAATCAATACTGCAATATTGATGGTGTTCTTTCCTCTTTGTGTGTGCTTTTAAGAGATTAAAATGCCCTACCTCGGTGAAGTAGGTACAGAGGAATTCCTCATGAAACTCACCTCCCAGATCACTGAAATGGTATCAGCAAAGATGACACAAGGTAAGTGTATGTTATGGACCATAGGGTCTCTGCAATTGAGTAATACATTATTTTTATTTTATTTTGCAAGAAGTACTTTCTGCTTTCAACAATTCAGAAAATCTGAATTTACAGTAAAGTAAAGTTACCCTCAACAGTTGATTCATGTGTTTCTACAAACCAAGTTTAGTATAACACGACCATGCTTATTCAAATCTGGTTTAATCCAAAATAAAGCAAGTTTTTTTTTAAATGTTTGACTGCCGGCCCCATGAAGCTTTGACAGCATGCCAGTTGCTTTAAGTAATTGGGATAGCGACACATTTATCCTTCAGTTGTAGAAAAAAATAAAACAGAAAGATGTTTCAGCTCCAGACTGTAAAAGGTAAAACACCTGCATGCTCAACTAACATCCAGCCCTGCTAGGTACCCTTGGTTTAAAGGTGGGATGAAATCCCATATTGTTTTGTTCGGTGTGAAATGATTCATTCTGTCGTCATCATACATTTAGCGAGCTAACTGATCAGATACAATACAGAAGGTCAGAGATAAGCAACCGAGGCCCAAAGCTCCCAAAACGACACAGGTGTTCGTTCCATACTATATCGGGTGATTTAAATGCTGAGGACGCTTTAAATCACCCGGTGTGGCGTGTGTTTGTGTGTGTGAAGGGAATAAAAATCGCTTACTAAATAAGAGGAGTGGTTTTCTGACTCTGCATTATGAAACATGCAAGCTGCTGTAAAAGTCTTTGCTGTTGCTTTCTGCTGACAATGCTGAAAGTATGCAAGTAATCTTAAATCGCTGTCTAGTAAATGTGCTTCTTTGTAGTGTTTTGTTACCGTCAGGAATTCAGTCTAATTATTCAAGAATTGTGAAACGCTGTGTGATGTGAATGCTTTAGCTCTTCAATTCAATTCTTGAATTAGAATTCACCGTCCAATAGATTTGAGGTTGACACCAAACTTGACTTTGGAGAGTTCCTTTCCCGCTCTTCTAGTGCTTGTTTTCCAGCATGTTTGAGCACATGACTTCTCATTGCTTCGTACAGACATAATCTCTTAACCGCCTGTACATCCATCAGTTTAGCTATCCAATCAATACAATTCTCATCCAATCATGAATTTGTTATTCAGACAGCGCACAGAATCTTGAAGTGCTCCAGTGGATGAAATCTTGGCCCAAAGCTACCAGTATGTATCCCAAGTGCATCAGCTTTACAATAATATACATTTTCCCATTGAGTTATAGATACAGGTAACTTGTGGAAACATCTTAACATAACATTTCCTTTTACATACAGAACACAAATATATCTATATATATTATATGTGAAGGTGCAGCCTCAACAGTTTCCTCTTTTCCTGCGTCAGCATTATCATTTCTAAAACGTCTCATTGAAATGGATTTCAAATAGATTTTTTAATAACTATGAAGTCTCGCCAACATATTGTTGGAATACATGCTCACCACCAGACATGTATGTGATGAGCTCAGATAATCTGTGTTATCTGTCCTGTAGCCTTTTCTCGCATGTCGTCACAATACTAACACATGGCAAAGCATTTAGAATGAAATGATTGTTGTGGATTGATTTTTTTCTTCCCTTTACATCACAAAAGTGTAATTATTACGATCTAAAATGTTAAATGAATGATAGGGGTAGTGATTTAAACGTTTAGATGAACTTTACTAAGTAAATAAAGCACCAGCAGATGGCAGCAAACAGTCCGTTTAGTGCTTCAGATGTGACTTTGAGACCCTTAAAGACAAAGTATGACAATCCCTTCCTTTGCCAGAATATCACGTATTCATGGTACATAACAATGACAACTTCAGTTAATTGAATTAGACACGCTCTACTTCTTTGCACAACTGACATGTCTTCCTCTGATCACCTCCCTCCGTCCTTGCTGCCTCAGCTTCCTTGCGTGTACCAGGTGTTGACAGTGATGATGAGACCAAGACCCCGTCTCCATCGCCTCATCACGGTCGCTCTCGTCCTCCCTCTCTCATCGCTGACTCCTCCTCTGAGTCCGATGAGGGGGATGCCAGAGGAGAGGTGAGATGAGTAGAAGTTGTTTAACTCTATACTTCAATGTTTGTTTTGGTCATAGATGTACGGAAAGCAGGCACCACTTCCAAATGTAATCTGGTAAATGCAGCTTTACGTCATACTGGATTTATAAGTATAATGTTATCCCATTTCTTTCAGATGTTTGACATCTATGTGGCAACGGCTGACTACAGCCCCACCTTAGCAAGCAAAGAATCCATCGCTCTAAAGGTGGGGCAGTATGTTGAGGTTTTGGACTCCGCTCATCCCCTCAAATGGTTAGTCCGGACCAAACCCACCAAAACTACGCCATCCCGTCAAGGCTGGGTCTCGCCTGCCTACCTGGACAAGAAACTCAAAGTGCGTCTGAAAACACAACTTTTTATTAACTCATCGTTTTGAGGCCCTGAAATTAATTGTAAAACAAACGTGTATTGTTCCAGCTTTCTGCCGATACGAGTGACCTTCCAGAGACAAATGTGGAGGAGGTGTCTGAGGGTGAATACAAAAGGAAGTTATTGTAAGTTAAGTATTTCTACACTCACTGACAGAATCCTGGAACTAAAGGATGTCTCATAACCAACTATTATTTCGTGTCCCTAGCCAACTCATCCAAGACCTGATAAATGGTGAATCGGAGTTTGTGAAAGAGATCGACTTCTTTACCTCCCATCACCTGAAGCACGCCGACGGCCCTGATGCACCTCCCGATGTCAGCAGCCAGAAGGAAGCTATATTTAGGAACATTGATGATATCAAGTCCTTCCATAGCAAGTGAGCTCACCTCTTGATGACTTAGTCAGCTTAATCAGATATTTTTTGATAAAGAAAGTGAAGAACGTCTGTATTCCACACCCGGAGAACAGACGTGTTAGATTTACAGTAAGATACTCAATGCAATTCCTTCCCCAATAATTTTGTTTTTTAGGGCATTCCTTCCAAAGCTGAACGACTGTGACACAGATGATGATGTCGCCATGTGCTTCCTGAAGAACAAGGAGGGCTTTGAGAAGTACCTCCACTATCTTGTCGGTCAGAGTCTGGCTGAATCCGCTGTCAGTGACAAAGCTGTTCACTGCTTCTTCAAGGTAACAGCGCAACTGTTATTGCGGTACTGTGGGATATGCAGTGTGTCCAAACCTATATTCTGTAACTCTCAATTGAACGTCTGTTACCACACTGTAAAATATATTTTTTTGCCAGCATATTTCTTAATTTACTCTTAGATACTTGTGTTTGATAACTTGTAAGTACATTGTCATAGGGGGGACTGTGAAAGGACTCTGGATATTTGAATTGAATAATCTTCCCTTCGTTGCATCGTAGGAGTACACAGAGAAAGTGCAAGCCAGCGCGGACCCTGCAGACCCTCCAGTGCGCAGCATCAACGCCAGCCTCCAACAACCACTGGAGAGGATTCAGAAGTACAAGGCCGCCCTCAAGGTAACAGCTTTGACTCCCAATATACATGAACCTTTGAGGTTCAGTCATCTGCATTACAGATTACATCGATTGCATGTGTAAAACATTGGGTTTTAGACCCGTGTCTCTGCCACTGCAGTCGTGTTGAAATCTCTTCCCTGACATCTCCAGGAGCTCATCCGCAACAAGGCCAAAAATGGCCAGAACTGCTGCCTGCTGGAAGAAGCTTACGCCATGGTGTCTGCACTGCCTCAGCGCTCTGAGAATACCCACCATGTCTCCATGATTGAGAACTACCCCGCCACACTGGAAGTATTAGGAGAGCCAATGAGACAGGTAGGTGGCGTTGCTGTTTGATACAGTGATTATAGGCATGATTGTGCCTATAATTTTTTTTCCCTCTTTTGAAACTAGGGACCCTTCCAAATGTGGGAAGGGGCTCCAGGAATTAGGACGTCCTCTAGAGGCCACAACCGCCATGTGTTCCTGTTTAAGAACTACTGTATAATCTGCAAACCCAAGAGAGACAGCAACACTGACACACAAGCATATGTTTTTAAGAACATGATGAAGGTAAGACTTTTATCACAATCACAGCTTTATTTTCTGACTCTCTTCTTTATCGTCATCTTTCCAGCTTAATCTGTGTTCTCTGTGTTCCTCGTCCTGTTTGCAGCTGAATAACATTGATGTGAATGAGACAGTGGAGGGTGACGACCGGGCCTTTGAGATCTGGCATGAGCGTGAGGACTCTGTGAGGAAATACACCTTGCAGGCCCGAACGGTTACCATCAAGAACTCGTGGCTGAGAGACTTCAGAGAACTGCAGCAGCGCTACAGCACGCCTGCGTGGAGTGAGTGGGAAAAAAACACACGCACAAAGTCAATTTTTTCTTTTTCTTTCTCGTATCATTCAAAATCTATTTTAATCTCCTGTCACAGGTCCTCCTGACTTTGATGCAATTCTGGCAAACTGCACAGCAGAGCTGGGACAGACTGTGAAGCTGGCCTGCAAAGTCACCGGTGTACCTAAACCAGCTGTCACTTGGTACAAGGGTATGCCATATTTATTTTTGTCATTTTCTCTATTGGACAATAAACTGTACAGACAAATGGGGAGTAATGGTACATTAGACTTAATGACAGACTAACTTAAGGCCTTGTTTACTTGACGGACGTAGATGGACGCCCCGTGGAGGCCGATCCTCATCACATCATCATTGAGGATCCCGATGGTTCCTGCACTCTGATCTTGGATAACATGACAGCCGATGACTCCGGCCAGTACATGTGCTTTGCCACGAGCTCAGCTGGCAATGCCAGCACTCTCGGCAAGATCACTGTTCAGAGTAAGTGGTATACACGTGCGGTGTGATGGCGAATGCTTTAGTTTAGAATTATAAAATATTTCAATAATTAGCCACGCTGTACTTCAGCAAAAAAATTAAACCCCTTTTTGGAATTAATAGATTAATCGATTTTTGTGAAACCAGTTATTCATTTTTACTTTGTAATGTCTTATAGTGCCTCCTCGTTTTGTGAATAAAATGAAGAATGCTATATTTGTTGCTGGGGAGGACACTCGGTTCACCTGCGTCATGCAGAGCGCTCCCAACCCCAAGATCAGGTATGAAATCTGCCCCACATTTTTAGTAAATTCAGAAGGTCCTTTGAGACTTCTGCTTCCCCTCAGTGTTAACCTCCCTTTCTCTTCCCTGTCTGTGTTTTATGATCAAGGTGGTTCAAAGATTGCAGGCTGCTGACCGACCAGGAAAAGTATCAGACCTACAGCGAGCTCCGCAGTGGAGTTCTGGTCTTGGTAATAAAAAACCTGACGGAGAGAGACCTCGGACGCTATGAGTGCGAGGTTGGTCAATGTTAAAAAGTCATACTTGAATCCCAAACTTTGATTTAATTAATATGTATAAGAGGAAAAGTATAAATGTTGACTCGAACACAGTTGATATAAATTAGTAACAATACGTCATCTGTAGGACTCTAAAATATATATTGTCTGCTTTCGCCAGTTGTCCAACCGTCTGGGCAGTACCAAGTGTGCTGCTGATCTAGTCCCACCCTCTGCTGTGGCTCGCACTGCTGAGCAGGCCATCACTATTGAAGGTAGGAGCTCTGACCTGATCCTCACAAGAGGAGGCTCTCTCTAGACTATTTGTATGATATGCATGTACGTTCAGGTTCTGAATAACATTTCTTTTAATGTTGTTAAAGATGCACAATCGTCTCATGCATCCTGTTCTGTAGATGTGACTATTGTTTTGCGCTTAGCTTCATTTGTGTCTGTTAAATGTCATTTATTCTGCTTCCACCCATAGTTACTGAACAGGAGACGAGGATACCAAAGAAAACCATCATCATGTAAGTGTGAACAGGCCTGATACCTGGTCGGACATCAGATTCCTCTGGACATTACACGTTAATTACATCTATAAGAAATGTCACTTAGACTCTAAGAAAGAGCTTTGTTTCTTAACTTTGAGATCATGTGTCACAGTTAAAAATCTTCAAAGATATTTGTTTCAGGATAGATTTCCTCCGCAGTCGCTGGCTTTGTGATACAGATGCATTGAATGTTCTATTTTGGGTCTTGCTGTGTAGATATCGCTTGCTAAACCATGAAACGTACTTAAAGAGGATTTAAAGTTCTTTAGCGCGCGTGTGCGCTCCTCTCCGCGGCCTCTTGTATGCACCGTTGTGTCGTATTTAAAGTCCGAGGATTCTGACACAAGGATGCTGAAAGGATGGGCTGTCTTCACCAGGGTGCTGTCTTCTTTAACCGGCAACTCGGTTCCTGCAGCTCCTCACGCAGCGTTTGTATTGGAATCAAACACCTTCTACTGTGGCAACACGCGATATGCAGTGCAGCGAAATTCATGGTGGCATGTGGGAGGTGCTTACTTGACATCTAACTCAGGATGAGCTTCTCTTATTTAGTTACACAGATCAGTGTCACATGAGCTGTTGGCTTAGCTTTAAACTGCACGCAGACTAATATCTTTTTCCCTATATATAATGTCTGCGTTGTCTCTCTCTCTCTTTACACCAGTGAGGAGACCATAACCACTGTGGTGAAGAACCAACGTATGAGGAGGCACAAGTCCCCCGGCTTTACCATGGCAGGAGCTCACCGCTCGGAGACCTCCACCCCAGAGCCCCCCGCAGCCCGGCCGAGGAGGATGCCCACGGCGAGAAAGAGCACCATCCCAACCCTCTATGTCACTGAACCCGAGGGCGCTGAAGCAAGAGCCGCGGAGAGCAAGTCCAGGTGGATCGAGGTGGAGGAGGTCATTGAGTATAAGGTCAATAAGTCCCCCAGGCTGTCCAGGAGGAGGGGCATCTCACCGGCGGGGTCCGATCGTGCCACCGCTCCCTCCAGAACCAGAAGATCTCCACCAGAAAACCCAAACGCGAACAATTCCAACAACAAGCTGGTGGGGCAGGCGCAGCTGCAGGGAGACATCAGCAGCCAGCCGCTCTCCTGGGAGGAAGAGGAGGGAAGCGTGACCTCTGATTCTGTCTCTGGAGTCACCGGAGAGCCGCACGAGCTCTCGTCTGTCCTCACTCTAGCCGGAGAGGACAGTGAGGACCTGGACGATGATCAAACTGTCATCTTTGAACCTGATGATGATGAAGATGAGGATCATATCTCGCTCGGGAAGCAGGAGCCTAAGATTCTGACTGAGGGCGGACGTGTTTTGACCCTCGAAGACTTGGAGGATTACGTCCCGGAAGAGGGCGAGACCTACGGTTCCTCCAGCACCCACAAGCCTGCCGCGGAAAAGCCCTGCGAGATCTCTGTGCTCCAGAGGGAGATCGGCGGCTCCACGGTGGGACAGCCGGTGCTCCTCAATGTGGGGCGGCCCGTTGTGGTCCCCAGGCAGAGGGGCGGCTTCTTCAGCCGCTTCAGGGAGCATCTCTCCAGCAGCGTTTTCTCACCTGCAGCCCCGCAAGCCAGCGGAGGCCAGTCCCGGACGGAGAGGCACGTCCCGATCCAAGTGAGCCACGCAAAGGTTGAAGTGAAGCCGTCATACTGCTCAGAGGTGCAGAGAGTGGAGGGTGGGCAGCGGAGCTTTAAAACCAAAGTGTCAACTCAGACCTACGGCTATACGTCGGTGGGCAACCCAGTCACGCTTCAAATCAGCGACAACCTTCATCAGAACCAGTAGGAGGAGCAAACCGTTTTTCATTTGGGACGACAAACCCTCTTAGTCTTAAATGGGGACATTTCTATTTGCGTGAGTGAAGCATCATGACCTGAAGTATCTTTACTGCATTTGACGAACCATTCCGAACCCCAAAAAAAGCTCAATCTCTGAGTTTTCTTCTAGAAGAATGGTTTATGTCAGATGGTGTCTCTAGACTGGGCGAGTTGGAAACTGTAGGTATTAAATATGTGACTGTAAGTTTGTTTCAGTCACAAACGGCTTTGTTACAACTGATAAATGACTAATGCAGTATGTGTTGTACAATACACATGGTGGACAGAGAGGAAAAGGAAATTGAGGATTGACATTTTACTGATGAACTATTTTGTCTGTTTTTAAGTGGAATTACATTTTTTTTTAGCATCTTGTTCCACTTAAATACACCTTCTCAAAATCATGAACCTTGACTCACTAATATTAACTGATCCAGCCCTTATCCTTAGTGATGACTATTGCTATATACACAAACGAATAATTACACAGTATATTTAGATCGATATATTTTTTGGGATTTTACTTTTGTACCTGCTCACTAATGTCTCCTTTTGCAGTGCTTTAGCTTCCTGGAGCAGCAAATGTTGGAGTTGGTGAGGTCATGTCTACAACGCGTTTCTAGTTCAATGTTAAGTCAATTTAAAATATGCAACACTGAACGATTAACAGCAGAACTTTGGAGACCGTTGTGGTCTATCGGCTTTTTAAAGTTTAATCAAAGATGTGCTTTGTGTTTGGCAAAGTGAAACATTAGTTCTTCTTTTGGCGTTTGTTGGCGAGCAGCTTTTACAAATACGGCATTTCTACACGCAGCAAATCATTTGGAAGGTGAACCAGTTTCACACCATTTGACTGCAAGTGTCATTTATTGTGAAGTTTGTACCATTAATTGAATGTTACACTTTTTCTTTTTTTTTGACATTTGTGTCTAGTAATGTAGTGCAATCACCTGTGAATTCAGTGCATCACAGGGCCATATGTAAGCAAAAGATATTTAGATTAGTGACTGCATGTGTTTATCGAGCGTAACCAGATCTCTAATCTTGTGCAAATACTTGAGCTCACAGAATTTACTACCTTTTTAATTTAAAAAAAGTGACTAGAAAACAGAACTTGCCCCTTTTTAAAGATGTGTGGTGTTGTTTTTAAAAGGTCTTTAAGTCAGTTACAAGGATCATGTGATGTATTAACATTAACACACTAATAGATTGTAATTGCTTGTCCTGTATGTGTGTAGTTTTTGCAAATATGTTTTGAGTTCTCAGTTCTAATAAATAGTTGTACTGCAAATAATAAGTATGGCCAGTTTCTTTCACAATTCTTACTTACAGCACAAATACGTCATTTAAAAAAAAAAAAATACGTTGAATAAAATAGTTCAGTGCAACTTTTGTGTCAGCATTTTTTAAACATCGTCCCTGACTTGTGAAGAAGAAGCTCTTGACATGACATCACCCCCTGACGCTCGACAAAGTTTCATATATTACCCTTTACACTGGTTGTACAAGAATATGTAGTGAAACGCTTGACCTCCAATTCCTTTAATTGCACCATAACATACATACACAATAACACAATCTATAAATAACAGCCAAATAACAAAGAGTTGAAGAGGGTGAGTATGTATGATGGAGAGCAGGATTGTGAGTCTATTGCTGACTGCGTTACAATCAATGTTAATAGTGTAGTAAGTTAAAATAGCAATGAGGTCTTAAATAAATGAAACGGGTCTTAGAAAGTTAGTCAATTTAACTTCAGGATTCCTGTGTATACCTCTAGTAAAAGACATTCTCTCAGCATACAAGTTAAAAAGAGATCTGTGTGCTTAACTCTAAGCGATAAAAAGAGAGAAAATTGCAAAACCCCTTCTTTAGTAAGGAATCAAAACAGTCCACTGAATTACTACTGAACAGGGAAAGCTGCAAAATGATAGTTACACAATATAAAAGTTTTACAAAATGTAAAAAAAAAAAAAAAACACCCTCCAAAAAAAAAAGACAATTTATGATCTATTGTTTCTTCATTTTAAGCCACATTTCCTATCTCTATTATGGGATTTAATCTCACGGTTATCCAGCCAAACATCCTGATAATGAACTTCTGTCGAAATTTACACAAAACCCGTCAAAGAAAAGCTTTTACCAGCACTGGAATGACTTGCATGTGCCCCGTGAACATAAACGGCCACCATGTTGTAACGCTGAAGTTTAGGCCGGTTAACCTCCTGAACTAAATGTGTGCAGCGGTCCGTCTGTACATCCATCAATCAACACAACACAAGAGCAGCGTAACGCTCTGCCACTAACCAAGATATCTAGAAACCAGCTTTATCGACAACCTGGAAAGACATGAGTCGCGTTTGTCAGTTTGTGTTAGTTCAGGTTGGTGCAGTAAACCCAGTAAACCCAGTAAACCCAGTCCAACAGTCCAGCATGACATACCAGTCACATATTAAGTAAACATTATTGGAGTACCTTCTCTTCATACAAGGGAAAACAACAACATGGAAAATGGAGTAAAATAAAAAGAAAAAAAGGATTTATTGATATCTTTTGTTAATAACTACCTCTAAAGAAAATATAAAACCTATGTATTTGTGAATCCGCTACGGTATGTTTGTCGGAGTTTCACAAACCACCACCTGAGGGAATGTTCACGACTGGAATGGAGGTCTGTGGGGTTGATTTGTTGTGTGTGAGGAGTGGATTGGCGGGACTAAAAAGGTGTCTGGATGCTGCCGTCTCCTACGAAGACATGTTGACTTTCTTGACCTTATTGATTTCCTAGAGGAAAGGGAGAGAGAAAAAATATATTTTTAATAATGCAACCCATACAGGTAGGTGCCTTTCGGAAAAACAAAAAGGGCAAAAGTGTAAGGAAAGGATTAAACTTCGCGTTCATCTGCTCTATTCGGTCTCGCCTCTAATTTCTTCGTTCATCGTTGTGGATTTGTCTGTATTTCGTGAACAGCTTAAAAAGAAAGAAAAAAAAAAGGCTATGGCTGCACCCGAATGCCATCTGACGTCTAACCCTAACCACTTTTCCTTAACCTCTGTGGAAAACGTCACGCGGTCAAGGAAAGATGGGAAGGAGAATTCATGAGGAGTTAGGAAAAGATAACCGCGGACCGGGGTGTTCAGCAAATCCAACTCCACTCTCACTAAGCGACGTAGTTATGACACTACAATGTTCCAAAGATGGACTACAAAAAAGCGCATCTTAAATACTTTGTCCGTCTTCTTACAGTGTTGCGTCATGCAGACGATTTAAACTTTTCCCATTTGTAAGAGACAGATTGTGTTTTTCTTCTTTAAAAAGTCAGTCTCCCTTAAACTGAATTGTATCAACCAAAAAACATATTCAATCAGTGTGCAAAAGGAACCAAACAAGTATTTGTTGCTCAAGTCGGTGGCCTAAAGCAGAGTTTTAATGTGTGTTGATCATCTAATGTAAAAGGACAATAGACACCCACCTCAAGAAGAGCCTGCTTTAACCTCCCATAGGCGTCCTCCAAATTATCATTGACAATAAGGACATCAAAAAGGCCAGGTTCTTTACCTAGAAGGACATAGAATTATGGTTAGACTCGTATTTGTACTTTATGAAATTTCATGTTTGCGAACAAACAAATACTTACCCAACTCCATGTCCACCTGAGCTGCTTTCAAACGCTTCTGGAGGCTCTCCTCCGACTCGGTTTTTCTGTCTCTCAGACGTTTTTCCTGAAACGAAAAACATTCATCCAAAACCTGCATGACAAAATAAACTGTGGCCCACAGCAAACAGAAAGTCACGCCCGGGAACGCCTCTCCAGCCAGACAACAGAGACGCATCGGTTCAACGAAGGGCATTTCCTTCTGTGCTCACCAGGACGGCCATGGACGGCGGCTGGATGGAGACGTAGAGCGGCTGGAGGTCGGTCCCTTTGATGTTCCTCACACCCTGCATGTCAATGTCCAGTATACAGATGAGGTTCTTGGCCTGGACGTCTTGCACGGCAGCTTTACTCGTCCCGTAAAGGTTCCCCGAAAACTCTGCGCTCTCTATGAAGTCGCCGCCTTCAATCGCTGCCTGCATCACCTCCCGTGTGACGTAGTGGTAATCTGGAAACCCCCAAAAAAGAGAGACTCAAAAACTGTGATTTTCTGCTACGGTGGTCATGAAGGAGGAGGAACGAGTTGTACCTTTGCCGTTTTCTTCTCCGGGCCGAGGCTTTCTGGTCGTATCTGAGGGTTGAGAAGACATTTATGTCATAGTCTGAGCTTTATTTCAGTCTGGAGATGAAACAATTGATCGATGAATCCATCAGGCGATCGACGGATAACACGACTGGGCTGCAACCAAGCGTATTTTCACTGTTGATTCATCTGCATTTCTTTTTTATTAATCTTTTAATCATTTGGTGCATTAAATGTGGGAAAATAGTGGAAAAAATGTAAATATAAAATCAAGAAAATAATCAGCAGAACAGTTGCACCCTCATTAACAGCTGCTTTAGTTGTATGCATGACATTAAATATGACTGAATACATCATCTACGCCTCATGGAAAACTTCAATGACTTACAGATTGGCGATACTGATCAATGAGAAGCCGTGTGGTTGGTGAGAAAGGGAATGTGCTTTAGCATAGAGCCAGAAAGCTTTAAATAAGCAACCTTTTAAATTACAAGACATCCAGTCTGTGGCATTTGGGTATTTTCGGAGTGTTAATCCAAAGTCTTTGTCTCACTCTTTGTATCATTTTGGAAAAGAAGGTCCTCCCAAAGGACGAATAAAAAACTGTATCCAGAGGGGTATACTTACGGGAAACACTGAAGCCGAAGACGCTGTCGTATTCCTTCATGAGCTTCTTCAACAGTGTGCTCTTCCCCGCTCCGGACGGGCCGCTAAACACCACAGGCCTGGGTCCAGCCATAGCTTTAAAAGGGGAGAGGAGAGGAGAGTTCAGTAAAGGAAACAAGTGGGTGAGGCTGGAGCGGTGACACGCATCCACCGGAAATATATAGCATGAGTCACCACAGGACCGAAAAATCCGGTTTGGATTTTACGCCAAAGGAAACTAAATGATGAGACCAAAACATCCCCACAAGGGCAAGAGCAAAGGCAATCAACGGGTTGGAAGCCGCAAGTTCCCCATGGTGCAGGTGCTCACTAATTGGAGAGCCCTTCTCGGCTGGTAGTGACAGGGAGGGGGGAAGGGGGGGGGAAACAGAAGAGGTTAAGACTCACAAGAGGATAAGAGGAAGAACTACTTTTTTTAATTAGATACATGGGTTCATTTTTCGATTAAACAGCCACAACTTTAAAGTTTAAACTCCCTTTAGCCAAATTATGCAGCAATCCAATCACTAACAAACCTGTAAATCTAGTTATTGTAGTACACGTCTTTGCAAAACAGGTACTTCAACATCTTACCGTTTCTATGTTGCAATAAAGACATGAGTCGCGTTTGTCGGTTTGTGTTAGTTCAGGTTAGTGGTTGAGTAGCTTACGTTCGGGGGTAACCTACTCAAGTAAAGAATAAAGTGAGGCCGGCAGTTTCCCACCTTACCTTTCATCAACAGAGCTCGAACAGACGGTGAAGTCAAGTGAACACGGAGGGTGACAAGTCGATTGTGTGCGAGGGTGGGAGGGAGGAGAGAAAGAGAAAGAGAATGGGCGGGGCCGAGTGAACAACCTCGTAGAATTCATCATTTATATATGGTCAGTAGATTTATCCAGTAAGATCTGATATTATAGTAAAGACCTGTAGGTGTGTTTTATTGATATACTCCAAAGGCTGAGACAACCCTCCATTTCTTATCAGTAATGTATGTGTTTGTTGAAGGCCGTCTGACAGATGGGAGCATCTTCCCAACAGATATTAGCAACAGGAAGCCAGCTCGAGCTGCTAAAAGAACTACAGTGAAAAACTAAACTCAATCATTATGTTTCTTTTTGTTATAGGCATATTACTTACTCACACAGGGTGGCAATTAGTCAGAAAATGAGGAATTCCGTATGACACATTCGCCTAATAAATCTTTAAAAGCAAAAAACTAAAGTCTCCGAAATCTTTTTATAGCCAAAGATCCCAGCATATGGGGCTTCTCGTCTCCAAGCAAACCAGATGGAGCCGGGTTGCGAATGACAGAGAGCCATTGTCCGATGCCTCTTGAATGCCTCCTGTAAGAGGCAACACGGCTAATTAAAGATGCAGGAGGTCCTATCCTATAGAGTCCTGTCCTGAAGTGGGTATCAACCTCAACGAAAACAACAACCCTCCACCACCACCACGGGATCTTCCAATTGTAATCCATGCAGCTAGGACTGCGACATAAACTCCAACACCAACAAGAAACAACCTTTTGTACTCGACATGACAGGAAATGAAGAACTGCAAGTTGTCAACCCTCCACAATGACACTTATTGGAAGCTGCACTTTAACCATGTGCACTAAATCCCATGTGATTGATATTTGCCTTAAACTCAATTTAAATCACGTGAAATCCATCCGGTCTCAGTGGTCTGATGGAGTCTTCATGGTGCTGAAACAATAACTCGATCAACAAATTTATCAGCAACTACTTTACAAGCAAAGAAATGCTCACATTTCATGTTTCCACAATCTCACATTGACTGCGCGTATTTTTCTTTAATGTATTGAATATCTTTGGTATGCATTGTTGGTTGGACAAAATGAGCTATTTTAATATGTCACCTCAGGTTTTGGGGAATTGTGATGCTATTTTCCGCGGCACCGTACTGCCAAAAAACTATTTGCCCATTCATAGGAGAAAGAAATAAACAGTTGACAGACTCACTGGTGAGGAAAATAATGATTTGTTGCAGCCGTAGAAAGTACAATATACAGTATGTAACGTCAAACCAGCAGTTTTGTTAGTTCAATTTGCCAAGAAGCGTAAGTGGACACACGCTCAACCAGTTCAATGGTCCTTATTCAGTCTAGTGCTGTGGTCTCTTCCTTACATTTTTATTTTTTGTAATATTCTATTGTCTATCCAAATACAGCATACATGAACTGCCAAGTAGCACTTTGCTTGTTCTATTATTATAGAGTGAGTGTTATAAGAACTTGTGGATTTCATCCTGGTCCCTATATTCCACAAGTGTTGCCAGAATTTGAACTCTTCAGACGTCTCCTTCTCCAAATGTAGGTGAAGTTGTGCCAGAAACATCCACTTCATTTAGAAAATTGTGTCTACATTTTCTCACAGATAAAAACAACAACTCTCAGCCACTTTGTAAAGTGCAATTTGACTCACGCTATAAAAGCGGTAACATTTTCAGATTTGCATGGAAATGCAAACTAGAGCAGCATTTCCTGTAGAAAGTGTGTGCGGTTGATTTGTGCATAGATACGATGTGTGATGCTTCATACAATCACATGTAGCCAAAAATAATTGAGCTCAAAAGTATTGACAGGGTTCACTATGCAGGAGTGAATGGGGGCTTTAAAAACAGCTCAGCATTACGTTTTACAACATTATGGTGCATCACTCAGCATAATGAGCGAATGTACATTTGGATTTATAAATAAGTGGCATGTGTATTTGCACAAAAGCTGAGATACAAACAACATATATGTATGGGATTGTTTTAAAGTGATTAACACATTAGAACAGTCATCACTGATTGCTCCAGCGTTGCATCAGCTCAACTTAACAACCATCTTCTTCCTCTGCAACAATCTGACTCCTCTCACGCCAAAGGAAATTAAATGGCAGTACTGGCTCCAGTGATGATGGCAGACAATACAAACAAGATACAACAAGAGACAGAGGAGATATCGTCCCTCCTACCTGACAATAGCCTGGAAAAATATCTCGTGTACATCGGGAGTTACGTTAGTCCCAGATTTTAGGTCCGTCTCCGGGTGATTTTCTCCCTCTTCTGTACTATGTCATACAGTCTATGGTCTTGGCTTGTGAGAGCCATTAAAGAAAATTGCGTTGCCTACGTCATCACTAAGGGTCAAAACATCGACACGTTGCGTTTGCGGGAATCGGGAATCCTCAGGATAAAACATAACTGTGGAGTGGTATTATCATTAGGTTAGCCTAAAAAGCATATGCGATACAAAAGCAGCTAATAAAGCTATATATAATTCATTGGTTACTGCAGTTTCCACGTTAAGGTTAAGACAATGCGCATTATTGTGACTGTAGATATGAATTAGGCCGTGATTTTAACGTTAGCTATACTAATATAACTTAGGTTCACTTGAGCGCGGTTTTATCCAACTATTCCCCTCGCGCTCTGCACATATTTCTGAGAAATAACTGGCTGAATTAATTCACGCTTTCAAGGGTGTTTAAGTAAACACTGACGCAAATAAACACGTTGTTCCGAGCAACAAAAGGGAAGTCAATTTACCACGAAAGTACCCGGATGAGTGGAAAGCCGAGGGCCGATCGCACCCAGCTCGCTCGTGCGCCAACGTGTACTAAAGTCAGCTGGTTGAGCTAACGGCGCGCCGCGTCTCCTCTTAAAGTCTCCAAAAGTAAACATGTTTGGTTCCTCGAGGTCTGGAGGGGTCCGAGGAGGCCAGGACCAGTTCAACTGGGACGACGTGAAACTTGATAAACACAGAGAAAACTATCTTGGTAAGGTTTTAATCAATTAAGTTGGCAGCCAAGTTCGCTAACCAGATAGCTAGTTAGCTAACTAGCTACACTTGCTAATCGGTGTTTGCTAACTTGGAGTATCATGAGCAGATGTTTTTTTTAATCACAGTTTAAACTACACGCCGTGGCTTTCGGTAATCCACGTGCTGCTTACCGTACCTTTCGTTGTGACGTCCCTCATTACACGGTGTCTGGCTGCTCGGTGTTAGTCCCGTTTCCCACTCTACGGACGGCAGGTCCTAGTTGTCATCGCTCCCCTAATCTGAGCACACAGACACGTAGCCTCTGTGCTATCTGACCCCACACTGCTGGCAACATGTCAGCAAACCAAACAAGACCTACGTAGCGCTAGCACGCGCCACAGCTGTTACAATAAATAGACGAAGTAGACTCAATTTGTTGAGAAAATGGCATTAATTTTGGCACATAGAGTCGCGTAAACACACGATATGGGTACATTTGAAGAGGCGTATCACAGATGATGCTGTCTCATCGACAGCATATCTTTTTTTAAATGATGGTGAGATCATCAGATGATTCTGTGGAGAGGATGCAACCCAAAATGTGTATTCTCCTAAGTGACTTGTTGTCAAAGTTCTTCATTCATGTGTTCCATCATAGGGAAGAATCTGTTAATTCGTGCTGTTTCACTGAGTTTGGATGGTCAAGTCACTACCTACAAACAACCATCATCATTATAAAGCTGCAATGATCAGTTATCTATTCTATTTTTAAATGTTTTTGCACAGTTTTTATTGTTTATTGTTGTGCACCTTTTCACCAAATAAAATTCCTTGTATGTGTAATGTATTTAAACAATTATTATTTCTGATTGCAGACTGTTTTGACAATCAATTGAACATTCAAGCTGTACATTACAGTAGAATTAACTTTCTCAACTCTTCCGTCTTGTGACCAGGGAACTCTTTAATGGCACCAGTCGGTCGATGGCAAAAAGGCAAGGATCTGTCGTGGTACTCGAGAGATAAAAAAGGCGAACCTTTGACCAAAGAGGATGAACTTGCTGCTGTCAAAGCTGCAGAGCACGAGGCCCTGATGGCGGCCC
The DNA here is from genome assembly GCF_910589615.1 of Taurulus bubalis. NCBI lineage: Eukaryota > Metazoa > Chordata > Actinopteri > Perciformes > Cottidae > Taurulus > Taurulus bubalis. Next base: position 38,432,376 of record NC_136589.1, on the reverse strand, counting down.
TGTACGTATACCTTCCGAGAAGATAAATGGTTGACGAATGCTAACGTGGGTCAACAAACACGATCAATTGATTTTTTTTTTTTCTTCTCCATTCTCTATTTAGAGGGCACAGGAATGTAAAAAGGAAACCAACTGGCCTGACCAAAGAGGTATGCCACTGTGTTTGCTACTTCTTTCACTGAAAATCTTTAATTTGCCTCAATACAAAATTCCAATGTTCCAATTGAAACCAGGACCTTGCAGATGTTTACCGGAGGGAAGAGGTGGATGGTGAAGAGAGAGATGTGGACCGTGTCTCAGGCTTGGGAAGCTCCAGGTACTTTTTTTTTTTTTTTTACATTTTTTAGAAAATTGTGAATTGGATTGTTGTTGAATCTCATCGTCACATGTAAACACATTATTTCAGAAATTGAAGCATTCGCCACTTTTGGGGGGGTTTCAGTCCATTAAAGGGCCGACTTGTTAATACTCGTACGGCCTTTCTATCCATCTTGAAAACAGTGTTTGTTTTCGGATAAATGGCCACATCGGTCCCTGCTTTCACCGTGTTCTATATTTGTCCTGTTGTTAAAACTTATTAAATTGCTCCTCTTGACGTCCAAGTGGCAGGAGAGCATTTCTCTTAATGCGCTCTGATTGTGAAGTGCTGGATTATAAATGAGTGTTTTCATCCACAGTGCAGGCTCAAGGAAAATGGTGCTCTCCCAAAAGGAAAAGGAGGCAGCTAAAATAGGCTTGCCTATTTTTACAGTAAGTTCCTCGACGAAATGTCACAGAACATTTTAGGATGACGACTCTGTAAAATTAAGATGTTTATTATGTAAGTGCAAAGCAGTTTTATGGACGAAAAACAGGCCTTTTTAAATATCGGTTGCGGGACTTACAGAGTTGAGCGTTTTTAGGAGTTTCTTTCATTGGATCTACAACTTGATGCAAAGGTTATGTAAATGCTTTCTTCACAGCACCACAAATCAGAAGGTTGTCCAGAAACCCGATCATCAAAGACATCTCAGAGTGTAGAAACGGTGGATATGGAACAACAACGGTGAGTGTGCTTTTTATATTAGATGAGACCTAAGATAACTAAATGAACACCTATATTACATTTTATACAGCGTTCTACTGGACAAAATGTCCAGCCTGTTTTCCATGTTCAAGTCAATAATATTCATCTTTGCAACTTTTTTTGTTTGTTTTCTTTACGCTGTAGGCACGAGGTCAAGAAGAAGAAGAAAGAGAAAAAGAGCAAAAAGGAGAAAAAGAAGAAGGAAAAGAAGAAGAAAAGGCAAAGGAGAGACTCGTCCTCTTCGGAGTCAGATAACGTAAAAAGGTTGGTTTATTACTCCATACAGAGCTGTTAGTCATTAACCATCCCCTAAGGGGGGTCAAAATACCAGAAATGCAAAAGTAGGGCTTAATAACATCATGTATTTAAAAGAACACCTCCAAAAAACTATATTTAATTATTACAGGCTATTATTTTGGCATTATTATTATTTATCCAAAGGTTGCATTAAATAGTGACATTGTGTTTTCTTTTGGCAAATTACATTGCATATTCATACATAAATCATTTACCAGCACTAGAGGGCACCAATGCACTGTCCTACACATCATCGCGTGTGTGTGTGTGTGTGTGTGTGTGTGTGTGTGTGTGTGTGTGTGTGTGTGTGTGTGTGTGTGTGTGTGTGTGTGTGTGTGTGTGTGTGTGTGTGTGTGTGCGCGCGCGCATACATGCAATTTGACTCCGGTTACACATTGCTCTCGTCGTACATATGATATACTTGAAGCATTACCTTTTTTAAATTTAGAGCGCATGTTCATGAATAAATATGCTGGTGAGAGAGAGGAGCCAAAATATAACATCAGCACATGATGGTAGTGTACAGAATGAATGATGCATTAATGATCTGTCCAAACAATAGCCAGTAGATTAACTCACAGCTGTCATGAGGTGTTTTCTGTGGTTGTCACTAAGCAGCTACCCGAGCCACCGCAGCCCAGTCATTGATTGTTTGTTTCCTTTTGCTCTATAGGCAGAGAAAGGACCACCATCATCATAATCCATCATACCACAGTCAGAGTGGAGCCAGACCCTATGACAGCCATTCAAGGGGGGGAGCAAAGGCCGAGCGACAGTCCCACCACCCCGACCCCCACCATCGGCCGCAGCGGCATGACACAGACTCCTCGGATGGGGGGTCTCCTGTCCCCCGTAACCCTGTCAGCCACAAGACGGCCCCTGCTGGTGGCACACAAAGCCACAGGCGGCGCCACGACACAGACGACTGATGCCCCCCACCCCTCAATTCCAAGACTCCCAATACGGACAGAACGCTCTAGGGCGGCTTGACTGGCCCCCGAAGACCCCATTTTACCCCGAACAGCCAAAAGGGACTGTAGATGGAGAAAGGTCGCTGTGTCTGACTCGCAGGCTTTGGCCTTCATGTTCCTTCATCCAATAAGTTGGTCAATTGGTCACGGGACACTGATGTCTTTTGTGTTATTTTGGGTTGTTTGACAGAGTATGCTTTTTTTCCCTCTTTTTTTTTTTTAATACATTTTGTGATTTCAAATATTTCCTGATAGTCATAGGTTTTTGATTAGTTTTTTTGTCAAATACACTGCAAGATGAGATATTTTGCAAATCAAACAATTATCTTGTATTACAATGTCTGGCCCTGGGAACTATTTCTGTTTTGCAAAACTTAGAGAATTAACTTGCGGAATAAATATATATCCCGTCTTTTCTTGTGTGCTATAAGATTTTTCCTATTTAAATTACTTTCCTGACTCCATGTTTATGATAACTTAAGTAAAAGAGCTATAAAAAAAAAGCGGATATAGATTGAGTTGTCTTTCTTTTACATACAAACGTTTCTATTTCAAAAATTATCGCACATTTGGCAGCTTTTCTGTAAAAGCGGAAACTTCTGACGGTAGTGGAAAGTTGTCATCAGCACAGCAATGTTTACATAATTTATCAGTATGACAGAAATTATTTCTTCAAGATATAGTTCATTGCAGCTGCCTCTTGAAAGATTAAGCCTACGCTTGAAAAGAGCCGAGCTAATTAGTTTCTTTTTGGGCCTTGTACCTGTCCCGCAGCTCCCCTGTGCCTCTTGCACTACTCAGCAGCTGCAATTCTCTTTTCTCAATCACGCCAGCGCTCCTTAATCCCTCACTTTTTCTAGGTTCGGCTCCCTGACTTGTGCGATACCATTGGAATGCTCCCCACTGGTCATAATAGAGTGTAGTGTTTGCATTTGCCTTGAATTGGTCTGAAAGAGGGTATTCTGCTGGCTGGCACCTGGGGGGGTGCACTTAAAAAAAAAAAAGGAAAAAAAGAGCAAGGCATTCATAAAGAAGAGTGCAAAAACCCAGGCTGGTCCTTTTTATATGGCCGAGTACCGTTAGGCTGCCACACACAAACCAAGCTGACGGAGCAGCAGGAGAGGAGCCCACACAAAGCAGCCCTCTGAGGGACCCAAGACTCCGGCTCCCTCCCCTTCCACCACCATGCTTTCCTGCCATGTTTTATAGGCTTGGCTGCATTATCCATAGCAGCCTAATCAACCTGCAAGAATGCCGTCCTAGATTGCCGCCCCTACACAATGTGAAACAGGGCGTGCTCTCCGCATTACTGCTTCAACCCAAACATTGGGTTGCTTTACATCACCTCGAGGCATCGCATTTCTCTCTGGGTCAAAGGGTGACGGCCCCAACAGGCTGCCATGACTCTGTTTTTTGGGGGGGTTGTTACATTTTTAGTATCGTTTCCTCAAGGGTATTATTAGTATTATGTCTGGGATGCAACAAACGGTTGTTTTATTAATCACTTCCAAGGAAATGTCAGATAATTGTTTAAAGTTAGTGACAAAGCATTAATAATTTTGTCCGCAGAACAGACAGGAAAATGTAATTCCTATGAAATGATTTCACCGAAACAATTTTCAAAAATATTATGAAATGAATGAGGGTAGAATTCCACTTAGCATCCGGCTCACTAGAGAGCTTGCGCAGAACAATCGTTAGTGTTATTAGTATCACCTGTGTCATCCCCGGGACTATTTTTCGGACTATTTCTTTATTTTATTTCTTCTTACCAGTCACTCCCCTGCACACTTCATATTTAAACACTCATGCCACTTAACATACACTTACATTAACGTTATCCATTTGTCTGAGCACTTTAACTTATACTTAATTTAATACCCATTGCACTGTTGATTGTGGTTTGTCTCGTCTAACGTCTCATGTCTAATGTATGCACCTTCAGCCTAGAAAAAAAATCCTCGTGTGTGTAAACATTCCTGGCAAATAAACGGTTTCTAAATCTGATTCTGATCACCTGTGCTAAGTCGAGATGTCTGAAGAGCATTTTATTAGAAGCAAAAATGCAAATGTTCCATGTAAAATTGCAAAATGCTACAAAGTATAGACATAATTACACACCATAACATTCAGCAGTTTTATTGCATAGAGTGTAAAAATGGAAATCAGTTGCAGAAAAAAAAAAAATTATCCAGTCACTTTAATTACAGTGCTTTTTCCTCACAAAACAAAGATATTTACATAAAAAACACACACACACACTTAAGTAAGAGATTAACATAGTTCTCACAATTTTAGTCAGTTATAAATCAAAACTGTTTGATGCACCATCAAGACATGTACAGAGCAATAAAGCAACACCCACACCTTTTCAAAAAGCTTAAAAACAAAAAGGCCACACGTGTCTCTGATGAGAACGCGCATGTTTGGCTTCTCATTTACCCCAAACGCCATGTGCTGCAAAGGAACAAATACCGGCACGACGTTAACCATGTAGCTGAGACTGATTTCGTATCGCCACCAAAACGGCATTTCTCAGACTTAGATAACTAAATATAAAGAAAAAATTGAATTGTGAGAGCCTTAAGTGAAGACAGAAGGGCCATTGTAGTGTGCAACTTCTTTAGTTACAATTACCGAACACAGTACACAGAAGTTACAGGATAGGGCTGTTGAAATAATGGTTCCTGTGCAGCCTAATGATGTAAACACTCAGTGAATATGCATGACCCTAAAGACCAACAGACCATATGATGCGGTTTTGCTAACAAGTATATTGCAAAGGCAGCACATGATAAACCTGAGACTCAAAAATACAAAAACTCAACGCCGTCTCAACATACTGCCTTTCAAACAACCAGGAAGCAGGTAGACGTGAGATTGTTGCAGCATTTCTCCATTCGACTTACTGTATAACAAAGGCTGGTAAGTGTTCACAGACACGAGTTTTCAACTTGGAAAAAAGGAGAGCCAGTACAAAGAGGCCTGTGTTTACTGAATGGTAATTTGGGGGGGCCTGGTACATGCAGTCACTTGTTAAAGTAACCACAGTGGATGCAAGTAGTGCTTCAGTGTTTAAGTCAGTTTTTTATTATTAAAAGCCCCTCACCCACTACAGTACATGTGACCAGATAATAAGTCATCAGATTGCATTGAGGTCCTGTGCTATCGTGCTGGTAAATTCTTATTCCTCACCTCCCTTTTCTTATTCAATGCACACATGGCTGCCCCTCAGCCCGAAAGAGAAATAACCACAACAGGATTTGTAGAGTGCAATAAGCTGCCCCATTATCAAATATATTTACAGTTACATAAAATAATAAAACCTGACAGCTTTCCAAGAATGGATCATCCCCACCACTGGCCTGTATGTTTATGACAATAACTGCTGAGGTAAGGGCAACTTCCACTACTTCTTTTTTGGAGAGGATAACTCGGTTTTGCAAAACTTTAAGAGTAAAGAACATGGTCTGAGATTGAGTGGATAGACGATTATTAATGTTTTTTGAGCTGATTAGACAACCAATCCAGTCCTTCGTACAGGCCGTCCCCAGTGGTGGCACAGGTCGCCTGGATGTACCAATTTCTCTGGCGTAGGCTGTGAAGACCCAACTTGTCTGTGAGTTCTGCTGCATTCATAGCATTTGGGAGGTCCTAGGAACAATAAAACAAAACAGTAAAGCCAACATGAGCACAACAGGAAAGACTTGCAGAAAACTAGTTATGATATACAATTCACTAGCATGACTTACTTGTTTGTTGGCAAACACTAATAGCACGGCATCACGCAACTCATCCTCTGACAACATTCTTGCGAGCTCTTCGCGAGCCTCCTTACATCGCTCTCTGTCGTTGCTGTCCACAACAAATATGAGACCTAGAACAAGAGCAAACGGGGACCAAGTGACTAAGTGTGTGACGTGTCCAGTGTCTTTTAAATGCAATGCAAATTTAGTGAATATAATAAAACCCCTAACAAAGTGACAGATGCAAGTACAACAAATGTCAAAAAGTAATACGTACCCTGTGTATTCTGGAAGTAATGACGCCAAAGCGGTCGAATTTTGTCTTGACCACCAACATCCCATACTGTGAAACTGATGTTCCTGTATTCCACAGTCTCTACATTGAAACCTGAAGAAGATAAAAAGAAAAGTTGACATTTAGAATAAACTTGAAGTTTTCATTTAACAGTAAAAAGTAGTAAGTATTAACAACAAAACATATGACATCCTTATTTTACAATGTTTGAGTTACCTATTGTGGGAATGGTAGTCACAATCTCTCCAAGTTTCAGTTTGTACAGAATAGTTGTCTTTCCAGCTGCATCCAACCCCACCATAAGGATCCTCATCTCCTTCTTCCCAAACAAATTAGCAAAGAGTTGTGAAAACACATTCCCCATGGCGACTGGTGATGGAGACCTACTTTAGCTGAAAAAAAAAAAAAAATCTAAAGAGAAAACAGATAAATTAAGTATGAGCGTATGGCTAATAATCAATCATAATTTGAAGTAAGGCATACAGTATTTGTCAATTAATCAATTGGGCATTGGTTTAAAACAATCTGCAATAACCTAGTTCCAGCTTCTCAAACGCAAGAAGTCACTGCCTAAATGTATCTAGTGCGTTATTACTTGTGCAGCTGCTGCAGGATATTCAAACTTCAGTATTTCCACATGATTGCACCAATAAAGCATTTTGCAATATTTTAACGATTACGTGTTTAAGTAACTGGTGTTAAATGGCTGCTTATATGTGTTGGAAACCAGTAAAATGTGGTCGTATGGCCTCCACGGACAGGGAGGCACACGTTTACCCAAAACAAACTTTAATATTTTAAAAAGGAAGGGCAACTTGCTCATTTCCTGTTTCAACACATGAACAACAATCAACGTTTCAAATGTGAGGGGACACATTTCCTCAAATAGACTCCAATCTCGTTTACTCGTTGTAATGAAAAACTACAAGCACGCACGCACACGCACACACGCACACACACACACACACACACACACACCTATGGGTTATCTTCCTATTTGCAGCAGCTTTCGCAACTACGTCAGTTAACTGGGTCGCCTAAGAAAACTGAAACACCGGAAATGAAACATCTCCTCGTTAGTTTTCTATATTTGTGTACAAAACAACGCGTCCCGACTACACGAATCGGGGTACTTGAATCTTGGGCACAATTTCAGACGGATCGCAAAAATGCATTTGCTTGAGGCTAATCAGGGAGCAAAGAGGTCACAGACAGGACTGAAGCAACGTTACACGTGTTGGACGAACTTACATGTCAAGACCTCGACAATTATGTCAATTTACGACCCACGGCGGCTCACGGGAGGATTTTGACATGTATCTTGCCATTGTGCGATGCAAAAGCTGTCCGACTAACCTACGTAAACAAACCACGCTAGCTTGTTACGCTACGATGCTAACACTAATCCGACCAGTTACTATCGTCGACAACTTTATTAAAAAAAACTACTTACCGAACATGCAACTATAGTTATTTAACTTGTCCGTGTCAACTTAATACAGAAGGTATGCGGAAACAGGCTACAAAGTGACGTGATAACCGGGTATATTCAGATAAATTAGCTAGCATTCGCGGTGAAGTTAGCTCTCAGAAGCTAGTCACAGTTTCTTCTCTTTACATCGTGAACATCGTCATCGCGGTCACGGAGACGATTTCTCTTAAAGAGGTACGGCTTTGTATCCGGTTACATTTCACAAAAATGTAAATTGGGTTCATAAAAGATTCTCTGACCCACTTACTTACACAGGTGATGTTTGCTTCCTTCTTAAAGGCGTTTCCTTCCTCCGGAAAATGGCGACAATTTGACACGTCAGAGATTCCGGTCCAACAAAACTTCCGTCAAAGTGGAAGATGTCGCCCCCTGTGGTCGGGGGGAGAACTATTTATTGGGTAATACATGCCATATATACATATACTCATATATGGCATGTATTAACTCTGTATAATCACTAAGTGGCTTTTGTGCTGTTGTGCAATAAACAACGTTGCATTTGTAAGCATTTATTTACACTATCTTCATACATATTTATATGTATTTGTCAACAATTATAACTGATTAATAACACAGTACAATAACTTGGCTGTAATCCTATAATGATATGTGATTACACACATCAACAAATCCTTACAGTGTATTATAACACATTTATTGTTTATACACATCATTCACAGACATATTTAAAACTGTTTTCTAAACTCAAGATGGCATCTTGAGCTTAAAAGTTCATACTTGATCTGAGGAATAATGGTTTGATAAAAAATATGATCATTTTACTCTCAGTCCAACTAGTAGACTTTTTTTCCCAGAGCTAACAGGGTGCGTTGTAGTTATTTTATGTACAATATGGTAAGTTATAGTGTGTCATAAGCAATGTATTTATATATCTGTATACAGCTTATCAATTTTAAATTGGGGGTAATATTATTGAACCTATTCTCATTTAAATGATCAACAATATATGATTTAACCACCAATATTGTAAATGAGCAATAACATTAACTGACTGGCATCTCCTCAGCCATATACCAATTAATTCAGGAAGTTTGGACATTTTATGTTTATTTTTTAAACTTTCTGACTCATAAACATATATTCACTGAATAGTCTATCGTACAATATGATTTATTTTACAACCCAAGGTAATTTGCAACACTCGACCTAAGATGGGCGACATTGTGAAAAAGAATATATAAATGTGTTCCACATGCAAACAAATTAATTCAAATTTCAATAAATATATCATGGAGAGCGGTTGCATACAATTAAAAAACTTCTTATATGTGGTTTGTGCAGAATTAAATAGATGACATGTATCTGAGGTCATAAGAGGAGTTTCTGACTTGAAACAGCATATACTATTGTGTCTAGACTCAAGATAATGTTAATAGAGAGGACATTTCTTATTGCCAATGGAGCATCCTGATGATGACCTCCGGTCTGTTATATTGGACTATTTAAATTAATTAAAATCTATAGAGGTATTTGTTTTCAAACTATGCTACTTCCACTTCCTTTTGATCCTCAACCAGGTCATTAAGGACAAGTCTATCCATGCTATTGTTGGGCCAGTTGAATTTTAACCAGGGTCAACTATGCCTGCTACCCCCAGCAGAGGGGGCAGCAGGAGGGTGGAAGGGCAGGACAGAGCCACAGGAGGGGAGAAGGGTCTATAGTTGGTGATGGACCACACAGGGAAGGCTCATAAAGTCTCACTCTGCAACCATAATTTGTGGTTTTGCACTGCCATCGCTTTCAGCATATTTTCACAGCAACTGCTGTCTGTTAAATGTGTGCGTGGAGGGTGTTTACTGAGAAGCATTGTTTATATTCTGAAACAAAATCTATTCAAAGTAACAAAAACACATGACAGACAGTTTATCAGTTCTATAAAAAGTTGCATTTACACACAACGTTTCTGACTACAAAGTCGTACTTTGTGAATGAAACATTTGCAAAAGTTTATGCAGTACTGACAAGTTTGGAAAGTCACATTTGCACAACAAAGAATGTTGCCATATTTGGTACCCCCGAGGAGGCTGTTAGAAGGACAAAGTAATGTTATCACCGTTGCCTCTAATTGCCCGTCATCAAATTTTCCACTTGTGAAAAAATTGCTCACCGTCCTCAAACACATCCTGGCTGCGGGAATTAACGTCATTACTGAAATTGGAAAAGATCAAACTGGCTGCCTGTCACTTTGACACAATGCAATCCATCCCACTGGACTTGAGTTGGAAGTATGACTGAAGGTAACTGTGGACTGTTGGCTGGGGGGGTGTATGCACGCATTCAGCAGTGTGTATTTAAGTACCTTAAGTGGGTAAATATGTGTTGAGATGTTAGATGTGTTACTATCTAAAAAGAAAAAGAAAAACATCTGTAATACTGTATCAATTATGTGCAGTTTTAAAATAAAATATCAAAACTATCATTTCACTCTCAATATTGCACTATCATTTTGGATGATCTAGAGCAAACACATGTTCTAAATAGTGATATTTAATGCCATGTCAAGTTGCTGCCTGTTTATCATCTTAAAAACACTGGAACTGTTTAGCATCTTTACTTTTAGATGAGTGACTGCTTAATACAACAACCAAACAACATGACAAGCACAGGCCAAGGACTTCAACACTGCACTGTGAACTGTAGTTGCTCAATGCAAAATATGACACAGACTGGCTTTAAAATACAGTTTAACTAGACACGAACTAAACTGTGGCAATAAGCTGTTGTTTGATTTGGTGATCCTCCACACAGCTGAAAAAAGTCGAACCCCCATCCTCCTCTGTGCACCGAGTCAGAGCGCAGGTGCAGACACCAGAGATGAGGGGGGAACACATGCAATGAAAGCTGTCAAAACACAATTTTACAACTTCTGTATCTTCTTCTTAAGCAAATTCATAAATCTGGACCGGCGATAATCCCGTTGCGGAAATATTATACCCTTGTCGATGGATTGGCATTGTTGTTTTCTGACATTTTGAATTGAAAGACTATCATTTTGAGATTTACAAATCTATTCAATAGCAGCAGTACTAACATAAACTTTTGAACCCTTTATTGGGTTTAAATAATCTTAATATGCATTCATAACGTACCATGTAGTGAGCCGAAGGTACAGTAAAGATCCTAGGGGTTTGCTAAATCCACCTCTCCGTGCTCCACAGGCAAACACAGCGGTAATATCCATTTGAAGGGTTCCCCTCCTTCATCGTTTCTCCTTTTCGGCTTCATATCTCACTAGTTACTGACAGTTGTGATGTGGACTAGAAATAGGACAGTAGGGCGTGTATATATCACCCCCTCAAAGCACACACACAAACACACAAACAAATTCTGATGGGCCCCACTTGTGTTAAAGCTTTGACACATTTTCTTCCACACATGGGCTCTCTCTCTCTTTCTCTTTTTTTTGGAATCCCTTCTTTATTTGTATCAGATGTTTCCCCTGAACACATATTCCCATCTGGGAGTTCAAGGCTACAGAGGCTACAGCCACAGTGCCAGACTTTCAATGTAGCCTAAAATTCGCTTGGAGTAAATTTCTGGGCAATGCATACCGACTACATCATCACCTGAGAGGCGTTAGCCAAGTCACAGAGTCAGTCATGCCTAAATCAAAGTACATTTAAGGCTGATGAGGCAGAGTGTGATGCTTGTCTGCAGTTTATGAATGGAAGCGGGCTGCCAAGGAGCCAAACAGGCTTCTCAGTAGGAAGTGGTATAAGGATCTCAGTAGGGGCCTTACTCCCCTCTGAGACGAGGCCTTGCGAGGATACAAACGCTCAGTAAAGGGCTTGGGAACGCTGATCTGATGTGCCTGTGTGTGTGTGTGTGTGCCTGTGTGTGTGTGACGGAGACAGAGGGAGATAATGTGTGTGTATGCGTAAAAGTGTGCGTAAAACAGAGTTGTGTTATCTGCAGTTTTGTGAGCCTTCAAATCCTGACATATAAATGTGTTCAAAGAACTTCTTTTGGATTTGGAGTTTGTGTAAACGGTGTGGTGGGGGTTTCAATAATCATAATATTCATGATAATAGATGCACATTATGAAATGGCCCACAGGCAACCAATAGACTGCTGTGTGAATCGTACAAAGGAGCCGGTTTGGGCTAAGCAGTGCTGGAACTCGGATGGACAGGCATGGGATGCCTCCCTCTGCGTCTCATGTCCTGGATTATAGGTCGGGCAAAATCCCAAAGGAGGTGTGAAGCAGGAAACAAACCAAACAGTATTACAACGACCAGCATCGTTGCCATGAGAGGATCCATGCTGGCTTCTTCCATTGGCAACAAGTGCCAATGGGCACCCTACCCCACGCCTCTCACAGTAGGGGGCGCTACAGAGAGCGACAGGCCGGGGCAAAAGGATAAATGTGCACCGGTGTCGGCTGCCAATCACCTTTGTATGGTGATTGTCGGCAGCCTGAAAAGGTCGTTAAGGGGATTTACATAACATTTTGCACTCCGCCCCGGGTACATGAGGAAATATTCGATTCCATATTGAGTCATTACCTCATGAAGATTGTTCTTGTGTATTTTGACAGCAGTTTATGGAAACAAAGGCAACAAGATGAAAGGCAATGTATGAAATGCATACAAGTAAAAATGGTAAATTCGTCACGCATTATGTGTTTTTCTTGGATTAATCAAATCTTTCCAAAAACCTACTTGTGCTGTACAAATGTCTTCATCCTTGATGCCATAAATGATCTTGTTTTTAGTATTTTGCTGTGTTTTGATTCAAATTTGGGCTAATTGTGCTACTGTAGCGCATGTATGCATGAATGTAATTCAAATATTGGTATTAAGCTAACTCCTCCAATGACAGTTGGTCTAGTATATGTGGGAGCCATTGGGGTTGATAGGAGATGTCCCGGGACATCCGTGACGTGATGGTTGGGACAAACTCTTCAAGGACGCACTTCCTCGGAAAGGACATGGGGTCCTCTGGCGTGGGAGGGGGAAATAAGAATGGGAATCGCTGGCTTGCAGGAAGTGGGTGTACTGGCAAGGTACACATAGAAAGCGTCATTCATGCCAGGGAACTGGATTTCCTGGTGAAGGATGACTTGGTTGGACGTGAGGTTACCATGGTCCATTTCTTCAAATTCTCAGCACCCTTTATATGACCTATATTTAACGGAATGGTTCACCTTCTAGGAACCCGAGGGACATTTTGACTGATGTAATATTTGAGGCTGCGTCTGCTCTTTGAAACTCGCTTCAAGCATCCACATGGGCTATGACGAGCCATTGCAAGATGAAACAACAGTGAGGATAAAAGTATTTCTTTGAAAGACTTTTTTTGTTTCCCTCAGTGGGTTGGTTTGAAGTTGATTCATGTTTGCTGTGTATACAGATTTTTAAGGGTTGTCCCACCCCTGTTCCCAGTTTTAAATCCAGCTATATCCCATTGGAGGAGGCATCGAAGATTAAAGCGTGAACCTGTTGCACCTTGGGATAGATAATTGGTTGGAATGCACAGCATGTCGAAGCAGGGCCTCGACGACCAGCCAGCACCAACCAAAACCTGTGGCATCAAAACCAGGTTGGTGTCCAGATTTGGCATTATTCTCTTGTCATGTTGATTCCAAATGATTTGTAACATAGTCTCATCTTATTCCGACAGCATTCAGGCATCTGTGACATTGACAGGCTGATTGTAAGTGGCCCTTTGGGCCCTTTACAGAGGCCTCATGGTGACAGGCCTAACATGCTCTCAAGGTGGTCCAGGTACGGTGTTTTTTGTATTGCTACTGACAACTGATCTCTTTTGCTTATGTAAGGCCGCCAAAGATAATCCTTAAGTAATTGAATAATGAATTTGTAGGCATTTTGAACATTAAAGACAAGAGTGTGCGCCGCAGGCCAGAAAACGTCATGGCAGTTTGGACAATTGATAATTCCTCCTTAACATCATTGGTTTACTCCAAAGATGTTATCAACCTATCATATTGTTGGTCATTGGTTTGATAGGGAGGGCTCATTTGTATGTGTGTGTGTGTGTGTGTGTGTGTGTGTGTGTGTGTGTGTGCTTGCTGTGTGTGTTGCTTGACGGCGCACCTGTCTGCCTTGAGGCCGGAAAGACTACAGCCTCTCATTGCTGGCTAGAACTCGTGTGGTAATGCATTAGAGGGCTTGTCATTGTACTTTATTGAAGGCCTCTGACAAGCTATTTGACACCCCTGACAGGGTCAGAGGTGTCAACCTGCTCAGACTGACAGGGAGATGGACACATAAGGGCAAATTAGGTTGCTACCTGAGTCAATTGCAGGTTGTAGCCCAAGGGCACTTTGGTGCTCCGCCAATAAAGCCCGTACGTAGTCACGTTTGATGCATAGACAGACAACAGGGGAAGTGTATTATCACTATTTAGCATTTAAACCACTTAGATCATTTCTGTATTTTTCCTCTTTGTGAAATGTCCACAGCAATATGAAAAGTACACGTGGGAAACAAACTGGAAATGGTTCTAAATCGAAATAAAGGAATAGTTAGCGCATTATGTCACAATAATTTAACATATTGACTACACTTGCATGTAAAGATGGGATCGTAAGGACCACAAAACAGCGAACAATTTAGCTGAAACGGCACAGGATGGAAATAATGGCACAATGAATTCTAAAGTCTCAAATCCGTGTTAAGACCCTCCATCTTTCAAACTAAACTGGATCACACCAAGAATCTCCTAGCCCTTTATCCTGTTTAGATCCTCTAATCCCTCAGCCATTTTCTATTCTTTCTCTTTTTCTCATTTCAAATGGCAACTGTTGGGTTGTCCGGCATTGGAACGTTGAGAATTTGTCCTCTGAGTGAAAGGAAAGTAACTATATTGAAGAAAGGAAGAACAGCTTGACAGAGCCGAGAATGCTACGGATCTCTTTAAGTCCCATAATGAGATGTTTTCTCTGCTCGGAGCTTGTATTGACATGGAGACTAATGATTTCCACAAAGTGATAGATTGGGAGAGTAATGCGCTGGGCTGGGAAAGACAACACAAAGTGATTTAATTCGTAGAGTAGCCAAGATACTCAGTGCCCCTCTTTATATGGGATGTGAAGAGCCTTTATGACATCACTTCTCTGGAGCAGACACACGCAGACGCAGTATTACAGAGTTTGCACCTTCATAACGAATGGGAAACTAATGAACTACAAATTTAAAAGCAAACATGTCTTTCTTGATCACTAACAAACAGGTTTAATACAGAAACACAGTTCTATTCACTCAAATACTGCAAAAGATTTGAAAAAAATGACGGTCGTGCAGTCCAAGACCTTCCAATTAGGTACTAATGTTATCTATATTAACCCTTCGCCGCTTCCCTGACTTAGCTTTATTTGGGGAAGGGCAAGGGGGTTGGGGTTGCCTCAATAAAAGGAGCACTAAAAAGCAATTACAGTGCTGTGAAGAATGGGACTTGTCAGTAATTTGCTGTCTAAAACCGTGGAGATTGCAGGTCTGGGGCCGATTGGAATTCTGAGCCTGGAGTGCAGTGTGGGAAAAGCAGTGGGAAGGCAAGCACCACCCTTTGTGAGATAATTACTGGAACTACCAGAGGCCAGCGCCAGTCCCTGCTAATGATAACCCCACTCCTCTCCCCTGCTAGTCACCTTGTAATTGATACACCCAATCTCACTCACTCAGGACATGTCCACAATAATGCGGATGAATTTGGACATGCATCTTTTTTCCCCATCCATCTACACTAAGCTGATGTTTTTCCAACCACCAAGAATGAAACTTTTGAAACAGGTGTAAAACAAAAACAAGTCTGAATACAAAGATTAAGGTTATATTTTGATTAAAGCATTTACCAATTTGGTTTGCATGAAACCAAATTCTTCCAAATGTACATGTGTTGTTTGCTAGTTGAGCTACTGAAATCAAATCGGAGTAGAATAGGAATGGAGGGTGAGAGTATTTATTGATTTACATATAGGTTTTGTTACTTGCAGTATTGAATGCAACAAGAAATCATTTCTACTTCTAAGAAACAAAGGGACGCAAAAACGGATCTGTTTATTGTAAGAGATGGTTCCAGAAATTACGTTTTCACAAGAATACACTAAGAATACGTTTAGATGTACATGGGTTGTATTGAGTTGTTGAATACATGTAACTGACTGACTGAAAATACCATAAATATATTCAATGTTTAAGTTGACATTTTCGAATAAATTTGAAAAAGTTTGATATTCACAATGAAGTTCAGATCTTTACTTCCTCTACTTTAATATGTCCTTTGATGACAGGTAAAGGCATATCAAAGAATGATTTCACTGACATTCATAAATGCTGACTGCGTTCTGACCTGACGCAGCTCCAGGGAGATAGGTGAGGCAGAGGGACCGCTCTGCCTCACCTATCTCCCTGTCCCTATCTGCAGCAGCCTGATGTTCGGCTCATTTTCCACAACAAGTGTAGCGATAATGTGTGGTGGAATTAGCATGCTAGCTAACTAGCCCGCTCTCAGTTAGCTAGCTAGTTTGTTCCACCGTGCTTTCCTGCTACACTGGTTACAGAAAATAAGCCAAAGAAAGTTGTCACTCATCTGGCGATAGCAATGTGCATCGTAACGTTACTACTCCCCTGCTGGTTTTAGTCCTTGCTGAATAATATAATTTCAGTGAGTCCGTGACTTGCCGTAAGTGGGTCTATTTTTTACAGATTTCTCCAGGATGATTTTCTCCAATAGCAACAAACACAAGTAGGATCCTCTTCTCCACAAGTGAATTCACAATCTCAGTCTTTGCATGTATACAATAGCAGTACTATAAATATGAAATTAGACCCCACCGGAGAGATGAGAGAAAGTGGATATAAATATTTGTAAAACTGATACAACTGCTTCTGAAAATGCACATGTGCTCATCCTACCTGCTGAACCGCTTTGAGCTACAAAGAGGTGAAAGGGTGACTAATGAGTGATCATGTCTGCCTCCTCCTCCTCCCCACCACAACCCTGGACTGCATTGATCTGGAGGATGACCCCTTGTTAACCTTGAGGCTTGCAAACCACCACCGCCACGAGCAGACACATCATACAGCAACATACCTGAACACAAACACTCTTCCTCAAACTGAAGAGCCTGAGCAGTCAGTGTGATAATCACATGCGCACACATGCATGTGCAAACGCACCTGTAGACTGTGTAGTGCAGTAGTATGTCTCCCTCGCTCCTCCCCTTGTTATCTCCCCCAGTTTGACTAATGTTCTCTTGTAAGTACAGGGGTGGCAAAATTCCTTTGTTTGCTTCAACAATACAAACAGACACTTCAAAAGGGGATAAGGCTGCTTTACAGGTGCTACATCTCTTCTGATGATGGCTGCTCTCTTTAGAAATCTTGCAGATAACCCATCATCCTCATTCATGGCAGGTGACATACTTCACACGTTACCCTCCCTGGCTGTAAAAGGGAAAATGTAATGCCATGATTGCGACAGATGTTAAGATGTTTCCACGGAGCCATCAGAGAACGGGTTGTTTTGTGTGCATTGAGTAAAAGAGTATTTTATCTGTCTACTGTATCTAATGTTTGTCCAAAAGTGGCAAAAGAGTGATTTGTATTGTGTGATAAACAACACATTGGTGGATCTTAAGTTAGAATTTAGTGGCGGATAAAGTGTTTAAGTGTTGGATAAAGGTGTGAGTGCTGTCAGGATCTATTTATTTAGAAAATAGAAGTGAGAAATATCACTTACAAGCCATATATAAAACAAGACTGATAAGGCAAAAAATAAAGGCATTTTAAGGGGGATTAATTTGCAATATTTGAATTTGTAAAACAAGTAATTACATACAACAAAAATATATTTACTTTTAATAATCTTCCAATCCGGATGGTCCAATGTGTTAAATGTGTTGAAGACATAGCGAATCCCAGTAATCTAATTTCAGACAGAACAGATAGACATCAAAAGATTGGCTTCAAAGTCAGTTACATAATGAAATGCCCACACACTGCACTTCCCCTCTGTAGTTCAGTTTTGGCCCATCACCTTTGGTGTGTGTGAGGCTATAAACAAGAACAGCTTTGTGAATCACATTCTTTAAAGCTGAGTCTGAGCTGTAGTGTTAGGCATTAAAGCAGCTGAGTCTCTCTGATATATCGCCGTTTGAAAAAACCTTTTCAAACATTTGCACACAGATAAAACCTCAAATTCTACATTTTCAGTATCAAAACCAAGTTTGCATGTTTGTTCCTGGGTTTGTTCTGTTCGTAACATCAAAAGGCCTCAGGAAGAGTGAAACAGAAAGCTGGCTGTAACCGAGGTGTGACTTCTGTGGGAGTATTTGCATCGTGTCATTCGAGTGTGGGCCTTTGCACCACTCTACTGTATATATGTCGCTTCGGTCTGCCCCACAACAACGTGGCTTTATTGAAATGCATGCGGTGCTCTCTTGAGAATGTCAGGGTGAAACTCGGGACATAAAAAAAAAGAGGCGACTGATTGCAATTAGGCCCATTGTCTCCCATTTATATGGTTATTGGGTGGTGCCTCTTGCAGTCTGGTCGCGTCAAAGTTCTCACAGTCAAGATGCCATCTCAGTCATTGGAGCCACCGTGGCCGCCTCTGGCAACTATCTGCTAACAATGTTCCTCTCACTTGGGTGACAAAGCTCCTAGGTGGGTCTGGTCTGAAGGGAAGGGCCCATTTCCTTCTGCCGAAAGACAGCGTTGCTGCGGGGCCGGAGTTTCTGTCCATCCTGTGATCTGTTTCATGTTTTGCACTTGTTTACTCCCATTCAGATGGTGTGAAAAGTGTCAAAGGTCGAGGTGTGGAATGAGCCGCCGACAGCCTCCCAGTCACTAAACCAAACCTGAACCTGGCTGGCTCCCAGGAGTTCATATACAACAGTCTTCAATGAGTCTTTATTCATTTCCCATCATGAGGCAGGGTTTAAATGCCATAGCATTTTTATGAATGTCTGGGAAAATGAGTATACCCAAGTAATGAGTTTCAGTCGGACAAACTGT
Source organism: Taurulus bubalis (assembly GCF_910589615.1). NCBI lineage: Eukaryota > Metazoa > Chordata > Actinopteri > Perciformes > Cottidae > Taurulus > Taurulus bubalis. Next base: position 38,413,509 of record NC_136589.1, on the reverse strand, counting down.
GAAAGACGGCTTAAAATATAGTTTGATGTGGGGGTGGGCGGACTATTGAATCCACATGAATGAGAACGGAAGGGTATCACTTTTTGTGGTGCTTCCACTCTGGAGGGGGTGTGTATCAATCTTTCTGTGAGATAATGGGGTTAGATAGCAGTGAGACCTGGCCTCTGGTGGTGACATTGTTGCACGGCTCAAAGACTATCAGGGGTCCAGCGGCTGAGCCGGAGCACTGGTGGGCTCTATTCACATCCAACCCCTAATCTATCTCGAGATCAGGTCTTTCTCTCCAACAAAGCTCCATCTTTTTCTTAACTCTCATCACTGACATTTTTTCTCTCTCTGGTATTATTGTTTCTCCAAAAAGCACAGCTGGCCTCTGCAGTCTCTCAAAGAAATCAAATTATTAGTCCAGCTTTATTTTCTTCTTCTTTCTGACAAATCCATAGGCCGTGTTTGGGCACCGTGGCAGAAAGCCTATTAGTCCTAATGACTGACAGCTTGTACATATTCTAAGTGTGTGACTCTGATTAGAGGCTTCATTCATTCAGGTGTCCGCATTATCTATGATAGGTTGCTAGGTGTCTGATAGGTGTCTTCATAATGAGGCTTACCTGCATGACTGCCACTGAAAAGGGTTCTGACTCTGTTGACCAGCCAGAAGAGTGGTTAGAAGATATGTTTTTGTTTGTTGAGGATTACCTCCTGTTTTAGTCAGCTGAATCAGGACTCATCGCAACATGTTCCTTATCTAAACATCAGGTAGTAAAGTGTTAAACAATTCTGCTGCATGAATTGTATATAATAAACACCTGAGATCTGCAACAAATCATGAAAACTTGACATAGGTATTGCATTATTATACTATAATACTATAGCTCTACGCCATTATTACTTTTTGCTAATACTACACTGTTCAGGGGCTCCTGGACAAATCAGCTTTGGGGTTCTCGCGACCATCACATCACCACAACCGGTTACCGTTACTTTACTCTCTTCTGAAGCCCATGGCAGTCTCCCATTCATAATTCCATTCCAATACAAAATCGTCTCATTAAGGTGGTTATGACACACCTTGTATATTTCATTTTATTTTACCCTGCAACATGCAACACAAACTATTAGCGCATTTCAAGAAAACTAGCCAACGAGCGCATCACTTCCACCCAAAATCACCCAAAGATAAATCAAAGGGAAAATAGATTTTTTTTAATATTATTACTTCCTTCATAACCAGCTCATGCTATGTCATGACTTGACAAAAAACAGTTTTCTTTTTCTTGTTTAAAAGAGTGTGTTTTCATTGTCAAGTGGCTGAATAATGTTACCTACTTGTTTCACACTGCGCTATCCTCTTCAGATTCATGTGCTACATGTATGTACACATGTCATATGTATGGTAATGGTGACTGTGTTTAGGAGCCTTCCCTCAGGTCAGCCCGTAGAGGTCAAAGCCATGCACTGAACTGAATTTGGCTGTGTATTTTTTTGACACTTCACAAAAATGCACAAAATAATGTATCACATGTTAAGTTCAGTCACAGATAATAAAACATGTTTGGTTGTTTATGTTGCTTTATTTTGGTGTTACAGAGTTAACTTTAGAAATCTACTACAGGCTGTGAGACAAACAATACCTGTGTGCAGTCAGTGAAAAAACAGATGAGGTAAAAATGCTACAGCGTTACAATTCACAACACTGTTTAAAAAATATGTATTTCTGCAAATATATACTTTTACTCACTAATATGTACATAGCATGAAATAAATAATTATAAAAAAAACATCAAATTTTAGAAATCTATAAAAACGCAAAAAACTAGTTTGTACAAAACTTTGGATTTTAAGACTTGACAAAAAATTAGAACATAAGCAAATTGTCCACACAAGCAATCAATCACATATAAAGTGTACAGTAATACATGCAAGATAACAGTTCTCATACTCGGTTGCTGTGTAATTTATTAAGATGACATAAAATGTGAAACTGGTCATGGCTGCTTATTAATATTTTCAGTCCGGTTGAAAAGTAATTATGGGTGGAAAATTATAGCCTACTATACATGCCTGAGATATTACATTGGTTGTAAACAATAATGCATCAGTGACTTTATAGTCAAGGCTATCTGTGAAATGGCACACTCACCTTTTTATAAAAATGATGTTACTTTTCTCAGATTTCAGTAGTTTTTCACTTTCCAAATAAATAAATACTGTGTTGTATTTTTACTCAAATTAAGGGAGAGCAACATTCATCATTTTGCCCTGATGCTTAACATGACTACAAAACCACAGGCAACTAAAAGAACATAAACTCTATTTTGGTCTATTTGGTTAAAATGGGATTTACTGTATGCAAGAATTAGTCAAAACTTCACATTTTTTTCCTCCAAACTACATATAATAGATTTCTTTCACAGAAAGAATCAATACATGCAAGAATATACATATAACATAAATGGACAAAGTATGTAAGGACCTAAACCCACACACTTACACAAACACGCACACGCACACGCACACACGCACACACACACACACACACACACACACACACACACACACACACACACACACACACACACACACACACACACACACACACACTTTACTTAGCAGCATTAAAATAAGGGAAGTATTGATAGTTTCAGTGATGCTGCTCATGGTTTAGTTTCGGGAACAAGAAGCCACAGCTGATAAACATCTCATGCACAGGTTTTGGTCATCATTTTATCACAACTGCGAATTATACTGCATTATACAGAGCTTATATGATTTACAGTTTGCGGTTTGTTTGCCGTTTGTGTTTTTATGGGTGAACAGAATTGACCTCTATTTCATCAAATATCATAATAAAATAATTTCACGTGTGTTTAAATGAAACAAAAATATAGTGGGAATATCCCTTTTATAAATAACAACTTTCCCAACACCCAGTCACATGAGACATTGCTAATACTGATAAAAACAAGGAGAACATGCTTCATATTTCTCAATGGGACACAAGTGCTGACCTTTCAGATCCGTTTTGCAGCTCTCTGACCGCCGCAGACTTACAGGAGGGGTTTTATTTTCTCGTCTTTGGTCATCACTACGATGTTGTTCAAAGCATTGTTACTCTTAAGAAAAAGCTCCCAGTGTTTTCAGGTGTTTCAGGAAATGTGCAGACTGTGTGTATTTATGTTTTGCTGATGTTCAGTTGATGTGGCTCATGTCTACTCTTGAGATAAAATTAGTAATTTAAAGCAGATATTAACTCGTTAACTTAAGAATTTGAGAACATGTAAACACATTGCAGCATAATAACTACATTCACTCAGGTGCAAGTGCATTCTTACCCACACATAAGTAACATATTAACACTATAAAGAAACTCATTCACGCAACAGTGTTAGTTTTCAGATATACATAAACATACTTAAGATGTTGAGGATGAATGCATGCTGTTGGGTGTCTGATCTTGTAAATTGCTCATAAATGTTGTCACTTTCTGTGGCAAAACCAAGTTATGATTACACATTGAAGAAAATGTGACACTTTCACTGTTTGCCCCAAAGACTTGCAAGCATTGGCAGTGCTGGACTATTCTCAACAAAACTAACTACTTAAAACACAGAAAACAAAAAAAAAGAACATCACCAATATGGCGTTTGTCAATTAGCCGATAGTACTTTCCTACGTCAAAAAACACTTTCGTCATCGCTAGAGATATCGACATTGTTGTCATCATCACCATCTGCATGGTTCATATGGATGAGGCTTTGTGATGTCAACATCTACTGAACCCTTGATCAAAGCAGAGACGTGCTCCTTGTAGCATTGCAGCGCAAAACAGAAGGGCCGTCAAGTCTGCCACTGGAGTCCATGGACAGGTCAGACCGCCTTATCGTCTCTCATGTCTTGTCCATAAGTTGCTGTATTTGTTCCTCTGCCTGATAAAGTCTTAAACATTTTGGTGGAAAAGGCGAGTACCAGATTTCCTTATTTGCAGGTGTGCACATCGTAGTCTCTCACACACTCCTGACAGCTGACGTAGCAGCACCAGTGGAAAATACAGTGGCACTTTTCCTTTCTCTTCTCAGTCCTCGTGTTGTGTCCTCTGCCGCAACAGAGAAGGTCACACCCGTCTATGCCGTGAGACGTCAGGTTGCAGATGCGATCGCGGGTTCCAAAGGAGCCAGTTTCAGGATTGGGGTCACAGAAGTTGGGTGAGCTTTCATAGTAAACCAGGTCACGCTCTGTGGGTGGTTTGAAGTAGTTGTACTTGGGTCTCAGGGTCTCCACCCATCCGCGGGACTCCTTATGTTTCTCTACCACCATCTCTGATGCACTGTCATATTTATCCTTCATGTAATCGCCAATAACTCGAAAGTCAGGCTGAGACCACCAGCACGTCTTGACCTCGCAGCTGCCCGACAACCCATGGCACTTACACTTGAGAAACATGTTGTCGTTGAGGGACTAAGAATCAAGACAAAAAGCATGTTGATCAAATATCTGAAAGTAGGAAAAACTGCGACAATCGGCAAACATAGTTTTTTAAAATGAACTCACCATTCTTCCTCCCTCATTGTTATGGCGGTTCATGGCTGAGCGTGCATCAGGGCGATTCTCCCTCGCGTCAGCAAACTCTCTGGACACCATGCTCCCAAACTCCACATCCTCGCTGCAGCCACCCCACTTCCATCCCTCACCAGGGGGGCCCTTGTGGCGTGTGTCACAACCGCAGATGGTGGCTGAACCCTCAGCGCAGGCACGGGTCACTGCAAATGCCACTCCCGCCGAGGCAATAGCATGAACAAATGCGGACTCTCGAGTGGCTGGAAAGAGAAGTTCAGATATCTGTAAGACATAGAGCATTGGAAAAATACTCGGAGGCAAGGTTCTGTAGTGTGATGTCACGCGAGTAATGTGCCCCTGATGCTATTTTCAGGATTAAACTTAAAGAAAAGTTCTAGCTGGAATTGCTGGATAATGTAGGTCACCGCCTGTTTATATGGATATCTGCTTTTCTGCTCGGTCTTGTATGAACGTATAGGGAAATATTTCTCAATCCAAACCAACATGACAACATCAAACAAACTATACATAACTGAAGAGTTGGCTACACATGTTAAGGTTGTATCTCCTAAGGTGTGTGTTCATTCAGCGCAGACATCAATCATCCTGTCTCTGAATAAGGCCAGCAAGGCCTCTATATGCCTCTATCTGACATAGCTAACTGATGACTCAGAGGGATCAGGATCCTCCAGATAGATGAGAGGAAGAGACGGACCTGACAGGCCTATAATTAAGGGACTCAATTAGGCTTTTGAAAGGTTAGGAAACTGTGTCAGACTGTAGGGCAAAATCATAGACACAACATGGAGATGGGACTGCAGTGTCCAGATAAGCAAACCCAAACAGTATTTCACAGTTAGAGAAGATGAGACCTTTTCAATGCTTCAGTATTCCCTGCTTTAGTATGACTAGGATTTTGCTTTGATTTTAATCTACTTGTATGGTCTTGCACAATCACAAGAAAAAAGACAAAAAGAACAAGATGAAGAAAATAGAAACACCAGGTGTACATATGAATTGAACAAACAGACAGAGAGGGTTAAAGATCAACAATGACAATTTGGGATTGTGTGTGTGTGTGTGTGTGTGTGTGTGTGTGTGTGTGTGTGTGTGTGTGTGTGTGTGTGTGTGTGTGTGTGTGTGTGTGTGTGTGCATGTGTGTGTATGTGTGTGTGGCAGGGCATGCTTCTCTCCAAAGAACAAGAACGACAGTGGGAAAGAAAAAAAAAGAAAGAAGGGAGGAGTATAAAGCTAAAGGGAGTAGGAACTCCTCCCTTACAGCAGGTTCCAACCAGTTTGAGGACTAAAGGGCATTAGGAACAATGATGCAAGAGAAAAGGTCTACTGGCATCCTCTACCACAAGGCTGCCACCACCCACTTCATGCTGCAATTGTATACCCAACAGGTTACTAATGTTCACAATACATTTGAACCTCTGTTCTCCTTGCTGGATGGCCGCTTTCGTTCACCACAGATTATTTCACTTGGATATTGTAATATTTATTTTGCAATTAAGGTAGCTGAGGGATGTAAGATGTAAACCACAACATGAGGAAGCCATCGACAGCGATAAATTACATATCGCCATGCATCATCTAAAACTGATAAAGTACGAGATTTGTGTTTTTCATTTTGGAGCTTCTTGTGAGCGGAGGTGCATGTCTATGGTGTTAGTTCTCGATAAATATAAAATGTCAAGGTTCGGAAAAAGCTTTTCTTTGCCATCACTGAGTTGAGCCATTTGGATCAACATTTCGGTTTCAGCTTAGTTAGTTTCTTCTCCGCTCTACAAGACTATATCATCTGCATATAAATATAGTTCAATTGGGCATGTCAAATAAGTTTTGCCATTATTTATGAAAAGTGTGAAGATATGTGGACCAAAACCGGGACCCTGGGGGACTTCATTGGAAACATGACCTTGTGGATGACAATGATGGCAAGGATGCTGCAGAGCAAAAAGGGGTGGAGGAGTTCAAATGGGAGAGGATTTATTTTACAAAATGAACAAAGGAGAAGGATCAGGGCAAATTAAATATGTGCTGGTGTATCTGTGTGTGAGTGGACAAGGCAACCTGGAAAAAAGAAAAGATTGACAGCACCTCGCTCTTTGATAAAGCCTTTAAAGCCTCAACTATAATTATCCACGAAACCCCTAAACTCTTGTTGGTTGTGCAGCATCGTTCACCAATAAGCTGCAAACCCATACGTTTTAGTGGATAAAATCTGTTGTTTCTGTTCTAACCACTCAACCACAAAACATGTTTGACACATGCATACACAGAACGCAGATGGTTTATGAGCCTCCATATACACCTCAACACCACCATGTGAACCTGGTTTCAATTTGAAGGCATATTTTGAACCTGGTGTGTCTTCCCTTAGTATGAAAAAGCCAACAAACGTTATACAAATGGTCAAATTTCGAAACATTTTTTAGAACCTCTATGCTATACGGGGGCCATATACACCTGTAATAACATTTACTTCAACTGGGAAACGCCAGCTCTTACATTAGTTGCTTAGCTTCTCTTGATTTTACGACCAATTTATGGTATTTCAGGCCACTATACTCCGACAATGCTCCTGCACCAAACTTTGCCAGACCCTGGCAGGCCAAGTGGTCCCTACAACCTGCTGGGGGGTTGAATCCCCTATTGTGCTGCCACTGTCACGCTGTGTTAGTCCCACAATGGCCCCAGATATTTTATATGAAATTTGCCCTGGCCAGTGATTAGTGGGGACCAAGTTAAGTCATAGCAACAGAGAACTATGCATTGGCTGGACCCCGCTTGTCGGCAGACGGGGAAATCCCTATTCAAATGGTTTAATAAAACAATCTAAAGGGCGTGTGAATGGGGAAAAGCACTTTTTCTCCTGCTTAATCTCATGGTTGCGAAGATATTGTGCTCTGAGCAGTGCCCAGCAGGGAGTGGGGCTAAGGTCCCCCCATCAACTCCATTTAACACACCCCTTCTTTCTTTCTTGCCCAGAGTTAATGATATACTGGTGTGCTAGTTTCCCTCCCCCAGCATGCTGAGACATACGTCTCATGAGAAGCATAGACCTCTTAGCTCATCCTAAATAGTTACACTTTCTCATCCTCAGGTCATAGGTCGTAACCCACATCATCTGACCTTTTCCCAGTTAGTTTAGTTGGGACTTAATGATTTAGGTTAATTTATTGGGTGGATTTCCTTGTATACAGAATACAGACAAGGCAGAGGTGACTACTGGGGCCAAAGGTTAGATTAGTCAGAGCTCCAACAGTATGACATTTTGCAATACATGCCAAATGCTTTATTTAATACGTAATAGGAGTTTCCTGTAAACATCACTTGAATGTAATGGTTTCAAGTGGAATAGTGACGGTGCGTGTCGGTACCTGTGTGGGAGGTAACACCTGCAAAATTGTGACTGTCCACTTTTTTGTAGCAAACTTGCCCTCACTAATTCTATCATATGACTCATAAACTGGAGCCTGATTATACTCATATAGTTGGTAGGTGTTCTGTAAATACAAAGAATGCAAAAACAACTCTGGGCTCGGCTCCACGGACTAACAACACCTGCGGAGCTTTCTATCACCTTTCATCACAGGCAGATTCCAGCAGTGCATGTTTTGACACTTTAGTTAATGTAAATTAATGAGTGCTGACGCAGACATAGCCTCGAGGTAGGGCTCGTGATTTGGGGTGTGGAGTGAGAGACAAACGTAGAGAGAGAGTGAGAGAGAGAGAGAGAGAGAGAGAGAGAGAGAGAGAGAGAGAGAGAGAGGGGATCAGGCCATGTGGAAGGGAGAGAGGACAGGCACATAGAAGAAGTATGTGATAATGTTAAAGGCAGGAGCAACTTAACTCTTTCATGTTTTGGTGGATGGGGTCTGGTTTGGGTGTGCGTGACAATGTAGATGGAAAAGTGTTTGTGTGTGATCAAGTCAATGTATGATCGCATTTGGCATGAGTATGTTTATGCATTTGTATTTGAAAGGAAGTCTGTGCCAGTGATCAAAGCATTTTTCCACAAGCAGAAACAGAAAAATGTCCCTTCTATTCTTTTAAAGTGTAGTCTCAACTCAATTCCCAGAATGGCCTCCTCTCCTTAAAGGTCCATGTCTTTCATTCTTCTAGTATTTATCCAGTGCTTAATCCACCTATGTAAAACAAACTTCTAATGTCCTCAGTGAAGGTGAGGGCATGGGCAGTGATGGGCTAACTGATAGGAACTAAGCCCCTGAAGCCTATAAAGGCGCCTTTTCTTCCTTTCAGCTTTGGCCCCCAAAAAGGCAGGAGGAAACCGACACACAACGTTCTGAAACGCAGACAAACAGACACCAGTGAGGACAATGGCCCTGTTGCACAGACAAACACCAGCATCAATCAAATCCAATGAAATGGAAGCCCTCTCCTACTAAGCCCTATCAAAGGCCTTTGAGCCCCTGAGTCACTCTCATTGGCCTCTGACAAAGGCACTTAATCCAGCCACTTTGACCTCTCACATTATTAAGGGCCTCAGTGACCTTAATCCAATCAAAATGATTTACTAAAGCCCAGTAGCTGCCTCCTCTTTCCACTCAGTACCCCTGCAATTAAGGGCCTGGGAGGGGAGGCAATGGGCGAGATGTGGAGGCATTTTGCACCACAAAAGGGCTCGGATTGAGAACCCCTATCGTTAGCCACCTACTTGAGCTCAAGCCTCTTCTATCAACTGGCTCAGGAGTTTATTAAAAGCAATTGCCCTAACTAACCTCCAACCCACTGTGTTTGCATCAATCTTCTGTAAACTAGGTGACAGGTTAGGTCCTGACCCTCGTCTCCTATGTTTAGTGTTCATTTTCAATTTTGGAGCTTGTAACTAAGTTAGCGAGACGAAACGCAGATGACAAAAAGAAAGCACAAAAAAAAGAACCTCCTGGGACACAATATTATAAAAAGTATATGCTCTACTCACTGAAGACATTATGGCAATACTTGGGAACTTGAAGGAAGTTAGGTGAGAAGATTGATACCATTCAAAGACATCTAAAAAATGAAGCTAAATCAGGTGGTTAGCTTAGCTTAGCAAAATGACTGGAAACAGGGCGAAACAGCTAAGGAAGGTAACAAAATCTGCCTGCACAGGGGGGATTTCTGTAGGCTGATCCCGTAAGTAGACCAGAATTGACATACTTAAAACTCCTAATACATCATCACAGAATCTAATGGGACAAATGTGTTTAGAAAAATTCCGCAACTATCACAGGGGATTCCCTCCTAAAGAAAGCTCCAACAAGACAGAACTCACACGCCTTAATTGTGTACATTATTTCATGCATAGAGGCTGCTCTTGTTCAGACTAAAGTCTATTTAAACAAGGATTTGTATGAGCATAATGAACGATGCACGAAGGGTGAGCAGCTTTTCTAATGCAAATATAACACAGACATAATATAGAATTGTTAAGAAAGAGGTAATCAGCATTGAGGTAGAATAAGTCTTTTTTTTGAAGTACCAACTTATAAGAAATTACCAGAAACATACTTTGGGGTCAGAAGGGTTACACAGTATTACACACGTATTGTGGGTGTAATGTTGCTCGGGCTAAGACCATCTTAACATATATTTAGATCTTACATAATGCAATTATGTCTATTCATTTGTTGTTATTTTTCGGTGGAATATGTATGTTGCTTGCTGTTATGTTCGTCATATTTTAAGGATATCTAGATTCCTGACAGCATCCTACTTTGATAATTGAACTCTGATCTGTTTAAGGGCAAGTAGCACTATAGCAAATGCTTCCAAGACATTGTTTTTGTCTGACCTTTGGAAAGCTATCAACCCGGTGAACTCGGTTGATAGCTTTGTCTGTTAATCCCAAATGAACCAAGTAAACGGTGCCAAATGAAAGGAATCTTTCGGGGTGAGTTGAAACACGAATGTTGGAGACCTGTGTTTGAGGTACACCGACAGATTATTTGCATGGAGAAAAAAAAAGAAGCACATATGCACTCTGATGATGTTAAATAGAGCACGCTGCACATCTTTTTTTTTATTCACATGAAAGTGATTGCTGTGTATCATTACCTTTATCTAACACTGGCCCAAAAATGGCCAAATTGTCATTGACCGTGGTGCAGTTCCAGCGTCGCCCTCTGAACTGGTGCTGGCACTCCTGGATGCCAATCTTCACCCCTTCGGCCACACTGGGCATGATTTCCACGTAGTTCCGGCAGAAACGCAGCTGCTTGGGCACCAGACCCGGGATGCTGCCACAGAGGATGGGTTGAGTGCCCAGTGACGAGTACTGGTGGCCCACTGCCAGTGACCTACAAGGAGATGGGAAGTCACAGCGTTAGTGCATTTGCATGATCTTTATCTTTTGAGTCGACGTCTCTCAAGTGGAAGACTAATTTCCCTGTCCAGGTGCAGCGTAATTTCACGTCTGAGTTTGATTGTGTGTGTTTATTTGCTGTGTCAGATGCTACCATTAGGCGTCCATCCTTTATCCCTTCAACTACCCTCTGTGCAGACACCTGGCCTTTGTGTGTATTGAAATTGCAGCTCTGCTCCACAGAAGCAGGCAATGTTTCTGTCTAAGATGAAAGTCCACAATGCATCTAGAGGTCTTCATAGACTTTAAGCTGACAACTTGGAAAACTACACCTTGTTATTAACTGTCCGCACACTTAACAGGCCTTCGGCTTAGGGTAATAAGAGTGTAAACCCTACATTGAAACTTCAGAGAGTGTATTAAGTGTAACACAGAACAACCCCCCCTTTCCTTTGAGGAAGGTATTCTGGGATACAACAAGTGCAAACTTGGTTCACTGATTACATCTCTCTGTCTCGTTGCCTTTTTTGCTTTCTCTCTGTCTTTCTTTTCTGTGTCCTCTCAATTAGGACATTTAGGAACTAGTAATCATAGAAATGGGATATATATTGTATCATTGCATAGTATGTCATTAAGCCAATTTGCAGATTTTTTCTTCCGTTTCCTTTGCTTGAACACGACGATCTGTTTATGTTTCTACATCACAGAGAGCCTTATTGACTTATAAAGGTGGATAATTGGTTTGATTGGCATGTTAATGTTAATTAAAGGACACATACATATATATTTTTTGGCATAAACACATGACCCGCTGACCAGAGCTGCTCAGTTTTTATTGAATTGTCACCAACATCAATATTTTGATGATGCAATTATTAATAGTTTATCATTAATCAAAATCTTGCCAAAATCATCTTTGGCACGAGCTCTGCAGAGTAGCAACAAAGTAGCTTGTTGGCAACCCAGACAAGTCTACATTTCACCTCAACTGTCTATTAAAGACCGAACACTGGCAACAGTAATCTGCTCATCCTCCCCGGAGTGATACAGGTTTGATGATAGTTACTGTAGCTGTTGCAGAAATGCAGAGTGAGAGCAGGTGCAGTCTTTTGCTGCTCAGTGAGCTCTCTGTCTGTTGACCCGTTCACTGTTGTTCAAGGACTAATTGCTGATCACAACAAGATTACTAAAACTCCCGACACGGGCCTCAGGCTGCTTCCTTCAAAAGCTCACAGCCCATGAAAAGATCTCCTCAGCCAACTGACCCTTGGCTGACCGCTTCTGACGGCAGCAAAACACGTTGACCTTGAATACTTCAATTATATTTTTTTATTTAAAGGCTGATTTAATCCCATTTTCAGTATCACACTTTAATGCTGTCGATTTTCAAGGTGTGTGTGTGTGTGTGTGTGTGTGTGTGTGTGTGTGTGTGTGTGTGTGTGTGTGTGTGAGCCCTCCGCTGACAGGTGAGTGAACCACTGTTATTTCCCCCGAGCAAATGTCAGAGTCGTGTGTCACACTGGTTTTTCTTCACAGACGTTCTCGCCTAAGACCATACCGCCCGAGTTAATCATAAATGAGACATTCAGTAAGCGAGCAATGGCAAGTTGAAAATGACTCCAGAGGAAATCGTATTTGTCTGCAGTTTGTCTGCAACATCCATCAGTAAACAAGGACACAATTACACAATGACCTCTATTTGGCCCTTGTCAGTCCATACGCCCCTCAAGCACATCTCTCACAGTAGAAACCTGAGTCCACGTCCCAAACTAGTGCAGACTTTTGGTTTGCTATACTAACACGCACAACAAACGGAGCTGAAATGCTAAGAAAAACGTGTACAACAATTCATCAGAGGTTCAACAATGTGAGACGTTTACTGGGACTGAATGGAGGTGAAAACAAGCCCTTCAGGGCAGCATTTTTGACTAGTAGTTACGTCTGTCTCAGTTGGGCAGAGTAATCCATGCCACCTCTTGCTGTATTAGAAAATGGTCTAAGAGATGAGACAGGGCATGATCCATCAGGGATGATTCGTTTAAGGAACTATTGCAAAAAGAACAGCATTGTTGCATACCAACTCCAACAAATAGTCCAACTTAAATGCTGGTTTTGTGTGGCATCTATTTTGTGCTTCCTGAGAAATTCCTTCATCTTCCTCACACCAGCTGCCCTGGAAAGAAACGTATATTCAGAGGAAGTGGTCAAAAAAAGTGGATTCGCCAATGTTGTTCAGGTTTAGGTTGTCAAATGAACACTTCAGGGAAAACTGTTACAAATAAATACTTAAGTAAAGCATATATCATATAAAAGTTTTGCCTCGGTACAGACTTTCCCCCTCTCATCTAAGTGTATCCAGCACAGGTTTAATGCATATTTCAGCAAGCCCAAGCAGGGTTCCTTAGAATTACCACTTTACTTGTGGGCCCTGGGGCCTTGGAGCCGACTTTGACATCAAGAGAATATGTTTGGGAAAAGGAATGTGCGGCAAGCTTTCACCTCCAGGTATTTATCTTCTAAGGTGGGGTGGACTGGGGAAGGGGGTGCAGCCAGGCTATGTCATGGCAGGTCGAGTAGAGACAGACGGGAACCTGTCTTAGTGCATATCCCTATCCGCAGAGACTATACCGTGGCACAGGGGCTGAGTGTGCGATCCAGCTCCGATGGCCACTTGAAGCAAAGTTCTGCAGAGTCTGTCAGCGAAACATCACTGGTTGCTTTTTTCACAGCAGTGAAAGCTCTCAGATAGCTGACATGCTCTGTTTGAAAGCAGAGAGACAATGCAGCCGTGTTGAGCCGCGATCCAAAAGGAACCACGCTATTTGACTAGGGATGAGTTGCTGTGATACAAAAAAACACATTGAAAGAAAAAGAAACTTCAAAGTGTTACGTCAAGACTGACTTCATTTGTCACTTCTGATTCTTTGTATTTGTAGAAGTTCTACAGCCACCTTGCTCCCGTTATGTTTACTCGCCAATCTTTTGCTTCTGTAGTTAGACTCTTCAATCAAAGACTTGACCAACTCTCCAGAATCAAACCATCAACATAAGAGTTCGTTCTTGACTTGCTGCAGTTTGGTCATGATGGAAACCTGCCTTCCATTGTGTCATTCATAACTGGCTACACATGAGAAAGAAAGAAAAGCGTGTATGGAGATTGAAATTCAAGAATTTTCTTTTTTCCATTTGTCAATCATTAGAGCTAAAACATGGCACACTCTGGTATCAAATAAATAAAATTAAAAACATTATCTTATCAAGTGATAAAACACCAAAATAGACTTGAGCATCAATCAGAACTTTACTCATTTGGGTCAGTTTTTTTCCCACCCACTATTATATCAGGATTTCCTTCCAGCTGCGCGTGTAATTAGTTTCTCAAATGTCTTTATTTTTATTTATTTTAATAAAACACAGTGTTGTTAGTTTGACGCTATCAAGACATTTGGGATTGATGTGTGTATTTTATGGATTAAGCATGGAAATGATGCGACCAGACAAGAACTTCTAAAGAAGTCGAGACAGAAAATGAACTGATCAAAAAAGAATGCAAATTCGTGACCTTCAGTTTCTTGAATATCGTGAATAATAAAGCTGCTGTACCATGACCTAACAATTTCATTATGTTCTGCAGGGATTTGGTGCTTCTGTTTAGTTTGAAACGAGAGCGAAAAATGGAAGATAGACATTTTCAAAATGAGGAAACTGAGATTTATCCTCCAGCAAATGCTGCAATATCACACTTCACATTGGTAAAATGGTTTATTAAGCGTTCATATCTGTTAATAAAAAAAAAAGATTCTACTTCAAATGTTGTGATCCTCATTATTAGCATAGATAACAAAGATTACATAAATAATAGACCATGCATATACAGTATATGTTGTTTACATTATCGGTTTGTCCCAAGCATTAAGGTTAAACCTGGGGCAAGATTTCATATTAGTTCTCTGCCAATTTGACCCCTAACACACACACACACACACACACACACACACACACACACACACACACACACACACACACACACACACACACACACACACACACACACACTTTGCACCTGCTGCACTCTGAATATATATAAAAAATGCTCTCAGTCAAATTGCATCGTTCATCCTGCAAATGTTGATGTCCATATAGCATTAAAAATATACTTACAATTTAGATAGATTTGTTTTAATTGTTTTTGTTATTAGTTGTGTTTTCTACAGAGCTGTTCTCTGCTTTAAAAAAATAAAATAAAAAGCGTCCCTTTCTAACATTAGAATGACACTCCTCATCATTTCTGCTCAATACTCGTGTCAAACGTCTCTAAACTTCTTCCCCATCGGTGCAGCTACATGTTCCGCTGCTGTCAGAAACGAAATTAGAAGTGTAACCTCTCACAAAGTGACACACACAAAAATGGATCATTTATATACAAAACAAACACAACAAATCACCATTCGTTCGGGGATGTAATGAAAATTAAACTTACCACCAGATGGGATAACTTGCCATGACATGCGCGAGCCCGCAGAGCAGCAGGAAACATCCAAGGTGTATCATCCTTAAAGTTTCGCTAAAACTTCTCCCGCAGAAAGCCTCCACGCGCGCTCATGTGCGCACTGAGATTGGAACTGAAGATTTGGAAAAATAAAAACAACGAATCCGCACTAATGCCTTTTTTATTTCTATTCCCCAGAAAACACTGAGGGATAATCTATCTTTCGCGTCTACTCGTGGCAGAACTCGAGAGTCAAATATTAAAAAGTTAAAAAGCTGCTTGCTTTTTTTTTTTTTTTTTAGGACCCAATCAGCAGGTATTGCCAAAGGGGGAATTCTGATGATATGTTCCCTCTGTTGCCTCGTCAGGCAGGTTGAACTCAGACAACGGAATGAACTAATTTTAAGATGTGTTTTAGTGCTCATTGAGAATTGGCCGCATTAGCATGCAGTGTGTGTGATATATAATGTTGTTTAAAGGAGAGAGGGAGGGTCCGAGGGGTTTAAATAGACATCGGGACCCCTGTGGATTGCGTAGCTATAACAACCTGTCCGGATTTCACTCCCTGGCTTGAAGCTTCTAAAATGCAGAAATAAATATGTGTGAATTGCTTTAGTTGTGCCTGTTTGCCATGAATGTAAAATTAGAAGTTGAGAAGTGTTTTTTTGGGGGGGGGGGATTCACAATTAACTGAATAAAACCAGACTAAAGTGAGGAACTATTAGAAAGACATCCTCAATAATTTGGACATCTATTAATATATTTATTTATTATTTAATGTGTGTAATACAAATATTTTTCTGGGGGGGATGTTTGGCTGTTACTACACCAATACATTGATTGCAAAATGGGAAATAGTCACTGATGTTAATGTCATTTTTATCAAAAAAAATTAGAGGCATCCCTAGGTGAAGGTAATAAAGAGCACATTTAGGCTATTAATTAAGGAACTTTTTTTTATTTTCCTCACATGGTATTTTTGTCACAGATTTTTTTTTGTCAACTGATTTTTTTTATCAACTGATATTCACAGCTTGAGGAGCCTCAGTTTAAAGATGCCTGCTGATGAGCTGCCAGACAGTTTAGGTCTATTCCAACTAAATTATTGGATACGATTGGTCGCACCACTGAGTTTAAGCTGTCTGTTTCCCTTTCTCAGTGTCAAGTGGCTGTTGATAGCTGATCTGGTAGGAGGTGTCTCTCTGTGCTGATGGAGATTAAACACACTGTAGTTGTGTAACATCAGTGACTAATGGGCTGAGCAAAAAGTACATTTATAAATTTATCCGAGTCACTAAATTAGCAATTGTGGCCCTTTCTCGGAAACTCACTATTATTTTCACTATTTTTTAGTCAGCGTGTGTTGTTGTCTAGCAGACAATAATAATAATAATAATAATAATAACAATAATAATAATAACAATAACAACAATAACAATACTATTAATTATAATATAATAACTATTACATTCTATAAAACTTTATCAAATCAATATTTGAGTAAGACTTTAGTGCACCTTTGTAGCTTAAGGGGACTAAAAAACATGTACATAGTATTGAAGCTGCAGTGACTGATATGCAAACAGGAACCATTACATTAACATATTTATAATTAAAATATTTTGTTTTATTTTCTCTGATTCAACTCTTGTTTGAGCGTTTGAGTTTCAGTTTACTTCACCTGTTAGAGTTAATTTGTCTATCATTATCTAGATGGTTACACATTTATTAAGTTAAATAAATGCTTTTCCTGGGAGGAGGAACAAAAAGATACACACACCCTGAAGCCTAAAGATGTTAGTGCCATCCAGTGGAGATTGTTGCCCATTGCAACCGAAAACTGAGGCATAACACCTATATACAGTATATGTCGTCTTTTCACAGTGGTGGAAAGTAACTAAGTATGTTATTCAGGTGCAACATTTTAAAGTACTATTTTCTACTTTAGCTTCAACCTCACTGCATTTCATGGGGAAAATATTTAACGTTTTGCTTGACGACATTTATTTGACAGTTATAGTTACTAGTTAGTTTGCAGATTTTTCATAGAAAAGCTATGATCATTTTTTATAAAATATGATGCATTGTTGCAGACTACATAAATTAGGTAAGGCTGCTTACAGGTTGAAGCATAAATAATAACAACCCCATATGTGGTAATATCTAATAATATCTAATAATATAACTATGCATTATAACTATGGGTGCTTTGTACGAACCCTTTACTTCATCACTACCTATACAAGGATGTTGCCATGAATAGTTTCTGATTATCACACTGATGAAGTTGAATAAGTCTACCAAAATTAGACTGTATTTTATTTAACAGTTTTAGACCAAACTCAGGGTGAATACTGGAGAGGTGCACAGAGGAGCCGGAGGGTTTCTGCAGCTGCAGAAGGGGAAAATCTGGAAGTTAAAGCACAGCTATGATCCGGGACCTTTTTTTCCTCCCCAGTAGCTGTCAGCACTGGCACGGAGGCCAAAACTTCCAGGGTGTTAAATGCATGTGAAAAATGTGATGCCCGTTCAAATATGCCTACTGACTGTAGATCATTTAGTTCAACTAGAGATTTAATAAGTGCTAAAATGTGTGTAAAACATGTTCAACTTCTACATGCCATAAAAAATCAATCAAATTATAGTTTTATATGAAGTAGTCACACAGTGAATACACTTTTCCAAAGCAATCTATTCGTCAAGCTGCAGACTGGTTTATGTTCATTTCATCTCCATCAACACGTTTCCCACCACGCTGTCTCTGCAGTCCATCCATCCAGGTTTTCCCCTGTTCAGACAGAAGGACATCATGGCACCTCTGTGTGCCCACGGTGACCTCACCGCGATGATGATGTCATTCAGCAAAGGGCCGTGAGCAGCGAGTCGTGTCCGACAAGTGAGTCTTGTCATTGCTCTGCATCACAGGCCTCAGTCAGACTCCCACTGTTTGACAGAACACAGCTACACCAACATCGTGCGATACACAAATATTGAACTAATCACAGTTTCATTACTTCACTGACTTTCCCATGAATATTTTCCTCGCCGCGATGCTGTTAATGCTTTTTATTTGTGCATTTAAGGTGTCCAAGATGCAACATACAGAGAACATTTTAGATTTTTTACTGCAGCTTCTGTACACCACGAATTAAGATGTGTGTTGTGTACAAATGTGACAGCACCACTAGATGTCAGCATTGTAATGGAATTACAATATCTATTGTCACGGTTGAATTTAAAGAAAAGAATTCTCAATCTCAATCTCAAGTTTGTTTGGATAGCACCTTGGATAGCACCTTTCAAACACAGAGGCAATTCAAAGTACTTTAATAAAGCAGGGACATGTAAAAGTTGAAGATTTAAAGCAGTAAAAATGAAATGAAACAAAATAGAATACATTTATATATATAGTTATACATAAATGATATGTATATACAAAGTTATATATGTATATACAAATATATATATATATATATATATATATATATATATATATATATATATATATATATATATATATATATATATATATATACAAACTAGAATTGCAAAAAGTAGTAGACCAAAAATACACATAATACTGTCCAATTATTCTTTTATATTTATTCCCTGGGGAATGTGTAATCAATATTGATCCAATTGCTGCAGATATATATTTACAAACAGTTTTTATATCTCAGAGGTTTTTGAGTGACAACCAAAGTCTATGTGAGACAGACCTTTGATGTTCTGATTATTTAGAAAGGAGCCTGGTGAATAAAAATGTATCCGTATCTAATTAGCACTGTTGCGTTGCTAAATGGAGTTTTTTTTTTCCTATATGGTCATCAAAAACTAACTCATATAAAAGAGAAAATATGACCAGCAGCAGATCAACTTGATTCATGATTCTTTTTGAGTTACACAGCTTTCAAGGGAAAGGGAGGAGAGCTGTGCCTAAATAACTTGTGACACACCCCACAAGCTCACACCTGGAAATAACTCATCACTTTCCCTTGCACTTCTCTGCTGCTCTCCAGACATGGGAAACAAAGCAAAGGGTCTCCTCTGACTTTATCTCCAGGATGGGCATTACCACAGGCGTTGACGTCCCTATCTCGCCGACTCGCCTCTTGGTAATACAGGGTGTAAAAAGGCTTCTGATAAGACTAATCATGGGAGATAACTTTCAAATCTTAGTGTAAACGGTTTCCGTAGCCTCTGAGGTCATATTTGTTGCGTTTGAGCCCAGAACACAGACATGTGTGTGTTAGCGGAGCATGAGAATAGATGCTACCTTCAACTACAGTTGGTTGGCCAATTAAATGAGTGGCTTGATGAGTATGAAAATAAGTAAATGATAAATGATGAAAGAGCTGATAAACATACAGAGTTGCAGTAATGTAATTGGGATATCACAAACGTATGTATTACAGTGCTTTGCAGAAGAAACAAAAAGAAAAATGGACTTCACCTGATGATCAAAAGTAAACTTTTTATGCGACCTTGAGATTTATGTAACTTTCAATAATAGATTTAGAAAGATTATATTGAAGTTATTAAATGATTTGAACAAAAAGAGAGGTATTGATAAGTATCTGTATAAAAATTGATGTCTTGGATACTGTTACATTGGTTTTAGTCCTATGTCTCTGAAAGGACTTTTTTTTGTGGCTATGGGGGACTCGATATCTTGAGGAGTACCACAGGGATCAGTCCCTGGGCCTTTACTTTTGCCTTCAACATGCTACCACTCAGTTAAAATCAAAAGCTCAACTGTATCAAAAGCAGAAGTAAAAAGCAATAAAACAAATGCCGGTTTTGTTTGAATCCTTTAATGTAAATGGAGGCACAACTAGTGACTGTGGCACAGTGGTTAGCATGCCCGTATTTCAATCAGAGGATCAGAGGTGTGAGCCCCTGCTCCGCTAGTACATGTCAATGTGTCCTTGAGCAAGACACTTAACCCCAAATTGCTCCCTGTTGCTGTGTCTATGGTGTATAAAGCAATTATAAAAGCGTCAGTGTAATGTAATACAACTAATATCTGAAAAGCAAATATAGGTGTACCTGAAGACCTAAAATCATTCTGTCTGATTTCTCCTCACGGGGCCTCAGATAGTTAGCGCTGAGGTCACACATTAAGCAAGCTGGATGAGACTCCAGAGACCAGAAAACATGAAGAGACAACGTTTTAATTACGGGACCAGCCCTGTGTGTCATATCAGGGTGCAGTGTTTTATATCGACTGCTGAGAGAAAGAATTTGAGACTCCATAACTCCACCTTCTTTTCGTGCCTTCTTCTTCTTCTTCTTCTTCTTCTTCTTCTTCTTCTTCTCCTCCTCCTCCTCCTCCTCCTCCTCCTCCTCCTCACAATATGACACGGTTCCTCTGGGTCACCCGAGGTCGCAATCAGCTGAGAGGGAGGCTGCACAGGCTGCAGCTGCTCAGCGTGACTCTGTCTCGTTTCATTAACGCTAAGTAAAGCAGATCATACCATTCCATCAACACCACCTGCTGGTCAAGAGCACGACCCATTCGCCATACGTCGACCATATCGTCTGTCTTCTTACAGCAACCTGTACTTTCCTGGCTCCAACTCTCGCCGCATGTCACTACTTTCACTGTTGAGACTGTGTTGTGTCATTGTAGATGCTTTCTCCAGTGAAACGAAGTGAAGCTGGATGAATGGCTCGGTTTGTTCAAGGGCAAATAGAAAATTGCGGTTCTGTAAACACTATTAAAGCAGCGTGTTTAACAGGTTGCTGGGAAACCAAAGAGTGGATTGTATCATGCAGCTTTGGCAATAATAAAAAAAAACTAGTAGACTGGTTTGATATTAATGTCAGATATTGATGTAATTATTTGCAAGACAGGAAATGTAATTCATGCTTGAATAAGCAAAGTTGTTGGCCGCCAATGGGATAGAAATGTTAATAAAATAGAACAAAGAGATGCCTTTGGAATGATCATCTCTCTCATGTCACATCAAACTCAAGTTAAGTGATTGATTTTTGGAAGATCACGTTACAACCAACCATTTCACCTTGCTTTATAGGTATTCTCCCACAGTTACACAGCAGCAGCAGCTTAGATGTGCCTACTTAAGCACTTTCAAGAATGAACAAGCCGCGACATGCTCACATACGATTTGGCTCAAGTGTGTCATAACACTTCACTAGAAAATGTGCATGGACCACAGGTTACATGCCACAAATGAAGCACCAGGATTAAGTTCCACAATGGTGTTTTTTTGATAGCAAGGTGCTCCTTCTTTAAACTGCAGCTACTGTTTTGGTTTGCGCACAAAAGTTAAATCGGCAGTGATTCTGTCATCTCCGAATGGAATATTTTCCTAATTTATTTAGCTTTTTTGGGGGGAATTGTTCCTTGCTCTCCTTTAACCCACTTTCAAATCTATTCATTAGCATTATCTGATTTGTTTTCTCTCAGGGATGCAGTCAAACCGAGGCAGGAGGTCAACAGCGCTTTCACTGAGGTTGGGGAAAACAACAGCTACCTCTCCGGCCCACGAGGGCAGACTTTTTCTGAATCCTGAGAACTGCTGCACACGGTGCACCCGACGCCTGAAACAGCAGAGTGGCGCAGACGCACCGTCAGCCTCCAAACCTAAGCCACAAATTATGTCTGGTACATGGAAAAGATCATGTGGCCCTGCAGCGGAGTAGGGGTGGTGAGAATGAGGAGTTTGGTGGTAACTGGGTTGGGATTGGACGGATACGATTTACATTCCTCTCCGGGGATGTGATATCAAGACAAGGTTCAGACCAAGGCTAATATAAAAGACTCCAATGGGAGGGAGACATTATCTAGCCTTTGCTCTATACTCAGAATGACTTTTTAAATTTAGAATTCAATACCATATTTTAACTCTGCGCGTTGTATGATTTTCTACGAGATTTTCTACAATCTGTCTTGCTTTATTTATATTAACTACATCTTTTTGGATCTCTTTACAAATATATGGCTAATAAATATGGACATTCAGCCGATGCCTTGAATTTGTCAATACTATACATTGAAATACTTTCACTTTTTTTTTTGTAGGAGTTGCCTTCAAGGAAATACCTCAAACTCCATCAACGTCCCGTAGCACATTCCATCTCATTTGAATAGCCGGCGCACAGACAAACTAACCTCAATGCCCATAGGAGCCTCATTGTAATTGCAAAAGTAATGCTACACTGCAGACTAACACTTGAAGCTCAATAGAGTATTCTAGTCACACTCGCAGCTGAAACAAAGTCGACTTTTTCTACACTGTTACTTAAGGGTGACGTTCTCATGGATACATGAAACGACAATTTTTTGGATGGAACCATGATATTCTCATTTAAAATGCATCATGCAGATTCTGAGAGAGAAGTAGAGGCAGTAGAGTAAGGTAGTTTCTCCAACAGCAGGGAGGGGAAAATATCCTGACAGCCTAAAGAGATTAGTGTCCATTACCAAACAAATTTCTGCTACCACCTACAACACCTATGACAGCCCTCAGTTCAACCCTCATAGGAACTCTGGGGAAAAAATATTTTTTTTAAATAACACACTTTTGTCCTCATAGCCATGTTTCCTCGACACCAGAATGAAACAAGCTTGGTTTTCTTGGTTGCCGAGTCTGAGAAGGGGGGGCGACCGTGTTTTAAGAAGGGTGTGGGAATCAATTATCCCACTCCAGAGACATGCAGGACCAGTGGGTATTGCTTGGGATTAGTGTCCATTCTTGTCATGTACTGACAAACCCTCCTGCTGATCTCCTTAAAACCAGGTGTTATTAAGAAGCGCGGCCCTTACTGGGGGCCTTTAGGCTTTTAAATAACTACCCTTTAGCAATGACTGACAAGCTTATAATGTTTAAAAAAAAAGAAAGTGCATTCCTGTGCTTTCATGTGCTCACCTGTGTGAATTATGTGAATGATATTGAGCATGAGCTGAAGGTGAAATCATGCAAACTGCAAATTCACAAGACTTTTAACTTTAGCTGCGACTAATCCTGTCATACAAGCATATTATCTATCATCTTGTGTGGAAAAGGTAAGGCAGCATTCCGTATAATTGTTTTGTATTATAAGGTAATAATTTACTTAGCATAAAAAAACTGAGGGAAATAGCCTCAGAAAATTATTTCTATGAAGTCTTGATAAATCAGTCCAGACCTCTTCTTTCATATTATTTTGACATCTAGAGGACTTTTAAATGTTAAACTTGATTTAAATAATCACATACATAGTATACAGAGATGAAATTGGATCCATCCTAAGCATCAGGAGCAGTGGGCTGCTGTAAAGAAAACGAGAGCCACTTGGGGTTCAGTGTCTTGCTCAAGGACACTTCAACATGTGCTGCCGGGGATCGAACTACTAACTCTCTACCCACTGCGCAACAGCCGCCCCAAAAGCAAATTATCACTTTTTCTTGCTGAGGATAAGATGAGAAGATCAATAGTACTCTCTGTTAGATATGAAGCTTCAGCCAGCAGCTGATTAGCTTAGCTTAGCATAAAGGCTGAAGCGGCAGGGAAAAGTTTGACTCTGTCCGAAGGTAGCACTATCTCCTTAACGTACACAAAGATTCACTGTGACGACAAGACTTCAGGAAGACACTGCACCCGCATATAACCTTGTGTCAAACAAGTTTATGTTTCACACTTTGGTTTTCGATACAGACGGTCTAAACAATTAGATATGCATTGTTAATTAGTGAGCGTAAGAGCTGGATTTTGTTCCAATTTGACAGAGCCGGGCTGCTTCCAGTCTTCATGCTAAGGGCTGCTCCTATCTGCAATTGACAGATATAACAGTAGTATCAATTTTCTCATATTACCGTCCGCCAGAAAGCGAATACACTAAATGTTTGCTTTTGTATAACGTTCCACAATGCAGCAGGTCAACCTGTCGCGTTCACGCATACTCAGATAACGCACAATGCAAAAAAGGCGCATTACTGGTGATCCGCTGACGGGAACGATCGCAAGAGATCCAATATCACGTAAAACATGCAACCAGGAATTATCAAGGTTGCTCACTTTAATCTCTAATTTTTAACGGCTATTTTATTTACACACACAGTAAGTAGAAACTTGGTTCTATGAAGCCACTTGGCCCATCTATGGCTGGTTGTGATCTGCGGTGAACTGGCTGGATATTGTTTGAGATTGGGAATGGATAGACTTCATCCCGATTTCTGGCAGGGGCGCTCCCCAGGTGTAGCTGAGAAAACCTGGACCCTTCCCAAGTTCAGATACCTCTCTCGCCAGAAATCAAGGTGTGTGCGGGCACAAAAGATGTCAGGTGGTAGCTGAGCCACTGAAAAGTGTTTACACAGGAGTTAAGCAGGGTTGTCCCTGAATAAAGACATTCTCAGCTGGCAGTCAGTGGATATTATTTACAAATCAAGAGGTCAACCGTCAACAAATCTGCAATACTGTTATGGCTGGCATGCTCGAGAGTGAAATATTCCTGTGAATTGCTTTCATTTAACCATCTAAGTTTAGGAAAGAATTAATTGCTACAAGCTTTGCAACATTATATGTTCATGTCTGTGTTTTACAATCGTGTGTAGTTCTAATACAAGTGAGTTTGCAAGTTAACTGATCTTTTCAGTGACAATAACTAACCGTTTTGGTAATCTCCAAATCTTATGCAATCAAATGCGTAGGAAGAGTACATCTTTTTCAAGAGCAGGCCTGCAAAAGCGAAGAAAAAGTAATCAGATTACCTGTGGAAATGATTGATAGTTTGCCAATTGATTCATGGTGCTCAATAAGATATTTTTCAAAGTGATTAAAGGTTTCATCTTTACCTCTTGTGAAAACACCGACAGTTATATATGTGAACTGCGGGTGAACTCCTGCATTTAAAACCTTGCTTGCTCACACTACTAACAGAAGTAGCTATTTGAGTAAAATACACTTTAAAAAGGTGCAAACTTCAGTGTATGATTGAGGGATTGACTCCACACGGCTCTCAACATGGCGACAGCTGAGCCAGGACTTAGCAGCTAAAGGTGCTTACTCAAAAACCCGCTAAATATGTCAAAACTTCAGATTGAAAGTGAATTATTGACGATGCCGACAGCTGACAACACTTTTACACAAGGTCCTCTTTTGTTAAAATGATTGTTCCGGAGCTTTCAATTGTATCACCCGATCTTCTTCAGCAGATGTGGCCCTTGTGGTGAGCTTTGACATACAATACATTTCAAACTCCTCATCCGATGAGAAGGCTACTTGATCAGAATAGTGGAGTAAACATATATTTTATAATACAACAACTTTTATTTTTAAGCCAATATGGACTTCACTTTGATACAGTTCAGTGCACTGACTAGTAGACATTGCATCCTGCGCTTGTGCTGGATTATACAAATTCAGGGTTTGCCATTCTGGAAATAAACTGTCATTGACTGATGGTAAACATGTATTTGATCATATACATGGCCAGCTCAGACTGCACAAACACTGACGGTGTGGTGCTTAAAACGCCCACAGAGGAGAAGCTGCCATTCCAGTCGTATAAATGAAGACAACTGAGAAGATTTATCTGTGCTAAAACCTGAGAGAGAATTGTGAATCAACTCTGCTCTCTGTATGCATTGCCATATTATTCTCTCTCCACCCTCTCTCCCTCTCTCTCTCTCTCTCTCTCTCTCTCTCTCTCTCTCTGCTGATGGGAGGAGCGCAGCGCAGCTCCTCTCTGTATAAGAAGTGTTGAACTTTCAACAAGGGATTTTACACAGCTACTCAGGAGAAACGAAATGATCTGCCCTGGAGCCGCAGCAAAATGCTGGATGGACACCTACTCCTGGGATGGTTATCGTTCACAGTTATAGTGTATCTTCTCAACTTGCCTGGACCAACCGCAGCATATTTCGGGTAAGCACAAGATATGTCCATGATGCTGCTTTCATTGATTTGATTGGTTCCTGAAATACAATGCAGGTATAACAACTTTTTATACATTTTTTGATTTGTTCTTCTCCTTCAAACTCACTAAAAAAACTTTGTTTAACACAACTTTTGTATTTATTTCGCGAGGCTTCAACAAAAGTAATGTAATTCTACGTGGACGTGTTGCGGGTCAGCGAGGTGTCATTTGGCCGCGGTTGGCGCAGCGCACAGCGGCCTCGCAGCTGGTGGCTGCAGCAGGTTGTGTCTGCACATGATTTGGCCTCACTGAAGCTGCTGACAATTAAAAAAGAAAGTGTGACAAGCTTGGTCAGCGAGTATCATAGCAAGCCCATAACCACACAGCATCTATTATAGGTTCGTTATACGCAGCGCAGGAGTAATGTTCACCCCATTCTTTTCCTTGACAATTGAGCCAGCGCCCACTGTAAAGTAACCCCGGGCTCGTTTGAATGGCAGGCAGCGGTCGAGTGAATATTTTTGCTAAAACACTTGTAAAATCATATCCTTAGTCGACTCTGAAAACAGCCGCGGAGCGAAAGGTGAGCGTATACATATGCCTCAGACTCCACAGCTGGTAACAATAAAGCAATCTGGTGGCCGAAACGTCTGCTCAGCTTTGCACAGAAAATTCCCCCATCCAGCATAAACATCACACGACTCTTTTTTTCTTCTTCTCTCTTCTATTTTCTGCTGCCTCCATCAACTTTTTTAAAACACGTGTTGGGAAATTAATCCGAAAAATTTCGCAGTGTCATGAATCATGTCATATACACACACACACACACACAATCATGTTTAATTCAGAAAGAGCACGAGGGTGTATATTTCAAAGTAAGTCATTCCCAGGGAACGCCTTTGGATTTTTTAGGTGTAGCCCACTATGACCTCCACTTTAGAGTGCCTACTAATGCACTGAACTCCAGTTTGCCTACTCACATGAACTGCACTTCGTTGTTTCTTCTTCTGTCTCAGTTACAGAAGAACATTTACCCCTCAGGGAAGCCAAGGTCGTTCAAATGAGGTCAGCATGTCAGATGGGAGGGGCAGCCATGTTTCACCTGGAACTGAAGAGGTTTTTTTTTATCCTACAAATCCCCAAAGTGACAAGTCACAACGTTTTGAAAATGAACAAAATGTACCACAGTGGCATGTCGTACTACAGGTACTACGACCTTGGTGTTTTTTCTGTATTGGCAAATATCAGTGTTGATTGGTGCTGCTGGTGCTCCCCTTGGGCTGCAAAGAGTGCAGACGTTGCACAGAGACAAATGGCAGGCTGTGGAGTGATGACACTCAAAGCCTTTCCAGCAGAGTCAAATTTATGGCAGGTATGGGTGTTGTGCAGGATCCAGGAGTGTGATCTGAGAACTGTGGTGGTGAATCCGCAAGAGAGGACAGGAAGTGTCCTCTAAGGGCCCTTTATACTTGTGTGTTGACGTGGGAAATCTTGGGAGTACCGAGTCATTTTCTAAATGTCAAACTCTCTGAGTTAAGCCAATTGTTGTGAATAACTCAGACTTTCACATGTCTGGCTAAATGTCGTCGTCTCGGTTGTTGCACCGAATTGTTCTCATCCGAGTGACGTAGGCGTGCTGCACGGCACCTGCAATAGCTCCGTCGGATGTCAGGCCCTCTCGGTGAAACGTCATCATCCGTAATGCACATGCACATATCGAGTACATTCTCCGTCTCTGTCTTTGGTTTCAATTCCAAAGTTGCACTAGAAGGACACATGTAACCCTGCTCTCTGTTTCTGTCTCCCTCCCTGAAGCAGTGTCCCCTTTGGCAGGCAAGTGTGTATGAAGGCCGACGCGCCAAATTGGCACTCGCATCAGACCTTAATGGTCCTAATGGTAATGCATATTTACGTATTCAGTTAGCACTTGTTTTCAATTCCCTGTGTCAGTCTGTTCTCTATCTGTGGCCTGCGTGGTGCAGCGGCACATGTGGTATTGCGATACTCCAGATTTATTATTCCGCGGCTCGGCGAGGAGGGAATATGAATGAGTGTCAGTGAATGATTTAGCCCTGCAGCTGAGGAACATGAAACATAGTGAAAGAAGGCTGCACAGGTGACACTGATACAAACTGGGACTGCCCCGTGGGCCGACTTCCCAGAAACTGGACACCGGTGACACTCCGGCACAGTCCTGCTCGGCTTCAACGGTGGGCCGCACTCGCACAAAGCTGTTCAAATAAATATTCCATGAGCACGAGGCATCCTAGGGCCTCTTGAGTACTGATTTACCCAAAATAGAGGGTCAATGTTGCATACCCAATTTCCAGAGTGCGGTGGAGCGTAAGTGTAACATAAACACAATCTCTCCTGCCCGTAGTCTGCGCAGCCGAGGGTGGGGTGGGATTCCTGGCGTAGTCGAGCACCCGCTTAAATTGTCATCCTTTGCCACAAGAATGTGAGCGCTCGTTTTCTTCCCCCTAGCCTGTTGTGGCAGGTGCTGGTTCTGCTAAATTCGTTATCGTTCGAATTTTGAATTGGTAGCGCTTTGCTGCGTAGCTTTCGTTACTTGACTTAATAGGTTACAGCGCCGTGATGAGATATTGTGTAAACTGTCGGAGAGGGAAGTGTTTGCTCAGTTGACCCCGGCGGGGCTCGGGAGGGCTCCCCGAGACGACTGTCGGTTTAAATTTGAGTTTTGGTTAAAAAAAAAGGCATGTCATTCTGTGGTCTTGTAAACTGTGCTGAATGTGAGTCCTAAACACTGAGTCAAGAGTTTGTTTTTATTTAGTTCATGTGCGACATATACAGGAAGGCTGCCCACAGCAATGCAGCTGGGATTTACCAATCACGGAGGCACCGCAGCATCCGGAAGAAGCGAATATAGTGACTTGCTCTTTAATCATCCTCAAAGAATCTATCGGCAGTTTGTTCCCGAAGCCAAGCTGATGCCCTTTCAGATGGTATTATTGTTTTCAGCGCTCCATTAAGTGAGGCAGAATGCCAAAAACAACAGGATAACAAATGGGATGTGTGTAAATGTACTGAGGAGGAGGGATTCTTTTCAGTTTGCAGCTGTAAAAAGGCTTTTTATCACTGTGCTGAATTAGTTCCTGCTGTGCGTCAAACAGCAGTGATGTTTTATAGTTTAAAAGGAGACAGCACAAGACATGTTGCAAGTTGTTTTTTAAGCGGCTCCATGTAAACATTTCCTTTGGTCCCCCTCGTCTTTCTCCCCTCCTGCCTTCTGCCTGCCTCATGTGCGTGCCGGCATCCCCTGCAGTGGTTTGCGGGGAGCTGCTGGGTGATTACCACTCATTAGGAGCAGCAGAGTTAGTGCGGGCTCAGGCTGGCGATGCCTGGCAGACAGTGGTGGCGGGCGTCTCATTACCAGGCCTTAAGGACTGATTAGCCCTGACGTGCATGCAGGGCGGGGAGCACCGTTGATAGAGGGATTTCCCAACTTCATAGGATATCCTGTGGCTACAGCCACACCTCAAAGGGTATCACTTTACTGTGAGCCAAGTAGATAGGATTCTCTCAGCATTGGTGCTGTGACCGCGTAGCGCGGTGAGATCACGCAAACCTGGAAGGCTTAGATAACGGACCGCATGGCCTCCGAGAAAGAGAGCGCTTTGTTTTCTTTATATTTCTGTTTGATACATCGGGATTTGAGCTAAGCCAATGCGTCGCTTCGGGGGTGCTCTGCTCTACAACGTCCCTGTGGAAAAGGCCTGCTGCGCCCGTGGGTGCCACAGGGTGGTGCAGCGGCTTCTGAGAGCGCAGGATGGGGCCCTCAATCAGCACTTTGTAACCTTTTTTTTGAGTAACAGTAGGAGAGTGGGAAATAAAAGGTGAGAAAATATAATGCAAAGGCAGCCAAGTCTGTGTAAAAGAAAAAGAAAAGAATTCAGGAAACGAAAATACTTCTACGTAGTTGTGGTCAACTTGCATGACCCGTTCAAAGTCAGAAACAAAATCCCCTCTCTGCACAGAATATCACGTCTCTAAACTAAGTAATGCACAGCATTAGTGGTTGAATTATGAAGAATTGCAGAGAGGTACACACCTTTTTATTGAGTAGGTTTCAGTGGTGTAGTGGGCTCTTATGGGGCTCATAGCGTATAATAACATGGTTCTTGTGAATATTTTGGAAGATTACATGGTTTGGTCAGGCTTTTCAAATGCTCACATCCTAACAACTCACAGTGCCGGTGTCATCAGGATGCCGAGCAGACCGCGGCTAAGACACATTTGATTTTAAAAAGGACTGTCCCACTAGGACTGTCCCACTGGGACTGTCCCACTAGCACTGTCCCAC
The DNA here is from genome assembly GCF_910589615.1 of Taurulus bubalis. Lineage (NCBI taxonomy): Eukaryota > Metazoa > Chordata > Actinopteri > Perciformes > Cottidae > Taurulus > Taurulus bubalis. The sequence continues at coordinate 38,382,969 of NC_136589.1, read as the reverse complement.
TAGGACTGTCCCACTAGAAGGAAACTCTTGTTGGTAACGCATGATGAGCTTTGCAGATGGAGCTGGAGACATGGGCAATTTGCAAAACAGGAAAACTAATGTAGGCTCAAGATACTTTTAGTGGTGAGACATTGATGAGATGATGCTAGTTAGTGTGACCGCTATGTCCTGTGTTTTCCATCCTTGACCGCAGGCGTTTTCGCTGCCTGGTTTGTGGGGATATAAGAGACATGGCTCCTTCACATGTGTGCCAAGATTAGCAGATTGACAAACCCCTCACTTAAGGCTTTGGTCTTCTGGAGAATATCTGTGCATTTCTTAATGTCTAACTATGTTTTTCTTCAGTCAATGTTAGCCAGTTTAAAACGTGGCTTTCTGCAGCAACCAAAATTAGATTCTGGTTTTGAAGCGCATGCACCTGCAAAGATTAATAATTTAATAAAAGATGAAAGAAAGTTGACCAAACCTTTTTTAAACTGCAGGGTTAGACTTTTACTGCACTTAATCAGGACGTTCATCTTGCGTAAACACAATCCTATAGAAGCCTGACCTGACATGCACCGAGATACTCCACTCAAATGCGTGTGTGTTTGCCAACTGGGTGTTATTAAATAGACTAAGGTTTGCCCCAAAAGGCATATTTAAGAGTATTAGTCTGAGAATGGACACAGTCAGAAGTACACTCACATGAATGGGCGGACGATCAACGATTAACCTCAAAGTACTTTTGTTTCTGATTGAAAATGAACCATTTGCATGACTTTCAATTGCCGCTGTCAGATGTCAGATGTCAAGAGTCAAACTGTTTCACTCCAGGCGATAAATGAACCGTTTATACATGCACAGAAACTCATTCTACTGGGGAATATTTGCCAAGAGAGGCCAATTAACACTTTCGGTCGTTAACTTTGAAACTACTGTTAGTGCTTGAGCTTCAATTTTGCAGATTAAAACAATCTTCTTGTTTTGCGTTTGGGTTCTGTTGGCCTTTCAGGGGAAGAAAACGTATCTTTCACTAGTAAGAGTAAATAACCGTGAATGAACTTAGCCACTTGTAGTTACTGAGGCATGAGTGATTGTTTTTTTTGTTTTTTTTTGCGGTTTGACTTTGCATGCTTTGGTTTATTCACAGGAGTGCTTTTGCCCATGTGTAACAAGAATGAACAAACTTGAGATCTCCAGCACACTCCCCACATTACCATAGTCTGAGTCTTGTGTCTGCATATGCGAACCACTGAGAGCCGGGAACAGTATGTGTGCCTGAACGTGTTTGGTGCGTCGGTGCGCTGGTACAGGGCCGCTCTGTGCCATGGTGTAGGCTAGAACAGGGGAGTCATGCGGACACTGCTGCATGCCCAAATCTGTGCCAGTCACACAGTGACTATAACTGAGCTGCTGACCTTAGAAGCCTTGAGTTCTCACATAGCAGTTAAACCTCTTACCATGCCCCACACTCCCATTCCCAAACCGCGGTCCTGCAGCCCTACTTCTCAGCTACCAGCGCTCGCATTCACGGCGGCGGATTAAAAAATTAGTGCTGAACAGTGACTCCCCCCGCACCCCGCCCCTTATTTTTTATGAATTAAAAGAAATATTTTTTTTTTTTGAGTGAGAATACATTGAACGTAAAAGAAAACATGCCTCGTGCATCGTGTCGTTCACATTTTAAACATCAAAAGGGTTCACGCACAGGAACTTGACCCAATCAACCAATTATTGGGAGTAGCCTGACACAGCCTATGTTGGTTGTACATGACCAGAAGGGACAGCCGATGATATAACATTGGGTCATATCCTGTTAAGTCACACGAGATAGTGGACATCCCCTCACAATGGTGGATGTCGCATGACATCCCCACAATGCAGAAAGGCTCATTACTCAACTAGTAATGACTCGCTAAGTCCCAGGCCAGTACCACTTTGTTTTCAAAGTCTTTTGTCATGTTACTGTACTGTGTCAGCCACAGCTTGTTAGGAGCAGTCACAATACCCAGTGCTTTCAACCAGTGACTAATCTTATCTTAGCCTCATACGTAATCGTTTACTCTTTCCCCTATTTCTGGCTTTAATGACTCGGGGTAAGAGCTGTGTCACTTTGGCTGTTGGGGATTTTGTCTCTCATGAACGTCTTGGACACGGACAATATCCCGGACAATGTACCAGAGAGTCATTCGACACTGATTCATGGTTTCTTCAATTATTCACGTTGAAGCTGTGGAGCACATTTGTCAGCTATAGCTGGAGTGGGCCAGAGGGAAAGCACCACATAAACTCACATTCCTACAACCTCTGGCATGGCCTGGCGTGATACACCACCAGATGGGACTTGGGCAGGGTGGTCTGAAGTTCATCCAACATTTCTGAGAATAAGCACCCCCCAAGAAGGAGAGAAAAGGAGATCAGCACTGGCGAGTTTGAATTCCTACTAAAAAGTCAATGTTTGATTTTTCAAGAAGAAAAAAAATGTACAGATTATTATCAGGTGAGCGTGGTAGTTTGTCTTCATGACAGCTGAACTGTTCCAGGACACATGCTCATGTCTGTCATTGTCTCGTGGAGGTTACGTTCAGAGACAGCGGTGGTTTTGTCTACAGGAGGCTTTGTTTTGAGCCAACAGCTGGGGGGAATGATTGGCATTCGTTTAGAGTAATTGACCAGTGGGAATAGGGGAAGTTTGGAAAAAGGGAAAAAGGAGGAGAAGAAGGAGGAGGAGGGGTGTAAATTGTGATCTAGGAGACACCAGACCACACAACCTGCAAGTCCAGGCTGATGGAGAAGCTGTGGCTTTTTGTGCTTTTTCTGCCTGGGCGTGTTCAGCCACGACCTACTCTAGTCGGTGTTGACTTAAGGTAGTAAGTGCCTGTATGCATGTGCACATGCATGCATGCACACACACGTGTGTAACGTTACATGGTAACTAAACGTGGCCTGTAACTATGGACAATGGCTTATCTCCAAAATTTGAAGAACAATACTGTACCAGAAATATGTTCGCTTTTGGCAACATGTGGTATTTTCAGCAGTTGAAGCACCAATGAGAGATGTTGAAATCTATTGATCTTGACTATATATTGTAAGTATTGGTATTACAAAACGTGAAGGTCTCCAGGTCTCCAGGAGTTGCACACACATCTCTGATCTACACAGGGCAGCAACTCCACCAGTACAGGAACTTTGAAAGTAAAAAAGAAACAATCTATGATTTATTAGCTAATAACCATTTTTAAGGCGCAGCAGTAAAACAGCTTTGATAAGGATTCAATGTTTTTATTATGTTTTTAATGAAATGTACTTGGGGGACATTTTGCATTTGAATGCTAAACATAATTATCTCTGTTGGACAACAGCGGTAAGGGTGACACCGTTTCTAAATGACCTCAGACATTTCTCTCTACTCTAGTTTCTTTTGTTTTCTTGTGCCAATATATCTGTGATAAAATACAATTGACTGATATATAATCTCATTGGATGCTCCAGCTGTGTTATGTTTTATTAAATAAAGGACAAATACATTATTTTGGCATTGTTTTAGCATTGCTTTCGCCTCCTGAGTTTAATCTATACCACATGGATTTAAGCTTAAACGTTGTTTACATGTGGAGTATATGAATAACACCAGCACTTACACAGCTATGTGTGTTTGTAGCTTAACGACAGAGCAAGCAATTCAATTAGGCCAAGAAAGTTAAGGTAAGAGAAATAATTGGCATGTTTGCCACGATAAGAGTTTAGGTTTTACACCTCCTTAACTATTTACAAACCAGCTGAATTACCAGCTGAAGGTCACTTCCAGGGCTGTAATGTAAAGCCAGAGAGGGAGCGATGATGGCGAAGTTTAGTGCTAGTCAATGATTTCCCTGAGGAATCGACTCTGAGGCTGCATTGGAAAATGTATATAAAGTAAATGTCACGGGCAGTGGCCACAGGTAGAGAGAAAGGACTAAACAAACTCCGGCGTTACTAAGTGAAAGGCGGTGGAGGAGGAGCAGCGCGAGAGTCGGTCGGTGATGTCTGCGACGAGTGTGTAGAAGCAAGTGTGTGTGTGACTGGAAAAAGCAAAGCTGAGCAAACATCAGCAAGAATCCCACCTCACATGGGATAACAATGAGTTTTATATGTTGGTGTTATATTCCACGTGTAATTGGTGTTGCTGTGACGACTCCTCAAACAACATCTCTAACAAAAACACAGACAGAAAAATGGTCCATGATGTGAAAACACAGTTGCATGTTACATGCTATGCAATGTTGTGGAGATACTGTGAGCTTCACTTACTCTTTAAATGTGTGTCGTGGTAAGCAGCTGTATTCTGCATTCGCTGCCTTCTTAGGCCCTCTTTATATGGCTTTTATGAGTTGTAATCTTTAGCTTTATTAATGGTAATAGATAATTCAGTGCTATATAGATCAATTATTAGATGAACACATTTTGTGTTGTGAAACATTTTATTTTTTATTTATGTTATAAATGGTCAGCTAAAAATGTTATTTGATTAATTGAAGAAAATGAATGGGCGATAATAAATACATTTGCTCTTACATTTTTTTTTATGGGAACATTTCAGATTTGTTTCTCTTCTCTTTTCTCTCATTTGGGCTGAATATTTCAAATTCACATTTGTAATGAATTTCTGCAATTCAGCCACTGAGCTCTTTTCCAATTCTCGTTTTCTCCAAGTGAGTTGAATGAGTTCATTCTTCAAAAATCAAAATACCCCAAACTGCATCCAAAAAAGGACAACTGATAGACAAAAAAAAATGGAATCAGTTTACATCTGTGATACTATTTGACTGTTGTCTGGTCTGCCACAGAGTCTAAACACGCACACGAGCCAGTAGCCTTTCCTCTGGAGACGTGAAGTGTTTCTCCCCTCCACACTTTGTCTTTGTAACTAGCTAGAAATATGCCTTTGTGTCAAAAAAAAAGAAGAAAAAGCTGCAGAGACAATATCGCTGAGATCAGTGTCGTGTCATCTTTGGCTTCCCTCCAGGTCCGCTCACACCATCTTTCTGTCTCCAGCAGGCAGACGTCACGCAGACAGTTGAGGCCTGTCACTCTAATGGTCTCTTGTTTTTGGCATGTGTTTTGGCATGTGGGCTTCTGGAAAGATCTGACTCTGATATGCGTTACTATGCATGCCGTACCGAGGAATGTGCGCGTCATATTGGTGATGTTGAGTAAATATAGAACAACATTTGTTGGTTGGGGCTCATCTTTTTAAGTTCCAGGCATGTGTGCGGTAGTAAACTGCTTCCTGGTGGTGGCGTCAGTATAAAATATGTCACATTTTTAATTCCCCACTGTTTTTTCAAATGGACTTAGGTACTCCACGTGGCGCCATCATTCAATCCCAGATTGCTTGCCATAGAAATGTTGTGGAACAGTTGTCAGTCGTAGGTAACATGCCGGGTCAGCTGGATGTGTTGGTTTTGGCACTTTTGAATACGTTTCCTTGGCATTGTTAGCATAGTGCACTCTAAAAAATTCAAAAACAAATTCGGGGAAGATGTTATTCCCAGCGAGACAGTTCTCCGGCATTGTGCACGCTTCGCTCCGTACGCCTCAAACCATGCATGTTTTACTCTCTAAGTGTGTTGGGAGAGCAATCTCTGTCAAGACCCAGCTTGCCAGGTTTCCATTTGAAAATCCATAGCTGTCAGACAAGTTAGGGAAAGGCAAACACACTTTGTAAAAAAGGAAACCATTTGACCCGAGCTGAAAGCAAATCCCAACGCCTCCTTTTTGATTTGACCGCCTCTGATTTTCAACCAGAACGTGAATGCAGCGTAAAGACAATATCGTATCACATGTGTGAACTATTAAGTCCATTGGTATGAAACTCAGACTCGAGGGGAAACATTTCAGTCAGTTATTGGACTTATTCAAACAAATCTCTTGTTGAAGAACTCCTGTGACCTTCTGCTCGAGGCAGAAGGGAATATGAGCGATGATAGAATCTTCTCTGAAAAACAGTAATAGAGTCAGAAATGTAAGTAATAAAGATCACCAATCAACACTTTTGCTCCATTAACGAAACTAGTGTAGACAACCAGCAGGTGCTCTGCACCTTTACACAAATATTGAGTAATTTCTTTCACGCTGCTTGGCTAAATCCAACAACAATGTGTTTCCCATTTGCCGTGGTTACTCTTCACAGTCTTATAGTTGGGCTTCTTTTATTTCATTTGGCTGTATGCACACTTTTTACATGGACAACTATGAATTATTGCTGATTGCGACATTCATGAGCAAAACATGGTTCTTCAATCCTTCTTTTTGGCCAATTTTTACAAAGAAAATTGAACATTCAGTTCAAAAAGTTAGAGTCCATAGTTTTTTATTAGTGCATCATTGGGCGAGGTGTCACTCAATGCACAAAAGTGGCCCTAAAATGTCCCATGTCCATCCCCAAAGGCCCGTTGGCCAGAGGACTTGTGGCTTTGCGAGTTCTGTAAATCCAGTTATTCTTCAGTTTCACTTTAAGGGTGTAAAGGAGGCCAGGAATTCCACATAATGAACAACCACGGTGCCAATCCTGTCAGTTGGTGTGACCAAAATGGTCACAGGCTGACAGTCAGGTCCCCTTTGTGTGTTTATGAAAGTAATGCTCTGCTCTCCCCATCACAACCTCAGAACGCTGGTCGTTGGTTTTGCCAGCTATGTGGCAGTCCTCGCTTTGTGTGTTTTATATACGCTTCCCTTAAATAAACCGACGAGAGGAGTGCAAGTCTACCACATGTTCTCCATACCATGTTTAGAACTGAAACTCCTGCTTGTTATATTTCAGCTGGATCGCAGCTTTAAACGTCCTGAACGCTGGACTTTTCTTACATGGCTTCTATAACGAGAGGGCGTAAATCCTGCTCTGTGATATCATGTTTAAATGTACAACGCTGCTGTGAGTGACAACCCCCCTCCTTAGGATATGATATAAATATTAAACCAAGTCTCTGCTGGCTACTGTTTCACATGCATGTGGTGTGACTGTCAAGTTCACTGCATGCCATTGTTTAAACATGTCCCCACACCAGTTGAAGCTCTTTATTATTTCGACAAATTATAATCTCAATCTGAAATTCTCGATACTGAAGGCAGCGAGCCGCTGGTGCTGCAACTTAATTAGCATCCGGTGTCTAAAACGGGGACCGAACGGTGACGGACGGGAACCTCTTATGAAGAGAAAGAACTCTTCCACCTCTGCAGAGAATTTGCTCTATACACAGACACGCCTGTGCTGGAGGTTGATCTCAATCTCCAGCAAATGTTGAATTCCCCTGAACATTAACCACCGAACAGCTGAATTCATTTGAACATTAACCAAACTTTTGAGCATTATGTGCCCCAGCTTGGGCTTCCTGTGCTGTTTATGTAGTATATCTTTGCAACTCTTATTGTTTGTCCAGGAAGGTCGGCATCCTGTGCTTTATTGGATGCCTTTATCAAGATGAACCCACTCTCTGTGCAGGGTTTTAACTGACCCGCGTCCGTCTGTGATCTTTTCGTCCAGGTTGACAGGTAATGAGCCGTTGTCCATCCTGCCACTGAACTCTCTACCAGAGGAGAGCGTGGGCAGGGCCCACTTCAAGCTGTGCGACCGGCTCAAACTGGAAAAGAAGCAGCGTAGGATGTGCAGACGAGACCCGGGCGTGGCGGAGACCCTGAGAGAGGCCATCACCATGAGCGCCCTAGAATGCCAGTACCAATTCCGCTTTGAGAGGTGGAACTGCACCTTAGAGGGACGCCACCGAGCCAACATATTAAAAAGAGGTATGTCTTTTTCTTTTCTTTTTTTTCAAAGGAGCAATATATGCCATCCAGAGCATGCATACAGAGGCAAACAAGCATTAGCTAGTTGAGTTATGTCTGCCTGGGCAGAGAAAGTCGAGACCATGTTGAGAGCTGTTGAGAGGCAATCAAACTGATATTGCACACTGATGATGACAACTGAAACAGCTCATTAAATGAAACGTATAATTAAAAGAGCACTTTGATTGATAGATTGTGCACGGGACTCTTTTGAACCGGCTCTATCTTTTCCGCCTCTCATTCTCTCGAACATGCTTTTTTTCCCCAGGATTTAAAGAGACAGCCTTCTTGTACGCCATCTCCTCGGCCGGCCTGACCCACGCGATGGCCAAAGCTTGCAGCGCAGGACGCATGGAGCGCTGCACGTGTGACGAGGCCCCGGACCTGGAGAACCGCAAGGCGTGGCAGTGGGGAGGCTGCGGAGACAACCTCAAATACGCAAACAAGTTTGTCAAGGACTTCCTAGGCAAACGCTCCAACAAGGACCTGCGTGCACGCGTGGACATGCACAACACAAACGTGGGCATGAAGGTAAGCGTGAGAAGACGGCGATGATTTATTTATGGGGTAAAATAACTTCAATAGTAATGGGAAGTACTGCTCAGCCTGTGAAAACAGTTGTAAAATGTCTTCCGAGGCCCTGGAGGGGGCTTTCTAAAACAAAGAAAATTATTGAAGTGACATTACTTTCACTTATTTATGATATTTTTGATATCATCCATAGATCAAATATTTTTTTGTAATCTGAAACGGGTTACTCGTAAAAGCAAACCCAGAGACTAAAAGTCAGAATCTCGGCCTCTGCTAGATCGATTTGGACAGTTCTCGCTTTAATCCATCTCTTGAGTCCCAAAACTTCATGGGAGTGCAATACTTAATTGTTGGAATGGCCTTTCTATGTTCCCTTCTCCAGTCACTCCTTTATGAGTATCGTAGTTTATCTGTGGCTTTGACAGCAACAGTATATTACCTGCTGATAATTTGTCTAACATTAAACCGTGACATATCAGGGATGTTAAACTTAAGGGAGGTTCATTCGAAAGAAGAAAATATATTTGGATAATAATTTTTAAGTAGTATCTTTACATCAACTGTCATGTTAATTTGCCTTTTTATTAAAGTAATAATTTCAAGAATTTGAAAGCAAAAAAAAACAAACAGCGTTTCATATAACACACCCATGAGGCCAACCAGGACACATTCACCAAGAATGAATGAGGTCAGAGTTCATTTGAAGTCGCAGAGAATATTCAAACAGAACTTTAATCCGGTAAACGGTGGGAAAAACTGTGATAATACAATACCGGCTGATTGCTGTGCAAAAATACAGACAAACAGCAACGTGAAGTGCCAAGTCATTGCGCCTCACTGTACTACCATATCTTTGCTTTTGCTTTTGTAACGCTTGAGTTTAAACATTACAGCGCTGGTAAATGACTGCTGTCCAAATAAAAACTCACTGTCCAAATATACGGTTAGAATGAGCAAAGAGGAATTTGAATACGTCCGTCCATGGGGCATAGTGAAAACTACGTTGTGTAGAGTTTCATGCGTCTCTGAAACCTGGAAAAAAACTAAAGTGATTGAAGTAATTGCCACTGTACATTTGGTGAAATATTAAAGTGCTCATTAGTCAATATTTGGCTTTCTCTCCCAGATTAGATAAGCAGCATCTCACATTTGTGCTCTGGCACAATTCAAGCGTCTGTTTGTGGTCAGCAAATATTGGTTTTTCATCTTGGAAGTGTTTTTAATAGTAAAATAAAAAAGAGGGACTGGTCTTAATCAGTCAGGCCAAAGCAAACTTTATCTCTGGAACACATTTCTTTCACTCAGCTTTTCTCATAATGTGGCCATTTTCCTCTTGGTTTCAAAATGAATAATAGCAGAAGCACACTTCCCAAATGTTAGCAGACACAAAACTCTCCCAAAAGACCAATGCAGGCTCTTCCTTTTCAGCTTGGCTCTCCAATCACTCAGGAGATTTCATTTGCGATAAAAGATTTACAACATTGTTTTTTGCTCCTTTTTTTTCGGTGTGATTTGCACATGTAGTGAGGTTCACCGCAGTTGTTCGGGGTGAATTCCCACACGGAGGACGAAGCTGGAATGTGCTAGCCTCTGCATCCCCCCGACATTTAAAAGCTGACCTATCAAAAATGTTCTTGACCTGCTGGTGTGATGAATATGCTCTTCCTGTTCCCCGATCTCTTTCACAGTCTGAGAAAAGAACTGTAGATGCTATCCAAACTCTAAGACAATGTGTTATTCTCATTGATTTTCGCACACACACAGCTTTTATTTGGTGGTTGATGCTGAAGTGAACTTTCGCTGACTGCCAAGAGGTCAAGTAGCAATAAAATAACGCGCTTGTGGTCACTTTTGCTGACGATCTCCATGTTTCACTTGCAGTTCTACGATTTTTATATCGATACTGTCTTAGCTATTCTTTCTCCTTCCAACTGTTTGCATGACTTTTTATCTGGATAATAAAGTCAAGGACATAATTCCCACACTAGAAGATTGGATTCATCAACTCTAGGTTTAGTAAACACATTTATTGTAAAAAGGAAAAGAATAGAATCATACATTATTGTATATGTAAGTCCCTTCTTTCCAAAGTCTGTTTGTGAGTACTTCCTTTAGCAATATCCTTCCCTCACTTATCATGATAAGTGATGGCGTTGGATCAAAATGTCATCCATAGTACACACCAGTATTATATATATTCTTTTGCAAATTTGTTCACATACAAAGTGCCTCTGTTGTTCCCCCTGTATTGTGATATCAAAGAGAATTTACTAATTTGCCATGGTGCCTTTACATTCCTGTTAAACCACTGCTTTCCACCCCCAGCGTCTAATTATGTGCATATTTGGGTTATTTGGCTCTTTTGAAATGCTGCTTACTAAACAAAGGCTCATTAAATGACATTCCTTAACAGTATTTCATTGTCTCTGAACCAGGTAATCAAGGCCGGAGTGGAGACCACTTGCAAATGCCACGGCGTCTCCGGCTCCTGCACCGTCCAGACCTGCTGGCGGCAGCTCCAGCCCTTCCACGAGATCGGCAAGCAGCTGAAGCAACGCTACGAGACCTCCATTAAGGTCGGCAGCTCCACCAACGAGGCCACGGGAGAGGGAGAGATCTCTACGGGCCGGAGCCAGCAACAGCAACAGCAGCAGCAACAGCAGCAGCAACAGCAGCAGCAACAGCAGCAACCACAGCAGCAACCGCAGCAGCAACCGCAGCAACCGCAGCAACCGCAGCAACAACAACAGCAGCAGCCACAGCAGCAGCAGCAGCAGCAGCAGCAGCAGCCTCAGCCTCTTCCCGGCCTGAACGATCAGATCCCTCGCACTATGGACCTGCTCCACATCGAGGACTCGCCCAGTTTCTGTAGACCCAGCAAGTACTCACCAGGCACGGCGGCCCGTAAGTGCTACAAGGACAAGAACTGCGACGCCATCTGCTGCGGGCGAGGCCACAACACTCAAAGCAGGGAGGTGACCCGGCCCTGCCAGTGCCAGGTGCGCTGGTGCTGCTACGTCGAATGCAAGCAGTGCACGCAGAGGGAGGAGGTCTACACCTGCAAAGGGTGAACCCGGTGACCTGTCGGCCCCCTAGATCAGTGGAGCAAGTGAAAGATGGTGGTGGTGGTGGTGGTGGTGGTGAAGAGGAGTGGTTGTTTTGTTCCCAAACAAGGGTTCTGCTTCCACTGTTGGAGCGGTGTTCTGCAAACAAAAGAGGAGCGAGCCGATGGAGAAGCAATAAGCACTTTGAGGGATTTCTGTGGGTTGGGCTTCAGAGGTCCTGCTCCCCCCCCCCCTGTGTCTGGGGGTTACCTTCTCAGACAACTGGGACAAAATCTCAAGCTTTTTTATTTTATTTTTTTAATTACAGCTTTGTCTTGAAGAGAGAAGCTTTTATTTTCCCAATTGCATCTTTTCACAAAAGAAAATTGAGATTAGCGTCCAGCTAATGAGGATCAAACACATGGACAGTGACACCAACAGACTGGATTCTGGGGTGAAAGAAGAATGGTGTCATGTGTGTGTGTTTGTCATTCTTTACATGTGTGAGTGTGTGTGTGTGTGTGTGTTTGTGTGTTTGTACGTGAGCACAAGATAGATATGGGGGGGGGGGGTTCGAATGACGACTTTTATGGCAATGAAAACCATATTCAGAGACTCCTAAAAAAATTAAAAAAAAGACAGGGTGTAAGATTTACTTTACACACACATATTTACACTCACACACATTGTGTGTTTGCATATGTATGTACATACATTCAGTTATATTGTAATGATATTATACAAGCCACTTATCTAACTATGTTAAAAGAAACCACTAACCACACAAATGTTTTGTTGTTTGTGTGCTCTCGCTCGTTTTTCTTCTTGATTCATGTCGACAAGGCCCTTTGGAAAGCGGCACAGTTGCGTCTGTCATCTTGCTGTGGATAATTTATAGATCCTCTGGGACTACTCCTTCATAGGGAGAAAAAAAATGTAATTTCTTTCTTTTTTTGCGGGGTAATAATGTAATATGAAGCTGTTAGTAAATAACTAAACCAGTCAGTTTAGGCTATTCTCGGCCTTGAGCGAACCAGTGTTCAGGGAATAACTTAAACCACTATAACTATTTGGATAAAATAGGAGAGAAATTGTGCAAATACAAATAATATCCAAGTTGGAGATGACAGTGGCCTTGTTATGATGGCCAACATCAACAGGTGATCGATCACGTGACCAGCAAACGGTCCACCCGTGACTCACATCAGAATTTCTTTTGAGCTCAGCGGAGCTTAAATCTTTATTTTTTTTTGTTTGTTTAACTTTTAATACTTTGAAGTTGTAAAGAAAACTGTGGAGAACTGCAGGAATGTAGCCCCCCTACTATTTCACGTCCTTTCATTCCTCTTCAGCCGCCACAATTTGATTGAGCCATATTCAACACATGGAGACATGTTCAGTGGGAGCTGCATCGGTCAGTCCAAACAGCATGGGGGAAACCGAAGCGGAAATCTAACTTGACGTGTCTGCAGGATTGCTCGAGCGAAGATGAATGTGCACGTCTCGTAGCTAATATAAACATATTTTAGAAGGCTAACATTTGTGTAACGTTCGGCAAATTGATGTCTAAATGCAAATATTGGGGTTTTGCAAATCAGGTCTCTTCATTCAGACGTCAGTGGAATTGTTATAATACATGGGTTCATTTTTTTTCTTCATATCAACGCAGCGTACTGAACCCTGCCATGCAACTACAGTGACCCTTTAAAGGAACAGTTTGTGATGTTTTGGAAAAACAACTCTTATTCACTTTGAGTTAGAGTACTGATACTGCTCTCATGTTTCAGGCTACAGTCATTTAGATCTGTTCATCATGAAGACTGGAAACATACAATATAGCATGCTAATCAGTGAACGTAGGAATGCTGGGAGGCAGATTGTGTTCCTTGTTTCCAGTCTCTATGCTAGGCTAAGCTAGCTGGCTGCTCGCTGTAGTTTCATATTTATTTGACATATTTAAGAGCGGTGTTGATCTTCTCATCGAACTATCAGCAAGAAAGTGAATAAGCGACTTGTCAATCAAACATGTCCATCTATTACTTTATGAAACCATGAAATCAAAGGTTTAATTTTCTGACAAATGTCTCTGAACACAGAAACAATGCAGACCATATTATGCCATTGTATTCTCAGTACTTCCAGCCTCTGAGAACATTATGTTATATACTATAAGTTATGCCTTGTTTTAGATGGGTGTGAATTAACTACTGAGTGAGGGACCCAGCTTTGTATTATAGCGCCATTCACGCACTGAAGCCCAAAAGCCCTTTAAAGTATTTTTAAGATCTGTATTTATAGATACAGTGCAGTTCAGATTTGTGTTTCTTTAAAAAAAAAAAAATGTAAATAGCAAAAGGTTTCTTCTCCTGTGGTATAAAGACAAAAGTGAGGCACATGTTCAACTCTCACAGAAATTGGTAGCAATAAGAAATGTGAGGCCGAGACGTTTGCGACACACAGCTGCTGTAACACGATGGTTACAGATTGTAATCAGCGATGCAGCACCATTGCCAAACACCCTTAACAGAGGCTCTTACCTTTTAACAGATGGTTCAGTCTGGAAAGATGATCATCACAAGATGTGAAATTTAAAGCGCCGCCCTCGACGGAAGCATCGCGCTGTAGGCCGAGAGCCCCGCGTGGCTTTATTTGTCCGGAGGAGATGAATTCCGAGCATTTTGATATGAGGAGGCATGCCAAATACAGACTGGTCAAAACATATACATAGAACTTTGCACGCTACACGGAAACCATAATAGCTATGCTGAGACCTGAAGCATAAATGCCACCTTCCCACAACCTTTGTGTGTGTGTGTGTGCGTGCGCGCGTTTACCACACACACTCCTCGGCCCAAACACACTGAGGTTCTCTATCATTGAGCAGATTAAAATCAGGCATGACAGGAATACCGAATGCACACCAAGTGCATTTTTGTTTGTTTATAGATTGTACATAGGCCTAAATATTTCTCCCCAGAAAAGGAGCATGACGCAGCAGCCAGTTGGTTTCCTCGATATCACGGTCATCCATATTCTCAAATCCCAAACTCTGCACTGTTTCGCAGTCAGTGGATCATGTACAAAATTCAGTTTTTGTAGAAAAAAAAATAAAAAAGATAAATTATTTTTAAATATATTTTGAGCATGTGTTTAGTGTAAATAACGTCAAAGTCTAAATTGATTTTATATCCTGTATTTTTTACTCTGTTTCTTTCGGGTGTTTGTTCTTTCAGCAGTTTATACTTTTAAGCATATTTCATGTCATATCTCATCATTCTCGGTTATTTAAGCACTAACAAATCCTAACAAATTTAGAATCAACTCACCGTTAGCAGTCTTTTATTCTTGCGCACAAATATTTAAACAAAATCACAGTCATCAGCAATATGTTTTTAGAGGATTTCATCTGTTTTGTATAATCGACTATTTTTGTGAAAAGACTTTGTGACGTTGGTTATCTCCATACGATGCAGTATAAACACATGATTGCATCAGCGTAGACTCGTTTATACTCACCTTTGCATCACTCTACATGTACATGTACTTTTTGTTAGGATTTGTGCTGTGCTTGTGAAACAAAGATAAAACACATCAACCATGTATTGCCCTTTGTGATGATACTACACCAGCAAAGCTTTGTCCATGTTCACGTATTCATGTCTTATGGGAACCCTAAATTATTTTTCCTCTACCTCATGTGTATAGCTTGTAGGTATAAACAGATCACAAATGACTGGTAAGAATGTATTTAAGTTATTTAACATCTTTGTATAACAAAGGCGGAAAAAATCTGAAATAATAAATGAATTTTTAAATTATTTCATGTGTGCTTTCATTCTTCAGTGGTGCTTTGAGAGTTTACTTTAAATCAGGTGAGAAACTTGAAATAACTGTCTTTTACTGGTGATTTTAGGAAACTGGTGGGTTTGTAATGTGTAGTGCTTAACAAAACTCTTTTAAATCACTTATCATCATACACCTTCTTCTCAAATTTAAGGTTTTGCTACTTTTGCTACTGTGTGTGAGTCATTCTCTCGGTGCAGCCAGTATACATGCGACAACTCACAGGCTTTAACAAATGCATTTACAGTACCACAGAGGAGGATCCTTGCTGACCTTACCGACTTATTCTTGAGCGTTTGAATGCATCACATGGCCCTCATAAGCAGGTTTAGTTTGCCCAGTGGTCAAGGAAACATACATATTCTTTCACCGATTCATGTTGACTTAAAAGTGATGGAGCCGGAAGTGACTGAGCAAGTGGACTTTGAGTTGAGATTCTTTCCCACTTACAACATGTAAAATGCAGCGTACAGGATATAAACCTTTGTGGACTGGTTATCATTTATACGTTTTCTGCACACACAAAAAACCCACCGTCACCGATGGTTGGACCGGCTGGGAAGAAGTCTGCGGCCCATCTTTTGATAAAAGAACAGTGACTCCAGCAAAAAAAATAAAAATCCCTTCTTTATAATCACACGTCATTGTTGTGGTTAACCGGAATCTGATCCAGACTTGTTGGATTTTCACAGTTTCACGGAGGATCCCCCTCACTTTGCTATGACATTTTAATATTGATTTAGTGTAAACTGATCATCAAGGCCTCTGTCATACACCACAGCCATGGCAGTGATGTTTTTACTTCAATGTCAAACAAAGTCACAATGAAACTCATTAGTGCAAGATATAAACATTTCTGATTTGGGTTCACGGCGTTCGGACCTACGTACGTGCCAGAGAATTACCCCGCTGAACTGATATTATTTCAACAGGCCCTATTCCCTCAGCAGATGAGTGGAGGAGATTTCAGGGAGTTTTCTCTCTCAACAAATCTTGCAAATATCTTGTTGCCTCATCTTACAGACCCTGAAGCTCGAGTAATCCAAGAGAGCGGGGGCTTCGTGATCCCGGGCTGTGAATAGGAACTTCACGTCCGGTTGGGAAAACAACACACAATTACGGAGTGTGTCTGTTCTAATACCTAAAACATCAGTGGAAAAGCCCTCTGTATCCCTGACACGTGTATCTAAATTAGCAGCGCGGGAGTGGCACCCTTATTGGTGTTAGCGATTCCTCCCCTGGGTCCTAGCTGCTTTGCTCTGAGAAACTGAGAGGCTTTAATGTACCCCGGCTCGCTGGACTCCTCCTGACTTCCTGCCCGGTACCAGGCTCTAATATGGGTTGTAACTTTGCGGTGCGCTGTAATCCGACAACGTTTTGACAGCTGTTGCCATGAAGGAAGTGGCTGCAACTAAAGCACATAGTGAAAAAAAAAAGGTAGAAAAAAAGGTAGAAAAAAAAATCAAGCAAGCTTGACCCCCCCCCAAATACACACACCTCCTCTTAACTACTTCCCATTCTCACCCTCATCCTCCCGGCCTGCTCGGACATGCGCATGGCTGTCAGGCCGAGAGAGTGGATGGTGAGATAGTTCTCGAACTGCTGAAAGTGGGAGAGGATCTGTTATTCCAGCATCACCCCACTGTACAGGATGTATGTGTGCTGCCTTGTGGAGGATTTGCTGAGGAGCGCTGATTGTGGTCTCGTTGTACTGGATCACGCAACTGGATGCAGGCTGCATAGCATCAAATACATAGCTGAGTACACAGTCAGTAATACACAAACTGTTTTACCTATATGTTTTTAACATGGTTAAAGATTTAAGTTATCAAACAGCTGGATCTTACGTTTTTAGTTGGGGGATGAGACTTTTTCTCCCGCCCACTTTAAGGTGTTTTAAGGCGTCTAAACCAGGTATGCTCGTAGAAGCTTGGAGATATGTCTAAGCCTATCACGTCGCACATGTTGTACCTTGATCCAATCATAATGTGAGTGATACAGTCTAGGTAGGCCTCGGTGCGAGGGGCCTGCAAAGATGTCAGCAACTCATCTGACCAGTTATGAAACACGGACTCCATCTTGCTTACCATGCTTTGTGGGTGTGTCATCATCATATCTATACAATCAATGTGTTCATGATTACATTGTTAACAATAGCCCAAAGTTCTTCATATAATCTCGCCTCAAAGTGCACCAGATTGATGCGTTTAACTTTATTAAAACAAACACATCTTTCGTCGGAGCGCGCCTCCGAGTTTACTGGGCTAATAAGCAAGGGTGCATTGCATTGGCTGTGAATTCAAACTTTTCACGAGGAAGAATCTTTTTCTTTTTAAAGTGACAGTTTCATTTTAATTCCTTGAATTCACACGTCCTCGCAAAAACAAAACAATGAGGTTTCAACAAAAATGTAAGACTTGAGGGTAATTAATGAGAGTCCAAGCGTGAGCTCCTCAACGTCTCACTGGGTGAAACATGTGTGCCGAGCGCTATGAAAACACCTTAGCTCATGCCGCAGGTCTCACAGATTTATGATTTTTTTCTTCTTTTTCAGCGTATTGGGAAAAAGCGAGTTCCTCTCTGGAAAGTGTGATAGGGGTCTGAAGGGTATGTGCCTTCCTCGCCTCCTTCCTGAGCCCTGCCCAATAGCTTACCCTGTTTATAACTGTTTTTGATTGTTGTTAAGTACCTGTCAAAGCTCCCGCTTGCTCCTCGTGCCTGGAAAAACATGTGAGCTCAGCATCTCTCAAAACAGGAGCGAATTAAGAAAATGCAGTGCACTGAGGAAAAAGACATAATGTACCGTATGTATCTGGTGGTGAGAATCTGCTATTCAAACAAGGATGACTTTGTTTGAGTCGGCATGCAGAGACTGTCAGTCAAGTTGAGTGAAACGCTTTATGGTGCCGTTAGTGACACAGAGACACATTGCATTTATATACTCCTTGGGAAACAGCAATAATAACTCAATAATCACTTCAGTTAAGATTACAGGGCAGGCTGCTCAAATGATTAAGCGCCAAGAGGAACATTGAAGTGTAATATATCTTGAATATGTCTTGTGATACATGCGCTGTGAAAACTATCAGTATTTTTATTTATTTTTTACTGGAAGTGAAAGTCCCTGCACTTTTGTTTTGTACTCGACTAGGGAGACATCTCACTGACCATGTCCGAGGCCTCCCCGCGAGATGCGATGGATAATGATGATAACTGGCTCAGGAGCTTTTCAACACTTTCTCACAATCATAAAAATGTCAGCCTCGCATGACAAAGCTCATTTCTCAAACAGCCGCCCGTCTGTTATTACGCGTCGCACTCTTACCCGTGGCCTAATGAAAAATTCAATACAGCACATAAATCGCACAAAATCTGAGCGGACCTGAGTTGACATCTGGAAAAATAGAATAATAAACAAACAAATTATTCTATAAATAATAATAATGGAGCATGTGTTTCTTTCATTGGCAAACATGCTTGGACAAGGGGGGGAAATCCCCAGAGACCCCATAGCTGGGGGGGATGGGATAAACATAGATCTGCGTGGACGCCTGGGCTTTTTTGGCTCGCCTGCTGCACTTGCAATTGCACCAGGAGAGTTGGAGCGCTTGCCAGCAGAGGTGAAGGGTTAGAAACATTTTATTCTTGAGGAAATTCCACCTATTACTCCATTATTCATCAGAATCTCTGAGGAGACGGATGCTCTAACTGCTCTAGCAGAGACCGTTTGGAGGAAAACAGTTCATCATGCTAGATATCCTAGACAAGAGAGTGTTTTGATGTATCACCAGTAGGACGTATGCGATGGACACATACTCCTCAGTCCATCAATTCACTTGGACAGTAAGTACTTTGGAGATCGCTGAATGGATATTCAATACCATAACTACGCAGCATTAAATGTCAAAGTAGAACAGTCATTTGCAATTGTGAAGGAGATATTTTCTTCATCCAGGTCACCACCTGTTTTGTGCATCAGGAATATATGAAATATTAGCTACTAGGACAAATTGTGGGCTTTGTTTTCTCCCAAAATGTTGATATTATATGAGCACATAAGGGAAAGTTGTACAACATTGACTCAATGACGACCTGGACGTTTCTATCAGCAGCTGTGCTGACCTACAACCACTCATTTGTGTCTGTGTGTGGGGTGACGGCGAGGAAATCAGATGTAGTTCTGGTGACTGTCTCTGTGTGTGTGTGTGTGTGTGTGTGTGTGTGTGTGTGTGTGTGTGTGTGTGTGTGTGTGTGTGTGTGTGTGTGTGTTGGGTGGGAGGGGGGTTACAGGCTAATGAAAGTGAGGGGGTTTACAGAGATGGGGCATGAAGCTGCTGTCCAGCTCATGCTTCAATTGTGCAGTAAAGATTCCCCAGCTGTCCTACGGATTAGCCCGTGTGCTTATGTGATTAGGATACATGGCACCGCGGCTAGACCAGGCGCCTCTGACCCGGAGAATGTAGAATGAGATGAGATGGGAGGAAAAAGGATGGACGGGTGATGCTGGGGAGGTCGCCAACGCAGAGCACCCGTCATAAGACCTGGGTTTGTGCGCCGAATGAGAGGGGAAATTAGCCTGTCGCCCATTGCAAGTATCAAAGTCATCAGGGGAATGTTTTGTGACATAATAGGAAAATGATTCATTCTCGAAAACAGGGTTTGACTGCTCTACATTGTTATTCCCAAAACTGGATGTATACCTGTGCCTCCATGTATAGTGGCCCTGCTTTCCATGCTTCTAGTTTGGCATCAAATTATGACCAAGACCGCTTAAAAGTGCAAACAATTTAACGTTAGCGTTGTTGAGGCAGCCAAACTACTTTGTTAGGTTTAGGAATGAATATGTGTTGCATAACGTCTTACGTAGCCTATGTAATTTGAAATAACTCAATATTGATGATTATTTCCACATGGGACCTGTACACCGGTCTCCTGGTTGAAAGTCCAGTGTTTGATCCATCAATTCATCCATCCTACCTCCTCCGTACATGAATCAAAAAAATTCTGTTGAATCTTGCATTTCCACCACAACGAAGGATGCTATTGATTACCACTCATCATTGTTTTCGGGTTAATATTAATATTAAAAATAAATGGAATATTCTTCAATGGCTAAGTCAGTCACCCGATCTCAACACAAGTGACCATGCTTTTCATTTACTTTAGATAAAAGTGAAGGCAGAAAGACCCACAAACAAGCAGCAACTGAAGGAGGCTGCAGTAAAGGCAACGCATCTCAAGGGAGGAAACTCAGCGTTGGTGATGACAATGGCTGGAAGACTTCAGGCAATCATTGACTGCAAAGGATTTTCCTCCAAGTATTACAAGTTATCATTATATTCACTATTATGTTAATTTGTCCAATTGCTTCTGAGCCTCTAACAAATGTGGGGGGCTGTGTAAAATTGGCTTTAAATCCGAAACAGTTAGTGTCATATTTTTGTTTTATCCATTGAAATAAAGCTGAAAATCTACACTTCAACCACATATTGACTGCTTTATTTTAAAATCCATTGCAGTCGTGTAAATAGGCAACACAATAAAAATGTGCTAAATACTTATGGCCCTTACTGCACATGGAATTATCTTGTCGTCTCCAAATGGTTTCTCCCACACACTGTTTCCCAGACGAATTGAGATTTTTTGAGAATGTGCACAATAGCTATGGTGAACATACAGAGCCTACACATGCAGCCTGCTAAAGTAATCTGTAACCTCTTAATTCACAGTTATGAAATCTGCTTAAGTCACATGTGGCATTCTTGGAATCCCACTGGACATTCATAAAAAAAAAAAACACACACAATCTTGGTGTGGTGTGATCTATGCTGATCGTAAAACATGTCTAAACTAAATAAAAGCCTGTACCAACTGTCACGAGTGGTAGCCCTATAGGAACATATGCACAGTGGACTGCATAGGAAACCTTTTTAAATGTGGGAAACATTGATGCTAACACAGGAAGAGGCAACACTTTTCCTCCTGCATCCTCTTACTAAAATGTGTTTTCGTGTTGGCTTGGCAGAGCCCAGAATGACTGACATGTGGAATGACAAACAGTGTGACAACACGGTGCATGAGCGGGCCTGCAGCCCCGAGCGCCGCACAGCTGCACATTGCCCGCTTGACTGTACCAGACGCAATGGCACGGGTTCAACAGTAACGCTGACCTCATGGGTCACAACCAGCGCTGCCTGCTAACTGGAGGCAGTGAAACCATCGCTTATTGCCCATAAATTAAGACAGTGTAACACGAATAGGTCGTAAAGCAGACGGAAAGGCAACTCATTAATTCCCGACAACTTTGGTGTGGGAATATGAGCTCAGGAGATAGTAATCCCATCTACAAATGCAAGATCGTTTGGCTTTCGCTGGATTCCCACCCTCGTTGTTTTGGTCACAAGCATTCGCCAACTAAATGGAATCCCAAAGGATCGTGGGGTTTCGTTTAACAGAGAGGTACTTGAGGATCTGTCACCGCGATCTCAACAAGTGTGGCTGGCTGCTTCAATAGGAGCCTCTCACGAGGACGGAAGAAAGGAAAGAGCACATTGTCGTTGGGGGCGGGTCTCCATTTTGTGTGAATTTGGTCATTTGTTGGCCGAGGTCAGCTCCTGAAGATTAGTGGCGGTGGTGTGTGTGTGTGTGTGTGTGTGTGTGCTTGTGGGTGTGTGTTTGTGTGTGTTTATGTGCCGTGTGTGTTTTGGGGTTGGGCTAGATTGCTAATCCATTGATTTAGCTGGAGTTAACACGCTGGCTAGGATCCAACAGAGACTTAAGTCACAATTGGAGTGGGGCAGATATATTAAGAGGAGACGGTGGGAAAGTTGAAATGCTGCTTTTCTTTGACAAAAAGAAGGAATTTGAAGAGGAAATTGAAGCGAGTCTGCGGTAGGTTTGTCGAAAAAGTCCTTCACTACTGTCTGCACTACTCTTTCTGATTTGCTTTTGCTAATATTTTGAAATTGTAAAACGTAAAAAAAATACAGAGGAACTCTTGACATGTATAACAAAGTGGGCCCCATTGGCAGAATACATCAACATTTAAAAGCTGAATTATTGAAAAGACAACACCACAATCAAGTCCAACAATCTTAAATAAATGTTTCCCTTTGGAGCACACTGACAGAACAGTATTTCCTCGGCAATGTAAACACGAGACACATTGTCATCGTGCATGAAAACAGCGATGAATTATTTCATTTTAAAGATAATGGAACAAGGGGTCTATTGTCGAACGTGTTGACCTGCAGACGGTTTCAGAGATTCTTGGAACAAGTTAAAACAGGACAGTGAAAGCGCAACCGTCCAGGACAAAGACACATTCCTTGTGTCAGTGATACTTTGTGTTCTTTCACATCCATGTTTTCAATTATGTTAGCAGGCTTGTTGAGAGAGACAAGCAAGATTATCTTGGAGAAAAAAAAAACACTCATCATGCTAGACAGCTATTTACGGAGCTGCTGTAGCCTCGCAGGAATGGTCCTCCACCTTGACTTATTGAATTATGGAGAAGCTGTCGACAGGTTGAGCAACTGTCTCCTTCTCTCTGTGTATCCTTACATTCACTTTAGTCAACACGGCCCTGCAGCTGTTAGTGTCTGCTCCATTCCTTGACTGCAGCCAGCCAGGGTGGATGAGTGCACCTTGCAGGCTCCGATCTCAGTGACCTCAGGTCATTATCATTCATCCTGCTCCTTAAAACACCAGTCAAATTTCAGCCCACTATTCCTAAGGAGCGAAAAGAAGAAGAAAAAAGGTCCATATTGGATGATTTTGTATCTACAGATTTACATCCAACACCAACATTCAATTCAGAATGTAGTGGGCTCTCTCTGTGGTGAAGCGGAGACTTTAAGGGTGTTGAGGTCATTGTGGTGGATGGGCGTGTAGTGCATCAACCTTTCATGCAGAAGAATAGGGTTCACATCTTGTTACAGCCCGAGAATTAATGGCTGCCTTTTTTATTAACTGTAACCACCGTCTTCCTCTAACCCTAACAATACCGTGGTTGCCAGATAATAGGGAGAATTTCAAAAACACTGTCAGTGAGTGCAACTTGGCTTTTTTTGGGGCAGAAGTGACCATTATGGATGTAGGCCTACTTGTCTGGTGATAGGGTTTGCAAATTTAAGTTTTTGAATTCACTGACTCCTCAGCTCAGGAGTTCTGCTGTGCTGGTGCACAATGATTGCAACTAATCATTGCTTTCATTTTATTTTAATCAATTGATTATTGAGCAACACATCTATTAATCATTGAAAGTATGTCAAAAGTGATTAATGCACGTCAGAACTTGCCGGAGCCCAGTGTAACAGCTTGTTTTGTTCAACCAAAAGTCCAAAACGTTACTGCTCAGAAAAACAGCACGTTCAACCCAAAGGTTTCTGTTATCAGGCAAGCGTCAAAAACTAGTTATGTAGTCAAACAGGGAGACTCAAGCAGGTAAAACAAAGGCTGAAAAGCTGGGGCATCTGCAAACTAGACTATCTGTCAAGGAATGAGTGAAGATGGGCCGGTAGGGCCTGCAAGGCTGATAAGGTACATTGGAAACAGGTGAGTATGTGGGTATGGTCAGGTGATGAGGTTACTGCAGGTCAGGAGGAGTAGCAATGACAGGTGCCAAGGATAAGACAGAAAATGGCTGGAGTTGTGCCAAAACCCCAAGACGTTCAGTTTACAATGTGAAAAAAACTGTGAAAAGAAGCATTTGTTTTCATTTGAGAAGTAGGAATTATCAAATGATAAACTGAAACAATTAATGAATTATCAAATGATTTGTTTGAATGGATTTCTTATAGTTGTTTAGACCAGTCTGATCTCACAGAAATATTTAAAATGACCACCAACCTCTTATCATTGCATTACATGCTCTGGCACCGTGGAAACAGTGACAATGAAAAGTAAATTAGGCTCAATAGAATTACGTTTAATCAAAATCCATGAGCGACATCAGGGTTGAATTATGGGTCAAACACGGAACTTTGACCGCAGAGTTTCTCTCCAAACGTCAACATTGATTTATTTTCTATTAAGTAGGCTACGCAAGTCAAGTTACGTAACAAATGCAGGCTACTAATTGTAACCAAAACCATGCTCCTATCTTTCCGAATACTCAACGAGTGATTTTGTTGCCTAAACATAAATTGTTTCCGTGGCAGCAGCATGTAAATTGTCTGGCATGTCATTTAAAGAGGTCGTTGTCATTTCATCTCTTTCTGTGAGAGCGCGTTGTCTAGACTGGACGTGGGGATGCCTTGCATCTCGGCAATACATTTCGTCACTTCTTAATATGGTATTTTGAAGCTAGCATTTAAGCTAGCAATTTAGCTAGCATTTTTGTCAATGAAAATCTCACTCAAACATAATATTAGTAATCATAACATAATTTGACCCTCATTCAGTATGCCGGTTGTGAGATGTCTAGAGGCAGCTTGTGCACCCATATTACATTGGTATTAGTTTTTTGTGTTTTCTGAAAAACCTGAAAAATGACATAGGCCATTATTTTAGGAAGGTGACGATTTGTGTTTTCAAATTACAATAGTTACCGGCCTGAGCAAGTGCTTCATTGTTCTTTGATGTATCCATAAGTGAGTGCAATCTCTCAGACAGCACAACTGAGATTCTGGTGAGGGAAACGTAAATTGAATGTGTGGAGTCTCCTGGTTTAGAAGAATTATTAAACATTTTGCTGATTCTGCGAGCTATTACTGTACCACCTGCTGGTCCAGCCAAAGCATACAAATAATTATAAAACAGGTGTGTTTTCTGTAAAATGACCTGTGGCATTTGAGTTAAACACACTAGTATTAGTAATGCATGGACTCCTGTGAGAGTGCACAGCTGTCTATTGACACTTTGCTGAGCTTTCCTTTCTTGAGCAGTTTGTTGCTCCAGGTTTGTTGTTCTAAAGAACATTACATTTCTTACACCGCATTCCTGCAGAACTTGCAGGGCTTTAAAGTGAAGCTGAACGAGAAACTGAATAGCATTTTATTGAAAAAGCATGTTAGGTCACTGTTTTTGAAGTACTTGTTTTCATATTAAAGAACCTTTTAAGTTTCCAGTTCCAGTTGACTAACGAGAATATTTGGGTGGCTAGTATGTGTGCAAAAGCAGAATGCATGCTGAGTTTATTGGCGTTTAAAAATTGGAAGTCATTAAAATGTGAGCACGCAGTTCAAGTTGTGATTGTTTCTAACTCAGCTCTGAGCTGTGACTACAGAGAATAATGACTTCACTGGTGAAGAGGGTGGCCTGCGAGGACCAAGCCCATGGACCACATCCAGCAGCACTGTAACCTTGTAGCGAAGCAGTATGGAGGTGTTCAGTGTCTTCCAAGTTCACAATGCCAGTACCAAAATGGCAAATTCATGTAAAGCTGGCTCTGCCACCTTCCTGGCTTTTCCCTGCCGAGCCCCAAAAACCATACACTCGGTGACAGGTACCAGCTGGTTATGCGGTAAGTGAAGCTCAGCATGGCAGCCTCTGCAGACCAGACCGAGGAGCGTGGCCCCGCTGGGCAGGATGGAAAGGTGTGGCAGGCCCGATGTTGTCTTGTAAACTGGGAACATCCGGCAGCGGAGAACATTACGGATTAATATGCAGCAGGTGTTGGGTGTCTAGACTAGCTGGGAGAAGTACACTCGCTGAGTAATTGAAAGTGCAGGTGCATCTTGGGCCATTGCGAGCATGTGGGTCTGCTGTAATGTTTTTCGCGGCATGACATCTCACTTCTAGGGCTCGAGGTATTACATGAAATGCCTCTGAACGCTGATGAAAAACACGGTGCCTGAGGAATGCCAGATTTGCTTGTAAAACATCTCTCAGCTATTATGGACTTTTGTTTCTTTTACATTGACAGCTATTAATGTTATTTCATAAGTTCAGTTTTTGGCTTGTTGAAGTGATATAAAATGACTTGGCATGAAGTCTGGAATAAAAGCCTTCTGACTTTGTCCACTTAATCATAAAAACCTGGTGGGTTTGGCTTCCTGTGTTGACATAGAGCGGTCTCAGCCAAGAAATACAATCAAATGTTCTTGAAAAAGTGAGTCGTGGTGGGCAACACAGACAGGATAATATCACCCTGCATTCAGGGATATGGTTTGAAGTTACTGTCTCAAGCTCATGGTGGCTGAGGTGTTAGTGAAGACTGGACAGAGTGGGGATGGTCTTTTCTTTTTTACTACGTGTTGATTAAAAAAAAACACAATCCAGCAATGATATATCTCTTTGATTTTATAGTCCCAGTGCTAATTGATTCCCGTATTTGCTGCTTTTCGGAGACCTAAAACAACAATTATTAAATCTAAAAGTTAATTACGCGATTTGTAATCTTAGTGTAAGAGTTATTTATAACTGGAAGAAGAAAAAAAAGGTCAAATGAAATGTGCAATTTGCATGAATTGCAACTGGTTAATTGATCAATAAGTGAGCAATATCCGATCTGATCTGGGTTACATTTACTGCTGCTGTAGCTGTGATGCCTGTTTTATTCCCTGACCTGTTTGGCTGCTCTTGGCTCGAGGCCCTCGCTGGCTATCAGTCTCCAGGCCTAAGAGGATAATGTGTTAGCTGATATCTTAGCTCAGTGTGGTGCTGAAATGGGAAAAGGGGGAGTTAGGAGGAGGTAATGATGGACCACTTTGGTTTCTCCTGAGAAATAGGAATTCAGGCCCAATCTCAGAGGGTCCTGACTGCATGTGCACAGAAGCGACCGCAATGGTTTCCAGCACACTGACATTACTTATATAATATCTCTCTCAAATCGAGTTTGCTGCTCAGATGCAACAGAGCATGTCCAGTGTTTTTTTTTCGTTTTTTTCTTATTTGGGCATTCATGTACAGAGATGAAAAAAATGATGTAAATTGATGTTGTTGGAAATCAGATGCATTGTTTGTTTCAGATTTGAAAAAATATGAGAGAGAAGCCATGCTGGTTGTGTTTTTACAGCTGAGATGAGACTTCAGCACACTGCCTGTGTGGGGTGAAATGAGTGTGGATGCGGTGCCAGGCGAGGGTCCTCTTTCTCTCCTCACACTGAGCCTCTCCAGTCATGGATCACAGAGCTGGAGAAGCAGCTAATAGCTCTTTCTAGCTGGGCCTGTGCTAAATACTCCCTCCACTAAAATTATTCCTCTGGGAATCAATGGGCCCATTCTTTTGTGAGCTGTAGTTTGCTTGATGGTCCCAACCTCAATGTGAAACATTAGACAGCAATGGGGAAAACATAAAACATAATACTTGTGTGACCAGCTTGTCATTGGCTCTTCGGTGGCTGTGTTAAGAATTTTGCCGAAGATAGTAGAGTCAGTGAGGGAGAGGCTTGTGAGGGCAACAGGCTCTCCACAGATCCAATTGCAGCGCTGATGGACAGAAAAGGAAAGGCTTTCGATGGGTATCACTGTAAATATTTTGGGTGCCTTTTTCGCGAAAATATAAACACACAATATTTAATTGCAAAGTAACAATGTGGCCATGCTAGAGAGGAGGGATCTGAGGGATGGCAATGTTGGTCGGTCAGCCAGTCTGTCCAGTTCAGAGTGAAATATCTCAATTACTATTGGATGGATTGCCATGGAATTTGGTAGATATATATATATATGATCAAGTCAATAGATTGTGTTTTTTAAAGCTAAGTTAATGTTGAGCTATGACACCTTATAGCTTTCATTATCTAATATAAAACCAAATGATTCCACTTTCCCATTTGTTTAAAGCACGTCAGGATATTGTTTGCACATTGCGGGCTTGATACATTGGGTCTCATACATTTAATATTTAAATGTCTTGATTTGCTAACATGTTAAGTTAGCAAAAGCTATTTGCATCTTACCTTGGAGCAAACAAAGGAGTTTTTGTTTATTTTCGTCTTCCGCACTGCAACATCTCACCTTTTGCATTTTTTGGCCCTGGAAAAGCAAAAAAAGTAGGCAATTCACTCTAAACTTTGCAGATGTCTACTTTCAGACTTGAAGGTTCCATACACATAGCTGAATGCTACCAAATACCTTCAAAAACCAATACCCATCAGCCTCATTGAGGATGTTGAACATGGTAAACATTATACCCGTTAAAATCAGTGTGTTAGCATTGTAAATGTGAGCATGTGAGTGTGCTGATTTTAACATTTAGCTTCTTTTATTTTTTTAGCTCATAGCTGAGGAGCC
The DNA here is from genome assembly GCF_910589615.1 of Taurulus bubalis. Classification (NCBI taxonomy): domain Eukaryota; kingdom Metazoa; phylum Chordata; class Actinopteri; order Perciformes; family Cottidae; genus Taurulus; species Taurulus bubalis. The sequence goes on along the minus strand of NC_136589.1, from coordinate 38,354,569 downwards.
ATTAGCATGGCTGCAGACTTTTCTCGTCTTGTTGAAATATTTCTGTTATAAATGATCTAATACTTGGTATGAAACACACCCATTGAGGTTAATTTTATAACAGAATCACATTCCCTTGGTGTGCAGTGTGGTCGGAGCTAGCACCTTGAGACCAAGGATCAAAGATGAACCACAGTCTTTTCGTCTGCATCCCCCTTTGTCTGATTGAGATCCACAAACATGTCTGACATCTAAAATGGAGCAAAGCATTTAGTGGGAAAACAAACATCTCTATTTCAGTTATTTGTAATGTTCATCATGCCTTCTCCTGAACCCCCTTTTAATCTTCCAGTAATTGTTTCTTTCATTCAAACCACAGGGATCACTATCCTTCATTCAGAGAGTTTAGCCTAGCCCTTGACCACAAGATCTCCGCTGTCTCGCCACAATAACCTATTGGTTACTCACTCACCCATAACTCTAAACTGCCAGGATTTCTGAGGTTCTTTGGCTTCCCATATATCAATTATCACATATCTGCTCAGACTTTCCCAGCCGATGACGGGAGCCGCCTTTGTGCTCCCAGCCTCCAAAAACACGTCACCCGTCATCAGCGAGCCTCATGGCATCCATGAATCGCATAATATAAATAAATGCATGGTGATGTAACAGCAAGATCAGGCATTCATAATATCTCAAGAGAATGCAAAACTCGCGCGGAGTGGCACAGTACAAAAATTAAGCAGATTTAGACTCAAGTGTTCACGGCAGACCGGCAGAGTAAAGTACCAAAATCAGCTTAATGTGGCTAAGCCTAAATATTTATAAAATCAGTTGTAATGGGCTACTCCACCTGGCAGTACCATCCTCTCCAGTGTCACTGTTGCCATAAGCTGGAAAATTGTGATTAGTTTATGTCAAATATTAATATTAATCTTTTATTGATCGGATTTTGTCTTTAACATTTAGCTTTTTTTTTTTTATGAAATTGGTCAAACTGATCTTGAACCTGCCCACGAATACTCGGCATGGAAACCAATTTAAAACTGTTATTTATTGGTTTTGATCATAATAGGTGTGTAAATGTAGTCTGGATCTACCTCACGTCCATAATGTTCCCCAGCCTGTGCCAGACCACTGCTCAGCTTGTCTATTTGGTTACTATTACTGAGCCTTTGTTTGTACTTCAATGGAAGCTGATATGAGTTGTAAGAGGAGCCTGTTGCTACAAGAGTCTCTGCAAAGGTCAAACATGGTGGTTTGTTTTTTCTAGGATTCCTTTGGGATGCCGAGTGAATAACTTAAAGGCTTTTTTTTTACCTGTAGGCAATAAGGAGAAACAGCACCCCTGCCAGTTGGTCAATTAGAGACAAACATGTCTTTATGGACCTGCCAGATTGGGAAGTGTAAACATTTCATAACAATGGCTGAAATGGAGGAGAGAGAAACGAGATTAAGGAGAGATGGCTCGATCTTTATCGCACACTTTTCACAGTCGTGTTCCAATAGCAAACACGTAATATTGAGATTTTATGAAAGGTTATTGATCGTGTCAATTGAGACAACAACGATATATAACTGAGGGATTACCAGAGAAGTGAACCTGTGTCAATTGGTCGGTTAATATTCTGCAGGTGTGGCTGCGTGTCAAGAGTGCACCGACTCCACCGAGTGAGCCTCTTCCGAGCAACATCATCAACTGGAGACCTTATCTCAGCGGTGTACTGTAGCGTGGCAGAGAGCCAAGAATGCATGCCTTTTCCTTACTTTCCTCTGCGTTCAGATAAGTGCGCATTGCATGGGACATTTCTTATTTGTCAGTCACGTCAGGCCAGAGAGTGACGAGAAGTACATGTGGAATGTTAAGTGCAGCATATCAGAAAACATCAAAGAATGCAGTGAGCCCCGGGGAGCCCGTAAAATTAATGATCCAGATTGACTCCTGCGCAAAACAAAGAGAGGAGAGAATGGGGCTGCTGTATGAGGAAGGTCACAGTTCAAGTTCCTGTGTGTTTTACAATCTGCTGAACCATAATGTTTCACCTTATTTAAAAATAGGCAGCCTTTACGCCCTAGATGTGGCGTCAGCTTTGGGAAAAAATGGAAAACTGCTTTGAATTCATATAGGCTCACCAAGAGGACAATTAAAAGACACGTTGCAAATACATTTACAATAATTTGACTTTATTTTGTTTGCCTCCAAACCTTTTCTTCCAAAACTTTTTTGGTGTATACAGATGTTAATTAAAAATGCTTTTTTTGCTCAACTTTGTATATAAGTGGTAATGCTAAACGGCATCTACCAATCTGGATCACAGAATCCATTTAGAAAAGTGCCTGCTCAATAAGTTAGTCATAGCCTTTTTACATGATCCCACTGACTTGCTTTCTGTGACATTAAGGATCAATGAGGTCAGTCTCTGTGGTTGTTTGTATTTCCAGTGTAGTTCCTCCCATGCCGATGTCTGTGTAAACCTGGCCAACACACATGTCAATTTCTCTAAAGGAAGAGAAATTGTTTATGGTCAAACGTCGAGTAGCCTCCATGTACTGAAGCACTCAGAATCTGAAAAAAAAATCCAAATCCAAACCGCTGGCCAGATGCTTCTGTGGTGCCCGAGCGCCGCTGATCATCTCTGCCCACCGAGCAACAGAGAAAAGCCATGAAAAGCTACTTCCTGGGGGAGCTGCAGTGCCACTGGCGCCTGCATGAGTGTGATGTAAATCCCGGCTGCTTTGAAAATAATTAGCGCAGGGATCAAGGCGAGCAGGGCCGTCTCCCCGGCCTGGCGCTGAAGAGGAGACAGGTGCCACCAGTGGCCTAAGCCACTGGAGCTGCACCCTTGTTGCACAGAGCAGATCCAGGCTGGGAGAAAGAATGCCAGCCTCGATTAAACAAAAGTAAGAGCCCCACCGCCACCGGTCAGGCAGCTCTTTTTCCTTTTTTTTTGTGATCCGGCAGCACGTATTTTAGGATTGTGGGAGGCTGCTGGGTGTGGGATTTGTATGGGTCTTGGAAGAGAAAGCGGCAGGAGAATTAGGTTTTAGGGGTGGGATGTTTGTGTCCACCCCTGTGACCTAACCCATTGAACTGACCCCCTGCTATGATGAAAGCTTTGTTTATATTAGGCCAATATCTACAGACAGCAGTGGAGTCCAATGCAAATAGATGATGAGGAGATTGGAGGAATAGAAGACTTTCAAAATAACAAAACAAAATCCTGAGTACCGGGCTGAAATGGAGATTAGTCAAGATAGAAATAGAAGAAAACACAAAGAAGACCTCAGTGCGCGGAAAACTGTGTGAGGGGCGGAATCTATGTTATCCACATTGATTCATATGAAGTTTTGTCGGGGTCCATTCGGGAACAGGTATAACACATTCCTTTAGATGTTGTACGAGCTAGTTCATTTCAAGCAGACTAAATGCTTAATTCTCTTTATGCGTAAATGCTCTAAGGGTTTATTTTACGTCAATTGAGTTCAAATTCAAAATTGAGTTAAATCTAGAATCCCAGTTGCATAATATTATGGACAAAAAAAACTTTTAAATGCCGTTGGTGATTTAAGGGGTGATTTACAACATCCGTTCATTCAAATTTTCCTTCGACGGACATGTTTTGAAGGAGTCAGCGCCTCAAAAGTGAGCTAGAGTGACCACGTCTTCCCGGTTTGGTTCCGACTTGTAACGGAGCTTTCCCACGTCTGCTTACCCTTATGGAAATTATTTTTCCCCTTACAGCTTCGGAGTATGCGGAGAGACTGTCAGTCATTGTCCAGACAAAATGACACAGGAGCATCGTTTTCCACTTTCAAGAAGCGTGGGGATCCCTGGCCGTGCGACAGGAAGGGAAAACAGGATATGGCGCAGTTCCCTCGACAAAGCGAAAGCTCCCAGGTTGGAACCGGGGATCCCCTCGCTGGTCAGACTCTTGGTGTTCAGTGTTGGAGAACGAGAGAGATGAGACGTTCCCATGTCATACTTTCTATTGTCTTTCGCACTTGGGTCAGGGATTCTCTTTCCGTCCCATGTTGGCGGCGATGCCACTGCTGCCGGAGTCACTGTAGTTTGGGGAGGCGGGGGGCGGAGGGACAGCTGTCCTTTAACTAGAGAAGCCAGGTTCAAGCCCTGGTTTTGGCAAACATCCATCCTGCTGCAGCGTCCTTGAGGATGACACTTAATCCTTAGTTGCTGACTCTGCACATTGACCTCCCTGTGAAGAGGGGGCAAGAACAAAGACAACTCAGGGTTTCTGTCCCATTTGTCATTTTCTTTACACCTGGTGACTGAATGGCTCAGTAGCATTCACAGTGGTAGAAAGTTACTATGCAGCACATTTTGTTTCCATTTTATGCGGCTTTAGTTGTAATTCACAGTATTTAAGAGTGACATATTGTACTTATTACTCCGCTACATTTATCTGATATTTTGCAGATTCAATTTCTTTTTACAGTTTATAAAATATGATGAATTCTTATAGATTGATCCAACACAATGTAAAGTAGTTAAAATAAGTTTTACCATGACTTAAACATGAACAATATAAAACTCTGAAAGGGGTCTGTTGCAATATAAGTTATATTTTTGATACTTTTTCTGTACTTTTTTTTAATGCTGGAGTATTTTAACAGTGTGGTATTGCTACTTTTGCTCCAGTAAAGAGCCCATCACCACTGCTTATTCAGTGATGAGACGTTAGTTTCTTGCACTATCCTTATTGTAACTGTCTACTGTCGTCCGTCTCACTTTGGTGACTGTAAAGTTTAATCGGTCAGATAACTTGCATGTGTAACCAGACCCAGGATGGCTTTATTTAGCCAGCGGAGGTGACATCAGTCACAGGGATGTGAAAGGTATTTCAGTCCGTCATGCCAACAGCCTCATACTTTTGATGTCGTCAGGTCTGACTTTTAGCTGGCTGCAGGTATAGCTTGACATATGTGAGTTATGGTGAGATGAGCAGCAACAATTGGACTGATGACGTTTACTCCAAGCTCCACATTTCTTTCCCTCATGCTCCAATATTTAGTCAGTGACTCCGTACTTACGTCCACAAGGTCAGTTCCTATTATAACTCAGAAAAAAACCCTCTCACGCTCAGTTGCTAAGTGTCAAGCAAAATTATGACTGCCTCGGTTCATGCCAAGAAACCGTCTTTGCCAGACCGTCTAAATAACAGAATAGCAGCACCTGGCATATCATTGTTACATGCATGTGCCAAACACACTTTTCTCTCATTAGCTGTTGAGGGATCGTAGTACATTTTTGTTTATTGAAATAATGAGTTGGGATGTATTATTTCCTCTTGCAGAGGAAATGTGGACACTTATTAAACACCTCATACTCAGGACGTTTGTACAACAACAAAAAGAAGCCGGAAAAGCAATAAAAGAGGGGAACCTAGAGAAGAATGGGGAGCGTAAGTGTGCCAGTGTCTAAGGAAGTTTCATCTGGAGACAACACCCTTCCTTTGTCAAAGGCTCTACCGCAGGTCACGATGCAGACTTGATGAGGTGACAAAGCGCTCAGGTACTTCTCATGCTGGGCTCAAGCAGCGAGGCCGTCTTTCTTCCATGAGGGTCAGCCATAGCAAACGTTCTTCGACCGGGCCGAGCCAAGACCCAGACGACTGAGGAAGACAGATGTGCTTGTTAAAAAAAATTGATTTATTGATTTATTTCAAATTAATGCCAACATCCACATTCAATTCAGTGTCTGCTGCGCTAGACTCAAGAGCAGTCATGGGAAAATCCGAGCTTTATACAAATAATTAGCACTGAGGATAAAATCGGATACATTTTGAGCAGACATCCATTTCCAGTTCAGAATAAATACTTCAGTGATTGTTTGCCCAATTGGTCTGTGACCACAATTTGTCGGGACAAATCTTATGACTGAGATACTTCCTTTCAAAATAGTGTTTAAGGAACCACTGGAATATACGAAAATCAGCCCTTATTTTCAAATTAAAGGGCAAGCCCATTTACGGTCCACATTACAGAGATTCTTGATCAATTTGTAGCTTTCAAGTTATTTTATATCATCACAACCACACATGTTTAATCTTTCGGTTGTTTAAAGTGCTCCAGGCTTAGCATAATGATTGGACATTGTATGTACTGGAAGGGTTCCACATTTTTATATTGTGGGATATCTGCAGTAGCAGCCTTTCACTGGTTTCCCTCAGTGAATTTAAGAGTCGGAAAGAGGATGGCCGTTAACTTTGTGTATTTACTGACATCAGCCACTGACCAAGGCTGTCAAATAGGCATCAAAACATGCACTTAGGCAAACTGCACACTCCCTTTCCCCACATCCCATCCCAGAGCCCTTTATGTTGTCCACACAATGGAAATCCAAACACACAAGAAAGATTTTTCCATGCAAATGTGAAATCCATACAGGAAAAAGAGAAATATGCAGTATGAGATCCACCATGCGCCCAAAGAAAACAACACTCTGTAAAGCGCTTGCGCCGCCAGCCCGACAACCTCCTGCCTTTCAATTATGCTGCCAGCAGTAGATCAACTTGACAAATACTGAAGGATGTGACCTCTTGATCTGAGCTGAACCCAACCTTACCTCGAAATCGTGGTCAGTCTGGGTTGACGGACAAAACTGTAATCCCTAAAAAAAAAAGAAGAAGAAAAAAAGAGTTTAATCATCATAGCCACATTCAGTAGCTCCAATCAAATTAACAAAGAAAGAACAATTCTAACTTCTCTTTTTAAAACGTACTTAGTGAAAATCTGACGCACACTCTACTGCAGTGAATGAGATGTCAGGAAGGCCATCTGTAATTATATTCAATCACAGGGTGGGTCAGTGTTTGGATTAGCTCCACTTGTATCAGTTTGTAGATAATATGGACTTGTGTGGCATCTAATTCTCTCCAATAAATCTGCTAAATCCCAACAATCAGTCGGTATTTTACAAATGACTATATTATAGCTTCAGTGAAATGCAGTCACATATTTTTATTGCGTGTGGTCAACATCATTTACATTTTGTCTTCATGTTTTTTCTTTTGACATTTTATGTAAACATTTGACAGTAGATAGCATCAACAGTCCCAGTGGGCAGGGGACAGGCTGTGGGAAAGTATATAACAGTGGCACTGAAATGATGATCACTCTTCAGATGGGACTAATTGTTGCTGTCTGAACACCTCCCAGTCTTAGAGACTCTGTCGTGCTCCCATCCCTTAGCTCCACGAGTCCCAAAGCTGCAGAATAGAAGAAACCTTATGCGACAGAGTCACAGAGTGAGTATGCACATTTCTAATCCTGCACAAAGATATACAATAGATACATTTGACTTCATTTAAAATAAAATATATGCAAAGTTGTTATTTTTTGCTGAACTTGCAGACAACCATTTGTATACATTCGCTCATGGACATTTAGATTTTTTTTTCAGCATAATGATGCAGCAATACATATGTTTACCATACAAATGTCCTTATGCACAGGACTGATTCAAGTGTTTTCTAATTAAGCAACCCTTGCATTTGCCAGATGTACGGTCAGAACAAGCAGCAACCCACGAGTCTGAAAAATGAAGCCAACTGCAGTTCATCCAATGGCTGGCTCTAATCTAGTCCCCATAGACCCAAATGTTAAAAGGACCAACTTTACAGTAGAAACAAACATGTTTACACCCTGGTACGAAAGTCGGTTTATAGCTAATTTCTCTGTTCATGACAAATGTGCGGGGGATATATAACCCGCTTAAATTATAGTACGGCTTAAAGTTATGCATGATTAAGGGCGTGGCCACTTTGAGTGCCAGCCCAGTCGCTAACCGGCTGCTAGGTGTCACTTCTTACTATGAAGCAAGAGGAGAAGTCAGGCCATTATACAAAAAAAGTTGGCCTTGTCCGTTTCTCTATTTTTTGCATTTGGTCAGAGCGAGTGAAGTAAGTAGTACAACTAACGGTCGCTATTGAAAGTTACATGTTATGAAAATTACATGGTATAATAAGAAGTCTAAAAGGTGGAAATGTCCACAAAGGGCAGGTGGAAGAGGTTGTGGACATGCATGTCTGTACAAAATTTGCGTGGCAATAATCCAAAAGCTGTTGAGATATTTCCGTCAAAATAAAACTGGTGGACCGACGGGCAGCGTGACTAAAAAGGACAAATGTATGCGCTGATGTGAAGCAGGAGTAGCCCGCGCAGCTGTATCTCCACAGATAAAGCTACCGAAATAATCCGTGCAGCTTTTCAGTCGATTGTTTTATATTCATCAGTGTCCAGTTTGCAGATGTTGAACATCACTACAAAACCGGAAAACGTAACAAAAAAACCCAACAACTTATATTGATAATAAAGATGATAGTTTTGGCATGTGGCCACACTTCCTCGCTTGAGCGCAGAGTGAAGCAAAGGGCACAATCCTCTGAGGAAGGATATACATGTCATCACATTTTAAAGGCACTGCATTTTCAAGGCCTGGCCCTTTTATGTTCACAGAGGTGTTCAGAGGTCTGTCTTGTAAATTTGATTGGCACTGCCATACAATTAAAAAGGACCTATTGGCAGTGGCACCTGTGACAAATTGTAAATCAGATGAGTTCTTCTCTTCAGACCCAACGTGTAACCCCTCGTGAATGAGTCACACAACTACACTAAGGATCTGCCAAACACAACACATGGCTCCGCAAAGGTGCAAGTGAAGCGTGCAGATCCGTTTCAAGATTAACAAACAACTACTACTCAAATCGAAAGTATACAGTATAATCTGTAGGATGCTATATGAACGTAGACCTTCTTTTCATTATAAAATAAAGTGAAACAAGTGAGAAAAGATTTCTTTTATTTACAACATTTACTTATATCTATTTCTCTTTTGCAAACAATGTAACTGACAGATTATTATGAGGTTTTCAGTTGGTCCACAGCTACTTCTCAGTTTAACATGTGAATGTCAGCTGCAGGCATACAGCTATTAAACCTTTCCTGTATTTCATGAATATATTTCTGCTCTGTCGGTGATCAACCTGAAAGGGGAAGTTAGGTAAATATTAGTAATGTATGATAACAGCTACAGGTATCGTTTAGAGGTGGGTACCGTCACTGGCATCACGATACGGTTAAAATCTCTCTCAAATGTATCACATCCTCAATTTTATATATTATTGCATATGTACACTTTTTCAGTGTGGACTTAATTCCAACTCCCTTTTTACTGAGAAAGTCTTCCAAAAATCGGACGACAACTATACAAACTTTACTTCTTTTCATTACCAGTACCTGCGTGACCCACCTCAGAATGTAAACATCCTTCTGCAGTGCATTAGAAGTGTGCTGCAATTGTCAAAAACAAGGTGTTGACATGGCAGGTCAAACAGGGCACTTCCTCAATGCCTATGCATTTCAAACTGCACAAATTAGCCTTGCAGCTAGCAGAGTTTTCCCAGCACTTCGACTCTTGCTTTGTTTGAGTCACTGCATCTCTTAACAGAACAGCCCAACATAGTTGGATCAGAGCAGCTAATATAGTAAATCAATTTTAGACATTTTCATAAAAATAAGAATAGATACAAATAAATTCAAAAGGACACAGTTAACAAAAGGAGAAGAATCCACACCTTGTCAGAAATAACATCTTGTGGGTAAGATTTCTTATCCTTTACGCCACACACAGGGTAAGTGCAGTATTTATATAACATACATGTCCCAGTACATATAGTGGATGAGATATGTGCTTATCCAGCGGAGAAAAAAAGCAAACAACCCAGTTTCTCTCCCAAAAGAAATGAAGTGATTTAAGAACGTGGCCTCAGACTTGGCACCAATATGGTGGACAGTCACGGAGCTGAATGTGGGCAATAAACAACAAGTCACGCAAATGTACACTTCACATGCAACACAGTTGGTGATTCACTTAACCGTCTGGATGAAATTGTATTCTCTTTGGCTTCAGTTACACATGGCATCATTTCTTTTTACAGCAGAGTACAGACAAACGCACGAGTGAAGCTGAATGCAGGTTATCAATATAATACTCACAAATTACACCATGCAGGGAGAATCCAAGTCAACCACTCTCACTGCCAACTTCATTTGAGACAATGGAAACCGTTTGGTCTCCCCTCCCTTTTGAGCAGTCGGAACACTGCTCCCTCCTTACATCAGCACCGCTCCCCTATTAAAACAATATACGAAAGACTTTGTGCAAAGGCCATTAACGACGGGAGGAATTAATATTGAGCCACGTTCGTGTCTCAAAGGGTGATGTCGACTTCCAACACTGAGAGGGTCTGAGCACGCAGCAGACCTCCGTGACCACCAGCGTTAACGTCAGGACACGAACGTTAACGTCAGGATGTTCATGTTTCCTCTTAATTGCCTGTCATCAAACAATTACTGGCTCGCTGCCGCCAACCAGCTGGTAACGGTATAGGGCTTGACAGAGATAAAATAATTATATACACTGGACATGGGAAATTTATCAGAGAGGCTGTAGGACATCAATAGAGATGGGGGTCTCCGATCACTATTTTCCACCCTTTTAATAAAAATGACAAACATTTGTAAGTTCCTGCTTGTCCATTGGGAAGATTGCTCCTTTCCATATCATTTAAACTGCATCCCTCAGGCTTTTTGAACTGTTTTAACTCGAATAAGCAGATGTTTAAGGGTTGCGATTATGGAGTAGACTCTTTTTTTTTTTTTATGTATTTCTAAGGAGTCAATAGTCTAAGAAATTAGAAGATTCATTGAAATAAAAAAATGTTTAAAAAGGTCTTTTCTTGTGACTGGTAAAAAAAGGCATTTGTTTTTTTGTAGGCACAATATGAAGCCCAACGCTGTCATGGTCCTCCTGCAAAAGTGTTAACCCTTCTCCCTGATTGGACCGCTTCTCAGGACTTGTGTAGTTTTACCAGTTGGGGTAGAAAGTCAATAACCAGTATACTTCTGGCTGAGGTCGAATCAGAATAACTGAAAACTCCTCTGTAGGTTGTGCAGGGTTGTTAAAGACACTATTTTAAATGGTGTATGTACTATTTCAAATTGAGCACATTCAGATTATTGGATCACATTTTTAGTAACTTAAAAAAAAGAGATCAAGTCAAAAAGAGGACGAAAAAGAAGATGGACTACCCTGATAGGCTTTAATGATTTGGACTGCTTCATTTGGGAACTTTGTCATCACCGTTGAAACCTAAACTACCTACAGTACGTCAAGTGAAGAGCGGACACCAAAGCCAGAGGAGGCGTACCAACCAAATGGCTACTATCTCCACCAGCCTCGCAAAGCGGACACGGCAGAATCCAGTCCCACGAAAAGAGGCGAGTCAAACCGGTTCCCCCAACACCAGGTACACAGAACACATGAGAGACAGACGGAAACATCCTTATGTCAGACTTGCAACATGAAAGGTCAGGCACTCAGGTTGCGGCCATGTTTGTTGAAAATGTCCTGCAGTAGCGTTCCAATAAATTGTGTCAGCAGTTGCATAAGAAGACCTAAATGAATAGAAAATAATGGACAAAACATTTGAGAACACCTACAAAAAGGGAAGCAGAGTCCTGAAGTAGGTTATATGTTATTTGTAGTAAATGGGCAAAATCATGCACATCTAGCTTTTAACCATTTCTGAATGTTTTAGTAGTTTTGAATTACACTCAAATCTACGAACATTTTTGGGATACAGATGAAATATATTACAGCGTTGTGGGTTATAGTAAGAATTTCTAACATTACAAAACTAAGTGTATTCGCTGTTGAAATATTCTGGCTGCATACCAGAATGGCTTGAAAGATTCATGTCGTGCTTATGATGGAGTTAGCAGGCTTTTGGCCTCCGGGTTCAAAGAATCATTCTGAAACAAAGGAAGATGGAGAATTACCTGACCCGGCTCTGCAGTGTGAAATCACTCCCGGGTCACATGTGTTTTTGTTCATCCTCTTCACCTTGAGGTTTTAGAAGATGGAGTAGATAGCACGCAATGGTGCAACAGACCTGCAAAAAAGGGCCACCTCGCCGGTCCAGATGCAGTCTTTCATCTTTTTTTTTTAGAAGCACGGTTGCGGTAACGAGGATTTCTAACCTGACAGAAAGCCTGTGTATGATCACAGCATGTTGCTGCTGGGGGACAGAACAGGCATGCAGTCGAATCTGGAGAATATTTCATGGAAATATTCTCTGCTAGTCATGGGGTGAAAACCTTTCACGCTATTATTGACAACTTCTTCACAGCGAGCCAAGTGACTCCTCCAGTTTTCACAGTTAGGCCCATGTGTGCATGTTGCAAAATAATAATTGTCCACTTTATCACATTGGTGGAATGGTGAAATACCCTGGATGTATAAAACTGATAGGGTCAACAGTTGACAGTAGACAGCGCCCCATCGAGATCAAATGAGTGCCATTATGCACTGAATCTACTCAAGTTTTTCGTGATAAGAGAAGCGCAGTGAGGCTCTCCAGAACAGCTCTGCTGTCCCGGCACAGATAAATGGCTTCCTCTTTTGAAAGGTCCCACTCCTCATTTGGATTAGCAGCATAATAAGCAAAACACTTTAACAACTATTCCCTCATTAATGTTTAAAGCAGGGCATTCTTGTTTGCACCCCAAGTCAATTTGGACAAAGTCCATGCTCCATTGAACCTTTGAAGAGTTGAAGCCTCATTGTTCACTCGCAAAAGGGTTTAGAAAGATGTCAGTCACTCCAATTATTTTGGTTTTGACACGAATAACATAAAACAGGAATTCTGTGAGTGAAAATGAAAAAAATGAAATAAGAAAATCTGGCTTTGTATCTATCTACCCATGTGTTTTATGTCTGAATTACAAAGCAACATCATGGCTGCAGAATCACATTTTTTAATAAATAAGACAATCCTGTTGAGTTTTCATTTACATAACTTTCAAGTCTCACAACAGATGGACCAAAAACAGCGGGACACAATTTAGAGTCAAAACAGAACTTAACGACTATCAAAAGCAGATGGCAGAGGAATGTCTTCAAATGATGACAATATCTCCAAATATAGAGACTTCTGCTCCTCATTCTTTTCACTGATTTTAAATGTAAAGCATTATTTACAGGAAAATATGCATGAATCATACATAATCCTACCTTCCTGTGTTAAATACTAAAGGTCCTTCCATCACAAAACATTTTACACGTGTACTGTTTGGCTGTCGTCATTCAACGTCACAAATGCTGAAGCTTCTTTTATTTACTTCTCAAAAAGTGCTTTACATCATCATATTTACAGCAAAAACATTTAAAATATGTAATTTAGTTAAGATTACGTTTTTCCATTGTAGCAACCATCAGCTGATGTCATATTAAAAGCACCCAACACAAGGTGCCCTGCTGTTATCAATTACACTCTAATGTTAGCAGACAAACTGAAATACTATACAACATATGGCTATACTTAAATATGTGCTGTTGTTATGCATTGAGTTATATTTATGAAGGGTCAATTATGTCATTGAGCTATACACATTGTATGTTTGTCAGTGAGACATAGTTTATGTTCTGTATGTAAAATAAATAAATAAATAGCAACGTTTAGATAATTAGAAAAAATGTAAATATTACAAATACAGAATTGTGAAATGTGAACAATATTGCTTCAACATGATTTAAAAGAAACATTGTATACCATATAAGGATTTGTTCAAACAATAATTCAATAACTTTAAAGCTGATTTTAGTTTGGAAAGGAGCATGCACTGGACTGCAAAATTACCACACATTTGTCGAACTGTTTTTGCACCAAGATACAGAAACGCTTGAGGGAACTATAGATTTTTGTAAATTCGCTGGCAATATGCTTCAGTTTATTGAACATGTAAACGTGTAGACTTCACAGCCCGTATAGAAAGCCAATACACAGGTTGTCCATAAACTTCTGACTTCTATCAGAGGTAAACATGTGACCTGGTCTCCGTTGCTTGTTGTTCCCATCGCCGAGCCTGCAGGCTGGTGGTGCAGGTCGTTAGTGAGACGAGGTACACCTGGGCTGCTGGGCAGCATTTGCATTTTTGTTGTTGCTGTTAAAATTGCTAAAAAACTTTAACCTTGATTGAGCTCAAAGATGGTGTGCTGTGTTAAAAAACTGAAACAATGAACTCATCAATACAAGAGCGGAATGATTTATGATTGGCTCATAATAAAGAGGCACCATAAAGTCACTCATCTCCAATAAAAACTTTTGTTAGTGTTATGAAGTGTTTCAATGAGACATAGCAACAAGGTGAATGCCATTCATTGCTTATCATATACGAGTATCCTTATCTCGGGTCAATCAAGAAAACACATTTGTGTTTGCTTGTCCTGTTAAAAGTTATAATTTTTCAGATGACTAGCTTGTAAAATATTTTCAGTAAACAATTTACTACTTTTTTTCCCCCCTTTCCAATCTCCAGACTGCTAATGTATGATACACACATTGTGATTATACTTTTCCATTGGCAAGAAAGACATCCCTTGTGTGAATTAGTTTTTCCTGATGCTCCAGCTTTCTCCCTCATCAAACAGAAATGCATATTAGATGAACTGCAGAGTTTTTCATTTTTGTATCTCCTATGTATCTTCTGATAGAAATAAGTGAGTAACAAAACATATGTTTACTCTTATTATTATTATGCATTTTGGACATGAAGTTGTCAGGACAATAGTTGCCACACATCGCTTGGGTTGGGTACACACTAATGGTACTGACTGAATTAACTGTATTCCATTGTGAAGTTGAGATGGTTAAAGTTAACATGCAGTGTCTTTCCAAATGCACTTGAACTAAGATTGTATAGTTTCGTCTGACGTGACTTCTACCCCCCTCTTCTTCCTTTTGCTTTTAATCTGTATTGACGCTGTTGCACAGCCTATAAACCAGGCATAACAATGTTTTGGAAAAGGCCGTATAGACTTAACAGTAACAGATGAAATGCATGGACACAATGGTTGAAAATTGAGTCCACCCTGACTGTCAAAACTTTAGGGAACTTGAGTGCAGAGAAAAGTTCATTGTGATGTGTCAGGAATGACGTTTTGCTGGGTTGTCCAGTTTGTGTCCACATGAAGACACACACTTGTATTCCATACATTTATCATCCCTCATTATAAGGAAGATCTGCCTTCATGCTTTACCTGTGTGTGTGATTTTCCCCCCTCGCTTGTCTTTATACAGCAATGCCACCTTAAATAATTCCGGATTTGATTGCTCATCAAACCACTGGCAGCACTCCTGTGATGTGAACTCTGAAATGTAACAAACACCAAAGAAAACACCAAAAAGGTGTCTCCAAATTCAAGAAAAACAAGCCTTCCCCCTGATTTCCTAATAGATTCTGCTGGCAACAAATTTTGCAATAATTGGTTTCAGAGAAAAATCGTTAATAAATTCAACACAACAACCCAGATGACATTGGTGGGGAGGGGGATTATTTTGATTGTATTGTAGTGGTATTAGATTTATTTTTTATGAAAACACTGCAATAGCTGTTGAGTGCTCTGATCAGCCAGAGCATGACTGAAGGGATTCATTAAAGTGAAAATATGGTTCTCAGGATGAGAGGAAATGTGGTTCTTGGTTCATTTTAATTGAAAATGTCTCGCATCTTGCAGGCTACGGTTACATTTTCTTCCCCATTTCACAGCCCATAAATCATTGTGATACAGTTGTTAGTTGCATGTCATGTGACTTTGGGACCATTGAGTATATCTTCGCATTACGTGTGCTGTTCGTGGTCATTTAAGTATTGTCTTCCCACTCCTGGATTCATTGTTTTTTTTCTCGTCAGTCAGGCCGAGGAGCCGTCACGCAGCTCCTGCTTGTTTTTTCAGCTGGCCGGCCGAGTGTCCACGGCCACTGTCATGTCCTCAGCCTGTGGTCTCTGCATCGCTAGACAGGAAGATAAATGCAACTTTTATGGGCAGTATCATTATTAATGAAAAGTGACATCATCGCGTGGTCTGCTTAACAGCAATCAGGCCTCTCTCTCTGCAACACACAATGCAATCCAGATGTCCATTTGATTAAAGGCTTAAACAAGATTGGAGAGGGTGAGAAGGGGGGGAGGCGCGGCGCAGGTCGACCTCTAGATTCTGAAAGAGAGAGTTTTATAAATTTCTCTTAAAATAAAAACACATGGATGGAAACTCCACCCCCACCACTATTCGCCTTCCCCGTTTTTTCTCTGATGGTCGTCACCTGGTTTCAAGCAGCAGCACTTGATAATCCGTACGGAAATTCCTGTCTAATTGGACCTGCTACTTATTGTGAGACATTACATATTTCCCCCTCCTAATATTTGTGGGAAATTCACACACTGACGTTTTCACACTGCTGGAAGCTAATTGACCCTTTCTAAGTCCCGCCCCCCTTAGTTGCTGTTGTTAGGTCGGACAAGCTCGACGAAAAGAAATAGGGCAACGCTCGCTGTGTGGTTCCATTTAGCTGCCACTGTGTATTAGATTTATCTGGGCGTCGGACAACAAGAACTTGGACTTTTCCCGTTAAGATGTCAGATGTTGTATATATATGCAAAAAAAACACAACACAAAAAGCTACTCTGGAGCGGCATGTAGCCTTACAGAGATAATATAAACAAAGAGATGTTAGCTTGATCTTTTCTGGCGAACAATTATTCATGGCGTCTTAAAAACATGCTAGCAACCTAGCTGCCCTTTACCAAATCTAATTTCCAAATCTCAATGTGTACGAGGGTTGTGTTTGCAGTGTGAAATGTTTACATGCTACCTGAAAACAGTTGTTGCGTATATGCAAAAAAAAACACAACACAAAAAGCTACTCTGGAGCGGCACATAGCCTTACAGAGATAATATAAACAAAGGGATGTTAGCTTGATCTTTTCTGGCTAACAATTATTCATGGCGTCTTAAAAATATGCTAGCAAACTAGCTGCTCTTTTCCAAGTCTAATTCCAAAATCTCAATGTGTATGAGAGTTGCTTTTGCAGTGTGAAATGTTTACATGCTACCTGAAAGCAGTGTGTAATTTGCTTCAGGTTAAGGTTCTAGTAATGCAATAATGGGAAAAGGGAAAGTTAACCAAAAAGGGTGAGACAGTCAAAGCTTACCTACAGGGATACCATTTGTTGTAATCATTGTTTTTATCCTGCTAACAGCATGGCTCGATGGCATGCTGGTCAGCCCTGAAATATCTCAACAACTATTGGATAGATTGTCAACCCATTTGGTGTAAGTAATCATGTTCCTCCGAGGACGAAGCCTCTTTGATGAGCCCCCCGGCTTTTTCTCGAGGGGTTCAAAGTTCTCACTTAGCCAGTGAAATACCTCAACATCTATTGGATGAATTAGCATCAAACTTTGTGTTCCCCTGACTTTTCCTTTGGTGCCCACGTGATGTTTTGCGGTTTTGAGAGAAACATTTCAACAAGAAAACCTATTGGATGGATTGCCACGATCACCATCAGCAGGAAAACAGTACTGTCACTGTAAAGTCTTATCATTTGAATTGATTGCTTTCTTTAACCTAGCTTATACAATAGAAGCAGACATCAGCCACTATTTTTACTAGAAAAGCGGTCAAACATGCACAGTTCTGTGAACATTGCAATGGAGTTGAACAGTCAAAACCAATTGTGTACTGTCTCAAACTGCACTGGTATGAGAGGGAAAATGGGACATGATTTTGATCAGCTTGATTTTCGCTCAAAACAACATTTCAGCAGATTGTCCAAAGAATTTGTGAAAGAGGCCTTGAAAGCCTCACAGCGACAGATGCAGTCATTTGGCTGAGCCACCAGGGACTTGCCTCCTGTCCAGCAAAGAAGGATTTAGGTAAACTAAAAAAAAAACATAAAAACACACCTGTCAAAGGCCAGGATGAATTAAGTCTACCTCCTTTTTTCCCCTTCTCTCCCCAACCAGCATTTGACCTGTGCTGGCCACAAGAAGACGCGGGCGGTTTGGACTGACTGCAACCTGAACTGCCACATAAAATGACTCACCTGACGCTGACTGGGCGTGACCGCCCTCAGCTCACATTTTCCCCCACCAATTTTTTTATGAGAGCAAAGCCAAGGTTGAAACTGAAGCATAAACCCACCCAGTGCTCCTTGGCCCACTTGTTTTCTTTAGCGTAAATGTTGCTGATGCAGTATGGATACAGGGATGAAAAATGAGAATCACTGACTCACTTTATTTGCTTTATTCCCGTAATGGCAGGCATGATATTTATCACGTTACCATGGTGGCTCTGAGGGTATCCCAAGTGCTGTGACATGCTGTTTCCCACAATGTTTCCATGTATAGGGGAGGGGGCATTAGAAAGCCCAATTATCACCAAGAGATGCATTTCTGTTTTGTTTTGACTGTACAGGTACCAAACAAACATGCAGTGCCTTGGAGAAAACACGGGGAAACTCCCTTTTCTGTGTGTCAAACTCTCCCATTCTCTCTTGGCCAAATGTTATGCAGGGGAAACCATCACTCACCGTCTATGCCTCTGTCAGGATGGTAATGATGCTATCTGTTGCTGTTAGCTTGACGGATGCCACACATGCAGGCTGCAGGCCCCGTGAGGGTGGAGGGCCACGAGACACCTTGAGCCAGTTACACAGAGAAGGAGAAGGAGGTAAAAGATGACCTAAAGTGAAAACAGTGAACAGGGAGCGTGTGTGATGCCTGTCCATCAACACGTTTGTCTGTTTGTTTGGGTCTCTGCATACCATCTGACTTCTACAATGGGAACATTTTAAAATGTTCCCCTCATTTTTAAGGGAATCTCACTCACTATGAAATACATATAATGCTCTGGTCTGGGAGAGTCAATAACTTGTTGGATTTGTTGTTTCTATCCAAATCCTTTCTTAATCATTGTCAATGAAGATGCTGAGGCAAACTGACATTTTGAGACGACGAGTATATGACTGTGATTTAACTCTTAAGTAATGCTGACCTCTTAGTGCTCTTTCATTAAAACAAACAAACATCATACACTTTTAATGCATTCGTTTTTGTTATTTTGCAAAAGGATGTTTGTTGCACATCAAATATTTTGTTTAGGCCAAGTACAGGATAGCATATTCAGAGTGTTAGGTCTGTTGAAGACCATAGGGTCAACAGTATTTATATATTTTCCAATATATCCTGAAAACAAATGTAGGATGCCTATATTTTAAACTACATGGATATACATCCTACTGTATATTCAAATTGTGTAAAGGAAAGTTGCTGCGAGAAGCTGTCCCTTACCTTGCACGGCAATTGCGGGATTACGCAACACACAGATATCCATTCTGTCAAACTTCAAGTAATGCTGGAACACAAACACCGCTCTCAAACACTGGTTTACTGTGTTTCAAAGTGTGTTTTTTTTACCCATCCACCTCCTGTCTCGCCCACCACACTGTACTACTGTCACTAGGTCTGAGCGATGCATGTTCAGGTGGATGCGTTGAATTCGGTTGTGCACCTCAAGGACAGGAATTGACTTCCCATCGGCATTGTTTCTGTGGTGCCGGCACGCAATGTGCTGTTAGGAGGGCATGGTCTTTTCATCTATTTCTGTGAGATCAGGCTGTCTTAGCCAAGCCCTCTAAATGGGGGTAAACATAAATATTTAAAATGTTAAATGATTGTAAATTTAGCATGATAAATATTTGAACTGCTACAGCGATTTTGAAAAGACGGCATCATTAAAAGCAGCAGAACACAACAAATACCTTTATCTCTGTGTAGACATCTTAAATATACCTTATCAGGGGAGACTTCTGATTTCTAAACACAGCCAAATCTCTCTTTCCTCTCTGGTCCGAAGAGACACGCAAAGCAGCCCTCTGGTCTCAGGATGTCTAAACCCTGTTTGAAGTTTATCTAACCACCATATGTATTTGTTTTTCCCAGCAGAGTAAATGATGATTCTCTCTGTCCACTTATCATCCGCCCCCCCACCACTGTGCACATGTTATTTATTATGAAATGACACCTCACTGTCCGGAGAGCCTACTGCAGTGGGCATGATTCATAGAGGCAGACTATGAGACACAGGAAGACCATTAAAAATCCTATCAACATCATGTCACAGTTGGAGGAACACGATGAGGAAACTGGATAGCCAGCGAGAAGTTTTATGGTCAAGCCTTTTTTACTAATGGGGAGTACAGATCAAGACGTTGCGATCCAACCAGTATCCCAAATGTGCCATGATTTTATTCGGAACGTGGAAGAAATAGTTCGACATTTTGGGAAATACGCCTATTTATTTTCTGGCAAAAAGAGAGTTCGATGAAAAGATGTATACCACTCTCATGAGTAAATGGGAACATTTAGGCTATTGTACAGTCAGTGAGCTTATTTTAGCTTTATTAAACATATTTGTGATTTGTCAAATGCAAAAATAATCTATTGGAATATGCTACTCTCACAACAAAGCAGTTTCATTGTATGGGAACCTAAATTGTAAGGGACCAGGCTGCTGACTGGTGGTAACAAAATCTGCCTAATAATTAGCCTAATAAACATGTTTGCGTACCCCAAGTATTTATGCTAAGTTAGGCTAACATGCTATTTGATGTTGCTTCATTTTCTTCATACAAACATGAGAGTGGTATCAATCTTTTCACTTTACTGTAAAAAAAAAGAAACAAGAAAATACAAATGTAAAACCATTCCTTTAACAGTTTAAATGCACAGCCACATAATAACCGTGTATGTTTGAGTGCGTGTAAAGACGTGCATTATCAATATGGCATTACTAAAACTATTACAGTAACTCATGAATGGCCCTGGCAAATACACAGAAAAACTCCTGACAGTTGCAGATGCCTGAGCTCAAATGGCATCAGTCTGAGCTGAAAAACATTCAGCATGCAATGTTTATGAAACTAAATCCTTAAGAGCCCAGAAATTTCAGCTCAGTGATAAATTTCCTTTTTGGATTGTTTCAATCTTTGAATGCACTTAGATACACATTCTAGCTGCTTTGAAGACTGAAGGTGGACATATGGCTTTCCCTTTCCTCCCTTCAATTTACTGATACATACCAGGTGTTATACTTTTCATGTCGCCTTCTCGAGATAAAGGGTTCATTCCTGGAAGAAAAGATAGAAAACACATATATTGGTTTTGCTACAGTCAAAGAGTCTGCTTTTCCCAAAATATATTTTGCTACCCTGTGGCAGAAATGAATTCTAATTTCTTTGTCTAAGAGGCAAAGAGGTCTGTTGCATCCCATGTGGCCCTCAGATGTTTCTGTTATTACCACTGCGCTAAGACAATTTATTACAGCAGAGTTCCAGGACACAAAGTGAAAGAAAGATGCATGAATATTCTCCTGAGGCATGCCGCAAAGGCCAATAGTGCAATGGACAAAATGAACAAAAAGCGTCCACATGAACGAGTTGGGTGCATAGATAATGAACAGCTAGGAGAGAAGGAATGAGAGGCTTTGTTCATCGCCTGTCAGGTTGTGCTGATGGGTGTCTCCCTTTAAAAGTCAATGGGTGGTCAATATCACACGCTTCACTGAAAAATGCATTGAAAATGGGGGATGAAGTTCTGGTGTTGGCTGTTGTGAATTTATCACACACCATACACTCAAAGCTGTCATACCAGTTTGGTATAGAGGAGAAAAAAAACTTCTTAGCTAATTTTTAAGTGCCTGTAGATCAGAGGGTGTTTGACCAGAAGCTGCATGACTTCTTCAGATGAGGTGATGGCCATGTTTATCAGTACATAAAGTTGCCAGAATAGGCCCTTGTCACATTAATTAGTGTAGGTAACACCAAGCACCAAACCCCAATATGATTCACCCCCAAAATTAAAAACAATGGCCCGTCCTCATCTGGCACAGATGAATCAAATAGGTGCACTCCCTCGCCTCAAAGCGCAAGTACTATTTCATTTTGCTATGTTTTACTGAACCCAAATGATCTCGTACCAGATGTGCAAATCCATACCAGAAAGCTCACTAACCTTTTGTCAGCCCATATTGGAGTGTAAATCCTCAAAGAAATGTCTCTTAAAGCTGCAGCGAGGAGAACTATAGTAACATTAATAGCCCTGCCCTATCAGGAGGGACTGTACGAACAAAACCTGGTGGATGTCAACACTCCTGTGAAGTCTGTGTCACTCTTTTTTTCATAATCACATTTAAAGATTTAATCAGATTAAGCATGTACAATACAAGCTTACCCAATGTGTGGTCTCCTGCCTTAAACCCCCAACCAAATCCTATTATTACCCATTTTAATTACAGGATTATACCTGTGGGATATTGTATCATTATTGTTGCTAATATTATTAATACACAACTGATTGACACTTGCATCACATGCTTTACTTTTGAGATGCCATTTCACGTCAGAGGGAGACAAATATGCGGACAGAGGTTGCTACCGTTAATACAGTAGATGTGTCATTAAATGGGAAAGAGGCGCGGCCGTCGAGTCCTACACATTCCACACAAGCTTTGGCAGTCAAATGTCAGCCGGGTAGACAGAGTGGACAAGCTTACATCGGAAGATAAAAAACGTTCCTTCTATTTCCATGTGATGTGATTAGGTCCATTCTGTCTGATTCTGTCGCTAAATGTAGAATGTTATTTCAAATGCATTACGCTGATCCGTAAAACACGCCGCTGTAAATTTCCCCCTGCTAAGTCTTAATAGGCTTGACTCCTGTTATTTTGTCTACTGTGTTCAGAGTGCAAAATCAAACTGTTTCTAATTAGAGGGAAGCGAGTGCAGGGAGAGGCAGGGAGGTCTGAGGAAACCCAGCCACCGAAGGTGTGAAAGATGAGGACAGATGTTGTGTTGTCTCTGACGGTGAGGTCACTTTGATGGCTTTGACCTCATCAGTGCGAGTCAGCAGGACTCTCGCAGCCAACAGGTCATAAATATATGCCTGGGATCGTGAGGCAGACATTACCGACATAGCGGTGCATGACCTAATGATCTGGCAAGCTATACACGGCGTAGTGTGTCGTTTTGGTGTGCCCGTACTACCATTCATTCACACAGCAAAATAGAGCAACTGTTCTGGCGTAATAGAAGTAAAAGGTGATACCAATCAAGGAGAAGTTCTTCTAATGAAGTGTGTGGAATAAAATATAACGTTGAATGCAAATCATAGGAAATGTTGAAGATTTTTCTTTTTGCGCTTGCACGTCGCGTCATGAAAGTGTTTTTAGACTTTTGTGCTTATCACAGGTGATATGCCAAAAAAAGATGTCCTTGACCTAACACTTGCGCAATGGCAATGAAATTACAAATTGGCTAATTGAGCACTTAAGACCCATTATAAAAAATAGTGTTGGTCTGACCGTGACCTTTTTGTCTGTGTTGGATGAATTACCAGGAGTCATAAAGCGAGAAACAGTGATACACTGCCCACCGTTGGCAGGAATGCATATTTACAATATGGTCACCATTACGCCACACATCCATCACCTATAGCCCTGTAGAAGTTTGGGGGTCTGCTTAGTGTGAGAATTGTTCTCTTCAGAGTACGAACATGTCCGAGGACCAGAAGTCTGATGACGTTCACGAGTGCTATCAAGCTCTTCCCTGTTGTTTTGCACCCAAAAAAATGACTGTATCGGACAGTGATCACGTCCCCAAACAGATCAGGCAATTCCAGTTGTGAAGCCACATGGAGGATTTATTAGAACCAGATGGGCTGTGCTCCCTTACAAGCTCGGCCGAGTCGAAAAACACTGGGCTGGCTTCTCCCATGCAGGCCTGCTCTGGGGGAACGGAGAGCGGCTGGTCCACCCATTTCCTTTCCTTGCCCTTCCCAGGCATGTCAGAGAGGAGCCAAGCCAAAAAAAAATCAGACCTGCAGTGGCTTTTGGACAGGCTCGGACTCGAACAGTGTGGTAATTACGGATGGCAAGAGGGAAGGTGTGCGGTAGAGAGGAGGGGAGCTGGCAGGCGGAATCATCCCGTGCCAACGGCTTTAAAAGAGCCACAAAGGAACGAAAAGAAAAATAAACAAACAGATTTCTCCAAAGCTCGGACCCCTACTTTTCTCTGACATTCCCTCGACTGTCACAGCAGAGGTGGCCGAGGCTCTTGATGCTCTTTGATGATGAACAGTGACATGGCATAAAACCCATTAGGTCAGTGGGCTGTGATCAGAGGGAATCAGTCAGCATCAATGCATCTGAAAGGCCGAATAGTCCTATCTTGGATAACTTGTCTCTCTGGACGTCTCCCACCCAGCCTGAAAAGTCCTTCAATTATCGGCAACAGCAATTTACACTTGTCCTTACAACTCGTTTACTTCTGTCCAGCCACCTGTTTTTCATTGGCCAGACATACTTCTGGTATCCCTCCACATCTCTTAGCGGAGGCAGCCGCTGTGCTCAAATGGCTCAAACTGGCTGTCAGAAGTGCAGCTCACCGGAGTTTTTAAAAGCTCTTCTCTTGCTCTGTGCAGGAACCAAAATAAATCATACCTATCTGCATTCAGATCATGTACTCCTATCTTTTACCGATCTTGTTATGATTCAATAAGCGTAGTGTGGGTTATAAAGTGTTATCAAAACTATGGACTTGGACTGCTTTGAGATTTGATTATCTTGAGGCTTGAGTCAGTTCAGAACAGTTCTCGGTGTCCGATATACTGTTCCTTCCCTCAATTATAGCTGCATTTGATTAATTACATTATTATTCATGTCCAGAATTATGATGTTGTGTTTTGGTTTCTATGTGTGACATAAAAGACAGACATTATTTGTGTCAATACAGAGCACATAACACACAGTATGTTCCAGCCATAAGCTGTATAGTTTCTGTGTGTACAAATATTAAATGTTCAGTAAGATTGAATGACTCAGTCGCTCATTTTGGTTTAATGGAGCTGGACTCAGCGATGGCACATTAAGGCTCCGTTCTGCCACAAGTTACTTTGGACATGTTGACATAAATCACAAACAATATTAGGTGTTGCAGAAGATGAATCTGCAGAATGATTCATACTCTCCGATTTAGGTTGCGAAGCGTTGCCAAACTTTATTTGCTCATTAAGGGAAACTTGCTTATGATCCTTCACAGGGACCAGCAGCGACTCAAAGATATTTCCAAACAGGTGGAGAAACTTATGAGCATGGGTGTATTTCCTGAGGACAAGCAGAAAATAGAGCAGAAAACTGGAAAAGCAGCGCAGCCCAATTAGGAGGATCTGGCCTTTTCTCCTGTTTGTAGTAAAGCAGTGGAATAATATAACATTACACAATTTTGTTTCGGGTGGCCTTGCATATCCCCATAAGAAAGTATAAACAGCCGCTGTTCAGGGAATGCCCACACATAATTCAATGCTTGAGGAGAGTTTTTTTTCTTTGCAGCTGCCATATTTTGCCATGACAAGTACATGTCTCAGAAGGATCATGTTCAAGAAACTTTGGCTAGAAGTAGAGTTGATTTACTCCGCGAGGGGCTCAGAGTGAGAGGAGCTTTTGTTGCCCGACACAGATTGAGGAAACAGGTAAGTATCAAGGCCAAACCCAGAAAAACAACTTGTTTTTGAGCTACTGTTTCTTGACGTCAAGGACAGAGGCATGTCTACAGTGCAGTAGTCTGGCATGGACAATTTGAGAAAGTAAGAACAGGATGGCTAATAAAATGACCGGAGACCTAGGAAGAAGAAAATCAAGAGTTTGCCTAGATTCCTATTTCAAGTAAGACCTGTCGATTCTATAAGGTTGAGATGAGATCAGACATGCTCTTTAAATGCACTCTGGTGTGCTACATTGCAATGCCCAGGAACAGCCAGCAGCCTAATAGGCAGTAAAACTAAACCATTAGGAGGGTATTTGCCTGTGATACGCCACTCAGTGGGAACAACTTCAGTCGACTAGTGGAAGGGTCAAGTCAATAAATTATTTACAAAGTGGGTGTCAAGCCATTTATACAGTATGTTGCACAAATAACAAATGCTCAGGTAGTGGTTTCATTTAAGATTTGCTATTTCTTAACTGTGCTTTTGACTTCCCTGCTGAGAGTTGAGAAGACTATGGTATCAATCTAACTATCGGCAAAAAAGCAAACAATTGGAGATTTCTCTAAAACACTGGTTACACAGTACGAGGAAGTGCAAACATTTTTTTTGCATTTTGTAGTGTATGAAGCACAAACAGTATTTTAAATGAAACACAATTAGGGCAATTGATGAACAAATGATGGTTGATTGCAGAACATAAATATTGACAAAATGGGTACAGGTTTAACGGCATTCCTTTTTCGCATCTAGTGCGGATATGGTGAATGTAGGTTATCCATGGTTCAGAATGAGGGAAACGGTTTTCATGTGATCGTGCTGCGCTGCCAACATTTTGGAAAAAGACACACAAATAGCTTGTAACCCCTCTAATGAATGCGAGAGCGTCTCCCTCTCTCCTGAAGGCTGGCGCGAAGCACTGTCAAAGCAACGGCAAGCCTCTTGATGTGGTCTGTCATTTCCTCTGAGCTGGCCCTGCTGCAGCACGGGGGTTCGAGTAGTGTGGGAAAAACCAGTGTGAAAGGGAAGAGAGGATGTGTGTATTTATCTCTGTTGGTGGGGCATGACTCCCACTTTGATCTGTCTCCAGACCAGCTCCCGGACCGCCTTGTGGGCAGCAGAAGCCATAAGGTCACTGTGTCAGCCACAAAGGGTCCAGCGCGATGCTTGGACTGCACCTGTTTGGCAGACAGGAAACGTCCCAGCATCCAGTGGAATAGCAGCAGGTGCATTCAAAAGCCTTGTTGACTTTTGTTACAATGTATTGATTGATAGGTCAGCCCAAAAAATACCTACACAGGATATTATGCAATGACAACTTCCGTACCTCATCCAAATGTATCATTTATTCAGTCTTAATGGCAACACAGACTCTGTTCAGCACTCATGAATCGAGGATTTTCATGGAGGAGATTTACAGTAAAGGATATGATATCATGGGGTTTGGTCTCCTTCGCAGCGATCCATCTTCAATCCATCTCCACATCTTAGTCACTGAGCAAACAATCCTTAATTTGCTATTCTCATTCAACCAGGAGTGGCTGATTAAATGAAACATGTTCTGTTGTCTGGAAAATGTTATATATAATTAACGCACAAGCTGCATGTCAACACCTTCCCCAGTGTACGGACTGAGATAATACAGTCGTGTGTTCACATGCCATTGTGTCTTCAATCTGCAGGCAACACACACTTGCGTCTGCATTCAAAGTGGTTTTCCAAAAGGGGGGGGTCCCTCGGCAGGAAGTGTGTTTCCCAGTGTTCAATTGCATCTGATTCTTTGGTCACTGTCTCTCGATGCATGTGTATATCTATACTCAGGATTTCCATCTGCGGGTACACCCAGAGCCTCTCCACCTCCGTCTGTGTGCACATGGAGGAAGTCGGTCAGTGAGAGTGCAAGTGGCACATGGCAGTGTATGGTGGCCTGGGAGCAGATTAGCTGCTCCTGTGTCTATCTGGTGCTGACAGTTCACACAGGCCTTTTTTTCCACTGCCCCTGGGCGTATCAACACACTGTTTCCCTTCTCAGAGGGCTCTATCTCCCGGCCTCTGGGCTAAAAATGTGGAGGCAAACTGTATGCCTCTCTGTCATCTAAATCTGTATATTCACATTGTGTGCAAATGGATCATTTGTAGCATTTATTTGGCAGAAAAGTCTCTTTGAAAATAACTCTTTGTTGGCATGAGCGTGGCAGTAGAGTAATGTAGTGTCTGGTTTTAATGGCCATGATGTATACCTAAATAAATATGATTGGACCTAACTAGTCCCGCTGATAACCACACAGCTGTTAATGAAGCAGTGATTACACAGCTGATGCCAATCAGCTAATGCAACCCTGCCTGCAAACACTATGCTCCACTATGAGCTTCTTCCAATTCGTCAAACAGTGAAAAAAACGAGTCACGCCATTGCCTTCGTAGAATGTGTAAACGGAGTAGGGCCTTGATCCGAAGTGCATATAAAATAAGTTAATTTTGAAAGACTTAAACGGCACCCCGTGGGATTTTCTTGTTTCCAGTATTACTCACCAAAGTGCACTGTGTGTATCCTGGAGGTTTAACAAAAGTGTTGAGTGCATTTCCTTCCTCATAAAACATCTGCAAAGCTCATTTTGGAAACCTGCATTATTTACGTTTATGTTTACTTGCTCAGAGGGCCCTCGCTGGCACATTGCTGTCGTTTCTTGAGCACCACCTGTTAATAACTGTAATAGTGGCAAGAATGTAAATTGCATGTGCGCATGCATGTATGTCCTTGTGCAGACAAAAGGTGACCTAAGTGTAAAATCATGGCTGGGTAGCTCTGGTAGTCGTGAACAACTCCACAGAAGGACGCTAGCATTGGATGTATCCCAAGTTGATAGGCCCCTTTTTTGGCCTATTTTGGCATCTGGCACAGATGCCGAAAAAGGCCCCTCATCCTACATGGACCCCTCTCCTTTCATTGATGTGACATCTTAAAAGTGAAGATTTACATTTTCAGAAGGACTTGATGTAATGCGTCGACTCTCCGGCAATACATGTTATAGTCATGTCATAGATGTTCGGTTTTGGGCCCCCCTGACCTCGTTGGCTCCTGATCCTTTGTCCAGTGAGGCAGTCGTATAATAGCATACTTTTCTCATTTCAGACAAAGTTCCCCACCGAAGCCAAACTAACACCTCTGCACTGCTTCCACTGAATGTCCTATCAGAGATAGAAACCCGGAAAGAGAATCAAATGTATATTCATTGACTCATCTTTGGTGAAGCTGGCTGACATGTGTTTACTGTGGTTATTCAAGGTCAGAAACATGCAGCTTAAGCATCCGGTTTCATATCCGAGTGTGTTTCAACAAGCACACCCCATGTCTTCACCCCTGACCGACTTCTCGGCTTTTACTCTAGCCACCCATTAGAGCACCCATCTGCTTCATTATCTTTATTAATGATGTTTCTTCCCTCTGTCACATCAGAGGTTTTCACTTATGGTTCTGGTGATACTCCCGGTCATTAGGACAGCTCAAAGTGTGGGATCCCATCTGGAGTGTCTCACACAAAAGGCTTGTCAGGCCACAGGGGCTGCTAAGGGTCCAGCAAACTTTCAACAGTTGTCTCAACCTCGTCCCCGTGTTGTGGACTATAAGGCACTTAGAGAGACAGAATGTCTGTAGGTTGTAATGCTGCATAAGGATGGCTCACCGAGTGCACAGAAAAATTGGTCATATTTGGCAAAGGGGGGGGAATTAATGAATGGATGTAGGGACAGAGACAGGCATAGATAACTCATTACAATGGAATGAGCTTCTCATCGAAGCACAGAAAGAATTCCAAAAGCATTATGAACCTAAACATGTCCTTCCAGCTTCTTTTTTTTTATAATTTAGACATATCAAAGTGCAAATCTTAAAAAAAGTTTAAGGCAAAAATCCAGCTCTTACTGATTAGCATAAATAAATGAGAAGTACATGTTAACATTAGGAGCCTTGACAGTGATGGCTGAACCATTTCCATTTGCAGTCACGCACAATAATGTCATCGCTTAAAGGGAATTTGACCCCCCTGTAGATTAACAAAACCCAGAAAGCTTTGCAGAGTAAAGGTTCAAGCACCTGACGTCACATGCTGGGGTAGGAATGGGGTCTTTAATACAGAGTGGCAAGGGTGTGGTGCTCCGAGCTCCGAGACCATTAAACTGTCACCACTCCATTTCTGTGGTGGGACTACAGAGGGATTTCTCTCGTCCCCTGTAACACCGGTAATGATGCGATTTGAGGTACGTCCGCCACTTAGCCTTGTGTGTAATCAAAAGTCAAGATTGCATTTGCAGCTACCGTTGAGCTGCAGCAAGTACGCGCATGTCGAGGTGTTGCGGGCACATGTTGTTCATATGTTTTCCTTCTTGCTGGATGAGGTCAAAGAGGGCATACAGTAATGTAACAGACCTGCACAAGTGAACCATGCCACCGGACTTTTCAACTGACTAAATCTACAACTCTTTAATAAAGCAGAATTATAGTAATTCACACAAAAACAATTAAAACAGATTAAACATAATTGCCAGGTATGTCTGCAGCATAACATCGGCATCTCGGTTACACAGTGTGCTGATCGGTTACCATAGCAGCAGATGTTTTTTGTGTTAATCACCGGCAACTTACAGTTTACGGCACACTTAAATCAAGGGTTTCGCTGCAAAGTGCAGTTTTGCTCTTATTACCATCTTATTTTAAAAGCGGGGTGTTGTTGACTAACCTTTCATTTTGTCTCATGGAAGGAAATATCATTTTAATTATGCAACATTTTCCGTGCTATGTTTTTATGAGAGAACCCTTCGAGGTGGGTGGGGATCAAAGATAATTGAGTCAACTGCGCCAACAAAAAAATGAAATTATGTAGCTGTAACTTACTGGGAATGAATCACCCCTCAGGCAGGATGATGTTCTTCATCATTCCCCGCTAACGGGAAGTCAATTTGGGAGCAGAGATTATGAAACAGTCCTGACTGTAAACATGTGGCCGTGTTGCAGGGATTCTACTGCATAGCAACAGAGCCGGAAGATACAGTAGCACCACCTTGTGTTGTGGCACAGTCAAAGGTTAAAAGGTCTTTTAATCTTCATCAAACTTAAATTTTACAGGGAAACTAAATTGCATAGTAGTCACTCGACTAGAACATTAGAGATTCAAAATTCTGAAGAAAGACTGGAAATATTTCACATAATCTCATGATCGCTTATTAGCATAAGGCAACTTTTGCTCATGAGAATTTCATACACAGCCAATGACGAAGCTGGGCGGTATGAGGGCATCCCCTTGGCCTTTATGTCTTACGCACAGAGAGGAGTAGAATGGCTTGTGTTGGCTATTCCTCTCGCCAAACGCAGCCAAACGCTGAGTTGTTCTGGCATAATTAGAACCTGCTGCAGATGTCTGAGGTATTACCTCACTGCAAAGAACACGGCTTCCCCAGCTAACAGCCCCAGCTGGCTGGATCTGGACTTTGTTCCACTACTGATCAATGGGGAGCTCCCTGCACTTACAGCCACCAGTGGTGCTGTATATTGAACGACTCGAATGGGAGGAGGGGCGCAAGGGGTAGGGTTTGATCTCCCATCACGCTACTTGCTCAGTGGGGAGCCAGTTTTCCTTGTCTATTGCGTCTGTAAACGCCTCACACTGATGGTCTTCAACGAGGAAACAGTTTCCTCCACACAGATATGAACATTATTCAGTGGGAGGGCTGGGCGTCCCTCCTCTATGATGGACATTTCTCTGCTATATCAGTGTTGAAAATGTGCTCATACAGACACCAGGGGAGCCAGTAAAGCCAGTCACTGCCCCGTAGTATGAGAAATGAAAACTGTACTTTTCCATTCAGTAAGTACTCAGAATTCATTAATGAAGGACTTATTACAGCACTTATATCATATAGGCCTTGCACTGTCATTGCACAGGCACAATAATGTCTATGCGCACTTCCCCAGCGGCAAAGTATAAGTAGAGCCTCAAAGTATAAGCATATGAGGGACAGCCTGGGGATCAAGGCCGTCTCCAAGGCCTCCTAACTGCCTGAATCTAAACTTAAGGTCATTCCTCTGCTGTTCGACCAATTACCCACGCACGCAGCTCTGCGGAGTCTCAGCCAGACGCTTTGGCTGAATTGTTCCAGAACATCCTCCTGTGGGTTTACGTTGGAAATATGGACTGCCATCAACTGCCATTTTTTTCATCAGCTAACCAACACACAGAGGTTGATTTTGCACATGCCAGTTCCATTAAGTGTCTATCGCATTGTGGCGCGAATTGTTTGTTCAATTATTTTCTATTGTAGTCACTAAAGGGGCATTCAGTAAGACATCATGTCCAAAACACTCGTTTTAATCTTTTCCGTATCTCAAAGGAAATGTGTAATTATTTCCTGATATTTTCTCAGGGATGTGACTGCTTTTAGATTTTCGAGACATAGTGTCATTGACATCAGGCACATATTTGCAGACGCTGTTTGGTGGGGTGAGTCACGTCATGACTCGTCTGTATGCGCGTTTCCGTAACCTCCAGTCCCTACAGAGAATCTCATTACAAGGAAAATGGCGGTGATTGTTTTTTTGTGATGGGAGGAGGAATCTTGATATGTCAAAGCACAGACGAGCACTGTGTCGGAAAGTTTGTGGAGGGGAATTAATATAAGTGACCAGACATAACCAAAAAGACTGCTGTGTTAGTGGTGACGCCAATCCGGCTCAGCTATCAAAGGTGTGTTTCGGATTTTTCAAATCAAACTGGTGCACCAAACAAAATAATTTAATTAGGAGACATCTGTACTCTATAAAGTGGAGCATCGATCATCACAAGACATTTGAAACCAGTGTGCATGAAACGCACACACATCTGTGTGCACACATTTCCTGAGGTCCTGACAACATCTCAATACTACCATAACCAATGTTATTACATTAACAACAACTCAATTGACTGTATTGAATGTTAAATAGATTACTCATTCCCTCGGAATTTAGCATAATTTTAGCTCATTGTTTTAATGTCTTTTAACGCATTGTTTTGGTTTCACAATCACAGCCCCTAAATGTACTATCTTGTTTCACTCTCAGCGCTCTCTTCAGTATTTATACTGTTTATTAAACCTACTACACGTTACCCGCCTATCACAAAACAGCAGACTAATAAAGTTAGCAACTAGCTAACCAGCTAAAGAGGCAGACATTTCCCCCAGAGGGTGGTGGAGACCAAAACAGATTGAATAAGGGGATAATTCTTTTGTATTTACAGTTTGTTTTGCTGCACTTAACTGGACAACATACATGTTGTGCAGGTTCAAACAGCACATATTGGGTTGAAGATCATGAATTATTACTTTCTAAATAGATTTAGTTATCACATCCACTTTCTAACTCTTATTCTTTTTGCTGAACGTATTTCAAGGAATCCCTTGTTGTTTTCTTTAGTGTACTTCAGTTAAATATCTGACAACTATTTTGTATTAAAATAATGACATACTGTATGTACGGTATATGTGTAAGGGCAATTCCCTGCATCACAAAAATAGTTAATTTCAGCCTCTTTTATTTAAAAAATGAACATACTCCTACATGTTCCTATTGAAAGCCCCCAGACAGAGCGTGTCCGTTTTGATTTATGGAGAGGAAATAGTTGCGTTCTCCTTGCGGGTGGGCCTGTAAAACCCTTGTCCCCCCTCACTCTGGTGTGGCGGCCTTGTGTAAGCTGCAGCGTAAGCCCAAATCACAAGAGGTCACCATCTCCAACAGTCAGTTTCAAGTCTTAAATTACGACTTGGTCACTGTAGAGAAATATTCCCAGATGTAGCTTCAGTTTGAGGGGTGAGGCAGAGAAAAGATACTTGATCACCCCAAACACCGGAGGACGGGTCGCTCCTTAAAAGCACAGAATGGAGTGAATCCCTCAATTGCCGAGAAGGAGAGAGTGAATCTGATGCACAATATTTATTTTAAATGATGTGCAAAGACTATGGCATTTATTATGAGGGAGTAATGTGTTAACTGACATATTTGGGTATTAATAAAACCATACATGGTGTCATAGTTGAAAAGCATTTACTGCTTCTCTGGTTCTCAAAACCTTTTTTAATGGACTGTAAAAATGCAAAATGTGTGCCATGAATTCACATAATCAATGTCGGTTATTACCTCCCCAAAGACCTCGAGGAGAGTGCGTCAAGAGCAGGTGTGCACGTATAAAAACCACAGCAAAATCACGGGATATGACGTTGCAAAATAAGGGATTAAATAACTTTTTTCAAATACATGGAAAGAAAAATGGTAATAAGACTGCGCAGTGGGCATATGAAGCTAAAACAATCGTCCAATCGGGTTAATAGGGGTCTACAGCCATGAAGAGAAATATTATTGCAAAGCAGTCCAAAACAGTTCAGATATCATGCAAGTAATTAATTTGCTTGAGGATCGTCAGGTCCAATCTACTGCGTACGCAAAACTGTGACGTCTATGTCGGCCCGCTCGTTGGGGAGACATGATGTCATTCCGATTAGGTGATTGGTTTTGGTATCGCCTTGGTATGATGTTCTCATGTCGTCATTGAGGAAAATGTGTCTGTGCTCCGAGGGTTGTGGACCCCGATGGCCCGAGCCATCTGACCTAACAAACACAAAATGTACTTTTTCGTCAGCTCTCAAAGGTCTGTCACATGTCTCTGGGAATAAAATTACGAGCACCAAAGTAATAAATCCTAGCTCTAATACATTTTGAAACGTTAGACCTCTATGAATCAAGTTAAGGAACTAGACAATAATGGGTGTTAGCTCCGTTAGTGACCCACCGAAACTCTGGTCTTTCGCTCAAGAATGAATTAAAGCACAGCACATGACATGCAGTTTATCTTCTGTAATGTGATTTTTTTTTTTGGCATAAATATGATCATACTGTCATTTCTAAAATAAATCATACAAATGGTTCAGAGTTATGAAATTGTGAATGAAATAATGACATTTCTTCACTTGCTTACTCCTCCTACAAGCCATGCTCCATCACTGCATGCAATAGCACCGATAGTCTGAATGTTAATGTTTGGTAAATAATGCAGATGAGAACAGACTTGTGCTTGATGCCATTTGTTTTTGGTCAAAACTGAGTTCACTAGGTTGTGAAATACCATTTTATTATATACTGTTTTATTCCTGTACTATCCCCAGGATGGATTATATCAGAGGTCATACAGTCACAGCCATGTGTTGAGTGGTCAAACTTAATACAATTGTCTGACTTTGAAACCACCAGATACACTTTGAACATCTGTGTATCATCAAAGAGTTGAATAGATACCTTTATTGATATTGATTATGATGCAGTAAATCCCTGGCATTGTGTTTGCCTGCTGTTCTTTACAATAATGCAGCGGCATTGCAAAAGTAATATGCTCATATCAGAGTGGCCATAAGTCACTTAGCAGCCAGTGCACCACGTTAACTACGCCAGCTGTTTTATTTAAAGGGAAACTTTCATCATATGTGTTCCTGTTTGCAGATGTGAGCAATATTTAATGATTACACCCCTCTAATTTGGAGATTAAAGCTCACCACTAATGACAGTAACTTATGGATCTCCCTAGAGTCTTGCAAACCACAGTGGAGGAGAGAAGAGCGGGGAGTGACGCACTTTGTCATAAATATAGACACGGTGAGTCCACCTCTCTCTCACCAGAATGGAAGGAATGTCTTTACATATCCACCCCACACAGACTCGTACACACACACACACACACACACACACACACACACACACACACACACACACACACACACACACACACACACACACATACATAAACATATAGCTTCAACACAAGAACCTGGAATGAATGTGCAGCCGTCGGTCTTGTAAAAATAATGCTGATCAAATGTGCTTTTAATCACAGTCACAATGCAGTTATTACGTAAAGCAAACAGTGTACAGAGTTTGATCTTGTCACTCCCTGCAAGCACAAAGCAACTTCAGTATTGCAGAGATAGGAGTGACAATAATACAATTTCCCGCTTCCATATTGCCAGCAAGAAACACACAAAAAAGAACCAAGACATCAACTCAGCAAGCATTTCTAAAAAAGGCCATCATCACAAAGGTCACAAAGCCATCGTGAAGGAACACAATTGAACTGTTAATTAAAAGGCAGCAGCAAAAAGTCCACCTTATTGTGAAGAATGCATTGAGTCAAGTCTACCATGTGAGTGTGGCAGTGCAAACCATCCAGCCTTCCTTCCATTAACGCCATGGCGTAATACAGGATGTCAAAAAAAGGTTGACGTGTGCTGCAAAAAGCAATGACATATATGTTAACACTCAATTCTGACAGGGGATGTTAAATCAGGTACATGGCATCACTGTTAACCAGTAGTACCACCAGTGTAATAACATCAATATGATATTTTTACATTTACCGATCTGAAATGTCTGGAATCTAAGAGTTGGCTCCCAGAGTTTTTTTCTGCTTGTTTTTGCCAGCATCTCCCAGTAAGCGAATAGTTGAATGCTTTGTAAACGGTCACGATGAGTGACTGCCCTCATTGCCCTGGGATTGATTGATTGTACTATGAAGTGCAAAGCTGGAAAGAATCGCGACCACTGTGTGACTGTATTGTTCCAACAATCTTACACATCAGATCAAGTCTGGAATTGTTTTGGGGATAAAGCCGAGCTCCTTCTCACAAGAAGAAGAAAAGAAAAAAACGCAAATATTCAATGTTTCTGACTCTCAAAACATTGGTCTACCACAGGTGCAAGTTTTCCATACCAATTAGCTCGTGCTCCACCCACAAATGTTTCCATCAAAATAAACTGGGAACACATAAAAAATGCACATCAAAATGGGAGTGATTGTCTTTGATATTCAAAGCTTTAATTGGAACCAGGCAGCAGAATCACCGAGCCCCTGTTTTGACGGCTCCATGGTTTCCATCAGTAAAAAGGGGATTCCTGAGTGATATCCTGAGGAACACTAGATTTCCTTTTAAAGGAAAACCAAACAAGGTAACACGTCATTGTTTTGCACTGGCTTCATGGTCAATTGGTAATACTGGTTTTTTTTCTGTACCTGTAATGGACACTGGGTCAAAGGTTCACACTCCTTCTGTCTGCCACTGACACACTTTGCACACAAGTTCAGTAAAGCACCTCGCATATGGCGGGGCTCGGTAAACATCTGGTAATCTTTGCTTCAGCTTCTCAATCGCTCACCGGGCTCTGGTCTCTCTGTGTGTACTCAATCGTCTCCAATTACATGGTTGCGGGCTGCTCCCTTGAGGTTTACGTGGACAAACCATTTGGGATTGCGGAAGGAGTTTCCACAAAATAGGTGTTGTCCAAAAATTCCTCGCAGTTATGGAAATAAACCCACAAAAAGAGAAAGCGATATAGCGACGAGTGGAGAGTTTATGGACATGCCTTTGGGATCATTTTCCCTTTTGTTTTTAACTTTTCATCTCCAAAATAGGCAATGAAGTGAAAGAATTTAAGCGGCAAAACCTTTCAACAGACAGTCAAGAAAAAACAGAAATGTGAGGGCGCGTCGGTAAAGAAGAGGGAATACGTATGAATTGCTGGACACAGAGCATTACAGCACTTTCCTTTAATTTGCAAATTAAACTGTTGAGGTTGTATTGACTTCAAAAATCACATCCCATGGCATTAGGCTGGCGGCTTCCTTTTGGAAGTTCTTCAAAGAGCATGTCACACTATTTCCAACCCCTCCACACCCTCATTACAGGCAATCTATTGTCCTGGCGTGGCTTTAACCTACTTTGTCAAACATGCTCTTTGCCGTGTGATATAACCGCGGCTGTCCATTCATACATTTGCACCCATAAACCGGTGCATCTGGACAATCATTTCACGGGTCCTACTGTCGAGGCTGTTCTTACCATGCTGGCAGGGAGCCAGACGAGGTCTGCTGGCCCAGGCTCATTTTCCCAAGTTCCACCCAGACGCTGCGTGCGCCGTCATCCCGCTGAAATGTAAACCCCAGATTCAGCTGTGTTTGTTATGGTTGCGCCGGCCCTCGGTGAACACACAACGCTGTCACAACGTAGCTATAACAGCGGGGCAATATTTCAACAACAATCTATTTGGTCAGCTGCAATTACATCACTAGGTGGTCAAACACATTAGTTGGCTGGAATGATAATTAGGATTATTTCACTGACAGTCAAAGCAAGGGTGCTAGACGCTGCTCTTATTTCGTGACGCACCTTGACATTTAATGCAGAAATTAAAGTCAAGTGCTTTTAAGTGGGTTTTTTACAGTGTCTGACCTTGACCCCACTGGAGCGCCATCATTACTGTTTTTTTCTGGGGATGCTTTATTTCACAGCATCTATTTCTCTTTTAATCATCCAGCTTCAGTATAAACAATAGTTTAGACTGAACACCAGTGTTGCCCTTGAGATCACTGGCCTGCTGCACTAATGGCTATTTACTTTCAAGGGAAAATAAGTAACCGAGAAAGTCTATTTTTATCCTGAAATGACCCCAGTGTCAACCCCATGGAGGTGAGGGGGGGGACACATCCTTAACTTTAATGAAATTGCCGGCCGTGCAGGCTGAACGCTAGTGCAACAACCTTTGCGTGATCATTTTTTTTCCTGTCCTCTTGTCAGCTCATATGACCCAAAGTCACTGCAACACAGCAGATTCCAATAGGATTGAATGTTAAAATATGAAGTCTGTCCGTGAATAGCTGGGGGTCTATGCAGTGTGGCATCAGTCGGGTGGGTAATTTATTGTGGGAGCTAAGTGTTTCCATTTGCAGTAAGAGCCACTAAAAACAGACTCACTACAGGTTTCTGGGGGGCCCGCTTGTAAAAGTACTGATGCAGCGTGAGCTGGCTCACGGCCTGACAACCTGTTTGGGGAGCTGTATATATGAAGTTTTAATGAATACATAATCCAGTCATTACAAAAAAAAGGTCTCCTCACACTGATGTTGCAAGTCTGGACTGTTGTGTTTTTATTCACCTTGTGCATTGAAGTGGGATGCATTTTTAAAAAGAGGTTTCCCAAAAGAAAATGAACTGCAAAGAAATGTCTTTCGTTTGTAACATTTACTGTACATATGCAAAGTACAAAAATATGACCCTGAATGCAATGAAAGGGAGGAAATAAAGACGGCAAATGTTGATTCATTTATTGTTTGCATATTCGTTTGCATGCCGACTCCATACTCAAATACAATAAAACACAAAGTGCAAAAGTGCTCTAAATGTTGGTTGTTGATGAATTAAAACTCACCAGCAACTCACTGCTGCCCTCTACTGAACCCAATGACCACACATTACAAATACTTACATTACAATACTATTATTTATGGAATATTAAAAGTGTAAAATATAAAACAGTTGACAAGTTAACCCTGTGTTTTGGTGGTAGGGGTCATTAAGTTGTTACTAAAAGTACAATATGCTTGCTGAACAGTGCCGTTCACATATCACTTAAATCAATGACACTGAGCAAAGTAGCGAGTAATACAGTGTGCGTAGGCAAGAACGGCGAGCACTTCAGCAAAGTTCAGGTAGGTTGAAGTGTGGGATTTCACCTGGAGTTGATTTGAGACCGATACTACTGTATAAGACCACAGTCCAGTTTGTTTTGGCTGCCTAGCTGTTAACTCTGTCGCACAGGAATGAGAAAAGTTTGTGAAACAAAAGCCAGAAAACCAAAGTGCGTCTCAAAGACCAAGGAAAACATAACAATAAGTGCAAGAGCACATGATATCATCATGCAGCTCAGCATCTGGGAAAGTACCATATCTTCAGCCATGCGTAGCACATTTGTGGTCTGACTAAACCAAAGAAAGATCTGAATCCAAACAATGTATATGCAAAGAATGTATATTCGCAAGAAATACATTCATGATGTCTGTCTCTGACCAAAGCAGAAAAGTGATTACACTGATAGCCAGGAGACAGGAAGATGATGTTGATAGTGTCATATCACTTTCTGTTGCACATTACATATACAGCCCCCCTGGTTGGAGACAAGCACCTTCCTTCCAGGAACATTTTCTCCCAGTTCTAACATTAACCAACAGGCCTTATTTCCTGAAACCAGAAACTCCCTCAGCAAAAGGAAACCCAGCAACACCTGCAGTAGTGAGAGGCCGGCCAGGACGGGTCAAAAATCAGGCTGAGACGCGGTCTAATAGTGCACTCGACTCGGAATTTGTCTAATATCTTGTTAACATATATTGTATATTGGTCTACTCAACATCAACGATCACTCGCGAATAAGTCTATATGATAAATATGCATCGGTAAAACACACATCTCAATGAAAGCTCAAGACTGTTATTTCAACATTGCCATAAAAAAAACAAGAAACAGGAGTGAAAGGCTTTAATTTACAAATATGTTGCAAAGAGATATTGAAAAACATAGATGTGGATGACGACTTTACTATTTGTATTGCAGTCACATGGCTTCACATTTTGGAGCTCAGTGCAACCCACATGTGCCCTCGTAGCCCACAAACTCTGGCTGCTTTTTTTCCCAGCAAAGAGTTGATTGATTGGCCATCAATGGAGACATGCTCCTCGAATGAGAGCTCCCGCCGCAGAACTATCGAGTAAACAGTCTTGGAAGTCAAGGCCAGCAAAATCCCTTGTGTCTCCATACCATCCGTGAGGAAGGCAAAGCCGGATCTCATGTATCTGTGGTCAGACACGACCGCCACCACTTCCTCGTATTGCAAGGCTGCTTCAAAAACCCTCGCCAGAGAGTGCTCTATTTCCTTAACCTTATTTAAGGGTTGGAATTCGCGTAACCATGTGGTGTGCTTCTGGAGTTTGGGACTTCCAGAATCTCACTGTTTATCACTCAAATCGACAAAAATAAACAGTCCTCGCTGAAAACATCTTTCCACGGTGGTGGAAGAACTTTTCACAATGTGAAAACTATAGACATCCCCTTTAGTGCAACCATGTGCTTGTGCTTTCAGTCTCACATCTTTCATGGCGAGCTTTGTTTAATAGAAGTGATAAGTTCATGCTAACTGGGACCAGACTGTTGAGTGAGGCTGTCGGCCTTCTTTCAAACCCCTTTGTGTCAGACGTCTTCCTGATTCATAATTGAGTGCTCGACCACTCGCCAAATCAAAGCTGATCCGCTGTTGACATGAAGTATAGGCCCCCCCCTTGCAGACAGCGCTCCAACAAGGGTGGTCAGCTGATGCCAACAATCTCGGTGCCAACAGGATGTCGTAATAGTAGTAGAGTGTATAAAAAGCGGCTGAAACAATAATTAACATCCGTTTCTAGTTTGCATGCGTTTTGATATTCTCTGTTGAAATTTGTCAGATGGGAGTCGACTATGAGGGGCGTTGCCTGTTTACTTTTTGTAAAGGAATAAAGTCTGGAATTTAGAAGACTCATTTCTTCCAACAAAACTAAACCTAATTGGCTTTTCAGTTAATAAATGATGTTGTTTCCTTGGCTTTAATGGTCATTTTGTGCCAGGGTTCTGTACTCAAGTGTTATGATGATTTCAGACAATTGGTTGTTCAAAACCTTCAGTGTGCCCTCACCAATGTTTCCAAGGCACTCTCAAATCTCAAACTGGTGTTTAAAATGTGATAAAACGTGTATTACCTTGTTTGCAAGACAAAAATAATCTCCTTACAAGGCATTCAGACCTCTCCATGTTTCACATTTCATGTTGTAGCCTTATGCTAAAATAGTTTGTATACATGTTCCCCATCATCTACACAATATCCCATAATGACAAAGCAAAAACAGGATTTTAGAATGTTTTTTGCAAATGTATTAATAAGAAAAAAGCCTCATACACAATACAGACCCTTAACTCAGTACCTGTTTGAAGCATCTTTGGCAGCGATTACAGCTTTGAGTCCTCTGAGGTCTGACTCAACAAGCTTTGCACACGTGGATGCGGTGATTCAATCTCTGTCAGGTTGGATGAAGACAGTCGGTGGACAGCCATTTCACGCTTTCATCAAAGATGTTTGATTGGGTTCAAATACGAGCTCTAGCTGGGTCACTAAAGGGCTCTCACAGAGTCATCCTTAAGCTTAACCTTTTGAAAACCCACCTATTTTTAGGCCTCTGCTCGAAAAACACAATTGTGTGTCATCTTGGCGATGTGCTTTTTAACTGAATGTACCACAGGTGGACTACACAATCAAGGTGTAGAAACATCTCAAACGTGATCAAGGTAAATGGGAGGCGCCGGAGCTAAATTTCAAACGTCACAGCAAAGGGTTAGATTTGCAACATAACAAAAGGAGGTTTAAAAATGAATGCTAAATTGGCTTGCAGTCGTAAATAGGAGCTGTTAATAGGGCCCTGTCTGAAGATGTCGGGCTCATAGGGAATCAGCAGATTGCAGACATGAGGAGCCCAGCCTTTCAAGGCTGGAAAATCAATTCTAAAACTCAGCAGTAACCAGTGAAGGGCAGCTACGATTGGTGTGATGTGGTCACTTCTCTTTGTACGAGTTAAAAGCCTGGCAGCAGCGTTCTGTAATAATTGCAGGCTTTGAATGTTTCGGCTGCTGATACCAGAATAAAAGTGCATTGTAGTGGTGAAGTCTGGAAGAGATAAAAGCATGAATGGCTTTCTCTCCGTCTGCAGGTGAACGGAATGACCTGCTTTTGCTTATAGCTTTCTCAATTGATCAAAGCAGGACTGCACAATGTTGCTCACCTGAGTGTCAGTTCGAAATAAAAAATAACAGGTAGGTCGCAGGTTTTGTGCCGAACATTATTAGATCAGGTCCCCAGACTTATTGATGCAGCTAGTGCTGGGTCTAGCAGGGACAATTATAATTACATCAGTCTTTTAATTCAAGGAACTTTTTGGACATCCACATTTTTACAGAGGTTGTGCAAGCTGTATTCGGGATGTACAACGTCGTATACTGCGTCCCATAAGTGACATTTAACGTTAGTTGTTACAGCGCAGTTATTTTGCCAAACAGGACTAAGCTACCTACCAGCTGCTAGGTTTTTAAGTTTTAAGGTATAGCGTACATGGAGTTTTTTTTAGCACGTTGCTGCTAAAACCAGCTGCAGCTCAACAAGCGCTGCGTGAGCCACAACAATGAGCTTAAAGATGCTAAAGCCCAGACCGCAAAGGAACTGTATATAAATGTGGGTTCCTTTGCGATGACTGACATACTCACATACATTAATGGCCTGATACACATAATCTGATTATTAGTTAGAACAAATGCATACAACAGCTTTTAAACATAAGAATTCAAATAAACCAACAATGATTTGATTTATAATCTGAGAGTACTTTATTACAGACTTTCAATAGTGACGATTTCCGAGCCGAATTCATTCCAATACCAGATGTGTTGCTTAATCTATTCATTTCATCTCTGAGAAAGATGCAGGTGTACTTGTCCCCTGATTATTTATATGTTTAGTTTCATCCAGTGTGGGGATACATTTAGTAAAGAGCAGCCTTAATACAGCACTGCAATTGTTATATTAAAAACTTGGTACAGACAAGTTTAACTTCCAGCTAAATTAACATTGATAACAGACCACAATAAAATCACAGAATTAAAATATATGTGTCTGTCAAGAGTCAGAATAGTATCCATCTTTAGCAAGACATATACAGTAGATGTGGACCTTAACATGGAGTATTTTGTGCATAATATTTAACAAACAGAGTGTTTCCCAGAACACATTTACAGTCGTCCGCCATATAGCGGTGATGATGGGACATTTTCACTTAAAATAAAAACAACTAAAGACCTACCTGTTTACACTGGCATTTGTTTTAAACACCTGAAATGACCAGCTTTTTAATCTGTTTTTATTTATTTATTTTTCACTACTTGTTTTATTGTGTTTTTTACTCCATCTTTTAATGTGTTACTTTGTTTCTTAAACTGTACAGCACTTTGTGAGCTCTTTTGTCTGCGAAATGTGCTTTATGAATACAATTATTATTATAAATTATTATTGATGCAATACAAGGCGGCAGTATTGAGACATGCAACATTAAGCCACAGGGAAGCTGTGTCCAGAGAGGATAAGTGACACCTACTGTAGGACCTGAGAAAGACCAGTCATCAGCACAGTGAAGGTTCCAGTACATTTTCAGGAACACAGATATTACTGTGAAAACACTGGAACACTTTTAGCCAGTCTATTACTTGCAAATTATGTTATTGGGAAATATGTTAACCCAATTTATATCAAGAGGATCAAATCAGGGTCATCCTCCAGTCTTACAAATTGCATTACATTGCTATGAATCAACATGCAGTTTGTTATAAACTAATTTGTGCACAGAGAATAACTGGGCTCGTTATTTTCAAATGTCCATTTTGCCCGTCACTGTCATTGCTGTCTCACACCGGACCCGGGGAATCACAAGAGACACACAGAGTCATCAGGGCTTGAGATGCAATGAGGAGTCAAGCTATTCCCCCAAATCCCACTCCGGTGACCCAACAAGGAGGCGGAGTCACAAGTGCGGCGATGAGGATGTGATCCCTCACTCGATTCCCACCACGAACATTGCCTTTGGGATTCACGAGGTAAAGCCAAGTCTACTAACAGGCACTGCCTCTCGTGCTTCAGAGGGCACTACCTCAATTATCACAGTCATACGTGTTTAAATGTATGAAGTAAAACATATAGACAAATGTATGTTTTCACAAAGCGCAAAGTCTTAGCAATATCCCTTAGATATATGCACTTAGAAACATCTTTAGTATAGAGCAAAATGTGCAAACATCCTATTGAGTATTTTTGATTACGCAAGTCCCTGCTGCCGTGTTCCGCTGTCCTCACGTTGTACCAACGCTGTGAGGGCGATGAGGAAGCTTACAGTGCGATTCTCGGGGGAGGGGGAGGACATGTTGACCGCATGCGTCTGCTGGACCGTCAGCGCTACAGCAGCCTCTTCATGCGGCAGGTGTGCTTCTCTATGTGCATGGTGGCTCTGTCAGTGGAGCTGGTCAGGTCGTCCAGAACGTCATCCTGCCGCTCCAGCTCCGTCTCTGCCTCCAGGGCAAGGTTCTTCAGCTGCATCAGCATCTGCACACGCACACACACACACACACACACACACACACACACAGTCCTTGTTTGAATTACACTCTAGCCCCCAGTGAACATGG
Source organism: Taurulus bubalis (assembly GCF_910589615.1). Lineage (NCBI taxonomy): Eukaryota > Metazoa > Chordata > Actinopteri > Perciformes > Cottidae > Taurulus > Taurulus bubalis. Next base: position 38,309,988 of record NC_136589.1, on the reverse strand, counting down.
ACTGAACCGAGGAGCAAGACACAAATAAAAGAAGATTAAATACTGAGACCGACAGAAAAAGAAAAAAAAAGCAGTTGCTGGGTGGAACATGTGGACCATATGTGAAGACGTGTACAGATGGGGTCAGTGAGTTTGGTGAAACAGAGAAAGAGGAGCAGGTGAGAATGAAAATGTAATTAAAATTCAAAGTTTTTTTTTTTTTTTCTGCTGAATGTCTGCAGATCAGGGAGACGCTTTACAATTCAACAAGCCCGGATGCAATAACACCTACTGCCGAGGCAGATATGATGATGTTCCACATTATGCAGTATATGAAGCTTGGGAAGATATTCAGAGAGAAATCTTAGCTCATCTCCCGGGGATCATTGAAATCATACAACACTGTTTGTTTTCAGCTCTTGGTGGTTGTAAGGAACACTGCGACTACATCTCTATAGCAGCAAGAGTGTATGTTATGGTTGATGGAACAACTTAAATACAAGGGGATGTGCCAAGCAAAATCTAATAAACACTCCCCCAACCCCCACCGCCATGGCTTCTAAACTAATATTATGCTATGCTACACATGCTCACACACACCCACTGACATTATGTCAGTTTTCACCGGCCGGACATTGGACCCGAGCACAGAAACAGTTCCAGACGGCAGTTTGAAAAACAGGGAGTGTGTCAATGCACACCGAGGAACGACTGTATTTGCTCACTCAGGTCTGCGACTTCACTGTGTCAGCTGGGAGCGTGTGACTGAAACACACTTTGCAGTTAACGTTCACAGTTTTAGTGTGTCATAGGAAAATAGAAAGCCCTTAAATTAAACATTTAGGCTAGAACTGAGAGAAAAAAACACACAGGCTAAAATGCTCGTCTCGTGCATGACTGTGAAATTTCAGGACTGCGAATTATCAGAAGAAATACAGCACAGGAAATCTACGAATGAGTAAACCAGTTTGTGCCGTTAGCAAATTAGTAATTTCCATCCTCGAGCAATACTAACTGGTATAAAATGTTGGGACAAAGGGGAATATTTGCTCAAGCACTTACTGCAGGATATCAAACCGAGTGACCGTCTGTACAAGTTGAACCGCTGTAGATTCTAATCTCGGCATGAGTTACATTAAGAGGAGGGTGTGTACAGAAGCAGAGCATTAAGTCCAAATTGGCAGCCTTTGAAGTTTCACCCATTGTCAGCTGTAGACAATGCGCCATTTGTGAACACAATAGACAGCCCAACGCTGTCACTGCTGTGATAAATGTATTTGAAAAAGATTATAAGACAACAGTGAAACGTTGTAGGTCGTTATTATAAGCAATAATTAACTAAATATTAAGTATAAAGTCTTAACAATATCTCATTCGCGATAAGATTTTCCGCAGTGGGCCGACAAAATAAGGTATCGTGAAATAGGACTGTTCAGGACTGGGTCATACAAGGCTGCAAGCAAATGCTGAGTACGCGTCAACCCTAATAATCTGTATTACTTTGTTTATGCTGTGTGTTTATGTATGAAAAATAAAATCAGCGAATATATCAATCTCAGATGTTTTCTACTTCCAAATATGTATCAGAAACCTTCCATCTGTCTGGCTAAAGCTCTCACTGGCATTCATTGCAAAGATGGTTTTGTCACGTCTGTGTTAGAAGCGGCTACATTATTTTACACATCTAGGCTTTAATACAATCACAGTCATCTCATGAAGTCAACGTTCATTTAATCATCTACATTATTTGTATGTGATGCTTATGTAAACATGATGTCACAAAAAAAACACGGTTTGACATTAAAATTCGATTCTAAGAATAAAACTTGGAATAAAAATTGCCTTCATCATAGGTCCGAATTTGCGTCACCGTGAAGGTCTCGCCACCACAGACCGTGTCTGTAACATTTCTCAGTGCTGCGAGGTTCTGAATGGAAAGACGTTGTAAAGTCTGACCAAATGACTGAACAGGTTTCTTCCCTTCTCTTAAAACCAGGATGGACTTTGGTTTGTGGTCTCACTGGGCAACTTTTTAATCATACAGGATGAAAAATAAAAATCACATTGGTGAATTGTGGGTTGGAACGGAACTTTCAAAATACATGCCGCTAAAAACCATAGAGTTGTTTACTATATTAAATATAATGACGCGAATATGAAGAATCTAAATGCGAGTCACATATTCGCACAGGTCTCACCTGTTTGAGTTCTTGGGCCTCGGCCTGACTGACAGTCGGCTGGAGGACGTGCAACTGGGACAGCGCTCCTGCTGGGACTTCCAGTGGGAGATCTGTCTCTTGGCACTTCTGCAGCAAACCTGACTCCATGGGTGGAGATGGTGCAAAGAAAAAAGAAAAAGTGCAGAGAGCATATGTTTATGAGGAAACCAGACAGTAAACTCAAAGTAACTGAGGCAATCAGGATGAAGTGACTCATCAAAACAAAATATCTGTCAAGGAGAGATACCCATAACCGTGTCCAAGAAGCATGTGGATGAGATGTTTTTACATGTGGCTGCACACCTATAAATATACAGAGGTGGAAATATAGACCTTTACTGCCACTTAGTGGTTGATTTCATACTAGACATGGAAACAGTGAAAGAGCCCGTTATACTTGTTGTTTGTACTTTCCAAACTGTTTTAAGAAATCTGATGAATAAATATAGTTGCTGGGTTAATTACTCAGAAAATGAAATCCTCTCGGTTTATCAAACATAAAGTTTAGTACTTCACGCTACCAGTCCAAGCTGTGGAGAAATTGGTACAGCTGTCTCTTTATAAGGCATTGGTAGGTCTATGTATTTTAAGTGTGCTTTTCTATGTATTTTATCCTATTTAATTGTTTTGAAATATCTGGACCTTGAGTCTAAAATAAAGTGTGATTGATTGATCGATATATTTATATTATCCACGCCTTACCTTCGTTCCAGTTTGGCCCCTCTGTGCCACACGGAGATGAAGCTGGGGTTGCTTTGAAAGCGGCGTATTCACTCGTGAAATCCACTTTCTTCTTGTACTGCATATCCAACACTGACATTGCCTCTGGCATCTTGGCAGACAGGAACCTGTAGAAGATATCTGGCTTCCCAATGAACCGCTGTCTGACAGTGATCTCATATGGACTGTGCACCTTGATCTCGTCGATTTCGTTTCGTTCGAAGCGGTGAAGGAGTTGGCAGTTTGTGTCTCGCACCTCCAGCGAGGAGACCAGCACCAACAAGCATCCCGGTTTTAAGTCGGAGTTCCCGCCTTGCGTCACGACAGCTGGGATGCTCGTGATCACCTTATTTCTACCGGACCCTTTGCCGGCCGCAGAAGCAGCAGCGGCCGCGGCTCTTGTGGCGTCCTCGGCCTTGGCCTCCTGCGGAGTCTTCCAGGGGAGTTTACCAAAAGGCCACCAGGAGGGAGACTCCAGCTCCAACAAAAGCCTGCAACAGAGTTAAAAGGGAAAGGAGGATTTAATGAGTGTATGACTTGTTCCACTATTATATTGGATCTGTTTTTGTATTGAAACTACTTAGTTATAGCAGTCAACAGCATCTTCCAAATAATAGAAAAAAGTGCATAACATCATCAGGAAGATATTCAGATAATTACTTATCAGCCACGCCCAGATCAGAGTCAATCGTCTCCAGCCCCTGCATCATGTTGTCAAACTGCTCTCCTTGGTGGCTGAGGACCCTGCCGGTGTCCTCCAGTCTTTTCTGGGACCCGGCCACCAGGTTGATCAGCTCTCTGCCCTTCGAGGAATGACATTCGGTCCTCCGGGCCTCTGAGGAGGGGGACAGAAGGCGTTCCCTCCAGAAATGCTCCAACACATTATAAACCACCACCCTGTTGGGCTTAAGGGAACCAAACCAGTGTTTCATGTTGCCATCTTCAAGCACTGTGAGAGTGCTGAAGATGAAACTGGACGACTCCATCTTGATCTCCATGATCCTGGAGAGGTGGAAGCTGGCCAGACTCTCCTTCCTCTGGTTTGAGACAAAGAGCACCTTGGTCCGGGTGAGGGACAGCGTGCCATTTTCCCACCGCTTGTCACTGTTGATGTAATAGGAGCCGAACCAGCTGTGGATGGGAACGTCCCGGCTCATTTTGGAAAAGGAGAACACACTGATTCACCTAGGAGGATAAATAAGCTTCAGTATTAGGCGACACATTGTGTACAAGACAAGTCCACACACATGTTGCTGTTAAAAACACAATAAGGACATTGTACCAAGTGGTCTCTCGGTCCTAACATTGAACATACTTTCTTCAGAATGTAATGAGGAATTCAAGAAGCAGATTAGCTCAGCTAAAGCGTTCAGACTGGCAGCTTCAGTTTTTGGAAGAGCGACCTTTCTCTGTTCAACTGACCGCATTGCGCATGCGTCGTCATAACGTTATGACCCCCCCGCTGAGCGTTTATCACGTCTTCTTGGTGCAATTACATCCGTCCAAACGCCACAGATAATCAACATCACGTCGTTGGGCTGAGCATTGCGTTACCCCATCAGTATCGCTGGTGTTTATTACGGAAGTGACGTCACGCAGAAGCACGGCTGTGTTTACTGTCCGACTTGAAACAATTATAATTGCCAGAGAAATGACATCGCGGCGTAATTGTTGCAAGCTAGGACGGCGGTTTTTGAGTCAGTAAAAAAATATGATAATACATATCTTACAGTGATCGTATTAAATACATTGAAACGGTAACATAGGAAGTAGTGACAGTAAATAAGCACCAACGGTAAGATATGTCCGTCGTTCAGGAACCGTAACCTGCTCCCCTTCGGGATGGAGGCGACCTGTGGTCAAAAGAGGACAAATATATAATATACATATTAGCATAATGTAAGACGTCTAACCTCATCTAGTTGACGTCTGACAGCGTTAGTTAGAAGACGTGCGTTTCGTAATGTCAACCCAGTCGACTTGTTAGCTCATTCTTCCAGTTTCTCGCTGTCCGAGCGGTGACAGCTAGCTTTTGCTAACAGGCTCAACGAGGTGGTGTCGCTATGGACAGGGAGGCGTACCGTAACTGCTGCAGCCTGGTCAAAATGCCACGGCAGTCGTATGAACAGTTCTGGTCTTCACATTTTGTTGACTACATCGACAAGGAGCTGAGCTATTCGAAGTTTTTCAAGAAGTACCTGCTCCCCAATCACCCCTGTATGTTTTCGAGGAGGTTCACGGAGGACTGGAAGTGTAGAAAACAGTGGGTGTCTGAGGAGGGGAAGCCCAATTTCCAGAAACTGCTGCAAGAGTTTGGTAAATAGGTCTATTGCTAACACGTTGTACGTCACCGTGCAGCTGCTAATGTATTACTGGTGTCATGTTGCTGCAAGATAATGTTTGTTCTTCTTCACAGATGAGACTCCTGTTCCCGTCGCCAACTGCAATGCAAAGGAGTACAATGCAAACCCTAAACACGTCATGCCTTTCAAAGAATTTATACAATACTGGAAGGAATACATCCAGAATGGCCACTCGTCACCTAAAGGATGTCTTTATCTTAAAGACTGGCATATATCAAGGTATTGATTCATATTGATTTAACTCAATTATATGCATTATATGTGCATTCCATGATGCATTTATTATTATGGTTCTACAGGGACTTTCCAGAGCATAATGTTTACACCACACCGGTCTTCTTTTCTTCTGACTGGCTTAATGAATACTGGGATACGATTGAAGTGGATGACTACCGATTTGTCTACATGGGACCGAAGGGCTCATGGTATGAAACATTTGACATAATGTTGGCAAAACTCAGAATATAGCTTTTTAAAATCAGGTATAAAAAAAAATGTCTGAATAGTTATTGTAATTGTGAGGCAACACATATGGGACATCAATCAATCAGGTGCGCTTCCTCGTCTCCAGGACCCCTTTCCACGCGGATGTGTTCCGCTCCTACAGTTGGTCTGCAAACATCTGTGGCAGGAAGAAGTGGCTCCTGTATCCTCCAGGTCAGGAGGAGTTTCTACGCGACACCCACGGCAACCTCCCTTATGATGTGACGTCGGCTGAGCTTCGAGACGGGGATCTTTTCCCACACTCTGAAGAAGCCTGTCAACCTCTTGAAATTATTCAAGAGGCAGGTGAAATCATTTTCGTGCCCAGCGGCTGGCATCATCAAGTTTATAATCTGGTAAGAGCTGTAAAGGCAACTAAATCCAAGCAGTTGAGTTTAAATATACCCAAATGACATATCATACATGAAGGCCTGTTCTGTAATTGTGACATGGGGAGTCTCTCTCTTTAATGTTCTTATTACAGGAGGACACCATCTCTATTAATCACAACTGGTTGAATGGCTGCAACATAGACATCATGTGGCAGTTCCTTCAGAACGAGCTGTCGTCCGTTCAAAAGGAGATAGACGAGTGGAGAAACACGATGGACTCGTGGCATCAGCACTGCCAGGTACTTCAGACTGCATGCTTTCTAAATACATGCTGCTACCACGAATGTTTGCAGCGTCAGATTTAAAGTTTTCGTTTGACTTTTCAGGTTATTATGAAGGCCTGCTCTGGTATTAACTACGCAGAATTTGCATCGTTCCTGAAAATCATCGCTGACAACCGAATGGCTTTCCTGAACGCTCGTTCCTCCGGGGACTCCTCCGATTACCCGCGGCACCTCTCAGAGACCCTCACCACACTTGGACCTTACCATGCTGCCTTTGACCTCCAAAGAGTCGCTCACGTTATTGAATGCCTACTCTGCAATGAAGACTTTAAGCGGCTCGATCATTCATCTTTGACTTTGCAGCCAGAAACCATGTTGCAGCAAATTCGGGACGCCATACACTCCACAAGGGGGCAGCATCTCCTTTATCAGGAATAAGGTGCCAATTTGTACAGTGCAAATAAGATGATAAATAAAGGCGTTGCCACACCTTTAGATTGAGAGGAATGGCAATCTCAGATGTCACTTATTGAATATTTGGAATTTGTTTTGCACTGAAATATGGATAAATTAAAAGAAATACACGTTGAGTTTTTGTATTGCTTTTTTGCAAGTTTATTTGACAACCACCAATACCATACCACTGACGGCATATCCTGTTGTACAGTGCTGCAATAGATTTTAAATAATATAACTATGGTAAATAATACTTTCCAGTTTCGGAAAAAGAAGAAATCACCCCAAAAAGATTTGATTGCAAACAAAACAAAAATACTCACAAAAACGGATTTGTGCCACGCAGCTGTGAAGCAATGACAGTGTAACATACTGTACTTCAGGGTTCTGTCTGTAAGAAGTCTGTCAGATGTGATGTATGTCACATTTCAGGGAGCTACAAAACAGCCTCTTCAGTCAATTTGTACATCTTTAGGCCACCAGTCTGGCACAGAAGCCTCAAGTGACACTGTGGCGTCGTCAGAAGATTTGAGTGTCAACGCTTCTTTGGCATGAGCCAAGCGAATTAGGCCCAGGCCCAGCTCTCCGACCCCTGCTCGGTGCTTCCCAGCTGGCTTGCCTGACTGCGTTTGCAGCGCGGCTCCTTCCTCGAGGTCTCGGACTGGGGCTGACAAACGCACTGGCATCAGGCGTTTCCGAACCACCCCAGTGTGATGAGTCCTGGCTGTGAGCTCCTGGCCAATGTAACAGCCCTTGCTGAAGCTGATGCCCTGCATGTAGACAAGATTTGACTCTAGCGGCAGTGCCAGCCCAGGGGGAAGGTCCCTTACTCCCTCAGGAAGTCCTAGACAACAATGACAGGAAAGGAAATAAACAAAACGTGTCAAAAAAAAAAGTGTCAAAAAGCACATACAAATACAAGGGCATACAAATTCTTACTTTATGTCCTGTTTTTTTCTTTTATTTATTTCCCTCTCAAACTGTACATATTCTGACATACTAACTGGTCTTACCTATTGTGTAGCGATGTCTGTGATACTCTCCCGTGTCACCTTTCTGACATGATGCAACGATATCCAAGGGGTCAACTTGACCGTCCAACACCAATCTCCAGCCCATTTCCTGAGTTCGAGGATCGGCGTCCCATACCAGAGCTTTGTCCGGGGAGGAGAGCTCAGGTTTACTGGCCTCTTGACCCGCGTTCTTTTGCTTGGAAAGCACCGCCCATACGGAGAGCTCTGGACAGGGGTTTATGGTGACCTTTCTGCGGAGCTTGTACATCTTCAAATGCCTCAAGATTGAGTCCTTAATTGTGCTGTCACACTCCAGGAGAACACGCTGTCCTGCATCAGCTTCTTTCAGGCTGAAAGGAAATATAGCAAATTTAGTGTGTCATGAAAAAAGAAACTCCACCATGAAAACTATAGAACTGGTTAATTCAGTGTTACTACATACATTTATGGTGAAAACATGCACTTCCTCAATCTGCTGATTAACCAGAGTTAATGACGTTGTGTATTACTGCCCCAGGGAGATTTGAGTAGCACCAAAAGATGTGCATATCGACATATAGTTCTGCAAGTGGCAAAATCTGACATTGGGCCTGTCTTCTTATTCTTGTATCTAATGTAAAACAGGTCCATATTTTGAAAGTGCAACAGCTGGAAAAGTGTACACTTTTTTTTGTGTTTTTCATTTTCACTGACTTCAAAGTTGGAGTGACCTTAAATGTGGCTAATTTAACAGTGACTTATACAAGGAAACTTAAACTTAGGTTGGTGCTAAACTTTAGCTAATGTTTGGGCCAGACTGCCTCTCTGCGACTGGCTCTGCTGCCAACTCCAGCAACTGCGTTTGAAGATAAGTAACGGCAGCCCCGCCCTGGTGTTGACCGAAACCACGTGGTGACCAAACGGTATGAAAGTATCCTCTACCTGTACAACATGATGTCATATAGTGTTCTTCCTTGTACATTCAGCATATGCGAGTACAAAGCCGTGAGTCCAGGCTCCTCCAGCAGCCCCACGTCGTTTGTTATGATCCCCTGGAGAAACGCGCTCGTGTCTTGCCCCTGGATGTTAAGTAAGGTCCTGTGAGGCAGGTGATAGCACACAAACTGAGCAGGGACGTCACGGTCTCCCTGGGTAGTGTCCTGGTTGTACCGTCTAACGTCACGCGCTGGAGCGGAAACACCGGAGAGAAACGGCACGCGCAAATACCGACCCGCGGGTTTTCTGGCGGACGTGAACGCTGCTCGAGCGAAACACAGAACCCCCATGTCGCACACGGTGGTGAGAGGGTGTTACGTGTGGAAATGAAATGGCTGCTGCGCCTGTTAACAACAGTGGACGGCTACATAACACAGGAGGTCGCGGTTGATTGCGGGCAGCATGGGCTCCATTTTGAAATCCCACAATGCATCGCTCCATAATAAAGCAACCTCGGATGTGTGTGTGTGTGTGTGTGTGTGTGTGTGTGTGTGTGTGTGTGTGTGTGTGTGTGTGTGTGTGTGTGTGTGTGTGTGTGTGCGTGTGTGTGTGTGTGACGTTTGGTTCGCGGCGAATGTGGACACTGGACAGTACGTTACTTGTAAGGACAAATGTGTTACTTCACCTTTAGCTGTACAGTTGCACTTTATGACATGCTTACATAGAGGAAACAACAACATCTGGAAATCAGAAATTAGAAATGTGCACAAGACTTTTAGGCCTGCTTATTAAAATCTGCATGTTGGCCCTCACTGAAACAAATAGGTTATGCCAAACAATGCATTTGATATCTCAATATATTTATATATTGAATGAAAATGACCAAACATATTTTCAGTTATTTGATGCTCATGGGGAAATGTTTAGTGTTCTCTGTATAACACACCAGCTGGAATTGTTCTTGTTTAGAAACCTGTGTTTAATACATTCTTCTCAGCAATGTGTTCTTGTTGTCGCATGATATGCACAAGATAAGTTGTGAGGTGATAATGTCATTCATATGTAAACTAGACATATTGAGTACATCTGTATCCGCAATGTTCTGGTAAAACGTAACACAAATTCATTACACCGGCTTTTGTTAAACACAGCACATTACAGTGTTGTGTTAAGTGTGCATATACCAATATATACAATATGAACACATAGGATTGACAGATAAAAGAAACTTCTTAGAGGTAGTATGATATCTTATTGATTGACTTAGCGCATGGATAGAAGTCCAAGTCATGGATCCATGTACATTCAGCAGTTATTTGTACTGATCATTATATTCAGGTCAGCAGCCACACAATTGATAACTATTGTATTGCTATATAACAAACCGTGATATATTAAATAAGTTGCAGGCCATGTCTGAACTGAAATATTAAATTGCCTATGTAATGAATGACATTTACTTGACTCAACCGATTATGAATGCACAGCAGGCAGTTTATGCAATTTAATGTGGCTCCACCAAGGCTCTATAAACCTTCGCTGCTCAGTAAAACTTCTTAACAGATGGCAAAATAAAATAAAAACTGAGCACACATGTATCTGCAGTTACTGAACAAAATGTGCAACTCATTAGCAGGTAAAATATTCAAAATATACAATCCTGTTTCTAAGAAAAGGGATGGAAAATAGATAATATAACTCGTGAAGTTACGTGACGTGAAGTCAAAGAGCACCAAATGGTTTCTTCCAGGATACAAATGCTTGATTAAAAATACAAAATACAATAAGCGAACGAAGCAATTTTCCAAGATTTTATCGTTAAAAAAACAAACTCATTGTATTTTGACATGTCTTTATCAAAAGCTCGGACAAGCACCGATTGTTCCCTCTGTTTACGATTTGTTGATTTGCAGCAGGTGTGGAATGCCCCTTGATTTAGTCAAAGAAACCTACATTTATAAGAAGATGTCGACTTTAGATACCGTGCATTACTTATGCGCCTGTCACTCTAGGAATACAGTGATCATGTGTAAATATGGACTTAAGTTAGTCATGTTTAAGATGGAGTTTAGTGGGTCTGCTGTTGTATGCAATATACAATGAGCTACTCCAGTGTAGGTTAGATTTCTTTGTTTGGTACACACTTGGTGCTACTTATCCATTTTTTAGGTGCTTGTCTCCAGAAGTCAATCTTTTGACACATACAGCCTGAGTCTATTTTTTATGTGTTTTTTTTTATTTTCTCACTGCTGCAACTACTTTTGGAAAAGAGCTACTTTCCCTTTTAATAGTATTTTCCCATATTTAAGATAATAAAATATGTTTTCGTTGGTTGTAAAAATGAAATGCCCCTCCTACACCAACAATTTGCTACATCACTAAGTATGATTCTTCGCATGACAGTTTACTGCCCCATACATTTCAAAATAGTTCTTAAAACAAGTACATATACTTTACATTTACTTTGGTCAGTCACAGAAGAATTTCGGCATCTCATCCCAAGCATGAAATCACTTTTTACAAGTTAGTACAAATTAATCATTTTGTATTCGACCAAAAATTACTTTTGTTTAGGATTTGATTGTATATTTTTCTTGTTACAATGTAGAGGATGCCTTTCTTGTTATAACAACATATTTATCTACACAATGAAACTTAATTGCAAGCTTCTAACTTTGAATTAGACTTCATTCTCAAAGACACACCATTGCTACTAGTGTGGTAAATGTGTATTATAAAGCAAGAATGCCGAGGTTTCAAATGACTTTATTTGTTCATGAATGAAATACGAGAACAGTCTTTAAAAGTTTTAGGCACTTTGAAGTATGACAACAGTGAAGGCAGGATTAAATATTATTCAGAAACCAATTTTAGAAACAAACAAACTGATCATCTTCAAGACCTAACATGTCTATACATAAGATAAATATAGAGCTAATTGAAATGCTAAGGATGGGTTTCTACTGTAGGCTATGTGTATACTTTACGTTCCAAGTTCTAAAGCATGCATCGTCTGCTCCCGGTTGCAGAAAATCAGTATTTAGTTGAGAAAAAAGTCTGGTGTTCTATTCACTTACCTCTTCCCCTTGAAACGTGACACTGCAAGGCTTTGGAAAATATAGAATAGATAAAGGCTTTGCACGCCATGACTGAAGATCATCACACTGAGCAGATGTCCACCAGAAGAGCCAGCCCTGTTTCATTATCCTTAGCAAAATACTTCACATTTCATCTGCTTCCAGAAACACTCCACCATACTACATCCAAAAATACATCCCAGCATGTTAATAAACATGCATCTTTCCAACAATAATCCTCATTCTTCAGAAGTGAGTCATTGTGCATTTGTGCAGTGTTTTTCACTGCATTTTTCATATTTGGATTGAGGGTACAATCACACTTAGTTAGATTAATCCAGTTCAGCGGCAGTCAAGGGTAGATCAGATAAATAGCTCGAAGCAGTCTGTTTATACTTTGACATTTTAGCTGGAATTAGAGATGTATAACTAAATAAGCACATGTTAACCATGTCCAGAAGCTATGGGAAGCACAAAATGTCAAACTACAGTCTCAAAGAAGATTCGTGATACTGATTTGATCAGTTCCACATGTGTGTTTTTCCTTTTAAAATTCCCCCAAAAATGTGTACTGTACTTCTTCAGCGGGTGATTGAAATTCTCAATTGTTATTGTCCTAAGTCGCATCTCTCTCACACATGTAATCACACACGCAATCACACACACAATCATGCACGCAATCACACACGCACACACACATACACACACATACACACACATATACACACACACATCCTCCAGCTGTGTCACAGCGCAGTCCTGGAGTCCTAAAAGTGTTAATTTACTAAATTGGATCTATCTCTAGATCCAGACAGAGGTCTTTCCATTCTTCACAATGGTGGCAGCCTTCTCTGTGGCTGATTTTGGCCTTGCTCCTTGTTTCTCTTGGACTGTATTGACTCGATTTTGTTCGGCCACAGTGCCTCCCGATACAGGACTACTGGTTCTGGATGTTTGCTGGTTGGTTTTGGTCTGATATGTTTGAAAGGCCATGTCGAGCTGTTCCTGGGCGACCCGTAGGTGCCGGTGGAGGCTTACCAGATCAGACGGGATGTTCTCATCTGGGCTGGTGCACTGCTGCTCCTGAGCCACGTTGGCCATGTTCTGCTCGTGGGTGATGAGGCTGTTGGGGATCCTGCTAGGTTTGTCAGTCTTCATCACAAGGTTGTACCCCGGAGGAGAGGCTGGGATGTTTCGAGAAAACGGATAGCCGTAGGACATACGTCGGCCCCGGATCCTCTTCATGCGGAGGGTGTCCCTAAAAGTGCCAATTCCCAAGTGAAGCATCTCGCACACATTTAGCACTAGACAAAGGCAGCTCACCACGTACATGATGAGCAGGAAGATCGTTTTCTCTGTGGGCCTGGAGATGAAACAGTCCACTCTGTGTGGACAGGGTACTCTGTTGCATACATATGACGGACTAACCCGAAAGCCATAGAGGAGATACTGTCCTGCAAGGAAAGCAATTTCAAAAATAGCTCGTGACATGAGCTGTAAAACATAGATTCTCATCAGGCCTTCTTGCATTATTCTCCGGCGGCCATCGTGTTTTGGTGGGTCTTTTCCAGTGCTGATCACTGGTTCGGGCTTGGCCTCCTGCACCTCCAGTGTGTCCTCATAGATCATGGGCTCTGCATCGTCATCTTCATCCTCCTCCAAGACGTCTTCCAGATGGTGGCTCTCTCTCCATCTGGAGTGAGGACGAGGCTTTTTGCGGAGCCTGTGGTGCTTCCTGCGATCCTCCTCTGTAGTCCGTGCTATCTTGTGGATGGCGTAACCCATGTACATGATGGAGGGAGTGGAGATCATGATGATCTGGAAGACCCAGAAGCGGACGTGCGAAAGAGGGGCAAACGCATCGTAGCACACGTTGTCGCAGCCCGGCTGCTTGGTGTTGCAGGTGAACTTGGTCTGCTCGTCCGAGTAGATGGACTCCCCTCCAACCGCCGTGAGCACAATGCGGAAGATGATGAGCACCGTCAGCCACACTTTCCCCACAAAGGTGGAGTGGTTGTGGATCTCTTCCAGGAGACGAGTGAGGAAGCTCCAGCTCATGTTGCTCTAACAAGCTTGTCAACTAGAATCTGTAAAGAGAGAATAAAGAATGGTTTGTAGGGACCCACTGAGTTGCAGATGTATTCAATGTTTTAATAAATTATCATGTTGCACACAGAATCAGAGATGACATTACATTGTTGTATTATATTGTAATGTTACAGTTGTATTCCTCATATCAAATGCCTGTGCTGTTTTTGTCCAACCTAAGACAATCCAGAATAGGGCTTCCTCTAACAGTTATAACCTGAAGGTTATTTTGTTGTCTATACATTTCCCAGAGTCCAATGTGACATTTTAAAATATCTTATTATATTGTAACACCAATCCCAAAACTCAAAGATGTTACATTTTTATTTTGACCGAATAATAGTTTTTTGACCAAAACAATTATTAAATGATTATTCAATTCTCAAAAAATAATTGCTGATTTCTTTTCTGTCAATCAATGAATCATGGACTAATCTACCAACCATTTCCAGCTATAATCTAGTGTGGACCTACAGTATAACTAGCTAATGTGGATTTAGCAAATGTGTCAACTGTAGACGAAGACTTCTGGATGTAAATGAGACATTGACAAGCCAAACACAAGACAATGGCTTGCGTTGATTTATGTCAGTGAGAGGGGTGATGTCATTTAAAACACACATCACGCAGTCCTTCTAATATCCCCTTTTAACACATTGAAATAGTTTATGAAAGGGTTGAAATGGCAAAAGCAGGAGAAAAAAAAGAGAAAAACGCAAGTATCAACCATGCAAAAAAAAAAAAACACCAGCAACCACTGCTTAGATTATAGCTCTGACCAAAGAACAGGCTGAACACTGCAAGATGGTGACAGGCTGGAGACACAGAACCAAACTGACAGAGCTCTGAATTTAAGAAAAGCTAATTCTGGTACAAGAGTCCACTCAGAGAGCCACTTCAGAAACACACTGTACTTGGCATGGCAACGCATCATCCCGAGGGACAGATGACATGAAACCTCACAGTGTCATGCTCTTCCTTTGTGAGGTGATTGAGGCTGCGGCGAGGAGACAGTGTCGCGCTTCTGTCCCTCCATTCACGGGGCAGAGCTGCACAACTCATGTTGATTTCATGACTGCGGCACTGTGTTCCCTGGCGTGGGATGTGCCATCTGAGTGAACAGGAGAGGCTTGTTGCTCTGCCACGAGGCCTCCCCTCCAGATCCAGCACTGCTGACGCTGGGGAGAGGTACAGTCACATAGAGACAGATGGCACCTATAGTGGGCGACTCATGCCCGCCCCGGGACGGCATGACAGGAGGGCCGCTCCACTGAGGACTCATGAGTTTAAACAGATCGATGAGCGTACAGCATCAACATCACACCCTAACACTGGAGTGATCTTGAGACATCTGCCTGCTGTTGATGTGTCTTGTTGTGTTGATTTTTTGCTGCCTTGTCTGTCTATAATTTTTTAAGGCTGTTGCCATTTTAACCAGGTCTCCCCTGAAAATACATTTCTAACCTACGTGGGACTTGTTTAATGAATAAAGATGAGATTGTTAGTGAAGATAACGCAGCAATGTAAATCCTGTTTATAGGTTCATGCATTTTTGTTTGATTTGTATCAGTTGAGATGTTATACAAAGCAACTCTCTCCAAGTCGTAGACATTTTTAATTTATAATATTTTTAAAAGGTTAAAATTAAGGAATTAAACATTTCAGAAATACAGCTTATCACATCTTACATTATTACCTTCAGAGGTATTATAGTTACAGAATATATATATATATATATATATATATATATATATATATATATATATATATATATATATAAAGGATAATTCATTTCCATAATATAGACTCAATACAGGGTTGAGTAATAAGGGTTAATACATTAGATAGTTTAAACGGATGCAAGCCCAATATATTTATCATTAGTAAACATGCATCATATTGTATTGGGTGAATAGCTTTTTGGTAAAATTACTTTAGAATCATTTTTATTTTCGACAGACTACTACAGTGGCATGAAATTATCTTTCAGCAGAGTGAATTCAGACACCGGAGCCCACAAACAGTCCACAGTTCCACTGTAACAAAATGGGCATTTACAATTATATGACAGGATCATTGAACAGACGCTGTCACATAGTTTCTTTGAGGCAAATAACTGAAACAACCCACCTTGAAAAGTTGCACATGCATTTCCCATCCTGCAGGTCTCCTGTGCCCTCTCTAGTTGTCCCCTGCACAGTCTGATCCATTTAATAACACTTCCATCCTAATGTCATGGCCTTTTCCGTCTTATTGATAACTTCCAGGATGGCAAAAAACTCAAAAAACTCAAAAATGATGAGCTTATGAGACTAGACTTTCTATTTATTCCGTTTTCCCACTCTGGGAAGAAGTGAGGTCCTGCCGCTGTGAATGCCTCACATTCTGGCTTGTGTCTGGTTTCTATTACACCAGCCTTCTACTCAAGAAGGAAGTATTAAAACAGAGAGGCAGAAAAAAAATCCTCCTCTGGCAAATGACCCTCATCCAAGGGTTCAGAGGATATCGCGCTGCAGATTGAAAAGAACACCCGGCTAAGGAAGCGTGTCAATCGCAACACAGTCCTCCCCACCCCAACGCTCATGTGCAACGTTTGTAACACAGATGATGAAGGTCTCTCCCTCTCTCTCTCTCTTTCTGAGTCTCTTACTTTCTCTCTCTCTCACTATTTGTACAGCAACAGCACTAGCTCACTCTGAGAAACAAGGTCGCGTATAGAGTCGTGGCCCACTTACTAAAAGGTAATTCATCCACACCATCCCTCCTCTTGACTCACACCAACACACACACACACACACACACACACACACACACACACACACACACACAGTAAATGTAGAGAAGCAACCTCCATATTATCTCTCAATTACATAACAGTTTACAGTGCTCGTCCCTCATGAAGAAACAACTCTTGAGAGACAAAGAAGGAGTTTGAGGACAGAAGTGTCACCGAGACATAAGCCACCTTGCCTCAGTGCAGATCCGCTAGAATGTAACCAGCAGGTACGCTCAGTCATATCAAATGTCATAATATTTAGATCCTCCATCCAGGCAGATGGCCAGATAACAGAGCAGTGGACAGGTCACACTGTACACTCCTGCTACACGTCTTTTCCGACCCGATGTTTATACTTTCAAGCTATGCGGAGCGCAGGAGCATCACCACACGTTGTTACTGGAGGCGTGAGATGGATTTTTTTTTCACATGGCGGCAAGAGTGGCTGCACGCGGACAGAAGTCTCCCTCACACTCACGCACACTCCTTACATTTTTTCTTTTTTTTAGTCGGAAATAACACGACAAAGTGCAGATGAGGAGGTGATTCATGCAGCATTAAAGTCGGAAAGGAATTTCCCTGTCTCTTTACTTTATGTGCCAGACCTTGCTGTGAAGTTTGGGAAGGGATTTAAAGTCAACCACTTTTAATAAAGGATAGATAAACGGGTTAGTGTCTGGCTTGTATTAATGAAATGTGTCTGTTCATTGTCACAGTGACCATATTATTATAATTTTGCTTTCACAAGGCCCTCAATAATCCTTAATTATGACCTGTATACAGCCATACAGCCAAGAGTAACGCTCAGCATCAGTAAAATCACCATTAATCAGGACACGCTTTCAACTCGGTTCCTCAAATGATGAAACATTCTTGATTTCCTGTGTCTCAAGATGGTGTAAGGATATACTAGACTGTTATTAGTTACAAAACAAAGACAACCACAGTGAGACATGTCAAGAATGAGGTAGTGCAAGCGCATGAAAAGTCTTTGCATTTTAAATCTCATTCTGTTTGAGTAGTTTGTGGTGGAAAGAAAGCTCGGAGAGCTAGCCATCTGGGCCTGCAGGAGCCATCGTCCCGAGGTCTCGCCTTCAGGGGCCCCCTCTCCGTCTGACTGAGGAGATGTGGCGTAGCGAGCACCCCTCGTGCCGCACTGGAGATAAGAAGACAGGGGATGCTGCTGGAATGAGTGGAGCATTTGGGATTTGGACATGTGCTATCCCTAAGGGACGGATAAGCACGTGTTTTTAAGTTGCAGTGCATTCCTCTGCACCCAAAATCTTTCCGTCATCCAAAAGACACAGATGGTCCAGAAGAAGGTTATGTGAACATTCAAGTAAAAGTCAACTAGAGTTTATGTTCCTCAAGAGTCAGTTGGTAGAACTTTGGTTTACATGTAACACTCACTGATATGAATTCAGCTCATAAATGATAGTGGTATGGTGGACATTTAAAAGAGTTAAATTAAAGTATTTTTTGAAAATGTATCTAACATTTGGATATTTATCTTTTAATTGTAGTTATCCATCCTGATAACTCACAGTTCTAAAAATCTAACATGGCCTATAAATAACTCTTATTCTCTTATTATTGTTGTTTCTTATCAGAAACTCAAATGTACATACAAAAGAAACCAACATATTTAATCTATTCTTTATTTTAATTGTTGTAAAATCTGGGCAGTTAATTTCAGTGTTCTTTGATAATAGCAGCTTTTATAATGATAATTTGAAATACTGTAATTTTGGCAAAAAGGGAATTATAAAATAATAGATTTTTAACAATGAGTCTAAAATAGTCTTTGAAATTGCACACAGTTACTTCCAACAAAAACAAATGTGCACAAATGCACACAGTCAAACCAATGACTGTCTGGTTTTGAATGTGTCGTCCCTTTGTCCTCTGACAATTCAGGCGATTCTCGCTCTGGGAAACTGTAGTTCATGTTGATAAATATTGATTGGACTGCCCAGAGCCGGGAAAATATCAAAGTATTCCCCTGTAAGACATTGTTTGACATTGCTCTTGTCACAAGGTCTTGCATCATGTGACAGCCACATGAGAATGTTAAATATTCATTAGGTTGTGGTTATAATTAGTGTTAAATGTAAAATAGAGCAGATCTTTTTTTTATTTTTCAGTTGTGGTAGCATCTGTGAGACGTAAACAACTGTCAAACAAATCTAACATGACAGCTGACAATTAAATAAGAAGGAAAAAAAATGCAAACAATAATCATCAAAATTGCTGGTTGCTGAATTGAATCGCATTCTAAATGAATTGCATTTTTTTAATTATTTTGAATTTTTGACATAATGATTGTGTTATTCCCAGACACCTTTAGGAAGTCACTGGGAGCTGTGAGGGTTTGCAGCGTATAGCCGAGTGTTGAAGTGATGCAACATGGAGGAGTGAACATCTCAACAACTCTCCTTGGCCGCCACCAATGTCATCGCAAGAGTTTTCTCCGCATGTATTGACTGAATAAAGTTGATGCGAGCAGACTGGGGGCTGTGGAGGTCTGTGTTTATGTAACAGATCAAACTCCACCATGTGACTTGGATGCCCCCTCCCTCAGAGAAAAGAGTGACACAAGACACCAGTGCAAAAACATGCAACTTGGTGCTTGGACTCCTCCTCCACTCCCCCATCTTTCCTACAACTATCATTAACTGCTCTTACCAGGCTGTGGGGGGCTATCCCATAGGCAGCCTGAGAGTGGTGGCAGTCCCATCTCATTTGTTCATTTTTCTCCCAGTTTCTCAGCCGAGCCTATCCTACCCCCGGGGTGAGTGCGTCCCGTGCCAGTTTTAGTAAGGCTGGACTCCACTGAAGCGACTGAGATGAAAAGCCTTGAGGTGGATGCCAACAACTTCCCTCAGCCGGGGCTCTGCGTTTCCCACATGAGCAAAGCAACTTGTAATGAAAATGAGCCACAACACCACTGTACAATTGTACAAACAAACAACTTAGTGTGCTCATATTTGTGTCAGATATTCAGTCAGTAACGTGACAGGTGAAGACCTCATCTTCATTCTTTACTGCACATCTGGACTCATTAAAAAAAGGCAAATAATGTCAAACTATTTAAAGTGCTGGATGTCTCGCAATGTTTGAATACAGAAGGATAAGAAGTAGATTATGCTTCATTGGAATTGGCCTGTTTCCTGTCCCAGAAGAAGGTTCCATTAATTGTACTTCCCTGACAAAGTCAAACCATTCTGGTAGTAAAGTGTTATCAAAAAGAGACGGCATATCAAGAGATCAATAAATCCTGTCTCATTCATGTGTAGGAACTGGAAGTAATAGAGTGTTGTATCAGTGGTGCCTCACCCATGAGAATAATTCAGATCTGATATGAGCTGAGTTTATCCCAGTTCATTGCAAACTGTGTGCCAGTGCCTTTCTTTCACAGGAAAGTTATGAACACTGGAAATATGCAAACCAGTGGCCACAGTACATGATTGACTTTAGGCTACATGGTACAGTGCTGCCATGTCTCATCCGGTTATCTTGCTGGCAAGCTATCAACTAATGAAAAAAAAGTGATATTAAATGGAGCAAATGTTTGAATGAAATGAGATAATAGTGTTGAGGAAAAAACTACTGCATGTTTACATGTTCCACTGATATTAAAGTAGATCATGAGCAAAACACTGATTTAGAGGTGAAAACGAGACAGATAATGTATATTTGAAAAAAAGGCACAACAAATTACAATTGAACACTCGAGTAAATCCTTAAAATGTATTCTATTCACAAGAGTATTTCTTAATTGCGTTATTCCCTGCTATTATTTTCAAACTCAATTGCTGATGAAGGTTCTCATCAGGGCAGTACAATTCAACACACAGCTATCCCCATCCAAACAAACAAAATCACAACGCTTTGCTTGCAGAGCTGGAGGGTGTTAATCTTTGACATTATCTTGTCTTAACTGGCCATGTCATAGGCTGATCTGGGGCAGGCCCAAAGGAGCAGCAGACCTAGTCAGGGTCATTTGGACTACCAGAGATATGTGTACTGCAAGTCCTTCCTTCCAGATGCCTTCGTGCCCGTTGCCCTTCTCCAATTCAGTGAACTCCTGGCAGCAACGCTGCAGGATCCCACTGATGACAGTGGTAACACTCTCTCTCGCGCGTGTATATGTGTGTAAAGCTCAGCTATTTAGCCAGCAATAAGAAAAGGCAATCTATGGAGCAAAAGGCATTGGTTTACAGAGGTAACAGATAGGGAGCCATATTCACCTTCAAGGTTAATGATTATGTGTGCAGGGAATCATGTTATTCTTCAACTAGATGTAAGAAGGAACACCTGAATATATATAGATATGTTTGGTTTGAAAGCCTTCATGTAATTGATCAACTTTTTTCTACTCTAGTCAGTGGATGTTGACCATGCCTACCACTCATTATATGATTAATTTCTGTCATAATCATTGAATGTGCTGTAACTCTGTTACGTTATTCATTCTGACTTCTGTCTAGCCGGGGAGAGGGATCCTCCTCTGTTGCTCTCCCTCAGGTTTCTTCCCTTTTTCCCCTGTGAAAGGGTTTTTACTATCTTTATTTGGGGGAGTTTTTCCTGATCCGATGTGAGGTCCCGGGACAGGGATGTTACGTGTACAGATTTTAAAGCCCTCCGAGGCAAACTTGTATTTGTGATGTTGGGCTATATAAAATAAACTGAATTGAATGTTTTTGTCCACTAGATGGCACTCATGTATTATTATACTACAGCACAGAGTCCTGGAGAATATTCATAAACAGTTTGGAGAAGAAGTCAACTTTCTAAGTCACTCCCTCATGTCAATGACCTGTCAATGTTGTTACGTTAACGTCATGGTATCGGGAGCACTGACCCTGTTGACACAGAGTGCCTCGAGGCGAAAAACAAACCTGTGCAAACATCACAGATGACTCTTTGACACATAATTTAACGTTGAGTTACAGACATTTAATGCATCTCATCATGATAACTGAGGAGTGTAAAACATACCAACATCTACAGCAGTTCACATGGAAGCTACATCCTAACAGGAAGGGTTGTTTTATGAGCTACAGTCTCATTGTTTCCAGCTTCGCTTTCCTGTTACACTCGCATCTCTATATCACTGGAAAAGGTTATTTGTCTTTGCTTGATTTGAAAAACTACTGAATGTTCTTAATGTAACAGCTTTCTCCTGTTTTGAACCCTGCTCATTTAACAATCTTCAGACTACAGCTTCATGACTTTGTCTCCCTGGGAGAGTTCAACTCTGATAAAAACTGTGCAACATGAAAAGGGGAATTGCTATTCCTAAACTGGATTTAGTATTGTTCACATCTGTTGTCCATTATATGTTCATTACATGCTCTATTTTGAATTGCCCCTTGTCTGCTTTTGACATGCTTTGTTTTATAATTGTGTAAACTTGTACTGTATGCTATCTTGGCTGGTCCTTAGCAAATGAGATGTGGATGTCAAGAGGCTTCCTAGTTAAATCAAGTTGTAAAACAAAACTATTTGAGCCTATTGCTCAGATAATTTGCCAATGACAGATGAAGTCCCCTGATTTTCAAGTAGAATACAAATAAGAAAAAAAAAAGTAAAACACAGACACCATGTGAGACAACAATACAGTGGGAGATAATGGCACTAAATGGTGCCATGGTGTTAAGCACCACTTAGGGCATCTTTAACCACCCTAAATTAAGATTAAATATAACTTTCTCAGCTGATGTTGAGGCAAAAAAGTAACAAGCAACCCTACTTATTTTCTGCCACTTCAAGTCCCACTGACTTCTATTTCTCCGGTTGAATTCAAATGGCTGGTAAAAAAAAAAATGAAAAAAGGAACCTTCGTTGGTACATGTAAAGCCAACATTTGCATTCTATGAACACCAAAATCCACAGCACCACAGTGAAAAAAAAAATGTAATAATGAAGGCTGTACCTACCTGTCCATGCGGATAAAGCAGGAGCTTATTCTATGCACTATGGGTCATCTTGGGCAGGCGTCCAGAGGCATCGTTTCACTGCTCAGGCTCAGAAGCAGGATGAGAGAGACAATGGGTCATTTTTCTTCAAAACCCCTCACCACCAAGTACAGGGAGGACACTCAGGAGACCAGCATCCTGCCAAAGGCTCCATTGTTCCCCAGCCTGTCCGCCTCCATTGCCATGACCACTGTTTATTTATTTCAGGATGACTCCTATACTACAACCCTGTTCATTCACCCAGAAATGATGTGACGTAGCTCTGGACCTCCAAAACTTAGCTTTTTCCAATATAGCTTTTTTTCTGAGTGTGCATACGTGTATTTGCATGTTGGCATGACATGTGAGAATATTATACCCAAGTTATCACTCTATCCACATCATTTGTTTAGGGATTTAGTCAACCTTCAGTGCATTTCTGAGTTTTCTAGATTTTATTACCCAAATCTTTCCAGGCACTTACCTATAACATGCATTTTTACATTAATGTGTTCATTGTCAGAACTGCATGTGTACGTTCACCTTGTTTCCCTCAAAGATAAAAGAAAACAATAAAACTACACTATGGCGTCAACACTCATGCATTGATGAGATTGGTCCTGCAATACATTTGAGCCAACTTGACATGTTGAAGGGATATTGGCAGGTTCCTTTATGCTTCGATATTTCAGCTTTTGACCCTTGACCGTTTTCTCCAATACGCGCTCCTTTTCAAAGGCTACTATATGCAGCACTGGGAGATGTTCCAAACTGTAGAGCATTATCTTGATGATATTGTTGTCTATTCTGACTGGGTTGGTCATATGAGAGAGAAGTTTTCAAGCGGCTTTCTACAGCATCCTTAACACTCAATCTTGCGAAAGGGGGAGTTTGGAAAAGGAAGTTTTCTCCATCTTGGTCAGTAGGTTGGTTGAGGACGGGTTCTGTTATGTTTAAACTAACACGGATGTTGTGAAGGTTTGTGGTGGGAGGGTGAGGACAGTCGGGGAGTTTGGGGTACCCTTTACATTTGTACAAACATGGAGTTTGTACAAATGGCCCGCTCTGTATTCGTTTTGGGAAAGAAATGTAGGCCTGGTGTTTGAAGAGAATCTAATGATTTATATGTTGTACTGCCTTACTTTGACTAATGATGTATATGTTGTACTGCCTTACTTTGACTAAAAGGTTTCATGTCTCGCTTATACTAAAGAATGGGTCTCGGAGCTGAGAAAACACAACTGTCTGAGTTCCCACTCGCAGTTTTGGTTCCGTAGACACACTTCCTCTTGACCCTGGCTGAACCGGTCAGATGGAGGCCGCTGAGGCCTTATATGTACATGATACCGCGTTTTAACACATAAAGCTTGCTTTTGGCCGTTAACGGTCTGGCACAGGGACATATATCTGGTTCCTGTCAAGTGGAAGAAGTTCCGCTTTATGCTCTCGAGAATAGTGGCAGACAGTATAACTCACCCTTGTGAAAAATTTTCAAAAAACAAAAACAAAACAACATTACTTACATGATCCAGTTCTCTGAAACAAGGCTAAGCCTCTAGCATCTTTGTTGCTCTGTCTTGCTCCTCTAAAAAATCAGAGGTGATGAAGCATCTTCGAGACTCAAATTCCATGTTCAGCAAATGAGTTACCGCAGCTTTGTTTGGCTTTTTGGACTTGTACATTTCTTGGAAGGTCTTGTAGTGTCTTGCTTGGATTTTCTGGCTGTCCATGATGTCAACTGAAGAAGCTGAAGACATTACAGGAATGTTATGGTGGAAAGGGGACATGTGATTTCCAAACTAACAAGTAAAACTGACAAATTAAATGTAATACAATGCATACATTCTTCATCACTGCTGTTCCGGTTCTGCGCTGGGGTGCTGGTTCTAGGTGACAGATCTACTGGGATGCCCATGGGACTAACAGGTGACCATTCCAGAATAATGGTGGATGTACTGGAATCTCCATCATAGTCAGTAGTTGCAACGTCTGAACTGACTTCTTGTCGTGGTTTCTTGGAAGGAGGACCGTTAGCCCTCTTTGGACTTCTGACATTTGAGAGTCTCTTCATGAGCTTTTTGGCAACATGCTCCTGCGAGGCATAAATAGTTAACATTAAAAAAATGACAATAGGCTCAAACTTTCTTATATTCTAATTATAGTTTTCGGCAATGTCTTGCTCCATTTGAACTTTCTGTCATGATTTAGCACTGTATGAACAGAAATCTCAGTATTAACATCATACCAGCAACAAGCAAAGACGTTTTGAATGGTCTGATATTAAACGGCTGCCTATTAGTTTGAGAAAGCAGCTATATTGTAAAGCGCTCCGCAGGTCACGTCAACATGCTCCATGGAGTCGCAGTTGGTCGCAAGTTGATCTGGTGGCTCTCTGCCGTTTAAATGTGACTGCTGACTGTGTTGTAGATGATTTCATGGTAAATCCATATTAAAATCAACTGTGTCTATCCTGGTGTAGTAGTAATGCCACTGACCTGTGATCTTTTTCCACCCAATGATATGAGTTTGAATCCCGTTAATTAAACGTATATATTTTTTCGTGTACTATAGAGCTAATTTACGTGACAGAAATTTGCACAAAACAGACTCCACAGTCATTATGTGTTATTTGTAACAACTTTATTTCAAAGGAAAGGCAATTTGCTGACTTCCTGTTTCAACACATAAACAACAAGCGACGCTTCCACACGTGGATTATTTCCCTGAAAAGACTCAACAACGTCTAGTCCGGTATGTTTTGACCAGAGACTTTACACGAGAAGGTTAGACATTGAACTGCAGAATTAAACAATGCGGCATTCACTGAACAGCTAAGTGTTCTCTTGCTATTCTCAACATCTGCTGTAACGACGACAACAGTAGACGCTTTCGGCCGAAAGTCGCCAGTTAACATGGTCGCCTGTTAAACCGTAACACCGGAATAGCTGCTGTGTAGGCCTAATTCAAAATGCAACGGACTCCAAGCAGAGAAAAAAAAAGCGGGACAGGGTGGATTGTACCATCTTCTAAGAGGGAGCAGGGGTGGGCACTCAGCCTAAATGAGTTTATTTTGCATTTATACAAACTATATTCATCTAAATAAGTTCATATTCAAAATTAAGTCACACTCATGTGATAATTGATAAATGGCAAGTCGTGTCTGCCGTCATAAGACTGAATTATGGTACGTACCTTTATCACGTGACGTATCACCAGGTCATGGTTCAGACAGAGCAGGGGCAAAAGCAGGTCGGACTCCAGCTAGTTAACTCAGGCTAAAAACGGGGGAAATTATTTGGTTTGCTCCTGTCATTGGTCTACAGACAATTAGCAAGTTGAAAAGACTAATTGAACAGCATTTAAAACATATGAAAAGTCTTTTCCCTGATAACAACATTACCCCAAAAATGCGTTATTTGATGTTTCGAAACGTTTGCAAGTCTTTAATAAGGCATAATCAAATGTATGAATGTTGTCAAAATGTAAGTCATTCTGAACACCTAATTTTTTTTAACGAGTGTGCGTTGGGTCCAACTTCAGAAATACGCAACATGTCGTATTTGAAAGAAAAAACAAGGGCTTTCCTTGGAACTGATGACATATACAATGCAGAGTCTGCTAAATGGATTAATCTAAATTGTATTAAATATATACGGGAGAAGGCATTACTTGTAACTGCTGTTAATTCCAATGATTTACCTGAGTTTGGACTTGTGAGCAATATCTATGTAATTAACTCATCATTATATTGTTTTGAGTTGCAGCAGCATACTACTGTTCGCTATGATGGAAATTACATGGCATATGGAATAGAGATTCCAAACATGGCACAAGCAACTGAACTGATAGCATCTGATAATTTGGTTGATTTCACTCCATATTATAGTTATACTCACAAGGATGTGACATATGTCCCTACAAAATATTATCTGGGAGATGTGCTTGGGCTACACAGAGCCTCATCTGATGGACTGTAAAAGGCGCACTGTTGAATGTGTTTGCCACAAACTGTGCTTCTTGACCGTCAATTTTGTTGTTTCATGATTCTTTCTTCTTCAGATGAACAATCAATTAGCAGTCAGATGCCATGCTGCAGGATACTGCATGTTCTTTTGTGATTCAGGATGCAATTGAGTCAAGGGTCATATCATTTTGGCCATTTTTTCATTTTGTTTTGTTTATGGGCCATGCAGTTTTCATTCAGCATGGTTATTTGTATTATGTTGTGTGTTGTATAGACCAGTCTGCTGTCATCTTAATATGTTAGATATGAAGCAGCAGGTTCTGCCCTGCAATGAACATAATAATAATTTTAAAAAAAACTTTAATTGTCCTTGTTTCATGGCATTCTTAAATTGAGAAGTTGTGCAAATGGTCTTACTCTTAAAATAAGGCAAATAATCTTGTCACTGCACCGGGTTTTATTGTAAGACATTTGTATACTCTGTTTCTGGTTCATTCTAGCTCAAAATTAGCTGGTATATCTTATCAAGAAAAAGTAAGGCATACTTTCTTAAAATGAGATAAGTTTTCTAATCAAAACATGCTTGACAAGATTAATATTCTTTTTGGGCAAAAAATAAGACTTATTTTCTTGATACAAGGCTTTTTTTACTTTCTTGAAATTCCTTTTTTGCAGTGCATGATGTTGTTTCTCTAAAGTTTCCTCTATGTCGTAAGAGTTGAGGCAGAAGTACAGCATATGGCATGGATTAGCACCAGATGTGTGCATGCGTATGTTCCTCTGTGTGTGTGTGTGTGTGTGTGTGTGTGTGTGTGTGTGTGTGTGTGTGTGTGTGTGTGTGTGTGTGTGTGTGTGTGTGTGTGTGTGTGTGTGTGAGCATACCACACACAGCAATTACTAGCAGTGAATGCTTTTATCACCCACATCAAAGCAGTTCTTCTTTTTAACATCTTTTGGCATTTTTCAAGTTAGGTGCGTTATGAAAGTCTTTTTAAAGCATGTATTTCTCTCAACCAATTGAAGAACATTTAGCGCAATCTCTTCCGAATAAAACAACAGAGTGTAATTGTGTTTGAGAACATGGCCTCAGCAGCCGATTTAAAAAAAAGTAGAAAAAAAGGTAAGAGAGCTAATACCATATTGCACTTATTGAATAGCAGCATGTTAATGACTTCCATCATTAGATGTTTTGCTAAACCTTCATTTAATCTATGCTCTATCAAAAGGTTTGATGGATAAGACCCAAATGAATTTAAATACAATACCCAGACCGGTCTCCAACTAAAATGTATTCTCAATTAAGTTATGAGGGAAACATATTTTTCCCGGATCATGTTTGTGGTTTTAAACGCAACATAACTAATTGGTTATGTTTAGGCAACAAAACTACTGGGATAGATAAGTAAAAACATCATGGCTTGTCTTACATTAATATGTTTATTAAGTGATTTACAGGCCTAAATTTAACAAAACAAGTCAAGGTTGACTTTCATTGACAGTGACTGACCCGTCCACCTCAACTTCCTCCCTACTTAGACTTCTGAGGACTATGATTACAAATGTATTTGTGATACGGCAAAATCGTAATCTGGGACAAAATCTGTTTCCCTCGAAAAAATGTTTGACAATGTATGTGTATGGGACGGGAAATAATTTTTCGGAAACCAGTGTTTCTTTCCCTTCCCTGTGTCGTGTCCCTCCCTGCCCCTCTCCCTCCCTCCCTTCCTTCCTTCCTTCCCCTCTCTCTCTCGCGCTCTCTCTCACTCTCTCTCTCTCTCTCTGCGCTGTAATAGTGCATTGTAATTATAAAACAATAATGTTATATTAATTAATGAACCCCTACATAGACCACAGCATGTTCTGTTTCATCCGGTCAAGGAAATACTTTGTTTCTACTCCGGTCTCATTTGGTAAAATAAAGCTTTATTACAAATTGAAAAACAATATTAAAAACAAGTATTATTGCATAATCAGGTTAACAAGCTGAACATTATACCAAACCATGACCTTGTTGTGAAACCAGTCCAGTGACGTTCAATGCATTCACATGCTAACACCAGATTGCTTACTTGATTGACATATTAAGTATCACAACCACCTTGGTCTGAAGACCGACAGTGGCCATCTCTGGTTTTAAGGTTACACAAACAGAGAGAAATTGAAATAAAGATACCCAACTACTATCATGATGACCGTCTAACAGAAATAAATGTTCAATAGGAGCAAAGGAATGACATCTCTGCTTTTTTGACATTCTTTAGTTCTTACCTCTCCGGAGACATGTACAGAGATGTCCCCAACACTCTGAATGTGTCTGAAGCTGTTCATCTTTGACTGTAATACATTGGTTAAGGTCCTGCTTGAAAAAAATACTACAGTATTTCATTGGACATGCATAATAGAAAATGATATCATGCTGGAAAGTCAACATTTTGAAACATCAAGTTTAGAAGCCAAATCGTTATTCATTAAATGAAAATCACAACGATTGATTGATTTAATATCTGAGTCTGTATCGGAACTGAACATCTCTCTGGGGTTGCATCGATCCAAATCCCCACCGCCTGAAGTCAATTTCAGGTATCTTCTCGTCGGGATTCGTCAGCTCAAACTCAAAATACACCAACATGAGGAAAACAAATTGTTTCAGCTCATTGGTGGCAAAGAAACGCCCCGGGCACATGGAGACCCCAGCACCCCAGGGCATGTTGTAGTACTTCACCCTCTTCCCTCCTTTGTAAAAATCTGTTTTCTTGCTCCCATCTGGGTTGAGAAAGCGGTCATATTTGAATGACAGTGGATCAGGGTGGATCTCTGGGTCAATGTGAACGGCAATGTAAGGAAAGACTGCCATTCTGTCGCCCTGGCGCATGAAGTATTGACGCCCGTCCGCCATCTTGACCGTCATATCCTGAAGCACTGCTCTAGTGAGGAGCGGTGCAGCAGTGAGGCGGAGGGTCTCCTCTACGGCACTGTCCAGGACCGGTGTTTTCATCAGCATTTCACGGGTCAGGTTGATTAAAGGGCCCCCGCGTTGGACTTCTTGTCCGAACTCCTTCAGAAGCTTATCGACCTCTTCCTTCACTGCTTCCATGGCCTCTGGGTGTTTCATGAGGAAGAGGAGCAACCAGAATGCAGAAGGCCCTGTGTTGCCCTGAGAGGCCCAAAGAAGCACAAACATGTACCTGTTTATCATCGACTCCTTAATTCCCAACTCCTCTTTGGCCTGCTGGATGTCCCAAATCCAGCGACTGATGTTCTCTTTGTTTTTCATCTTCTGCACTGACAGACGGTTCCAAAAGAATCCCATGAGCCTCTCTGCTTCCAACCTTTTCCTTGGTGGCAGGACCCCATAAGCCAGGTTGGGAAAGAGTTGATCATATTTACGAAACTCGTCAAATAAGGCTTCTGACTCGGCTCTGTCTTTCTCTTTTGCTTTCTCCTCACTTCCTTCTGACTTGTGTGGCTCATTGCCATACAGAGATAAGTAGCCGGCCCTAAAAACAATATTATAGCTGTAGGTGAACAGTCCGTCCTCAATCCAGGCGTGTTGGTCTGCAGAGGAGCCAATGTTGTGCAGCATGAGGTTCTGCAAATTACCCATCATGGCTTGTGTCATTACCTCCAGCCCATTCCCCTGAAGGTGCTTGTTGCTGGCCATCTGGAGAACATCATGTCCGTCCTGAACATCTGCATAACCAAACACTTTGCGCACCAATTGCCTCGCAAACTTCCTGAAGTCCAGTTTTTCTCGGCTCTCCTTCACAAAGGACCCAAACGATAGCGGGTCCTGGAGGAAAGTAATGTAAAACCCTCCCAGCTGTATCGTGAACACGTCGCCGTGCTTTTGCTTCATTCTCTCTAAGAACTTCAGTGAGTTCCTGCGAAACTCCAAAACATGACCCAGCCAAGGAATGAGCCCCTTATCCAAAGGGGGTTCTCCCGGTCGCCGCTGTCGAAACACCCCGAGAAGGTACAGTCCTCCAATCAGAGCGGCAAGAAAGCCAAGAATTATTGTGAGTAGCAGTCCCATGTCTGATTTCTCGGACAGCCACACAGAGATTCTGAGTCAAGGTTCACATCCAGCATGATACTTAAACAGGCTCCTCCCTTTTCATGTGGGATAGCTTACAGCATTCCTAGAACTGCTTGCGCAATACCTTTTAATGAATGCAGAAAAAAGTTTGGTTATAGGAATGGTTTAAGAAAAGTGAAGAAACATGAGTAACCACTTTCGCTGTGTAATATCAGTCAACCTTGGATGGCATGGTTTTCTGCATGAAATAAAATTGAATTATAGGTACTTTACAAACGAGCCACGCTATAATATAACTTGTTTTGCCTAATTTGTTGCAGAAGTTGTTGACAGAAAAAAGAAAGGTAAAGATGCAAGACACCGGACATGATGAATAAGCAACACTGAAATGGAACTTTCCTAAAATTCCTAGCTTATGAGGAAAACACACAGCATGTTCCTTTTGTGGTGAGTAGAGTTGGAAAGTGCTGTTCTGAGTGATGTTCATGTATTTATATGTTAAAAACCCCAAATTCTAATATTGACATTGAGAAGTAAAATTAACTTCTTCACTTAAGTACTAATATATCCCCAAAAATGCTACATACTTTAAGGAATATAGTTTATTTTGTATCTTACATTCATTTTGATGTAATATAAAATGGTCACACCACACCCAATTGTTATGAGTATGACCTTGACTGACAACAGTTCATTTCCTTGATTAAATCTGGCAATCACTGTTTTTGTCATAGCAGCTGGATACACCTTACACAGGCAGGTTCAAGAGATTGTGTTCATTCTGTCAAGGATAATATATTTCAAAGCCAGCTAATGAGATGCTTAGACCCTGGCTTCATAAAATAGGATGATTTGGTCATAAAAAAACGGAAACTGATAACGTTGACAGGGTTCACAGGGTTTTAAGTTAACAATGTGAACAAAATCTATGATACACCTGATAAAATCTGACCTTTGCCAATTAACAGATTATAAATGCATGTGCAATCATAAAACAGAAGCTCCTAAACACGTGCCTTGTCTGATATATGGGTTATACGATTTCCCACCATCATGATGACCTTGTAATAGAAACACATGTAAAGAGATAACTGCATACATTCTTTCTTCTGCTTTTCTCCACATTGTTGAAATGAAGTGCGTTTAGACCAATACTTACAGTACCAAATTCACCTCTTTATTAAAAGTAGTAAAAAAAAAAAAAAGCAAAATGACAACTTCACAAATGGTATTTCAACATAATGTCTGTTATGTGTTGCTCCGAGAACGTAGTGGACTCGTAGCACCACCTGCTGGAACGTTTCCGCTGCAGCAACAGGGTGTTCACTGTCATATCGTCCAGACTGTGTGAAACATGCAACCTATTTTCAGTCAGAAGAGATATATTAAATTATTGTTTGTAATGAGTTAAACAGTTATCTAATATGTCAACTTTGAAAGATATGTCAATGGATCCAGCTTAGTGTGAAAGTACCAATCATAGTTATTATATATCATGTTATAGCAATTTATTTACCCAAATTAAGTTATTCTGTTTTGAAGCTACATTATGGACTTATATCATTGGTAAAGTTGGAACGAGTGGGTTATGGGAGCCAAATCTCATCATGGGCCACAAAAGGATTGAGAGCAAAGGTCAGAGCAAAGGTCAAGAAATCACCAAGCAGAAAAACTGATACAATCAGGTCAACCCGCTGAGCTGGAATTCCCTGAGTGTGTTCAGACTTGGACTTTTAACTACTCAGCTGATAAGTAAGGATTACTTTGATCATTGCAACGTTTTCTCTAAAGTTATAACTCTTTTTAAACTGCTGGCAACAGTTTAACTACAGGTTACTTAATAACATGCAATGGACATACTTGTTTTTAAAGTCTATGAATGAAAAGCTTGGATACAGGATCTGATCCAACTGGTACAAAGAGGTGTGCCTGTCTGAAACTATGACAACGTTTTTATTATTTTACTATTCATCTCACATATTTTAAGTCTGATAATGATGTGTGGCGGTTGTAGGTTGCTTGTAATGGCTGGAGACCTATTCATTCATCATTGGTGCACACAGGCCCCTAGCATGTAATGAAAATTAACCCTTCAATTTATTTTAGAGAAAACAAATGTGAAACACTTAATGTCTCTAAGCATTTATTAAACAGATACTTGGAATAATTCAATTGCATGGATAGAGCTCTTTAACAGAGATGGTTTGGCGGTCTGACCCAGGAAAAAAATAGTTCAGAGTTTTATACACATACAATTATTTTGGAAATATTTGCCCTTCCCCATTCTGCTCTTCTTCAGAGTGTCCTCCTTCCTCCTCTCATGCACCAGGCCTTGGCTGCATGTTTGGAAGATGTTTGGCTGCAAACTTAAGGAAAGAGTGAGGGACAAAGACAAAATAGCCAACGCAGCCTAAACAATAAGATAATTCTGCCGCCAGAGTTCAGCAATATAGTTACATTTAGAAGAACACTATGATAAATTTCCACCACATTGCACTGAGAATGCCACCACATACACCAGTTTCTAATAAAGGTCATTATATGATCATTGTTACGCCCCGTGGTGGCTCGGAGTGGGACGCAACATAAAAACAACAGATTAGGACAAGAGCGGGTACAGTGACATTTATTTACAAAAAACGCAACACAGGGAACAAGGACTGTCAGTGGCACCAAAGAAAAGAACATAACAAAACCCCATCCCCCACCATTGAGAGGTGCTTTGCACCCAAAAAGTACAGGGGGTGGTGCTCACTCTAACCTAGGGTGTTAACAACAAGTTACGTGTGTGCAATATGTAAACCCCAGGGTATCTTACCTGTGCGCACAACAAAAGGAAGTAACAAAGACAACGACAAAACCAAAGTAGGCTGCTAACAAGAAATAGTTTACACAAAGGTGGGGTAACTAAAGACAAAACAAACAAGGAAACAAACAAGCAAGCACTAACAACTAGTCAACGCTCGAACTCACCTCAACCTCAGAGACCCGAGTGCAGGGGGGCAGAGAGAGAGAGACTTCTTCTATAAATTTGACTGGCGGATCGCAACCAATTTGCCTAGGTGCATACCGCTACTGTACCGTAGTGTGCAGATTCAGGACTAACTGTTCTAACTAACAAAGAAACAAAACAAAAAGTAAATAAACCAAACCAACAAAGCAAATAGAAACAAAAGAGACAAAACGGAGGACTATTACAAGGGGGACTAGTTGATTGGAGATCTGCAACAGGTGGGTTGATTGGATGACTGGAACCAGGTGTGTACATCTGTGAAGTATGAGAAAGACAACAGGAGGGGGAGACAAAACAACAACAAAGCAACACAAAACAAGCACAATACATGTGCGCATACTAGACAGGACACCGTCCGTAACAATCATAAACTTAGAGGCAGACACTCGTATATGAAAATATGAATACGTGTGACAAAATAAATATTAGCTTACTGCTAAGTGTAAAGATAATTGAGTGATTCATTTTGATATCCCCTTTTTTTTGCAGTCTACTTTGGCACTTACAGTAAATGGAAAACTGAGCACTCTCACCTCGCTACTGGTTATCTAATTCACCACTGGGTGGAGATGTTTTCTTTATTTACAGCTTGACCGCATGCCTCTGGGCTTTGACTGAAGCCGTTTCCTTTAGAACAGTCCTTTGAATTTCAGTGTCATGTCCTTGTCTGTGCTGTGCACAAGGCTAAGTGGAAAGTGCATTATTTGATCATTTTAAAAATGACTTATTCAGGTCTGCAAGAATCAGCAGAAAACAGTATGAGGTATGACACTATATAACACTCTACAACAAAAGGAAATATATATATAAATATGTTTATTCAATTAGGTTCATACATGTTGTCTGGGAGATAAGTGGTGAAGATTTGCAGAACTCCCTCCTGCACATCAGGGCCTGGAACATGATCAGTGGGGCCTGATAGTCCATAACTGAATAAAGGAAATGCCACAAGCTCATTAGGGCATCAAAGCTGTTTTTGATTTCAATTCTCACGAGGGAACACAATGCAGAAGTTCTAAAAATACATGGCAAATTGCTATTATTAAGATGAAAAAGATTCATTCTGCTGCTTTACAAAATTGAAATGGCCACATTGGTTTCAGATGTTTCAACAGACAGACTGATGCTACAATAACTCATACTGTGAGTGGATACTATCTATTTGATTGTATAAAAGTAATGACATATTATCATTATTATCATATTATTATATTTAAATGCATTTTTATTACAATAATAATAAAACATTGGTTACAAATAAGATTAGATGCCATATGTATCAATTCAAGTAATTGCAAAGTGGTTCATTAACTTGAAGAGGTGTCCCATCAACACAGATCCTTAGAATAGGATCGTTTCTTGTGACAATTTACTGAATAAGGTGCAGCACGTTGCTGAAACGTGCAATCACAAACGTATTGATCACGTGAGCTCTCATGTGCCGACTGTCACGTCTTCCCAGAGATCAACACGTGAAGCAAGAGGACTGTCTGTCTCCTACATCCATCTTCGGTTAAATACCAGCAAGGCAGGCACGTCAAGAGAGATTATATAAAAACGTAAACAGCGTGGTATTATACGAATAGGTTGTTTGACCATTGAAGAGATGTTTGTTTCTCTAGCTTCTCTGATAATTAATTAAATTAGAAGTGTATACCTAAAGTTGCAATGGCAGTGTGAGAGGCTTTGCGTAACAGACTACACGCCTATCCGGCTGGGAGATATATCATACATTCGTTTCGTGTTTGATTTTGTGATTGGATCGTACAACTGATGCTGCGTTCACTACATATCGGTTTTATTTTAACAATCAATCTGTTGCTCTCCGGTTGGACTGTAATCAAACACGGCGCTAACGACAACAGCGACTAAGTATGCTGGCAGAGCGAACATCATATTATGTGATGTCCGGACAACTTAAATAGTGCACAGCTTCACGCAGAACATTTCAACAACATTTACAAGGCCAGATATGGCTACGAGCCTATTATATTATTTTCTCCGGTAACCTGAACACAACACACTCGCGATAACTCCGGATGACGTAAGACCTGCGTACGACGGTAGTTACACAACGAAGCCGGGTCTCAGTACTTCCTCCTAACTTACATGCGACCGCAGGCTCTAAAAGACGCCCAAAAACCTCTCTGGATCATTTTCCTGCTGGTGATTTAAATAGCGACGCTCTCCTTAAACAAGTAAGACTAATTTGAGCTCACTGTGGCGAAATGGAGGTTTCATGTAGTGTTAAAATTAGTATTCGCTCGCGATTGTTGTATTCTATAATGTGTGTGTGGGTGGGTGGGATTTCTATTATTTAGCCTATTTTAGTCAAATTGACACACACAGTAAAGACGGGCGTAAACCTGGCATTGCATAAAGGTATAGTATGTGCCTCCACAATATGCAGTTATTTAGGCCCATGATAGGACGTGTCTCCCTACTGCCCTTCATGACCTCTGAGCATTTCATGTGGTATTTAGATACATAAATACATTAACACATTTATTTAAACAGTGTTGTATGCTAGGCTAAAACTTCAAGCGTATCCACACCTGTTATTTAAATGTACAGCTATGATTTCACAATGGAGGGATTCCCCTGGACTGAAGGTGCCAGCATGCTGTGTTTTGGGGGAATAACTTGCCTAACTTATTTTTTTTATTCAGTCAAGATGTCTGATGAGGATAATGATTCCAAGTTCATGCGAAAAGCAAAGGAGAATCCATTCGTCCCATTGGGTGAGTACGTCTTGTGACCCAATGGTTACATCATGAAATTGTATTATTATTATTTATTCTGTATGAATTGAAGCCGTTACACTTTTAGTGAGTCATCCATGTAAAATAAATTAATCCATCTCTTTTTTGTTGTTGTTGCTCCCTGCAGGACTGGCTGGATTCTTTGCCATTGTGGGGTACAGACTGATTAAAATGAAAAGTCGGGGGGACACAAAAATGTCAGTTCACCTGATTCACATGCGTGTAGCTGCTCAAGGCTTCGTGGTTGGAGCCATGACTGTTGGTATGTAGCTTGCGTTTCCATGTCTCTTATTCCATCTTAGTTTCAGTTTGTGCAAAGCTGCTTTGATTTGTTGTTTGTTTTGTAGTGCGATGCTTTAAAAAAAAGGGTTATTAAGTGGTTTGTGCTAAAATAGCTATCATTAAAACAAGTATAGGTCTGGAGTTTGGCTTGTTACATTATGACCATTTTTACTTTTCAATGATAGGTCAATGTGAGGGTCTTTGTGTAACTTATCCCTTTTTGTTTCTTTGTTTTTAGGTGTCTTGTATTCAATGTACAAAGAGTATATTGTAAAGCCCAGAGAAGAGCAGAAAGCACTGGCAGAAAAGTGAACATGGACTCTGACACTGACACTTTATGTATCTTTATATTACCTCATATTAAGGTGTGTAAAGGATTTATTTTTTCAGATGTGTCATAATGTGTGTATGCACACATCCCCTTTAGCAGCTAGGTATAACTTGTAGATTACACTTCTTATCCTCCAGGTACTGTTCCAGAGGGTCAAGCTCTCACTTCTGTATTGAGTAAGAGATGTATTGAGCTCAGCACATTTTTTTTAGCACTGGTTACACAGAGGTGTGTTTGCTGCTATAAACCCAGCCGGCTTGATTCCCGTGTGGACAGGTGGCATGAATGATCGGTTTGTTGGTGCCTATTGGAACAGGTGTGAGTGAAATATCAAAAACTAGAAAATGTAGCAAGTCATTTAAAAACAGCTTGACTAGGATAAGACTGAGTTTTAAAAATATTCACCAATGGCACATAGATTGATCTTTTTTTTGTTCTTATTTATTTTGTGTCACAGCAGCGATATATTATTTCATGTAGTAATGTAAAGATTTTTGCCAAAATGGAAAAGGCTTGCAACTCAGCCCACTTGTTTTTTAAAGGGCATCCCAGGGCATTAGGGGTGACAGTATGGAAGGCTGTGACAACATGTGATCTAGACTAAGCCTATACTATCACATCATTTAACCAACAAGGACACAAATGATTTGTAATTTACAGTAATATCAGATTATAATACAAAACAAATACAAAACGTTATCACATGGAAATTGGAAAAGGAACACACATCATGAAACAAAGGTCTATTTCATTCAATAGCCTTTATGTAAATTGATTGCTATGTCCTTTCTCCTCATATTTGTATACTTTATCTTGTGATACACAGGGGTCCAATACAAGTCTTCGTGACACATGAGATAAACCCAGGTACACCTTTTAGACTGTGCAATAACCTATAATAAAACATCATATAGCCTACCTTGTGATATGCTTATAAAAGAAGCCTTGTTAAGTTATTGACAAAGTACAGTTTTTAAAGTTGTGTACAAATACAGGACGTGTTTATTTTGAAAGTTTCTTTGTATTATTTTCTTTTTCCTCTGGAAATAAAAAGGACGAGTGTCGTAATTTTGAAATTTTGTCATGTGTGTTTTGAAACCTCCCCAAATTGCACTGGAAATATGTTTTGCCTGTTAGCTTATTCATAACAAATGGGACAGTGTATTATGTACACCTAGCTAAAACTAATACAGCCCAGCAACAGTGAACAGTTAGTCTGTGTTAGAAAACACCTCTCAGTATAACACAGAACAATTCAATGGCACCCCAGACTACAGCCTCCACAATCTAATCATTACAACATTACATTAAGGTTTAAAAGTATTTTAAGTTGGGTGTTCCAAACTATCCTTTTAAGTGTCGAGTTTATTACAAATTATTTTCTTGTATGTTTCGTCAAACTTTCTTGCTTGAAACTCCTGGAAATCGGTTCAGTGCTCACTTCATTCATTTCGTTGGTGTCTAGAAATTCCAAATAATAAAGCCATAACACATTTTTTTATCTCTGCCCTACAATCAAACAAAACTACTGATATATTAATGTTTTACGCTTTGGAATACTTGCTTGTGTAGCGTCTCACCCTAAGGTCTGGTTTCAACAGGAAATGCATCACATCAACTGAAGGCGGCAAGATGCTCTACAACGCTGTGCCACTGTGACTTTGCACATTCTGTGAATGCTAATGCGCCGACTGCTATTTATCAGGTTACACTCTTACGTTTACCTGTTTTTATTGTCCTGAGTATTGGCCTTCCTGAACTTCAGCAAATCTCTACTCAGGTGGACAAACACATGTACACACCTTTACAAATTAAAGGACAAATGTAAGCATATGAATGGAGCAACAACAAGTGCAGATGATGTGCCATCACAGACCCGAGCGATCTCCATCCTGATGGGAGTGGATTCTTCCAGGGTGACAGTGGAGGGTTTATTACGCCTATCAATAACACCCAAGTGCTCAAACGGTGAATATCCTGGTGTTCCATTATCTATGCTCCGTATTCCCTTAGGACAGAACATAAAGTGTGTGTGTGTGAAACTTCCAACAGAAATAAAACAGTTTTTTATTGAGATGAGGTTGTTAAATTATTAATATTAACTAAATAATTTTGATTAAATGTATAATTCCTCTTATCTTCCAATTTCCACAACCCCTTACTTGCTTAATAAAACATGTAATCTACATTAATGAATCAATATTGTTTTGGGATAGTCTGGTATGTTGATAGATGTGCTTTATGCGACAGTGTACACCAGAACTAAAGTTATCTGGTATGTTTATGGGATTTTTTAAAAATTATAAATTGGGAAGCTGACCCAAATATCAGGTGATGAGAAATCAACGACTTGCCTCGAGGTGACTTCTCTCCTTTGCTGAGGTTTCTCGGGCAAAACCAGTTTTATTTTAACTTCTGAACTTTACTTATGATGTCAAGATATTAAAAACAACTGAACGGCAAAATGTAAATGTAGCAGTTACCAGCAGATATTCCATTGTGGAAAACACTTATTAATTTGGTAACTTTAAATTCAGTAAAGCATGATTCTCCAATCAGCTAAATATGTTCACCTGTTAATTATTTGCCACATATTCTCCTCATTTTCCGCCTCATTTAATTTTCTAAAACTATTCTCAGCATTATTAAACTACTGACAGGCAGCACGTGGTTCTTCACGTGACCTACTTGTGAAACGGCGACACACAAAAAAGGTAAAAACATTGAACTCACGTTACAGACCTGAGAGCTGATGAGTGTCCCGTTTGTTCCGGAAAGCTACATTCCTACTCTCGCGAGATCTTGTTTCTAAGCGTCTGAAGTGCCGTTGATATGGATACAGTAGCGACGCAATCAGCGAGGAAGTTGTCTCTTCACCTCCGCGACTTGACGGTGCAAAACAGCCTCTAATGAACTAGTTTACAGCGGCGATGCTTGGATACATGACTGGTGAGCTGGTTTCTCTTAATACAACCTCAATGTGTGCTACTTTTTACAGAGTTGGGAGTAGAGTTCTGATAGCTGCCTATACAGTCAGTCACATTGTAATAAACATCAACGTTATCGAGCTAATTTCTCCTTTTTTTTTCACTAACAAAACTAGAGTAGTCAGTTTGCATGTGTTGCATCATGTCTTGCTATATTTAGGCCAGTGGGGTCATTAACGATAACCCTTTGCCTTACAGCCAGGAAGAGCAGCGCACTTATTTTATTCAAGCAGCAGGTTTTTAGACTTGGTCTGCTTGAAGAAATATAACTTAAGTGATGATGGAGCTAAGATTGGCACGCTGGTTAAGCTATAGCCTAATGGTTATTTTTATTCAGTAACGTATCAACAAAACTAATTCACAACAAAGCAAAAGAAAAGTGTACGTGCAGTATAAGCACATATAAACACTGGATGCACATGACATACATCAACACTAAACAAGACAAATGCACATATACACCAAATAAGCAGGCAGGACAGACTACATTAATACTTGCACACCTGGTCGGCAACAAGCCATTCCTTAAAGCTATGTATCCATTATCTTACGATGACCAAATCCCTACACAATGTGTATTCACAATATGGATTTCCTCTGTCATTTACCACTTGTATAAGTTGATGTATATGTTATGTACATGTTCCCTGTGCTATAAATCATAGAGCATGGAGCATGATGATGATCTGAATGACCTGCGGCTTCAGTTCCAAGCGCTACAGGAACAGCAGGAGAAAAGAAAGCTGGACAGGAAAAAGAAGAAAGAATCGGATAGGCTTGATGTCAGTGTTGGCCTGGATGATTTGGATCTATCTAATCAAGATATTCAGGCGGACAATCTCGAACACAGGGGAGTCTTACAAAGGCTAAAATATATGTTTTCCTCTGCGCTAGCTCACATTTTTAGACATTAGAATAATACTAATCATGTTTTTAACTTTATTCATCAATGCAATCAATGAATCACTCATCTATTTAGTGTTCATTTTATCACCTCCTTATAGACTGCTACAGGATGAAAATGAGAATTTGCTGGACCAGCTGAGGGAGCTGAAGGATGAAAATGGCCGGCTCTTCAAACTTCTGAGTGAGAAGGATTTTGAAATAAAACACCTGAAGAAGAAAAGAGAAGAAGAACGACTGGTTTTAGCAGGTATAAATACCACATCACATTGCACCCACAGTGTATACGTTATAGATACATCACAGCTTCCTCGTGACTCGTCCACTCACCCGTTTAGGCACATCAGGCCTGGCCGGCGACATTGCAGCCACCAAGATTGTTGAGCTGTCCAAGAAGAATAGAGAACTAACTGCTGAAACTGAGCGAGAAAAGATTAAATCCAAGCAAAACATCAACAGAGTCAAAGAGCTTGAGAAAGAGGTAACGAAGTTTTGCGTGAGCAGATTTTGGTTTGTGGATGAATGTTCAGCATTTCGCTTTGTTTTAAACTAAACACATTTGCTTAAAACAAAGATATGTTGTTCTGCAGCTGCTGGTGGCTTTGGTGCACTGCCCACCTGGGCAAAAGGTTGACACAAAGTCACTGGATAAGAGGTCGTCTGAAGACTGCGAGGTAACCCACGATGTGAAAATTTACATTCACCAAAATTATATTTCCGATGTCTTAATGATGCCGACTCCATCCGTCTGTTCACAAAAGCAGGAAAATCCAGCGGTGAAATCTCTGCAGGACAAATTATCCGCCACCCAGCTGAAAGTGGCCGAGTACCGCAACCAGGTTCAATCTGTCAAACAGGACTTGAAAGTAGCTCAGAAGGTAGCATCTTTTATTTTCTTCTGAATATTCACAGACATCTGTGTTTCCAAAATATGAACTGCTGCATGTCGTTGTAGGTTTTGACCAGTGAGATTGGAGAGGAGGTCAGCTTTCAGCAATTACTAAGCTGCCCGGGGAGTTTTAGAGGTCGCTCTCAGCAGATATTGGCTCTTCAGACGAGGGTAAGCTCAAAATGGTAATGGTAAGTGCTTCCCAAATAAGGTTATCAAGTTCCTTACAGAGTTAATAAAGTGATTTGCAAAGTAACTGATATAAAATAGCGGACATATCCAACAAACTCCTGAATTCGCCATGGACCGAACCGGGTATTGTGCGACAGGTGCGGGATCTGGAGCAGCAGCTGAGCCTGTCCACTCAGCGCAGACAGCCAAGTGTTCTGAGTGTAGAGGAAGAGTTTCTGGGCATCGGGGTCCTTCAGAAAACCCCTCCACAAGACCGGAACTTCAGCTACATCCGCACCATCGAGAAAGAGAAGAGGGAGGCACTTGAGGTGTGTGTACAATGATTGTTGATGAAATTAAGGAAATTCATTTGCTGATGAGTCCCTGCTTTTTGCTCC
Source organism: Taurulus bubalis (assembly GCF_910589615.1). Classification (NCBI taxonomy): domain Eukaryota; kingdom Metazoa; phylum Chordata; class Actinopteri; order Perciformes; family Cottidae; genus Taurulus; species Taurulus bubalis. The sequence goes on along the minus strand of NC_136589.1, from coordinate 38,267,587 downwards.
ACAACCAAACAGAAGATCTCTGTGGACTACGAGGCCCTCCTGAAGGACCACGAAGACGTGAAGAAAAAGCTTGACGCGTCTAGAGCCAGGAACAAATCTCTGTCTACCGATACAAAAATTCTGAAGGTCCAGATCTCCACCCTCCAGGAGAAAGGAAAACACGATGATGAGCTTGTGGATGCTCTGCTGGTAAAGAGAGAAAACAATTATATATGTATCTTCTATTGTGTAAAAACGCAAGTTGTATATTTAAATTTTACACAGCATGCTTGACAACATTTTCCGTTAATATGTGATATTACCTGTGAAAGGCTTTTGTAGCCTTTTTGTGTTTCAAAATGAATGGAATCTTTTCAACCACAGACAAGCATTAAAGTGCTGAAACTGGAGTTGGAAGGATTTTATGTAACCGGCATATATTTTATATTGAAGCTTTCTTAGTGAGGTAGATATGGTTGAATGCGTAATGTGAATGACGCCTATCTAGCAATTTGTTGTGCTCCACGAAAGGCACATGTTTCATGCATTTAATGGTTTATTAACTACACGATTCAGTTCTTGTTACGCAGACCAAATAACAAAAGAATAATCCAGGATTTCACGTCACATTTACGACTTAAAAAGGGACCGCAGAAAGCAGGATCTTCTGCGCGCTCCACTACATTGCTCTTGGCAATAACCGCCTCTTCTACCTGGTGCAGAAGCAGCAGACTCAGATGCAGGAGGTGCTGAGTCGGCTCGGCCGGCAGAAGAACGTGCCGAGCAAGGAGGCCCGGCGGAGCCCGAGACAGCCACTGAGCAGTGAGGCTCGAGCGCACAACGCTGAAAGAGAGGCCAGGATCCGAGAGCTGGAGGAAGGGTTCCAGCAGCTCTCTGTCAAGGTAAAAAAAAATCATGGAAATGATCTCTAAAAATCATGGAAATGACCTCAGCAGTTGTATTTGACTTCACAAAAGTCTGATTCATTGAAAAGTATTTTTTTCCATTCAAACTTTTCAGCATGTGCATTTTGTGGTTCGTATGCTTGGCCAAGCGATTAAAGGTGTCTATATATACTGCTGTTGCAGAAAGAGGAGAGACAGTCCAGCCTCAAGACAGCAATTTGCAGTTCCCGATTCACCCCTGAAGAGGGAGACATTAACAAGATAATAACATCTTCAGGGTATGTGGGATAATGGTAATTCTGTATGAATGCATATGATGTTACTTCATGCAATTAGCCAGTGACACATCTTGTATGCACATCTTAAATGTTTCTCCTCTGCTAACTGTTACAGTAACACTGGGTTTGCAAGACATCTTGTCTGGCAAAATTAGGGTTAGAAATCCACAACTTTCTGTGAACAGGTTATTGAATTCGGTCGATGCCTCACAGGTTATTGAATTAGGTTGACGCCTCACAGTTTTGTCCACGATTGGATTTCTGTTTATATGACTGTCTGTCAATTTGTTTCAGTTTAATTTCTAAATTCGGTCATCAACTGGTGCTGCCTGCTGTGGGAAGCGGTATAGAATTCAAGTCAGTGCACATCAAGCTGCTCTATTTGTACATTTCTTGATGCACTGTTTCACATCGATTTATGTACTGCAAAAATGATGTTGAAATGTTGCATCATTTTGTTCCCAGGGGCCCAAGTTCTTCCCGATGTCCACACTCTCCAGCAGATGTGAGCGCTCTGATGACCCAGCGTGGAGAAGGACCGGCTCCTTGAGATGGTTCACGGCCCTAAAAGACAAAGTAATAAAACACTCAAATGTATTGCTCTCAATTCTAAACTGTCCGTTGTACATTGTTTGTTGAAATGCAGTTCATCACCTCGTTGTAACTTTAAAACAAATGTTATTGATTCTAACAAAAAGACTCAACAGCACTACATTATCATGTTGTTGTTGGTTCTTGTCTTGTCATCAAAGATGTCAGACGGTTTCATGTGAAAATGATCTAAAGCTAGACTCTCTATCTTAAAGACTGACTTACAGACAACACAAGCACATCAGAATGTGCCAGTGTGCATGCACATTTGTTTGCAGGTCTGAACCCTGAACCCTTGGTGTGTGTGTGTGTGTGTGTGTGTGTGTGTGTGTGTGTGTGTGTGTGTGTGTGTGTGTGTGTGTGTGTCACAGTCATCAAAATGGCTTTTCATGAGTTTTGAGGGAATGCAGCACCTTTACAATATTCTATTAATTTGTAGTCCATTGTAAAATCTCATTTTAGGAATTTTCCTGAAGGAAAGAGATGAACCAGAGGTTTTCGGGGGCAGAACAGCAGTACCAGGAGGAAGACCACAGGGTGGTGATGGAGCAGCAGCTGGAGAAGACAACATTTGATCCAAAGTAAGGGCTGTTCTAGTAGCAAGGGGAAAACTGCTATGCCAAGGTCAGTGACAGTGTGACGTGACAATGCCAAGCAGGTTTTCTAAATGTTCTATTTTATTTATTTGTTTGCAATGTTTTGCAATGGACTCAATTCCACCCATCTCTGTCTCGCTGCTGGCTATCACGACCCTGTACCTGAGCAGTGTCCCTCGGGGTGGCAGAAGTTGCTGAGCAACGGCAACTGAACAGACAAACTGAAAAGACTGTTCAACACATTGGTTGTCACTTTTTTTAACATTACATTCACAGCTTGGACGACACTGTCTTGCCTGAAAACCAGCCAGCTTTTTTGATTTCCCCCCGACGAACAGAAATAATGATGCTTTTGCTCATTCCAACCCCCATGTTTAGGCGGCACAGATATGTTTATGTTGCTCGTGTGCGTTGTGTCCCGGCGGGCCTCTTAGCTGGATGAATACAGAGGTGCCGAGGGCATCGCTAAAGAGCACGACCCGCAGCTCTGCAGTGACGTGATGAGACAAGCCAAGCATTTTTTTCCTGCAGGCTCTGTGACAGCACAGACTAGACACTAACCAGGGGAACCGGCTGGTTCCTGCTCAACCTCACGTCCAGCTGAGCCCTACCTTCTCCTGTCACATGTGACAAACAGCAGCCCGCAGGAAGCAGGCTCTCCTCCTCCGCCACACAGACATCTTACTGATCTCGCCCTTTTTCCTCATTTGAACCTTCAAAGACAGTTTGTGTTGGGTCCTCGGTGCGTTTCGGCGACCTCAGTTTAACGCCTTGAGTGCGGAGCTTTCATCTGATGGCATAAGACAAGTGTTCCTACCAATGACAGAAATGTTTGATGCTGATTTTGTCTGCTTGCTGTTTTATAAATGTCAACGTCACATTTGGTTAAATCTATGTATGTATTTTCCTCCGCTGGTAACCTTACGTGCATTACAGGTAAAGAGACCAAGTCTGATTTTTTTTCAAATATTTTTGTAAGCTAATGAAACTTCCAATTCAATCAATGAAAGGGGAACCACATCTTGACCAAATGTTTGGAATGTATTGTTGACATTCATGGCTATGACCTTTTCTTGGAGTTTGGAGTTTGATTTGGACTCAGATGGTTATATAAATGTGTGACAGGCCAAGCCAAACAGTAAACAGCAAGGTCAAGTTCCCCAAAAACTATAACCTTCCTTTCAAATATTACTGCTAATCATTTCTGACTTGAAACCAGCTGTGTGGGAATAGTGGTTGAAAATGAATGCGAGCTCAAGCTGCACAAACTCCCGCTGTAAATCCTGCGCACACGCCCCAGAGGCATGTCACACGTATGTACAGTGCGCGATCAGAGCTCCTTAATCCAAAGGTTGCCTGGATATGCGCAGCCTGCTGGGAGTCTCTACATTCATACTAACATCCGAGTTATTTTCTTCCAATGTAGCCGAAAGGATTTGAGCAGAACACCCCCCCCCCCCCCCCACTCCCCCCGACCTGCTTCTCCTCCCTTTCCTCTCCCTCCACATCACGCTTAATTTAAAAGCATGGCTGAGTTAGTGTGCTGCTTCAAATACCGCACTATTTCTTCCAGTACCCTGTGGGAGATTGGCAGGTCCCCATTGGACTGAGCGAGAAAGTGCCACAAGACAAAAATATCAGTTTGGGAGTGATGAAGAAAGCCTTTATGCTCAGAGTAACAAAAAACAGCCTGTGTTGAATACCTCCACGGATAGAAGGTGGGGCACCCTTTAATGTCGTAGAGTGGGATGTATAATTGGAGGAACAGATGAGATATCATACGCTCTGCACAATCGCCAAATGTGAAATGTAGAAATATGTGTCAGAAAGGGTGTTGATGGAGCGAATGCTCCTCATGGTCCCTAATTGCATCCGATTCCAGGGAAAATATTGAACTTAATGTCATGTTGTTTTATTTTTATTATTATTTTCATCTGCCGTAACAAAACCTTGCATTAAAATCAGTTTTTCTGGGCATGTACAATATTTTCCCAAAGTGTAATCTGAAGTTTATATTTTCCGTGTTAGGAAGAAGGCCAATATTGCCAGCCATCAGATTTTCATTCAAGATCATTGCTGCATGTTCAGTGCTGATTTTACTGTGTAGTTTCAGGGGAAAAGCAACGTTGCCCTTGTTGACTTCAGTCATTAAAGAGTGTCATCACTTTCAAATAAATTATGCTCCACCAAACCATTTTAATATGGTTTTATGTAGCTGTATTACGCAGAAAGGTGTAGATTTATTCCAAAATGCCCAATAACCCACCAAACCAAACACAAACTTATGTAAACACAGCATACGTAAACAGCCTCACCTATTTGTCATTCCAGGTTTGAATGACTCCTTTCTCCATCCTTCTCCTCAGAGGTATTCCCTCGTTCTGGACCAATGCTTCCTGCAGACCATTGACTGCATCCAGAAACTAAAGTCAATAGTGGAGCTGTGAACGCAGAGGTTAAAGTTAGCCATCAGTATACGAGGGATCTGTGAACTTAACTCAGGCCAGAAAACGGTTTGTGCCTCTATGAGTCCATTCATCTCCTAGTGCCTCTCATTTACATGTAATGGAAAGAAAATAAACAGCGGTGTCCCTAATGTGCTCATTTACAGTAAGTAGAAATAAAGTAATGAGCCGTTATCTTGACTGAGACAGCTGTGAAGCCTTTTTTTTTTTTTTTTACAATTGAAATGTTGATCAAAGTACACAGCATGAGGAACATCGTTGCTGACAATAATATCCAATAATGGGTATCACACTTTACCATTTGCCATTCAACTCTGCCTGGTGCAGGATGCTTTTTGTTTACTTCAGCAAGATGGCATCACTAGATGGCAGTGTGGTTAGTCTTGCGCTGCATATCAACAACTTTTCATGTGTTGTCCTGTTATTGTGCTGCAATAATGCAGTTATTGTTCTGCAATGGTGTTTTAGTGTCGGCTCAATCTGTTGTACAAAGCAATGCTGTGCTGTATCTATTTAATACAGGCCACTTCAAATGCCAATATGATGACTTCATGAATAGATCAATATAATACACAGAAATGTGATCTTCCTGAGAGTGATGAACGAAAGAGTAAATAAATATGTTAAATACAATAATGATCCAGTAGCATTGTTCTTGGAGAGACTGTATTGCCTATTTTAATCAGACATGAGACAAAAAAAACAAGAATGTATTGTGGTGGTGACATTACATGAATATTCTCGCTGTATTTCTACGACTAAAAAACGTTGACAAACAACAGTGAAATAATCTGTTTCTGTAGGAAACTCTCCATGTCACATCTGATGACAGTCCTGGCAAAAAAGAAGAAGAAAAGACTGCTTTGTTTGAATTCAACATACACATACATTGTGTACATTTTGACGAAGAGTATTTATTTGTAGCCCAACTATTCCAGAGCTGGATGTCTGAATACTTGGTTGTGTCATGTGGGTCCATCATCACTGGTGTGGATATCCTGTTATGTCTCAGCAACCATTGAGTGCAAGTCCCTCGAAGAACACGTTTTTTTTATTTTAAAGTCCCTTAACACATGCTGACACAATGCCTTTGACACAAATATGATCACTGCCAGTGGGATCTCTTTCCTCCTGGGGATGTGTGCATGAGCACCGCTGATCAGGCTGCTGTTGTTTGGCTTTGTAGTACCTCAATCTGATAGTTCACAGTACGGAGAGGCAGAAATAATTGGGAGAGACAAAAGGGAATGACATACCACCTGAGTCACCTCGACGCCCCAGGAGGCTGCCAGAGAAATGTCTGTTCACGCTTTATGGATATTAATGCACGGAGCTTTGTCTTGACACAACAATCTCATGTCATGATTCATACTTATTATGTCTGCACGGGCTCACATACAGTCTTCATGCAGTGCGCTTATTTAGGTGATATGCAACTATATTATCAGAACCGATGAAGAAGACATTAGAAAAGGTCACTCAGTAGAGTGCAGATCTCTGTCAGGTGTCTGCAATGTCCACTGCTGTGGTGTTTGGTCGAATGAACACAAATCACAATTGTCACAAGTGTGTTGAATGCATTTTTCACGCGCGCGTCTCATGCAACCGATACACTTTTGTTTTAATCTATGCAGCTGTCTGCACCGGCTCCATGCAGCTAAACTGTTGAACACTTCATGTGAAGAGAAACTGTCAGTTCAAGATGCTGTGGGTTTAGTACTGTTGGCTGTTAGCTCCTGTTAGCTGTATTAGCGCCGTTAGCTTTTAGCTCGAACCCACTGCAGGACTCTGCTGGCCACCGACAAATAACAGTTTACAAGCTCTTCTCTTCCGACAGGTCAACCACGAGAGGTAAGATAGGTCATAAATGAACACCAATAATATTGGGCGAGATTGGCCGTGGACAGATGTGCGTACGCGCACATGCAAGCGCGCACACACACACACACACACACACACACAATGGGACACATACTCTCCTCAGGCTAAGCCTGGTGGAGATAACAAGATGCTGAGATATTCAAGATGTTTTGAAGCTTTCCAGACTGTCCTAAATGAGTAACATTAGGAAAACACAGTCCCACTCAATTTCAGAAATCTACATATGGTGTGTTTATTTTTGTCAGCTGCTGCATCCTGAACACGCTGTTAGCTGTTTCTGTATATACTTCTTATGTAACGGATTCCTGACACTAAAGATAGTCTGCAATTCTGCTTAATATACCACGCATGTCTCGGCCCGAAGCTCTACCACCTTCCACCTTAATTGTCTTCTTTCCACTGATACCAGACGTTTATAGTGTGTTTCTTCTATCAAACAGAATCTAGCTCATCAGACGGCCATAGGACCAAAATATCAACCACTCACTCACCTTTTGTCACCATCAGACAAGTGACTTGACCTTTCGTGATTGATGCCTGAAGATATTTTTGAACCAACACATAAAGAAGAATACCAAGAGAGATACTTATGTTTAGTTGAGATTTAAGCATGAATTCATCTTTCAAATCAAATTAAAAAAAAGAAATAGTGTCATTTTGGACTGTATTTGCTTGCAGCATATTTATTTTAGCTGCATGGGTTGTCAAATTAGTGAATGTAGTTCCATTTGTTTTAAATATGTTTTGCAGTCTTTTATTCTGAATATTTTTGTTCAAAGGACTAATCATTGTTTCTTGTGTTTTATCTATTGTTTTTTTTCATCTTATTTAACAGTATGCTGAACTCTCTTAGCCACCATACATTTTCCCGCACAGTAGGAATCATGATGATACATTGGGGTAAAAAGCTGATGCAATCACTCAAACATTTGAATGATTAAAAGTAGACAAGTAACAATTATTCTTGTTGTTGGGGGGTGAATTGGATGCCTGCTGTATTAAAAAAATCCTCTGATTACAAATAAATGTCAGGACAAAATATTACCACTCATTTTTGTTTCCTGACTTGTTCCACCCTGCTTTGCATTACAAAAAAGATTGAAAGCCAGGGTATAAATAGGAGCAGAGTTTTTCTCAAGGAGATTTCACGACAACAAAGCAAAACCCAAAGCTTTGTGCAAGCTTCCAGGTGAACAACACAGCAAGCTCTTTTGTAATCCAGGATTTGGACTTGATCTAACTGATGTAGTACTGGTGTAGTGATTGCATCCAACACCTCTGACAAAAGCCAATCACTGGGAGGTATTCACAACTAAGGCTCAGGACAAGAGTTGTCATTACCAAAAAACCTGAGGATGGGGCAACATTTCACATAAATCAGTTAGATTCAAGAATACTACTTTATGGAAGTGTGTGGACCTTCGTCAAGACATGCAAGTCATTGTGCCTCTGTTTCTATGGATATTACTGGGCCAGTCAAACAGTGTATTTTAGCAAATATTTGAAGAAGGGATTGGGAAAAATGGAACTGTGCTTGAATCCAGGTGTAAAGCATCGCTCTGCAGGGTGCTTCAGTCTGTGTTTGCTGTCATTTACCTGAAACCGTTATATAATCTCATAAAGTCAGTACTAAATCTCTCAAATCAAATGCTGGCCATGAACATCGACTTTGGATATGCCACGGGATAAGGAGCTTCCTGAGGAGGAGGCAACAAATGGTTCAGATGAATAGCCGTTCATGTCCACCTGAAAGGCTGCACATAAAAAGGTTTAGTGATTATGATTAAACAAGCAAAATCTAGTTTATTTTTTATTTTTTATACTTGATATTTTATTTAGGCATTTTTACAGTTTAACAAACAAACCACCTTCAAAAGTAAGAAGGAATAATAAGGAATTAAGCATGCATCTGGCCAAGTGGGCCATAAAGAAAGAAAACACATAACAAAATGTAAGCAGGTAAATGAGTAAAAAATAAGAAAACAAAGCATTCAAACAGCCATGCAACACTTCAAAACCAATCGTCAGTCAATCAGATAAACCATGAATTCAATCCAATATACAGATATATTACACAAATGTATATTCAAACAGTTATATTCACAGGGTTTCATTAACTTAGTTTTAAACTTATATATATGGGTTGCATCATGATGAATCATAGTTCTTGTCTTTTGAAGAGATACTGAGCTTCTCGAGCCAACAATATCCAGAAACCCGTGAGCTTAGGGAGGGCGAGTCATCTGCCCATTTCCTTCTTTTGACATATATTTGGTCCATTTTGTCCATCTGGCCATGTATATGTCCCTTCTCAGTCTCAGACCTTCTGGTCATTCTTTCCATCTCGTGGATTTCTTTAATTATTTCAGTCCAGTTTTCTATTGAGGGTGGGTCGGTTTGTAACCAGTTACGAGTGATTACTTTTTTTGCTGCTACTGTTAATATTTTTAGGAGGTACATGTCATTTCCTGTTATTTCTTCTGGTAGATCACCCAAATAAAGTGATTTGCGTGTAAATTGTATCTGTTGCCCCAGAATATGTTGCATCATTGTCCAAGTGCTTTCCCAGAATATTTGTATTTTAGGGCAGCTCCAGAAGATATGATGGCGGTTCGCTGTCCCTTTCCCACAATTTCTCCAGCATGTATGGTTTGTTGTAGTTAAGTAACATTTCATTTTGGGGGTAATAAAAAAACGAACAAGGTTCTTCCAGCTGAATTCACGCCAGTACATTGAACAGGAAGTCCAGAACACGGTTTCACACATATTCTCCCATTGCTGACTGGATATTTCATCTTCTAGTTCTTTCTCCCATCTCTCCTTGATATATGTTGTGGTAGCTCCTCTGCTCTTTGTAATTCCCTGGTAAACCTTTGAAATTACTGATTTAGAGATACTCATGTATGCCTGTAAGCAAAATATAGTTTAAACATAACAAAGACATATAGTTTAAACAACGAACAAAACTAGTTTGACCATGTTTCATAAACTGGACCTAGTCCAATGCTTGTTCCTCAAGTTTAACCATGAGCTAGTAATGGAGCCCTCCAACCAATGTGGCTGGCAACATCATAAATTAAAGCAAGAGTGTGTAATGTATTTCAGAAACCTTTTTGTTATATTTATTGACATTTTCTTTAGATGCCTGGAAATGAGTAAATCAAATGTTTTGACAAAAAGAAAGAAAGCTGAGCGCACTTTGCCCATGCACTCATTGTACATATGAAACTGCTAGCTCGACAGCTCAGAGTACCTTCATAATGATACATTTTGGGAAGTGGCTTTGTAGGGATGCCTGAAGGGAAGTACTGTCAGTGTTGCCACTAGCCACCTTTCTCGCTAGATTTAGCGACCTTTGTAGCTCGTGCCACTGACTACTTTCATTGAGAAAGAACAATGGGCTTGTTTTTTGGTTGAATCCTTTTTTTTTATCGAGCTTGTTTTTGCTTGTTTCTCCCACCCAAGCGTGAACCTTCCTCTTGTGTTAGCTGTATGTTACCATCTCTTATGTTAACGGGTCGGTTTTGACCCATGTCTAAATCAGCTGTAAAATACACTAAAAACAATTATCTATCATCCATTTTTCATTATCTCTTGGTTACCTTGTTAGGCTTCCTTATCCATGACAATATTGTTGTATGTTTTAATATTTTTTGTGTGGGCTTCTGGGCCTTTTCTCTGTCAGTATACACCTCGATTTCAATAAAAAAATGGTAAAATGAACCACAAGAGAATCATATAAATAAATACATGGTTATAGTGGTACCTGTTGTGTTCTAATACCCCTTAGGCATAATAGAACACATCTCTTTTTTTTGCTTTTTATATTATTAACTATAGTAACATCTATGGTGTTACGGGTCAATTTCGACACATATATTTACTTCAAGAAAAAGGCTAAAAAGTATTTTTTTCAGCAATAGAACTTTAATACAAACACAAAATGAAAAGCAGAACAAGGCATAACGCAAAATATAGATTTGCAAAGTCAAACAAACAACAAACAACAACCCTATTAACACAAAGGTCATAATTTCAACCAGAGCATTTTATAATTTAGTGGGGAAAAAATAGTTGTTTTATTTTGTTGAAATAGAGGTTCCTGACAAAGTAAAAAAAAGCCTTGATGCAATAAATAAATGTATGTGGTTCTTTTATGCTGACCCTAACACAAGAGGAAGGTTAAGTGAGAGCAGCCGCCAACATGCACACCAAAAAGCAACAAACTAAAAACACCTTGAATCATTCATTTTATTTCTGAATCATTCTAAGATCAAATGACAGCAACCAAAGCAGTCTGACTATCTTTTCTTTTTGCTCTTTCCTTGGGTGGGTGCATATTGGAAACGTTGGATTCCACAGCACCTTTCGGCTCTTCGCATTCTGCCACACTCAAGTGCCGAGGCTGTGAGCGTTCTTAGGCTCACAGATCCTGAGGCAATAAACTCGATGACGCTCACAGCCATTCGCTTCACGGTCCTGCGCAGGCCAACCTCATGGCTAACTGTACTGCCCATCCCCCTACACACTGTGTTAACTGCCTGTCCCCGGCAGGATGAGCTGGCTGTAAACCACACCAAGGTCTATTGATTAATTAATGCACCCTATAACTGCAGGGTTGGCTCCCTGCATTGTAGTGGAGCAGTTTTGGGCTGCCGGTGTGTTCTTTGGTCGGTCGACAGTGTTGTGGGAGAAAGGCAAGAGATAGCAGACAACTGAATATGAGAAGAAGCCGACAGCCCTATAGTCATCATTAATCACCCAGGGCCATTGTGGTCCTGTCCTCTATACGGCGCCAGTGTGGGCAGGCTCGAAGAAGAAGAGAGGAAGAGGCAGAGGAAGAGGCAGAGGAAGAGGGAGATAGTGGGCAGGGTGGCTGCAGGCAGAAAGAGGTGGAGAGGATGGTTGGGGATCAGCCTGTATGTCCAGCTCAGCTACTGCTGCAGGGCTGGGGAGCCCTACTGCTGTCTCAGTGCTTGTCCTCCGTGTCCTCCCAGGTCCCGGATCCCGAGGTAAGAGCCCGACACACCACCATGTCCTCCACAGGTTCCCCTCATGAATATCCTGAGGGTTTCTCTGTGACGGGTTAAAAAAAGGAAGCTTTATGTGCTTCGTTCTTATTGTTTAGTCGCCAGAGTTGTTTCTTGTGTTACTTAATGAGGAGTGAGAGAACATTATGTAGAGACCTGATCCATTACGTCCTTCATGAATAGCTGAGCCACATGTGTTTACATTGCAGCAAAAAGGAGGATGATGACGTCCCGGTACGCCAAGTTGTTTTTGTGCTTGTGGGCTAAAGAGAAGGGGGTCACATTGCAGAGAATATCAGATATAATATATCAGACTACAAAAAAAGCAGCTGAAACCCATGTTTTCTATTCAAATAATTGTGCTCCTGAAAAATAGGCAACTAACTTTTTTATTTTTAATTATGCTGTGTAGAACAACACAACAAAATATGAAATAATTATTTTGTCATTATTATTAAAATGAATCAGTAGTTGTAGTGGTATATTACAGAAAGAAATATAAACACCTTAAAAAAACTTCTAAATACTAGGCATAGCGTACAATTGCATACATCCTTTGTACATGATATCCTTTTGTGAATCAAAGTGATTGTAATTGGTATTTTGCTATAATACATGTGGCATAACTAAACCTGCTTCCCAATGCAGATTTTCCTTTTTTTTAGATGTTAATTTTCCATCGCTTTATACTAATCGTCCTTGATTAGTCCCTTAAGAATCTTCTGAGAAAAACAAAAACTTACTTGAGCTAGAATATTCAACCATGACGATGAATAACAAACCAACCAACAAACAAACAAAAATATGTCATGAATGTGGGTACATGATGATGATTAACATGAGGTAGCTTGAGGTCAGTAATCTTCAGATTTTGTGTTGTTTGTTCCACCAAAAGAAAACTTGAAGCTTATAGCCACTAATCCTGCCCCATGAAATTGCCCCAGAGGAAAGGACTTAGCGTTATATAATCGCTCTTGCACCAAAAGAATTCTTTAAGAGCAGTGCTAAATATCCCCATCATAGCTAATCCTTCTGTGGGAGTTGCACAATATTTTTTTCCGCAGCTTCTTTGTTCAAGTTCTCAGCCCCTCTCGTGTCCTCCTCAGCAGACAAACAGTGCAGAGGCCCTGAAGACAGCTTGCACTGTCACATGTCGCACGTTGTCTCGATGAAGCCTATCGGGTCTGACAAACAGAAGCAGGGCAGACCTGTTGTTCTTGCTGAGAGTCTCACATGGCACAATGGAGAAAGCACACAAATATGTTCGAGACTTCGCAAATTCGAAGCTTATCATAACATCTGCTGATTATTTTTAAATTTACATGAACTCAAAGAAATGTTGTCCTGAATGAGACTAAGATACTTCACGGTGCATGCAATGTCTTCTGTCCTTCAACGTGAAACACCTTGGTCAACATTAACCTGGAGATTGCTTAAAGTATTTTCTCCCAAAGAAAAAAATGATTTCTTATCTCCTCCAGAGCCTCTGAAATGCAATGTTTACATCACCGTCTCAGCTTATTCTTGGAAAAACTGTTCAATTTCACCACAAAATGGTGTCATCAACAAAGGCAGCAAATGTAATAATAGTCTATTTTCTGATCCATCCATGGACGAAAGCATAGAGTTTCCAAAACAACAATGTTTCATCCAAATAGGCAATCAATATACAGTAGAAAGGGAGGAATCCTTCTATCGGGGAACTGATGTTGGAAAATGCAGGACAAGTCGGCACGGTTTCATGTTCTTAGACCATGGGGAGATTCAGGTGGAGAGAGTCACAAACAAACCCAGATTATGTTGGTGTTGATGATAAAGACATTTTTACCTGTAGCTTTCTTTCTTTTTTTTTTACATTTTGCCAATGCCTTGGAAAAAAACAAAACACCTAAAGTATTTCTGTTAGGAACTGTGTCAGTTCAGTTAACTGTCATACATCTAAATAATTCAATAGATAGTGAGTTAAATTAATACGTTAACCATACCAATAAAGTAAGATGGTAAAGTATCATGCCTGACTTCAAATACTTCTTTTATATCTACATTGGTATATGACTCTGATATGTATATCAGATTCAAACTGAGTTCATCATCAATTAATTTTTTCAGAGTGACTGAAAAGTCTTCCACAGATTCTGACACATTTCTTTGCCTGAGGGTGATGCCGAGGATGTGAAGCTACAGTTACTCCAAGATCTTATTTACTCTGTCTCTCTCTCTTTGTGAAGGAAGGTTTATTTGTGATGTGCAGATACTGAAACAATCAACGTTGTTTCTTTTTCTTTCTTTTTTCACAGCTTATGCCCACAGATCCCCCAAAGAAGCCGGACCCCATCACCTCAGAGTCTGTTGTCTTCTGGGGGCTGCGGTTATGGCAGGTCATCGCCATCTTTTCAATGTTTGTTTTAGCAGTTAGTGAGTATGAAATCACTTTGTTGACACTTTCACAAACCGTTCTTGAAATAGACTTCAATCCTATGAAATAACTGCAGGTCAAAGATGTTGATGTGTATGTGTCCGCGGTGTAACCATCAAGCAATGATGAGCAATAATGACACTAATATTATGTCAGGAAAGGCAGAGATCACATCTATGAGTCATACAAGCAACACATGTAAAATGATGGAAGACAAACTCTCACTTTGTACAAATTGTGTATCTGAGACACGTTTTCTGCTTTGCTAAGAAATTGGACTTTGGACTCATCTTTTCTTAAAGGGCCAGTTCACACACAAACACATTTTCTCACTCAGTTTGTGACACATACATCAGTTGAGTTTCCTGGTTCAACACCAATACATGTGTCTTAACAAGTCTGCATGCTGACCACGCTAGCATGCTGACCACGCTAGCATGCTGACCATGCTAGCATGCTGACCACGCTAGCATGCTGATGTTGAGCATGTTCACTATCCTGTTAGTATGCGTGATAATTAGTGTGCTAAGGGTGAGAAGAATGCCATTTGTTTTGCCGGTCTCAAATTGAACAAATAAAAAATAGGAACTTATCGTCTTGGAACCGTGAATGTCTGTATGCAAGTGAAAATGTAAGTTATACTACATATGCTGTCCATATAATTTGTGCAAGTGACACTTAAATCCATCCTATTTGTGTAGGCCTATATCATGTTGCAATTACTGTCATTACTAACAGCACATGATATAATTATCATGTGCTATTTAAATAAACCAAATGTGTCTCTCTCTCTCTCCCCCCTTCTTCAGTTATCACCCTATGTTGTATATTCAAATGTCGAATCCCGAGAACCAAAAAGGAAATAGAGGCACGGCACGCACAAAGACTGGCCGCCAAAATATACGCCAACACATTAGAGACAGTGCCACCTCTGAATGAGCTGACTGAGATCCCAGGATGTAAGTACATCTGATATATTTATTAATACGACTATATTTATTTAGTAATATTCGGAAGTTGAGACACACAATGTTTTTGTTGTAAATGTTTGCTTGTTGTCTCTTCTTACACTTTAAAAAAATATATTGTTTAATTAAAGCTGCACACAGTAGCTCAAAATGAGTGAATATGAGATACATGTTTGAAAATCGGAAGTCTTGTGACAACAATAAGCCACATAGCGTACAATACATCCGCTGAGACCAATCTGTGATTGCTTTACACAAAAGCACACCCTAAAGATCTGAAAAGCAGGAGCAATAGAGCTTTATTTGACAAGGTCGTACAAGACTCTTTGCTGTTGTAGTCCCATTATATGATTAAGGATACCAGCAGGGCTGGACTGGGACAAAAAAATTGTCCCAGTCATTCTTGCCCAGTCCAGCCTCCCACAATCTATTACACATCACCCACCTTGGGGCTCCCCTACCAATCATGTCATGGTGACGGTTTGTGTAAAGAAAGATAATTAATTGATTCATAAAGCCCATAATAAACATCTGTGTGGGAAATATGGAAAATGCAGCACTTTCATTGGTCTTTTTAAAGCTTACTGTGCAATGGTCAAAGTTGCTGCCACCATGCGATTCTTACTGTGTCTCCTCAACAATCATTTTGCTAATATTTGTCAAACACTGAAGACGACCAGTCGGCAGGACTCGACCGCTCATCTGAGGGAGAGCACATATTCATAGAGCGTGTGGGGGTGGGACTAATGCAGACAGACAGGCACGTTTCTCTATAATCATCTCCAGTGTTGAAAACGAGAGGCCGATCTACCTGTTTTATGGGCCAGTCAGAAAAGAAGAAAAAAAGACAGTTGTGTTGGCCCACTGGGAAAGTGCCCGGTCTGCCAGATGGCCAGTCAGTCCTGGTTACGAGGACAGCTGCCTTTTACATAACATCTTTCCTTGGGCAGTATAATTTCCCTAAATGTTTATTGTCTCCTCTTTTTCACCTCACAAAACTTGCTGCTCTTGGTTCAATTCTTCTGCTCTGTTTTATGCTCCGCTGTAGTTAACTTCCTCTCCTCTCGTTTCCTCTTCTCTCCTCTCCTCTTCTCTTCCTCGCTGTTTTTCTTCCAGCTGCCACAAGTGCTTCTGCAGTAGAGACAGTCTCTGAGCAGGTCCAAACTCAAAGTGCTATCAACAGCCAGCCCTCAGCTGTTTGGGTCAGCGAGGAGCAACCCAGCTCCCTCACCTTGCCAGAGACAGGCTGATTTCCCCCCTCCTTTTCTTCTGCTCTTATCTTCTTCCAGACTCTCCTCCTGGCTAAGTGACTTTACAATACACAGTGTACACACTGGTGGCCACCCTAAAGGTCCTCTTCATGCAACAGCCATCTATCTGGTCTTCCTTAAGTCTATTGCTGCAAGACAAATTCAAGCAAATACAAATACATCTCTCATTCAAGTGCACACCGCATCACTTGAAATGTGAAATATATTAGTACAATTTGATTTGTTCAAATGTTGTTTTGTGGTGGAGTAGAAAATACGACTTTTAATGTTAGTGCGATGCTTTTGCATATTTAATTACTTGTGTGCAGCTGGCCTTTTGTAGTTTACACTTTTGTAATTGTTGAGGTTCTCTGCTTTCTTAAGATGTTTTCAATATGAATAGTGAAAATCATTAGCTTCATGCATATTTGCATGAGAATGTCAAGAGCATATGACTTTGATAACTTTGAGGAAATTATGAGACAGAAAAATGCTAATACTGCAAGCGGGGAAAATTGTAGCGCATGCAGCATGCTGTCTGTGCTCTGTGAAGGTCTGTTTCTACCTTTCTGCTCTCCCGTTATTGTAAATTAAATATGATCATTGATGTCAAGAACACTGATCTCATCGGTAATTAAATGTTCTAGTCTCTCTCTCTCTTGCCGTCTCTCAGGAATTTGGTGCGTTGCCTTGTTTGTATATCTAAGCCATTTTAGCTGTGAAATAGGGACTGTCATCAGTCTTGTTAGAGAGTATCCATATCTCAATCTCCGGTGTAGTCTAGAGACTTGATCTAATGTGTTAACCCTCTTTTAATAACCACTCTGGGGGAGGGACTGAAGGGGAGGTACACTGACTGCAGCCATCATACAGAGTGAGGATTAACATATGTATTAGTTGCTCTCACGTCAAACTAACCAGAGTGTGAAGGCTGCTTCTGGATTAACTAATGTGGAGGGCAATATAAATGTAAAGCCAATATGCAAATTGCTGCTTTCCCCCAGTGATTATGTCATGCTAAGGTGACACTGATAGGAAACATGCAATAATATCTGGCATACCAAATGACCACATGCAGAGAATCTAGTTGAGATATAGCAGCAATGAATGTTGGAACAAATTTTGAATACAAAATGAAATTTCTAATAGAAACTGTTGCAATTTTCTTTTTTTACAAAAATAAATGAGGACTGGATTTTGCAAAACAAGAATACACTGAGGGGATTCAATGCAATCAGTTGGAATATCACAAAATAGAACTTGATGCCCACTGTCTTTGTTGTGTGCAGGAATACATTTTTCACAAAGCAGCAGATCTGAAAATCTATAACTGTTGACAGAATCTCTCCAATTCTCCAATGAGAGTTTCTCTGCCCCATTCTTATCGAGCCGTTAAAAGCATCTGGGATGAAAATAAATATGATGAAAGGAAAGCTTTCCAGTTTCACAGCCAATATCTGTTGCAAGTTACACACTGCAGAGAAAGAGAAGGAAGAAACACGGGCTCAGCCTCTATCTTTCATCCCTCCGTCTCCAGCTCCCTCACAAGCACTCACAAACATTTAATGAAATACAGTCTGAAAATATAGAGCTATAAATCAATGCCTCCCAATGTGCCATCAACTCTCACCAGACCCGCTGCTTCCACAGAAAAAAAGAGAAAGATTTCTAGTAGCTGATGCCGAAGTTCTCAGTGTCACAGCTGCAGTTGTTGTTGTTGTTGTTAACAACCCAAACACATCTCTCACAAGTGTGTCTACGACAGCGCTGTACGGGTAGCAAGGAAAAAAGGTTGTTTGAGGTTCACAGCGCGCCGACTGATGAGTGACGGACTTGCAAAAAAGGAATTCGATCGGGTTTCAAGTCCCTCTTTGTTCCTCAGGAGGGAAAACTTATTTTATTTGTAGAAACAGAAGTTGATTTGACATTTACAAGTGGGATTTCTTATGAAATGTCACAATGCCCTGGGCCCTCAAATTCTATAAAAAAAATCTACCAATTGTTCCCGAGCTGAACTTTTGACATTTAGTGGAGGTGTGAGGGACGAGTCCTTTTGTAGAGGGCAATGTTAAGCTTTCATTTGTCCACTGTCATGCAGTGTGCGAACATCAGGACTCATGAACTCCAACATTGGAACAATGTGGAACATGTCTGGGTTTCTAATTCTGGCTTTTAACCCACTGCACCGATGCATCATAAGCTTTGTCTAAATCAGACGGCTATAGAAACAAACAAGAAGAAAAAGAGGCAACATGAAGGAGCTGATGAGTGGAGGAGAAATGCATGAGGATAAAAGCACAAGACAAAGACATCTATTCACAAACATTGTGATGGTTGGTTGATTCTTGTAAGTCAGCTGGATTCACCCAAAACCGTAAAAACACTGGGACGAAATATTTTCAGGTTCACTCTGACCCCCTCCGGCAACTTTATTCATGTGGTGTTTGTTTGTCATTTGGTTTCTTGGCCTGTGTTTGTGTATCCAGTGTCTCTGCAGCACTAGAGAGCACCGGGGAAATGTTTGCTTTGCTACTTGACAAAAACAACAACAAAGCTCCTTTGGCCCCGACTTGTTTCTTTTGATCTATATCAAGTAATGTGTTAGCTGTGTCTGATTTCTTAGCGTCCAATTTATTTTGAGGGTCCATCTTCCATGTGGAAAAAGGCTTTTAAAGGAAATTATGTGGGTTCAAATGTTGCAAAAATGAATTGAAAATGCTTTTCGAGGTATTCCTTTTCAGAAAACTAAAGGTATTTGAAATCTTTCTTTTTATTCTCAAGGATGGCTTATTTTTTAATGAAAAAATGAAATATAAAACAGACAGAAAAACAAGCGGAATGAGACGTTCTCAGAAAACGAATAAGAAGAAGCTGCAGGTTCTGCTTTGCATCTGAAGTTGAACCTCTTTTGAACATGTACTTTTATCTCCACATGCAGGAAAACCTGCTTCAACACTATCTTTATTTCACATGTATAATTATCTGACAGGTGTGGAGATAATTGTCGCCACTGTGAGGTCTCCGCTCACATAATCCCCTCGATACTGCATCTTGTTATCTTTACACGTTTGTACCGAAGAAACAAATGAGATGTAAAATGTAAATAATCTTGAGAGACGTTGGTAGGCAGATTTTCTTTCTTTTTTTCATACCGACATGAAAGTAATAACTCTCTTCTCATCTCACTCTCAACAAGAATGCGGCTTATTGTCAAACTACTCCTTTAGGTCCAGAGCAGTCTATTGATATTAATGGAGTTTTTCTTAAATGTACCTTTCCTATCTCAATCTGTACTTCCTCTAAAGAAGATACTCATCCTCACTCACTTTGTTAGCTACATCCTTTTGATCTCCAGCTCTCTCCCACAAAGCACATCAAACAATCCCCATTAAAGAAATAAACAGACCATGCTTATTAGTACGGAGAGAAGCAGATGTGCCTTTATCATTACATGCAACCTACTTCTGCTGGATTTAATTCTCTCATCCAATTAGCACGGGGAGAGCCTTGACCTGATGCTGCCATGAAGCCTTTGCCTTTTTATTTTAAAACCTTTTTTTTATTTCTTGTTTTCCTGCAGCTGCAAAGGTAGAAGAGAAAGAGGAGGTGACAACAGTATCTGGGAAAGTGGATGCGGATAAAGGAGAGAAGAAGACCAAAGAGGGCAAGAAAGAGGGCAAGGGTGCCAAACAAGGGAAAGGAGATGAAAAGGAGGCGCCAACAAAGAAGGGTGAAAAGGGAGCATCCAGTAAAGAAGATGGTGAAGGGAAAGGGAAGAAATCTGGAGAGAAGGGGGACAAAGGGGAGAAAGGAGGCAAAGGAGATAAAGGAGATAAAGGAGGCAGAGCAGATACTAAAGGGGGAGCCAAGAAAGCTCAAAAGTGAACTCTGCCTTCTGCGGACAAAAGATCAATTCATATTTTTCTCTGCAAGCATTTTGTGCACCTTTTTTACTAAAATGAAATTTGTATAATATTTGAAATAAACAAAATGCATCTATATACAGAATATATTTGTATAATATATTGTATCTATAACATGTCTATTTAAGAATCATGAAAGTTGCAAGAATATCAGAGTACAATAAAATCACGGATTTATTCACAATTCACTGATGAACATTAGAGACCAGAAAACATATTCTTATTTTATTCCAAGTTTACACGTATATCTACAACGTATACCTAAACCACTATAGTGATGAGAAGGCAAGACACTGCTCACAAATTTTTCTATAAAGCATGGAGACCAATGCTGACTCCACTGAGTACATTTCGAGATAAATAAAATACAACCAAACACATTTTATACTTCAATGAGAGGTATTTGAAAACAACAAATTACAACATTAGCTCTTTGATTATTGGCCGTATAGTACACTTGATTCCAAAACACAATCATTGTACATGATACATTCAGAAAAAATACTATATTATAAGGTATTAAAGTGCTCAAATATAATTTTAAATGTTTATTTTTTTATGGAATATTTTTATGCTCTGACACCAACCGCCTTTTTTTTATAATATCCTTCACAAAAGGAACACAATGTTTACTTGACAGGGGGCAATTAGTGAAAAGCCCGATTTAATTAAACAGAGTTATAAGAGATGCAATAAATAGCGGCTTTGAAATAAATCTTTCGAGACATTAAGATACTGAATTATCAAGTGACAGAAGTTTTCCCT
Source organism: Taurulus bubalis (assembly GCF_910589615.1). Classification (NCBI taxonomy): domain Eukaryota; kingdom Metazoa; phylum Chordata; class Actinopteri; order Perciformes; family Cottidae; genus Taurulus; species Taurulus bubalis. The sequence goes on along the minus strand of NC_136589.1, from coordinate 38,246,540 downwards.
CCACCGGTCTTTTCCTCGTTCCATCACTGTGGCCTGCAGCAACCTGTAATGAGTGTGGTAGTCAATACACTCAATATTGACTGATCCCCATGGAAATGTTAAATTGGAGTCACTGAAGGGCCAAAATTAATGTATTTCAATTCCACTGCTAATTGTTATTGTTAGATGCAAATCGTTCTATATTTTTGTATTGCCAATAAATGGCATGAAAAGACCCAAACCATCAATGTGTTAGTCCATCTCTCAGTGTCTGTGTCTCTCTCTAAAAACAACGCTTTCAGTTTTTAAAAGCAGGTTACAGGTATGCAGTCTACATCATTTCAATAAACAGCAGGGCATAGCATATGTTCATTGCTTATTGGTTATTACATATTTTCTGCACTAGTGAATATTTACTATATCGGACAACACTTTCTGTCAGTGTATTGTTAGTTTTGGTATTTGCATGGGATTTGTTAATGAGATTAATGTAGAATATTACAATATTTGTCTTATGCCATATCTGCTTCATGGGGAAAGATAGTTTGTAAAGTTGTCTGATTTGTTTAACAAAAATATAAATTGCTTTTAGTGCAATGTGCTTATTTAGAGCAGTAATTTAACCTTTCAAAACTGAGTAAAAGCACACACCTGAATAGATCTGGCGTTAGGTGGAGACACACTGGGTATCAGGGAATCGGGAACTTGATTCTGTCAATGTGAAGTCACCAAAAGAATAGAAGGGATAAGAGAGCCTAAAGAGCTGAGCATCAGATGGAACGTTAAGGAATGTGGGATAACGCTGCGTATATACGAGCATATTTTGGCTTTGGTCACATATTGATATTTATGTTTTACCTCTGTGTCTAAATCACAGCTCCAGAGGGTGATTTCAGCTTTCAAGACTTTTTAGTCACTGTAAACCAGTTTGTGGATGAAAATACAAAGAAATGCTGCACAAAATCCTTTTCTCTGGCAGCGTATCGTGCCTTATCTTGTTGGTATCAGATAAAAGATAAAGTCAACGAACCTACGCTCCTTGCAGGTAAGTCACAAGTTACAGAGTTTAAAATATACTGTGGAATGATTCATTAAATGCTCGTTTAAATGCCCTCCGTCAAATATATTTACTTTTTTTGACTATATACATCACCAAATATTGCAAACATTCCGTAAACATACACATCAAAAAAAAAAATCATTGAAACATAGCTTTTTTAAGATATTCATACACATGAACACCATTAGCTCATTATTAGAATGCATTTCTGATATTTGTAAACATTGTGACTTGTATATACACACATTAAAAAGCAGCATAACACTGAACCATCTGTAAAAATTACCATCTGTATTAATCTCGGGAGTTTCCTTCATAGCCACCACAAATGTCCTTCTTTAAATTCCAGCTGAATATAAGATTTTTGTGGAATCCTCATTCCATTGACATTCCCCTATAATATATGACGGTCTCCTGCACCCTGTGTGTTTTCAAATGGGGTCTCATCCTTTGAAAAAAAACTGTGTGGGAACATCTGATACCATTTTTGTCATATTTCCATTCATTTCTTCTTTACCTCAACTAATGCTGAGACAGTCTTCAAAGAAATATTCCAGCTTTGGCATCTTGCTCTACAGAGAATTTGAATATGAAACATTTGTTTGAACATCGAAAATCTGTAATTGGAGGGATGAATACTGGGTTTTTCTAAACAGCAGAATCTGTACAACATTAAACAAAAAAAAGCATAGCCTTATTACATAGCATAACCCTCAGAGAAATGTTGACCATGCTAAAACTACTTTGAAAGTAAAAAAATAGGTTTTGCAACAACAGAGGACTTCAATTACCTGAGTACCTTCCCCTTTTACACTGAAGTGGATTTAAATCAATGCAGAACAAATGAGATGCCATACCGCATGAACAGATGCCTCAAAATAGTAGCATTGATTATTTGTGTAAGCTAAACCTACACTTAGTCTACCCGCGCTGACATAAACCCATAACTTGAGAGCACTCAAAATCCACCTGGCTTTACAATGGTGATTAAGGCTGTTCCTGGCAACTACTGTAACTATAACTCAAGGTTTGATTTATGCACAAAAGCTGAGCACATTTCCCCCCCAAAAAAGTAAACATAAAACAAGATAACAATAGTTCTGGCAGTGGAAAAGAAATAAGAAACGGCAGTCTGTTTTCATCCTTTTACACATTCACTGTGGCAGGTGGTTGGTGAGCGAGTCGAGTGTTTTCGGCCATCATCCATCAGGTAAACATGGCCCAGATCACAAAAGTGATGCACCCTCTTTTCCTTGAGTCTCATCTGTTGTATAATGTTCTGGCTTGATTCACAGGAGAATGAACTGGCAGTGTTGAAGCATGCAGCCGTCCTCTTCAGACCACCCTGAGGCTGTTTTTAATGATACATTTTCATCCCTGGAGGTCACATGACTGTCTCCCTCTCCTCCTCCACCACGGGCGAGGGTTTCTCGTTCTCGCAGGGCCGCGTGTGAGCCGAGTGCTCCTCGTCGGTAACGGGAAGCTCCTGTCCTGATGAGGGCATCGAGTTCTCGGAGACGGAGCCGTTCTTTACGTAGCCGGGGAGGTTCCTGTGCCCGTTCACAGGCACCGGTCCCAGCCTCGTGGTGAGGTGCAGGGCCAGCGGTCCTCTGGCGGTGACGTTGGTAACGCTGGTGTGTGATACCATAGGTCCATAGCTGTAAGTGTTGCTGCCGCTCCGAGCTTTTCTTTTGAAGTCCAGGGCCAGAGTCCTCCTGCTCCAGGACTTTTTGATCTCCGCTTGCACCTGGGAAGAAAATAACTCATTTAGCCATTTGAGACAGCTTAAATATCATGCAGGAGTTTTGGTGTGAAATGCAAAACGGAGTTCTTACCTCCCCATTGCAAAAGCAGTAGATAATTGCAACTAAGAATCCCTGGAAAAGAGAAGAGAAAGATGCGTCTTTAATGTGCACGTTACATGACCTTTTACCTGTATAATTTGATATTTAGTATGTCATAATAAATCATCAGCTATCCCGTATCCCTTTTTATCTTCATTAAGATCTAACAACAATTACATTTCACTGATCCCTTCCAGTTTTTTCCTGAGAGACGTTGGAAGTATTTTATGTCACTAAAACACGTTAACCCTTCAGAATTGTAAAATCCTGATCAGATCATCAGATTTGTTCAACTTGAAAAGGATACATTCATATGTATTGGGACCCTTGGTCAAATTAGCATTTCTGTCATTTTTTTTTTTTTTTTAAATGTGCACAATTTGACGACAATTTAGCGAACAAATATTTTCATTTTTTGTGTGTGTTTGTTGTTCTGTTTTCATTAGTAATGCATACAGTGACATGAAGGTAGAGCAAACAGACAATGTAAAGTGAAAAATGAGAAGAAATACAATTTCTGGCATTTTCTACCACAGCAGATTTACCTGGAAGGAGTTGAACAGCATCTCGTAGTGCATCTGTATCAGCCAGGGAACTCCAGACACCTCTGTATATGGCATGGCATGGAATATGATGTAGTGGACCCCAAAGAGCGGCATCAGGACCAACGTGGATTTTAACAGTTTTCTGTAACAGTAACATTGCATCATCTTAACGAAAAAGTACACAAACCTTCTGCACGTCATTGAGCTAAAAACTACAACTTTCAGTCGAGTGTTGAGACGAAAACACCAACATTTTATAGACTAAATTCCGTTAGATGAAGACATCTTGTTGACCAGTTGGTAGTGATAATCATCAAAGTTTTATCATGCTGCAGTGATGCAAACTACAAACATGTCACATGATGACTGAAGAGGAGCAGCTAGTCTTGTGAGGTTCAGAAACGAGAATAAGACATTTATTTGCACACCGCGTGTAACTCAGTACCTGTACTGCTGCCTTGTGTCACACCTTCCAGCATTTGTTTCTCGCAGTTTAGTTGCCAAGACTCTGATGATGTTCAGAAATAACATAAAGTTAACCTGAAGACACAAATAGAAGCATAACGACATCAGTGAGTGCACGTACAAACATAATAAAAGGTGCCAACTAACTGGTATGATACCACAGGTGCAGTGAAAACACTGTTATTTCACACTCAGCAGGGAAAAGGTGTCAGCAGTCAGTATCGACTTACCACTATAGCTGCTAGGATAGGCACTTGATATATCCATTTCAAATTGCCTGCACTTAAGTCCCAACACCTGCAGTAGATAAACAACAACACAACAGGGATAAGCAGGAGTTAAGTAAGGATCCAGTCTTGAGATGTGATGCTCCAGGATCCCTTCAGTTCCACACCGGTGTCTCAAATGATCACTGCCATCGAGGCACAAAACGAGAGGATTTAGAAATCTATTGTCAGTGCCTTTTTCTTTAAGATGGTATCAAAACACAGTCGGCCTAAGCTTATACTTGTCATCAACACGGGCCGTAGCTACCGACAAGGACACTCATCTCAGCAGTGCTTTTGTTATTTTTGTTTTTTCATATTCGTGTGGCATTCAGCTGTGAATTCACAGATATGTGATAAGTGGGTCAGCCTTAACCAGTATGGCATCTATTGTCGATCAAATTGATTTTTAACCAAAGCCTATTACAGGGCTACAGGGTTTTTAAGACAGGTAAGAGTGACATATCCTCTCTCCCGATGTACGATAGTATGTGTGGCGGGAGGGCGGGACTTAAGACCGAAATGCGTGACAGTCACGCTCAATGCGTGACACTTGAGAGCCCTGCTATTATTGCTTCTTACTGCTGAGTGTACATGTGGGGGAGCAATGGCTGTGACTATTATGCTCGGTTTGTTTTCATGATCAAAAGGAACATAGCATGGAGCTGCTATCCTCCGGGCTGCTTCTGGAGAGCAGCTTCGTCGTAAGGGCTGAGCTCCAGAGCCTTCGGTGTTCTGCTGTGGTGCAGGAACAGTGTGGAGACTACAGATAGAGCCATGAGAGCGGGTTGAGGGCCTGCCAAATTGGTTGGAGTCAGTTTTCTTTGAAGGTGAATCCACTTTAATTCTTCTTAGCTTTCATACCTTCTTCTACCTTCTTTGAATAAAAGTTTCTGTCATGTTTGGTAAGCAGGAGAAAAAAATAAAAAATACTTTTCCTGGATCATTTTGCAGATAGGAGGTTTTGTACTTTGGCCTTCAATATGTGATCAACTTCAAATGTATAAAAATAACTCTATATAGGTTTACCTAGAATAATATTTCTATTCTATTTCTATTCCATTCAGATCACTTACTCGGTGTCTGCAAACGTGGCTCTCATAGTTGCCCAAACTGTCACAACCATAGCTGGCACTCCTGAAAAAATAGAACAAAACATATTCAAGTCACAGCCATCTCGATTAGGAAACACTGGAAATGATTCCATAATTTGCTCATACGAGTAGAGCCTGGGTAGCACAGCATCCACATTGTATGCGCTGTGCTTACGTAATTTATACGCACAGTGTGTACAATGCAGGAACTGTAAAGCCCATATTCATGCAGTGTGTTACACGCGAGTAATTTTCCATTGTCCTCACCTACTTATAAATACAATATCAGGGATTTGACAGATGCTCCCATGTTTCTTTTTTGTTTGTTTCAGAAAATGACAAATTAAACCGTAAAAAATGAAGCACGTGACATAATTTAATGATTTCCTTTGCATGGCGATTCCTCTAATCATAATGTAATCACGTTCAAGTGGAATGTAAATGAAGCAAAACTCACCCCATCCAATCAGAGTAAATCCCCACAGATACTTTCTGTCTGAGAAGAAGGTCATGAAGATGAGGCTGTGGAGGTACAGACCCTCCACCAGGATCCAGTAGTAGTTGGTCGCCAGAAAGTACAAGAACACGGTCACGACCACCTTGCAGCCAATCTGTCAGAGAGTAGATTGAATCAAGTCGCATGCTGACAAAAAGTCACACCTTTCAAATACATGTATTAATAGAATATAGTTCATCACGTCTGCCAGCTGCAGCTGACCAAAGACCAACACCTCTTCAGATCTTTGCACCAGCTTCCTGAGTGTCAAATTATTAGTATTTTAAATTACTATTGAGGGGAAGAGGAAAACTTCAGATTGAAAGTGATGGCTGAAGAGTCCCCTCGAGTTCTGCCTGTTACAACATTTTGTTTACACAAAGTCACCACATAAGAATGAATGAATGAATATATACTTCATTATTGTAGAATATCACTTTTAAAAAAATTGAAATCTACTCAGGAAATACTGTATGTGTGCACACACACACACACACACACACACACACACACACACACACACACACACACACACACACACTGTAAGTATTTCTCGAGTAGATTTCTATTTATTTTTTTTCCCAAAAAAAATTGCCTGCTCTCTTTAATGAATCAAAACTGTTGTAACAAAACCATTAACAGTAATTGTGAAACATAGTGATGACTTTATTTTTTTCTAAATCATTTCTTGGAGTAATCAAGAGCTAGATTAAGGATGTGTTTTAGGGAGCTGTGAATCATTAATATTAGCGTAACAAAGCAACACATGCCGAAGGGAGGGGGTTTCTTCAGTGTGCCAATGAAGGCCCGACTTCTAAAGACATGTCATGCTTCATAATCGGGACACATTTAAATCATAAAGTCAGGCCGTATATAATTTATTGGCGGGGTCACATGAGTGACGAGGGGAAATAAAAAAATACTGTTATTGCTGTTAATCAATATGCATTGTTGCAGATAAAATTCGAATATAGGCATAAAGAATACAATACTACAAAATGTAATGTTTTGTCCCAGCTTGTGTCTTCTTAAAAGTGAAATGACATAAATGAGTCAACATTTACATGATAAATATGCAATAATTGTCAAGAAAATAAATATAACCATCACAATTTATAGTGAACTCAGGAATTAGTGCAGGAAGTATTCATGGCACAACAGTGAGCTGCAGCACTCATAGTATTATTTTACATCAGTTCCTGCTGGACCCTGGTGACTCGTATTAGAGAGCAGAGAAAAATACATGACATAAATCATTGAGTGAATCATATGAAAAACAGCAAAAACTCCTTGTATGAAGACTCAAAGTATAAAGACTTAGGAGTCTTTCGTTGGCGTCTTCGGGGCGGCTGAATATAAATACTGCCCTTTAAAAATGTGTTTTCCATCTATACCTGTGCTCATATCCACTCGTAGATACTATAGGCCTCGGACTCGTTCGCACATGCATCAAAATCCCTCCTCTGGTATTTATCCCACCCGCTCCACACAGACCCAACACCTCATCACAGGGGGTCTCTGGAACTGCCAGTCATCTTAACCGCAAGGCAGACTTCATCTCTGGCTTTGGTATCAAGCAGTTGCTGGACTTCTCTATCTTCTCCAACCTCCTTGAACCCCCAAGCATCTACTTCAAAACATTGATACTAGCGTACCATACTACGAACAGATCGGGTCCTATCTACATCCAGGACATGGTAAAACCGTACACCCCAGCTCGTTCGCTCCGCTCGGCTTCTGCCAATCGGCTTGTAGCTCCGTCACTGCCAGCTAAACACTCAACAAAGTCACGACTGTTTGCTGTCCTGGCTCCTCAATGGTGGAATGAGCTCCCCATTGACATCAGGACAGCAGAAAGTCTCTACGTTTTCCGTCGCAAACTAAAAACACATCATTTCCGACTACACCTTGAATAAGGAAGTTAGCGCCGTAGTAGCACTTTAGTAGCACTTAGATGGCATTACTGATAGAACTTGTAGTTTAACTTTATTGAAACTGTACTTTCTTGATTCTTGTTGTTCTGAGTTTGTACTCATGGTAGAATTGCACTTATTGTAAGTCGCTTTGGATAAAAGCGTCAGCTAAATGAAATGTAATATAATGTAATGTAAAAATCTAATAAATACAATCAATAATACCCAGGTTCAAGAAGAGTCTCTGAGAACTGTGCCTTAGAGTAGACAAACAACATTAAATCATTTCTGTTTGAAAAGAAGTTAAACTATTCCAGTCAGGTCCAATTGAATTACATAACTCAATATGCTCTTTCCTTAGACCATCGATTAGGATGAGGAAAACAACGAAGCAAACAAATAAGTATTATTATTTTATTTGCTGTTGTATCGACAGGGTGTGTGGAAGTCCCAGCAGCCCTCAGTGATTTTGTCAGACATCGATTGGGCTTCTTAAAGTCGACCTTCAGACTGTTTGAGCTGCGGCGGTTTTGCCACCTAATTATTATTAGAAGCCAATTCCTCCCGGAGGTCTTTTCGTCCCGATTGATTACCAGTCTAGTAATTGTCCACTTTGTCTTTTCTAATCCCTTTGTTTCCTATTCAGCATCGCTGGGCAACAGCAAGGGTTTTGCCATGGGGACATTTCTTAATTCTAGAATAAAATTTAATTATAAAGCTGCTGATTATTGAGATATTGTCAGTGAAGCTTTGTTGCTGTTGGTGTTATAAACAGACAATGAAAATAAAAAAAAATACAGATGCGTATAGGTTGATCAAATGTATGATGAATAGTCAGAAATGAATTTTGCTCAGATATTAAAAATAAAATGTTTGGCACCAAAAACAGTCATATAGCGTTTTTTTTAATTTGCATATAGTTACAGAAAGTAATGTTTTTATTGATATTACAGTAGTTTTAATATGAAGCCCAACAAGTGTGTTCCATGTTCATTAGTGCATAGGTTGTATATATATATATATATATATATATATATATATATATATATATATATATATATATATATATATAAAAACAATATAACAAAAAACCTCTTTGAGTTCAGTGAGTGTTTTTCCAAGGACAGAGTTGTGTTGCTGTACTTACAAACTGTGTCTTGTTGGATGGCGGCGCCTCAGTGATGGACTTCAGGTCTTCTACTGTGACTCTCTCCATGTTCTCCAAGGCTGATCCAGAGTAGAGCACGACATCTTTCACAAAAATACTGATAGCTCTCAGCATGTACGACACAAATAGGTGCATGTGGATGTAGTTCCTGGTGCAGTGCAACCGTCTGGGGAGAAGACAAACAAGAGCGGAAAGGTCAAATAAATTGTGTCTGTGAGTGTGTATGGGCTGGCACACCTTCATGTATGTGTGTGTAAGTTATTTCTCACACACACACACACACACACACACACACACACACACACACACACACACACACACACACACACACACACACACACACAAACAACTCATCCTAATTAGAGCCAGCTGACTCACACATTCTTGAGATTACGAGGCTTGAAACGCACAAATATTGAATTGCTCGACTCAAAGTGAGCTGTAAAAAAACAAAATTGCAAGCATCTGTTGAGAAAAGCATGCACAGTTCCTTCCAGACAAGCATGAGTTTATCTATCGAAAGCTCTTCCAAAACATCCTGCCTGAGGGTTTACTGAGTGGGCCTTTGAGGTAATGCTCCAGTAATAGAATCAGGTTGCCGCATCAGGGTCGCCAAAGAAATAAATAAAAAGTAATTGAATAATATAGTTGAAAATGTGTTATAATATGTAATATATTCCAAAAGTCTGGAGTAAAATAGTTGGATACTTTTATAATTACCGCTTTGCTATTAAGTATTAACTTATTTTTCTAAAGACTCATTAATGAGCTACCCTCAGAGAACTATTGATTCAGAGGGAAAACTAATCCAGTGTACATTTCCCTGGTGAAAAATGCTGAACCCAGCTGCTAATGTGAAATATCCCTTTTCTCTCCCTGGAAAACGTTTACGAGCGCTCGTGTCTAAAAGCTGACATGTTGAAGGGGAGACATGTCTGCAGTGCTCTGGAGCACAGAGCCAGAATGTCAGATGGGCCCCTGGGATAACTTATTAAACTCATTTGGCCCATAGATTTGTCTGGTGCCAGTTGGGAGCGTTCCTAAAGCCGTCTGCCTGCATGCCCGTTTGGAAATCAACCTTCTGGAGAGCATTGGTAAACAGCGCCGGCATGTCGATTCCTGATTCTCACCATGCTCAACAAAATAAGCAAATGATGACAAATGTGCCCAGCATTAATTCAGCCGTGAAAAAAAGTGAATTCATATTGATTAAGGGTTTATTCTTTGGTGAAGCACTGTTGCCACTAAGGTAAGATAGTCCTTTAAATCACGGAGAAGCAAAGCTGTTAAGCTCTTAATTCTTCACATCTTTTATTTAAACGTCTTTTATCTTGTTTCACAGGGGAACTCTTTGTGAGCTTGGTAGAAGAACAAAAATCAATATTCAAGCTTTGGTTGTTTGTCATCGGAAACTGAAATCAGCAAAGCATCTAAATGTCAGACAATGGAGGCTTGAGGCAGACTCTTCCTCGAAAGGTGGACATATCACAGTCGGTTAAAAGTCAAAGTAAAAGCCAAAGGTTATGTTTGATAGAGTTTGCATGCTTCATGTTGTTGCTGTGCCAGCACATACACTGCATTGCATGTTTATACAGCTACAGCGAAATGCATGGTTTCATGATAAATGCATTTAGTCTTCAGGGCATTAAATTGCATTCTGCTACATATCATCTTCTGGTAGCGTGGTAAGAAATCGATCTTATGCCAGTAAACCTTTACACTTCAAGTGCTTGTCCGGACAAGTCCAGACTTTGCATCTAAATTCCTATCTTGGACCCATCTGTGGCTCAATTGATTGGAAAAATTCTGAAGACAACATAGGCTCACCGGAAATATCCCAAGATGACGACAGCTACCATGAGGGATCCCAGAGAGATGGAGTAACCGACGGTGTAGATGAGATACAGGCGGTGAAAGACATCCTGTTGGTAGTGGGCAATGTGTTAGAATAGCACATCGGATAAAGGTTTTCATATTTATGTGAAGAAATGGATGCTGATATTATACAATAGGAAAGCTGTGAGCATCAAACAACGGGAAAATATAGCATATATATATATATATATATATATATATATATATATATATATATATATATATATATATATATATATATATATATTTGTATGGCCATGAACTAAAAAAAAGCCTCAGTCACATCAATGAAATGTCAACATTCAGTCACTATACAGTATCATCTTTTCTTAAAAAAGGAAAAAATAAAATAAACTATGACAAGTGAATATTTATCTCCTACTGTTGGAAATGTATACAAGGTTTTTATTCAGTTTGAGACAATTTGGAAAACTAACATTGGTTTACATCGTTTTTTAATAATATCACACTACTTGGTTGTTTTATTCTTAGGGCTTAATAATATTACAGCAAGTTAAAATGTCAAGCTTCAAAACGTGTGCGTTTAAACATGGATGGCCACCACGGTGACAGAAACGTCTCAAGCACACAAAAGTTAGTGACGGAAACGGCGTTTGACACCGGTGGCGGCGCTGAGCGAGGCTGGGCGGGGCGGCTTGATCTTCGGCAGCCAGAAGACACCGTGAGGAGAGCCGCTAACCATACCTTCTGTGCGTCCACATGCTGAAGGGGCCGAGAGCCCCTTGTGATGCAACCAAAGACTCCACTGCTGTTATCATTTAGCATCAGGGACCCGTGCCAAAAAATATGGGTGTCTTAAGTTGTGGCGGTGGTCTGCGGTATGGCAGTTGTGCTGTATGGGGCTTTCATTCGTGCATATGCATTTGTCATCAACTGCTGCAAACCGCTCCCTCGGGAGCCCATCAACATAAACATCTGCAGCCAGGAAGAAACTGCAGGGTGCCATGATGAGGTTATGCCCACATCCTCTGCACCACATTGAAGCGGGGAGAGGAAAACGTATGTGGGCCAACTCATGTTTGTGTCGTTTAATGGATAAAATAAAAATTAAATCAATGTTTTTTTATCATTTATTTTTCAATATTTCTCTATCAGAATCAGAATCAGCTTGAATGGCCATATAGGTTTTCACGTACATGGAATTTGACTCTGGTTTCACTTAGCTCTTCGTACTTATACACAATAACAAGATAAATATAAAAAGACAACAAAAAAAGACATTAAAGACAGCAGTACCAACAAAAATATGCAAATAGTGCAGATGGAAGAGTCTGATTAACTGTTCATCAGAGTGATGGCCAGTATGTCCCCTATTGACAAACTGAAGAGCCACTTAACACTAACCTCTAATTAAATAATAATACGCCTCTTCCATTTAAAGGCTATAGACTCTTTTATATGCAAGATTATTAAAACATGCTTCCAGACCATCATTTAACAGAAATATATACCATCAAAATTCCTTAACAAACCACGTCAGCATCATAACTGAGCAATTTTACAAGATAATCTCACACGTTTACACACACACAATAATGTCTAAGTGCTATTTTTTCCCCTTTCTCGACACATTCAAGCCGTTTTTCACCATTCTTAAAATACCCGCTGCACGTTTTATATTCTGACATTCCACCCCCATGCAGCGATAGAGCAAGAAACAGGAGGAGCAACTGCGAACAAGGTCACACAGCTGGAGTTGACATGAGGCGGATGGTTGTAAAAGATTGCCTTGCTTGCTTTACAAACAATCTTCTCAACAGTGGTGTCATGGTGATGTCAGTGTTTATGTTATTTATTATTGTAGGTTTGATTCCCACAAGCTGATTTGGTTTAGATTGTAATGGTACAGATGGTTAAAGGATCTATACACGACATTCAGAGCATTATTACATGAAGTAATGTCTACCTGAGCGGTGTTGTAATCCCATATCTGCGCTGTGTTTAAGGAATTATTTTGACCAAACTTGACTTGCTGATTGTTGGAAAAGTGGAAATATGAAGAAAAAAAACGTGTTTGTGAGTTTTATTTAGATTTTTGTCCAGTTTGAATGAAGCGTGCTTTACGGAGAATTAAGATAATTACGCCTGTCATAGTTTAGTGTAAGAGTGAAACTTGAATTCAGAAGGTGTACGGTTGTATTTTTTAAATGAGCTTTTATTATATTACCATTTTGTTTATTCATCAGATGCATCTAAAATCAATGCTTGGGATCCATGCATCCAGATACATGTCGGCCAGCCAGCCATGTGGAGCTCAGCAGGAGAGACCAGCTATCTCGGTCAACATACACACTGGGGGATGTCTTAAGTGGATTATATTTACCATCAGCACTGAACGTACCATCCACATAAACATTTTCACTTTAAAAAAGGCAGTTGCAAAAATGGCTAAATGAGTCTCCAAAACGGTACCACGCTGACTGGTCCGCCTTCATTGCCTCATTGCGTGTACTCACGCTTGTGCGACTGTGGTGGTGATCGTTTATAGCTCAACGTTACATTTCTCTTCATCTGCCAATTGCATTCATGCTTCAAGCTTCCACAGAGCTGAATTTCTGCAATAATAATAATAATAATAATAAAAAATGTAAATCTATTGGCTTTTTGTTGATGGAATCAGTGTGACGCTAACCTCCCTGCAGCGCTCTATATGCTGCTGCTGTATTTTTCTGTGTTATACCGATTTCTGCTTGGGGTTTTATGTACAAACATTATAATCAGTATCCATTGATTGCATAATCCATAGATACTAATGGGCGTATTATTATTATTATATTAGAGGTTGGTGTTCAGTGGCTCTTCAGTTTGTAGTTTTGCTAGTGGCTACCAAATATGTAGCACTTTGCCAGTAGGGGACATAGAGAAATAGAGCAACCATTGATAAAAAAAAAATGTTTTTCATGAAACATACGTTTTCCTCCTCTCCCCGCTTGAATGTGGAGCGGAGGATGTGGGCATCTCCATATTAGCTTTGCTACTGAAATTACGCAACAACCTTTTTCTTTAATCATAATTGCAAATGACGAATAATAGCACTATAATTAAATCACTTGATTTTTATACGGCTAGCCTTGGACTATTCAAGAATATAGCCAGAAACCAAACGCACCACATAGCCAAAGGTTTATGCCGTTTTCTCATTGTTTGGCTCTGGTGAAGGGAAATCCTGCTGCAGCATATAATTGCGGCGGTACCGATTCCCCAAAGTTCAGCTGATCCAGATGAAGTCTAACAACCACTTTGCAATACAGAAATATTTACTTGGGGAAACAAATCTGTCTTCACAATGAAAAACGGTCTTCTAAATCATGGAAAAAGCCTCTTCAATTATAAAATGACTCTTCAATAATAAACTAATGGCTCCTCAATATAAGAAAATATGAAAGGGCTTTAATGAAAATACTTGCAGGCATTCGGTTATCATAAGAACAAACTCTTGCCCAAACATCACTAAACTCTCTGATGCAGCTAACCGAGTCGAAAGGAGTTTTTCATTTTTGTTTTCAGCTTTCTGAATGCTCAAAATCACCCTCAATCGCAAAAGCAAAGAGAGCAAGGACGTTCAAAAGGCCCTAAAAACAAGCGCCTTAGTCCGGCAATCTCTGCTGATATGTCAAGGAATGATCCAAACGCCATAATTAAGGCCGACAGAAATGCTGTTCTCACACTTTGATTGGCCAAGAGGGGAAATGCGCCAAGCTCTAAATTCTTAATTAGGGAACCTGCGCAACAGGTGATCTGAATAACCCTCCAATCAAAAAAAGTGCACTTTCATTTTTGTCGCGTTTTTGTAAGACTTGTTCCTGTTTCAATGTGACAATGTGATAAAATCAAGATTGATTTTAAAAAAAAGGCTGCCAGAGTTTGGTGTGAATGAATTAGATTGGCCTCTGCAGAAGACTTTCCTCTCGCGATCAAACACCTTGAGTTGGAGCGCCAGCTGTGAGCCGGGTCTTATCACCAATCATCTGTGCCCGACCAAAGTGACACCTCGATTTTGAAACCTGGAGGAAGGGATTTTGCTCTCCTTCAGCCGGGTTTCAAAATCAGCAACATACTGCATGGGTGTAATGTTCAGCTGTCAGTATCCCTTTGGCAATATAGTGCATACAAATCTAACATTTACAAAATTTTGGACGCTTGAAGGAATAAACACAATATTAAAAAAAAGGTGTATTACATATTAGCATACTAAAGCCAAGCAAGTCCAGGAGCATATCAGTTATCAAGGGCAAGCTGTCAGAGCAGCGCTTTTTTTATCGGCGAAGAACCCATTCCAACAGTGTCAGAGAAGCAGAAGAAGAGTTTGGGGCGCTGGTACGATGCTAACCTCAAGGACAAAGATCAAGTGGACCAACTTAGGCAGGACATAATCTGCGGCCTAAAGAGTATCAACAAGTCCCTACTTCCTGGCAGGTAAAAGCTCTGGTGCCTTCGTGATGTGGCCTCTTGCCATCTATGAGGTCCCTATCTCAAAGGTTGAAAAACTTGAGAGGTTGATCAGCTCGTTTGCCAGAAAGTGGCTGTGTCTTCCCAGGTGTTTCAGCAACATAGGGCTGTATGGAAGAGGCATTCTTGAGCTGCCTGTGTCCAGTCTTACAGAGGAATTCAAGTGCTCCAAAGTAAGGCTGGAAATGACACTAACAGAATCCCGTGACCCATGTGTAGCCCAAACAGCTCCTACTCTGGCGACCGGGAGGAAATGGAATGCAAGCGCAGCTACGCGGCAGGCAAAGGCAGATCTAAGGCATCGTGACATCATTGACCTTGTGCAACAGGAGAGAGGAGGCTTTGGCCTCGGAGAGAGCAGACCATCTTGGTACAATGCAGCTTCATCTCAGCGCAGAGGTCTGGTCGTTGAGGATGTGCGCCGGCAAGAGCAGGCAACAAGGTGCGCAAAGGCTGTCTCCCAATCAAAACAGGGACAGTGGATGAGGTGGGAGGGAGTTGAGAGAAGGAAGGTCTCTTGGAAGGAGCTGTGGAGTATGGAAGCATTTCACACCAGCTTCATCTTACGAGCAACGTATGATGTCTTGCCATCTCCCAGTAACCTTCACCAATGGTACGGAGAAGACATGCCCACTCAACATGCCCACTCTGCCCGTCTCCAGCAAACCTTAAACACATTCTGGTTGGCTGTAAGACAAGCCTGACTCAAGGCCGTTACACCTGGCGGCACAACCAAGTGCTGAAGTGCCTTGCAGCTATGCTGGAGACCAGACGAACGACCATCAATGCCTTGCCTCCATCATCCCGTCCTACATCTGCGAGAGGCTTCGTCTGTGAAGGGGCAAAGCCATCCAAGACCAAGGCCAGTACAACATCAGACTTCGTCAGCTCGGAGGAGCGCGAGACTGGAGGCTCGTGGTGGATCTGATTCCAAGGGAGGACGCTGTAGAGGAGGCCTACGAACGAAAGAGCCTTAAGTATGCTGAGCTGGCAGCTGATGCTGAGCAACGTGGCTGGAAAGCCAAAGTTTGCCCAGTGGAAGTCGGCTGCAGAGGCTTCGTGGGTAAAACAACTACCAGGCTACTAAAGGATTTGGGAATTCGAGGCCAAGCCCAACGCCAAGCCATCAAAGCCCTCTCAAGCGCTGCTGAATGGGCAAGCCGGTGGCTGTGGGTGAAGAGGAGAGACGCCACCTGGGCCCCAAAATAGCATCTGTGGCGCAGAAGGGTTGAAGCAGAGGGGGGCACATCTGGGACGCCAGGTGAAGCCGATGAGCCCTCTGGAGGTGTTGTGGGCCTATCATCGAAACACCGGAGAAGGAGGGTGCCTACCTGATGACTCCAATGAGGCTTTAACCCTTTTGTCCCACAGACAGTACCACGACTCTTACCCGGAAACACCTTGCATGTCTGCGTCAACCCACTTTACATCTCAGGAGTGCAAATCAACCAGGGATTGTAAAACCTAGTCCTAAAAACAGAACTGGAAGCCTCAAATGGCAATAAACTTCTTCTCGCTTTTGATTTCATCATCACCAGGAAGGCAACATGACATACGTGTAGTCCATGAGTCTAAATCTATATATTTTTTTCACTCTATCACTGTCTGGTTGCTGCGATTGGTGAGTTCTTTGAGAATTTTTTTTCAATTTGCAATTACGACTAATGGGACAATGCCTTCAGTGTACATTTAAACATAGATTTAGTGAATTGCACCCTCATATTATAAACGAGCAATCACGTTGCCATGATGTCATTATGTCGCTGTCAGGATCTCGA
Organism: Taurulus bubalis; assembly: GCF_910589615.1. Taxonomy (NCBI): domain Eukaryota; kingdom Metazoa; phylum Chordata; class Actinopteri; order Perciformes; family Cottidae; genus Taurulus; species Taurulus bubalis. The sequence continues at coordinate 38,229,587 of NC_136589.1, read as the reverse complement.
CATTTCATTAAATATGATTACATTTTATTCACATTGTACATTACTGAGAAGGCATGTTGTCAATGTGTGGCACATTTAAAAGGGATTGTAATAAAGAGTTGCCTAAAAGGCTGCACTATCGATAACATGACAATTTACTGATGTGCTCACAAAGGCTACTGTGGAGGAAGGCACTGTGACTGTGACAATGAGCATGTGCTTGGCGAAGAGACAGATCTCACCTTTTCATGGCTGTGGTTGTAATGGTAGAGGAATTTTGCACATTCATTATAATTGGCCCATGTCTTGTTGGCGGTAACCAGCTCCCATGTTCCATTGTTGTCACACCGGCGGTATGCTAGTCCTAGACATCAAACAAAAAAAGGGTACTTTTAATTACAGTATTTTGCCAGTTGTTTCCCCAACACAGTCAGTTACTCATCTCCAGCTTGCGTCTTAAAAGGACCTGCATAATTGCAGAAATTGCAATAGAGGGCAAGTTATGATTGTACAGTGTAGCCCCCGAGGCTAAGTGTTCTCTCACCAGATGAAAATGAGCCTCAGGGCTTCCATTGCTGTCTGTATTCAGGGCCAGTCTCACCTTTATGGTTGAAGTCATGGATATACTCTGGACAGGCCGTGGATACAAGCTTCCCCGGAGGCCCTTCAGGCCAACAAACGATGCCATCCCATTCTGGTGAGCAGAAACCATCTGCGGACACAAAAGCAATGCTGACTTTTAAATAGTGCTGTTCTCCCTCGGCTCTAGCATTTCATGGCTGTGGGGCATTTGCAAGAGCAGTACTGTTGCACATTGTCAAATGATTCTGTTGTCCTTTAAAAAGTAAGCCAAGTACATGAACTTTACACATTATGTACATTGGCACTGTATAGCAGCCTTGTAATTGGTGGTAAGCCTGACTGTAAATGAGACCTTTTTTGGTGGGTTTAAGGAAAACATGGTTTCACCCAGAAACTAAACACCCCATCTATTGTCATATAATTAAGACTTCATGACATTCCCCGCATGCAGATGACAAGTTGTACATGGAATCTAGTGTGCTCATTATACCTTGTTTGTTAGCTACAGCAGATTTCCATAATTGCTACATTGTTGACAGCATCATATTGTTTTTATTTTGTATAGGCCTTTCAGTTTCAGTTTGGATCTCGTTCAAAATATTCTCTGCAACACTGCATTGTATATCCTTATAATCCTATTATGGCAAAATATAAGTTATATATTAAATAGTGTATTTTCCTCTGTCCTGAGTTGGTTTTGGACCTGCATTAGTTGGGGATGCAGGTATAAAAATATGGATTTCATTGTAGTTTTTCCATAATCAATCAGTTAATAATTGTAATGTATAAAATGTCAAAAACAATTATAAAAACGGCACATTTCACACAATTCTCAAATGTTTTGTTTTGTCTGACCTAGAGCCCAAACCCCAACAATATTCCATTTGAAATAATATAAAACACATAAAAATAGCAAATCTTCATATTTGAGCTGGAAACAAAACATAAGATGAGATAAGATAAGATAATCCTATATTAGTCCCACAGTGGGGAAATTACATGTGTGCCATTTCCGCTTAGTTAAACAACTGCAACCTTTGATCAAAGTTCAACATTGTTAGATAACAATAACATCTGATAAAGGGGGAAAAAAATGTTAAGAGGAGAAAAAAAGGAAGAAACCTTAGGGAGAGCAACTGAGGAGGATCCCAGAATGGCCAGAAGTGCAATAAATGTCATGAGCTAATTGTGTCATCTTCTCGACTGTCACTATCTAAGAAAAACATAAAATAGCTGTAGTAACCATAATTATAATACGTCTTGTGGAGTATCTCCTCTCTTGTCATCTTTGCTTTTCTTATTGCATTTGCGGGCAAAACCAATTTCAAAGAACCGTCATTACAACCTATAATTACACTTCACACAGTTTTTTTGAGAACTGGTGAGTAATATTTATACATTTGGCATTCAAAAAGTTGTCCAGGAATCTTCTGAGTATTTTCCTATACAAGATTGCTGACTCTGTGATTTTCATAAAGATAAAAAAAAGCTCTGTCATTCATTTTCATTGAGAATACAAAACATGAGACTTTGCAGTAACACAAACTATTTCAGACTGAGAGCTGCAGGTTCAGAGCGGGGAAAAGCCATTTCCAAGCGTAGAGCCCCTAATCATCACCTAAATCGTGGACTTTAGCCCTCTGATAGTGGGAGCAAAGTCCCTTTCCCCACAAATTCCTGGCAAAAGCCTCCCTTATGGCTTGGCATTTATGTTGTATTATTGAAAACATCTGCCCCACTTTGACCACTAATAAGTAGCTATGGATAAAACTAAAACTATCCTCTCTTTGCAGTCAAGCCATTATTTTCTCATTCCTGTAATCACACTTACAGAGAAACATCTGAAGCAATGACGACATGCTTTTTATTTGCCTGTCACTTGGAGCGCAAAATTAAAGAGCAGACTGAGTGGAGCTGACTGATTCCTACAGACCTCTGGTTGGAGGAAAACAGAGTTTAGTTTTGAAAATCACACTGACCACACATCCTGGGAGTAAAAGTAGAATTGCTGTTCACTTTTGCCATAGGTTTTATTACCATAGGACCACCTACTAACAGGCTTAAATTAAGCACAGAACACACACACATATATCATTTCCCGTAAATTTCGTGACGACGGGAGGACTTTGGTATTAGTGACGTCACTGGGGTTTTTCGTATGGTTTTCTTTCCCCCCCCAACTCATTTGATTCTGACCTGTAGATGTCAAAACCCATATTACACTTTCTCCTGAAACATGCAACCTTTTATAATGATTGCTGATGTTATTCTTCACCCAGACCACAAGCTAAAAGGCTGATCTATTTTCACATTGCAAGGTCTGGGGCATTGCACCCACATCCCTCCACTGTCCTCTCCAGGCAAACCTCAGTGTTTCCCTCAATGAAAACCTTGTCTCAGCTATGTGTAATGTTGTGTATTTAAAGCACAAATGAGAATTAAAAGCAAATAGATAAAATATTGAAATACAACCAAAACTGAGGTTATAACCTCACACGGGATCTAATCCTTTCTTTATGAATTTGGAAATGCGAGATCAACTTCATTCCTCAGTGCTAATCCTACTTTTCACACTAGCGTTTTAAAATAGTCATCACTCCACAGCTCCTATAATAGTTCAGAAAACCACGAGTTTACACAAGTTTTTTTATTTTTTTACTCTGGAGGTGGTCAGGCAGGCAAGACAAATACAGATGTTAAGCCAAAAAAGTCCTAAAAATGTATACTAGCTGCTATTCTGAGTTACCCTCAACCCACAGATCCAAGGCCACACCACAATACAAGAAGAACAAAAAAAATCAGAGGAGGGAATTCTGTCCAAGTTCTAATGACCACTTCAAGGAAACTGCTTACATAGGTCACTAGCAAGCACAGGTAATGCTTTCCTTGAACTTTATCTAAAATCTTGAAAGCCTCATCAATTTTAATCAGCATGGCAGACAAACTACGACCCAGATTTTAAATGATTTCCACATTACATAATTACAAACAATCAAACAGCTGATATGCTTAAGTTCAAATCAAGGTCTAAGTAATTCACGTGCCATTAAGTAAAAGAACAAAACTCAAATCAAACATGTTTAATGAGCACGTATGTGCTTATCCAGGCATACAACAACCACATAGGGGACTCTTTTTTTTCTTTATTAAGGTAATATGTTTATCTTAATTCCTTCAACTGTTATGTGATTGAACACACGTGTGCAACCTTCCAAAAGAGGTCAGAAAACTGCCCCCGCATACAGGATGAGTCACGTCCGATGTGTGCCAGCAGCATCCGGGTCAGCTCTGATGTGCGAGTATATCCCCCATACGGCACCTTGAGCCTTTTACAGAATCCCAGTCAGACGTTACCGATTGGCTTATTGGAGTTCAGGTTCAGTGTAAACAATCAACCGCTGCTGGCTGAGAGACATGCTCATGAAATAGTATGAAAGTCACTACATTGCTAATGTGTGAACGGAAGTAACAACAACACTGAGAACTTCCCCAACTTTCTCACTTCTCACAACTGGACTCATTTCTAAAGTCCCATGCGTGATTCCGAGTGCCTTGCACAACAGTGTGTAGCTAACGTAGCAAACGACTGTCTCGAGTTGATACCGGCAGCTAACTCATCCGGACTGCCGGTGCTGATCTGGCTGGTAAATTGGCTAGCTTGCTACCAAGATGGTGCCTGCAGCTTATTTAGTGGCCCTCGTGACATTTAAAAAATATTCCGAAACTTACAAAAAGTAAAAAAAAATATAAATGTATATATATTTGTTTTATTTAATTTAATAAAAAGAAATGTGTTGTGAAAAATGCCCATGTCAAATTCAAGGCTTACATTGTTTGAATTGTCAAGCTCGTCTTTTCCTGCTGTTGCGTTTCTCAAAATAAAAAAACAGATCTAAGCTCAATATTGAGCATGAATTGAGAGAGGCCGTATCAAATCTACAACCCTGTTTATAACATATGTGTCGAGGAAAGCAGGTCACTGCTCCACTAATACTGATACAACGTGATGGCTCACATATCTGCACTCATTCTGTTTTGTTTGGCAACACAAATTAAAAGCTTATTGTTTTCCATAATGAGCTATTTAGTAGTAACTAAATATGAGTGATTTTTTGCACAAATAGAACTTACACAAAACATTGTCTAATGGGGCAATCTGATTTACTTGAAAGTTACTTATAAAAGCACAGATGAGCCGCCGCCGTCTCTTTTGCACTATTACAAAACTTATAGGCAACTAGTTATCATGTCTTCCGCTCCATGAAACGCATGTTAATGCTCAGTAGTACACATATGGTACTTTAATGTATTTGCATTGTAATAAAATGTGATAATTTTAAATGGGCATATATGCAGCTGAAACGGGTAGCCCTGTGCATCCCACATTTTTCAACATAACATTTTAAAACATTAGTCATTATGGCCTTTAGAAAAAATATTGTTTTGGGGGAGGTGGGGTAGTGCACTATAGGCCCCTGAGACACGGCTTAAGAGTTTGTCCTTAATGGAAAAAAAATCCCCTTACATTACTTTTACTTTTATACTTTTAAGTAGTTTTTAAACCAGTACTTTTACACTTTTACTTAAGTAAAAGGCTTGAGTTGATACTTCAACTTTTAGAGAAGTATTTTTTAAACCCTAGTATCTATACTTCTACTTGAGTAATGAATGTGAATACTTTTGACACCTCTGTTTACAATGAAATAAATACACTTATTCCCTTTCTTCCCAACAGTTGGATAAGTCTTATTCAAGTGTTGGCAAAAAGAAGATCGATACTGCTCATGTGTCTTTACAGTAAATATGACACGACAGCTAGCCAAAAAGTTCCAGACAATAAATATTCCAGCACATAGCCCCCCTTATATCCAGAATGTGGTGTTTCCACACATTATCTTTTGTAAAGATTAAACAGACAACATAACGTGAGCTGTAGATGTGTTGGTAGATTTAGTTTGTTTCCTTCAGACAAAGCAGGCTGTTTCCAGTCTTTATGTAAAGCTCCACTAATCTGCTGCTTGCTGTAACTTCATATTTAGATTAATATATGAGTGTGGTAATCTTCTCATCCATTCTCTCAACAAGAAAGCAAATGAGCACACAACCTAAAATGCCAAAATAGTATTCAGTCATCAAGCCACTTGACACATGTGTCCTTCATATTTTAGTCTCATCATGATTGCGTAACATTTTTATCATTTCTATAAATTTCAATCTTCAAACATTATGTAAATGAAAAGGCAGCTGCACATGTGCTTGGAGGTTGTTTGTGAAGTGCGACACCAGGCTTTCCACTTGTCACTTGGACGTGTCAGGATGGATTAAGCGTGATGGTGGTCAGATGGGCAGCAGACTCATCCGAGAGCGGCCTGATGGACGTTTGACTGACTGCTCTGCTCTGCATTAGCATCCACGGTCATCTTGTTACATACACTTTGAGAAGAAGCACAGCGTTGTTATATAAGCCAACGAGATCTTACACAAGCTGCTGTTCGGCGCCTGCAGATCTCCATGGTCGCAACTCTGTCATATTTTTCAAAATCCAAGTTGGGATTTGTGGACATTTATCAAAACCATGAAACGTTTGAAATACCACACTGGGCAATGGTGGGATGCCGTCAACAAAAGGTTTTGTGTTCTCAGCCTGGAAGAAAACATTTTTAATGATGTGTTTCATTTACAAGTGGGTATGGTTTGGAGGGTCAAATAATTAAATTTGACCACAATGCACTGGGGGTTAAAAAGAAAATAATACGATTGGTTTGGCTGTGGAATCCTCCTCTGGACAATGAACTGGGAAACTGACAGTGACCACAACGAGATACAGTAGATGCTGGGGTCTGCTGGAAAATAGTGCTTTCAAAATACACCCCCGGGATCAGCTACGACTTCAATCCCAGCCTCCGGAAAGCCCCAAGGAGGGAGAAGGAAACAGAAAAGCATTTCATAATGTAACCATCAATTTACAAACCACATTCAACTGTAAAGGCCAGCGATTCTCGCCTCACCCCCCAAAAAGGCATTTGATTCAGCAATACGTAGACAAACACAGCAACTTCTATGTTGATCTTTTTTGGAAGGAAGCATCAAGGTGGTGCATGTCATCAGCTGATTAGTATGAGCTGTCAACAAATACATTCAAACACATCAACAATCCCGTTCAATCAAGAGCACAAGGCCGCCTTTGCCGTCTCTCTCACTCTAACTCTTCACCATCATGGTTGTGCTTTTACTCTCACGGTTCCTGGCAGACTTTTGACCTTTTGTGTGGATTGATTTTTTCCTCCATCAGTCAAGCTTTTTCCTGGTACTCCTCTTACATTGTATTGTATTTTTAAATAATATGTGGCCATGGAGTTCTGTAGCTCATGAGGAGAGCGGTCGTCCTGAAACCGCAAGGTAGCCGGTTCCAACCCCGTTCTCCCCGTAGCTTACATGTCGAAGTGTCCTTGAGCAAGACACTGAACTCCCCAGTTGCTCCCCGGGTGCTTCACAGCAGCCCACTGCTCCTTAATTACCAAGGATCGGTAAAATGCAGAGAATAATTGCCCCACTGTGGGATTAATAAAGGAATATAACAATATTTTGTCCATTGAAGCTCTCGCTGCAGCAGGAATTAATCGGGAAGCTCCCTCAACAGCGTGGCCTATTTTGACAAAGAAAGCTATCCTGCAGAGATAAATGGTCTGATTCTGATAAATGGTCTGACTGATAAAGTAATTGTAGGTATTGGAGAGTTAATCAGGATAATGAAGTGGGACCTTGCCTCCACACGAGCCCCTTAAAGTCCATCCTACACAATTAGCTTCTTTCAGTGTCTCTAAGCAAGGGCATGTTGGTCGATGTACGCAAACAATGAACACGCTGAAGGAGTTTTATCTGTCATCTATTCAAGAATCAAAACATCAACACGTAACCCTTTTGTCATGTTTCTATGGCATGATATAAATCACAGGTAGGTTAAAGGTGCAAATGATTGACCAAAAGATGTTCTTGGGGGAAAAAAGTACAAATCTGATCAGCAGTAGAAATAAATTACAAAATAATTCTACAATAGGATCTTGGATCTGCGATAATATCTCACATTCTTATTATTGAACCATACTAGCAGCGTATAGCTGTAGTTGGTCCAGACTGAAATATCTTAGTTATGACTTGTTGACTTTTCCTCCAGCGCCATTATGAAGTTTATGTATGTGATCTATTGACTAGATTGTTGTAAAATCGGGTACAGAGGCCTGCTAAAGATGAATTGTTCCCTTATCAACATCACCAGGTTATCTTCTTAAGTTGTCCAGTGTTTTGGTTTGTAACCAAATACCTGCAAAACTAATGAAATGAATGTGAACTTTGTGTTTTGTCCTAATGAGCATATATTAGGATGCTCACGTGCTTAACTAAGATGGTGAACACAGTACACATTATACCTGCTATCAGCATGTTAGCATAGTGTAACCACTTTGAGATGAGCGTTGTGCTGCTTTACTCACCAGGAAGCTTGTGCTTTGACTTGATGTTCCCCTCACACTTCCGCTTGGCTCTGAACAGCAGGCCGATCTGTTCATCTTTCGTCAGCACATCATCTGCGTACGCCTGCAAGTTAGAAGTATGGAGTTAACGAAGGGAACTATTTAAGGGTAATTGGCAGTGAGGTGATGTTGCAAATGCCAAGCTGCATGAATAAACAACATATTTAAACAGTAAGTCAATATATAATCTACCCAGATCCTCATTTTGTTTGTAACTGAACATTTTCGGTCCCATATGGATCTGATTCAAAGGTTCTGACCTATCTCTTGGAATAAAGAAGCATGAAATGCATCCGCTACATGAGGAACACCATGTTGAAATGTGTAAATAATGGACCCGCCCTTTAAATTTGTTTTTTCAACCTTTCTGACCATAATTCAATGGTGTATTAACAACTTGTTATATATCCAGACATGATGTCTGCTTCACAGCTGCTTCATGACCCTCTAACCAGTGCGTTCTGCATCCCTGGTCATAGCGCTGCAGGCAGCATGTTCTAAATTCAGTTTCAATCTGGGAAATCTTCCTCAAAATGCCCACGTGCTGACATTTCCTCAAAAGAAATATGATGGATAGCAACAGGGTGGCCTGCATGATTGGTGACCTGTTTTTCCCTTGAATAAACAGTTTCTGTTTCACTTGTTGGTTGTGGTCTCAGGTTGTGTTCCTGTTATTATATCCATTCACTTAGAGGTCACTAACTGGACATGACAAAGCTATAGGACAAAGGACAAAAACATTTCATTCTCAACAGCATATATGTTTTTAGCTTTTGAAAACTGTGTTGTGAAGTGGTACCTCAGCTAGCTTTTCCAGCTATTGAAACATTTTCCATTCTAATAGGTCACACTGACTGGCCCCGCTGTTTGCCCGTGGATCACTTTTGGGTAATGACAAATGTGACTGTATTGAAAATGACCACATTCATTTCTAACAGAGCGTGACAAGAAAAGTGGAAATGAAAACAGAGAAATTCAAACTCACTGCTAAAACCGAAGCATAGATCAGGGCGCAAATCATCATGATTTTCTACGCTGTCACATGGGGTATTTCTCACGCTGCGTTGAGTCAATACGGCAGCAAGATGCAATTTGTATCCGCACAATGGAACACAAACTACCGTGTATGCCGCACTGAGCCCAGAGGTACAGCTAACACAACTCCCAGTCTTATTTATTTGGTTCAATGATGCAGAGCAAACAGTACAAATTAAAGACAGATGTTTGCTCAGAGCAGCTGACTCCCTGGCTGCAGTCACATCCATCAGCTGCAGACTTAAATTACATGTCTGGATGTAAAGAAATCAATCTCTGATGTCAGGTTTACTCATTGATGGGATATGAATTTGTCGAGAGGCAATTTAGTCCCAACAATCAGAGAATAAAGGGACAAACGGTCAGAGAGAGAGAGTGAAGAGGTGTTTATCAATATGTATTCTTCAAAAAATGTCTAACATCCATTTTATATATCTCACAAAAACAGTCTGGAGATGCTCTTGTCCTGTCTGTGTTTACTAGAGACAAACTACCATTTCTGAGTTACATTAAACAAAACAAACACTTTTAGAAGTGGACGATTGAATACTAATATTTGTGATCAGGCATCCAACAAGCTATGATACATTTGATCCTGCATACTTGTTAATAAAGACATTTAACTGTATGTTGTTTTCTGTTTCTCTCATGCAACAATGTAAGGATGCTTTTTTTTTTTTTTTACAAAAAAGTACAGCCAACTGCAGAATACAGTTTAGATACTCTAGGTACCTAGAGTATCTAAACTGTATTCTGCAGTTGGCTGCTACAAATGACACATGAGAGACATCTATTGATGCAAAGCTATGTTTCTCAGCCCTTTCTGGTGCATCTTTAGCATCTAAAATAAGCAGCTGAAGTACTTTTAAATCTGCTGAGACAAGGACCCATTTGGGTACAAGGACGTATGTGTGTATAATAATAATAATAATAATAATAATAATAATAATAATAATAATAATAATAACAATGCAGTTAATTTTTAACACACTTTTTCTTCAAAAGAATGCCACAGAGCCAATATATAATAAAACAAATAAAAACATAGTTAAAGCAACCCATAATTAAAAAAATTATAGCTGACAATGAATTAACACAAGGTAAAAAATGCCTTCCTGAAAAAAAAGGTTTTTAGGCCAGTCTTAAAAGAGTTCAGTGTCTGAGTTGCCCTTAGGTGGTCATTGTCTCTGATGCAAGTGCGTAATTTCCTGATCTTAAAATGAAAGCGTAAATACCGAGCCATCTTGGATTTGCCACACTCGAAACCACAATACCTCAATCCATCAATATTTTCACTACTTGCAGTCCTGAAATAAGGATGTCCAGTCTGAGAGCTGAATAAGGTTCCAGAATGAAGACGTTTATGGCTTTGCACAGTAAACAACCACAGATGGAACAACATTCGACCACAGGCGAACAAGGATAGATACTACCTGTTTACTGTACTAACGATGCCAATATAGAATATTCCACTGAACGCTGCCGAGCCATTCATACTATTTTCATCTGAATAACCGGGTGGTGTTACCTTAGGTGAAAGCTGAACAAACAGGAGACAGAAACAGTGAATCTGGATGGTAACCGCTCTGAAGGGACAAACGTAATTATCCTCAATGCATAAGTGATATGTTCACAGTTTTAATGGAAATTTTAAAAAACACTTAATATATGTCATGGATTTACTTTATATTACATGTTGAGTTTTTTTTGTCATGATGGACATTCTCACTTCAGTCGAACACTTCAAAGTGGAATGTCAGTTATACTTCAGTTACAATTAGCTTTTTTTTTCCTCAGTGCTGGCTTTTTCCTCCATAACTGGTAAGTGAAGCGGCCTTTCCAACACATTAAAAACAAATATCTTAACCTATGGGGCTTAGTTGGATCCCCTGTGAAACATTAACCTAAAATGAGGGAGGGAGTTTCTGGGTATAGTTTCTCAAAAACTGGGGAAATGTCTTCCTTCATCTGCAGACGCAATTTAAAAAACGCAGGGACATAGAAGAGTATCATGTACCATTTTGAGAAGAGAATCCTGGGTAATAAGTGTGCCCCCTGATTATTTCTGAAAACTTTTCCTCCTCCGCTGGCAAGAGTCCAAACCTCCAAAGTAAACACAACTCTTACGGGGAGAAACATGGACATTCTTATTTACTGCGTTTCATTCAAAACACAGTCATCTTTTTGTTAAACAGTTTTTGCGCATGTGCCAAAAATGAAAATTTGAAAAGCACACACCATATAAATATGTGTGTTTTCATCACTGCTCTGTAGAATACAAACTCCACTTGAATAAACCACAAGTTTCTATTTGTCTTTGCAAACTGCGGCTTGATGACTTAAACTGCAGCTCTCTGCAAGGATATAAGACCAATATTGAGAGAACTGTTTTTAGGCCGGTGTGTCAAGACAGTGTTGAACCACTACGACTAAATACTGGCATACGTGAATGAAGGTACATTTACAGTTTTAGTTCTAATTCCAGCATCTGGTTTCTATATTTTTTTTGTAACTTAAATCTTAGCTATATTTAGTTATGAAGGTTTAGCTTGGCTGGTACCACAGATGTCTTAAGTCTATCATTTGTTGATTTTTGAATATTTTGTGAAGGATTTCTTTCTAAATGCAAAAATTGAGTCATGTGGATAGATGCCATGCATACATAGAGTGGAGACACTGGGTTTCCGGTACATTACCAACAGTCTAGATTGTGGACAGTCTTGCTTTTTTTTTTCCTCTTTTTTTTGAGAAAGTTGTGGTTGACCAAAGTCATTTCCTGAAGTGCCCTACAGTGAATAAGAGAGTGAAATGCTGGAGCTCGGTGAGGTAGACTTTCATTAGAAAGCACAAAGCAAAATATCCAAAAAGTTACAATGATCGCGGCACCGAGTTCAAAGGTGTGTAATTGTCTTTTGTACATCAACAATGGATTGCTAGTCAAAGTACAGCCCAATGATCTCATCAGCAGGATCCCAGACCATGAAAAAGTAATCTAAATACAGAACAACGACACGACTGAGCCAAACTCCCAAGTACAAACATACTAAACTAACCTTCAACCAGACACTCGAACAACCTTTAAAGCAGAGACTTGTGCATTCCTGCAAAAAAAAGGCCGCTGCTTCAGATGTTTGTGACCTTCAGACGGTTGTGACCTTTGCGCTCGTCTCCGTTCGAGTCAAGGAAATGTCAAAGACATATCTTTACTAGTATTAAGATGTTATTGTGGAGTTGCATATCTTTAAAATCTTCACACAGAGAAAATGCCTCCTGATGAACAAATACCAGTAGATTGCTTCAAAATATATCTGCAATCGCTGAATAATTGAACAGCTAAAGATGTAATGCAAGGGATTGATTCACAGCAACGCAATAAGGGAAACACTTTTTTCAGTATTCCATCACACTTTCTGGAGGCTCCACAAAGTATGAATTATAGAAGGAAGTAAGCTTTAAAGTATGCAAAAAATATGCTCAAAAAAGGTTTTTAATGGTGGTACTGGAAATAAGCATTAAAAAAATTATTGAAAAGGTTCCTTCTGTTAGGAACATGGGAACAGGAGATACGTTTATTTAAAAACTGAAAGGCAAGCTTGATGGTGGCACTAGAGGACCACTACATGTCCAAAAGCTGGCTCTGCTCAGTCCGTCACTGGCTGAGAGCCAAAACAACAGTTGGGATTTCGACAGCCTCTTCATCTTCATCGCCGACATGAACGAAATACGATTTGGAAGCAGCTGCAGAATAATTCTTTAAGTTGTGATGCACCTGAAAATATCACAGTAATAAAGATAAAATGTCATTGAATGTGTCTCCCCATTAACTTCAATTTCACCGTGACAGCGAGTCTTGATGAATTTAAGTTTGATAACAGCAAACCCAAATCAAAACATCCGTTTACAGACTCTCACACAACTCGTGCAGCATAATCCAAGTCTCATTTATCCTGTCGCGTGCTCACTTCTTCCCAAACACATGCATCTTTGCGGTAACCTTAATGTTTAAAACGCAGCTTGCACAGGCACGCTACTCGTCTGTGAGATTCTGGGAAAATACAATGTGTTTTAAATCGTAAAGATTTGCTAACAGATGTTTGGATATAGTTTCGCAGTTGTAAAATGTGGCTCCCAATTACTTCAATTTTATGTTTTTTGTTCACTGTGTAGGCGTGTTTTTTTTTTTTTTCAAGAATTCAAGGTAACACAAGGTGACAATGATACACATATTGCCATTTTGTGGGTGAATATTCCTTTAAAAACTGTTTATATGAGCTGTAGATACACACACACTGTTATACTTCAGTGTTTTGATAGTCAACATGAAATCTCTGATTACAACTCTGTTATTATTTTATCTGGAAACACAAACCTATTAATTTTCTCCCTCACTTCAGTCACCCAATAAGGCCTCTCTCTGTTTGCTGATCCGGCGGTGAGGATGAGATTTTTTAGGCAAATGGTTGTATAAAGTGAGACTTTCCTTTGCAGATCACACTTCGTCACATGGATGATAAATAATATACAGATAATATTTACTCTGGTCACTGTAAAGCGCCTCTATTATGGGAATACAGTCAAATGTTTGTTTTATGTACTTGTGTTGGTCATTTGCCATTCTTTGCACCAGAGGCTAACATTCACTTCCTTGTTGTTGGCATATACTCAAAATTGGATCCCAAGGGTTTTTGGACTTTCCTGTATGTTTTATTTTTTCTCCAAAAATAGGGGGGTCGAGAAAATTATAACTCTGCTGAATCTTGTTTTTAATGGCCTGTCCACTATCTGGAAAAAACATGAATATGTTACTTTTGACATATTGCACCGCATGAATGTTTTAGCGGATGAGGTTCCTGGATATTATAAACTCTATGAGTCAGTGCCACTCCTTTTCAACTGTGCAATTTGCATTTGATGATAAAAACCACAAACCACAAGACTGGTTGTCCTTTGGAAATGCTCGCAGACCACATTCTGACTTAAAGCAGCATTTAGTTCCTAATTATACCCCGCTCTGGTCGGAAGCTTGAAGAACAGCACTTTTGTCCTTGATGGAAACATTGTGTGTTCTCTAAAGAGGCAGCATACATCTCCTGGAGCCCAGACAGCTGGGATTGTGTTGTTCTCCCAAATTGAAAAGGACACTTTATGCCTTATATAAGTAATTGAATACAAAGAGTATGAGCCGTTCCTCCAATAAAGCGATGCAACTAAAGCATTTTAATTTTCATCAGAAGCTTAAAAACTACTAATGCTTACGCAGCAATCAAATGCACTGGACATATCGTAATATCTTAATGGATGTCACTAAAGTGTCAATTAGCGTACTTGTGGCAGACCGCTAGAAGGACAATAGGTTACATAAATGTACATCTTGTCATTTTTCGTATATAGATGATGAGGATTATAGGTTAAAAATCCATTTATAGATATATTTTAAAGTAGATCTTTAATCCATTAGAGCTTTTTTTTCTCTCTTTCTGATGTAACAGATTGTGCAGTTTCACGACACACACTGTATCATTAATGGCATATGATACTCTCTCAGTCACAGCATGGCAACCTCAGTAGTAATCCTCTAAATCCCAGCTGAGGATGAAACGAGTTTATATTAGAATTCACAAGCATTATTCATGCATGTAGATTTTCATCGTGAGAGTTAAATGGACCTAAAAAAATAAAAATGACCATTACATTTTGCAATCTGAGAAACAAATTGTGAAGAAATAGACATTCAAAATTGATTATTAACAGCTGTGACGCTGGTATTGTTTTCATCTTGTGATATATCATATATTTCACCCCATGATCAATTCTCGTTGAAAAGGTATCAAATACAACCAGTAAGGGCTTAACTAATAGAGGCGGGACGCATGGCTTCTAAGAGGCTGTTTACAAAGGAGCAGCGATCTGATTGGACTAAACGGATCACGCTTGTCTGAGCTAGAGATAATGTTTGACTTCATTAACAAGGCGACGTCTTTCCAGTAGGGTGACTGGCAGGCGTTGCTTGTGCTTAAATAAAAAAAGGTTTTGAGCATGAAACACATTTCTATCCACCAGCAAATGGAGGAAATGTTTTTATTGTATTTTAAAAGGTGGCAGGTGATTTAACCTGCAGCATTCTCATGAACAAAATGTGTCATGATGAGTCCACAAGTGCTTTATTCACTTCTTGCATGGACTACGCACACGCGCCTCAGCGTCTCCTCTGCTCTTCCCTCTGTGGGTGCAACGGCGAATGATTTGTCGTCGCGGTTGGTGCAACACCGTGGCAAGATGGTGTCTGGTTTAGGTTTCCTATTTGGTCGTAATAGCTGTAATAATAAATGAAGTGTCAAGTTTGTTGGTTAAGCTAATTACATACCTACAAATCACCTTGGCCTAGAGTACTTGTAAATATGAAATAGGTTGCAGAAAGTAGGGCTCAACACAATACAATATTTATCATGGTTGACAGCAGGTACTTTCTAATGGACTCATCTATTTTTAAAAGAGACTTTCACGAAAATATACACTGATGCAAAAAAAAAAAAAAAGAAATACTGGATAAGCCTTAAAATGTCTGAAAGCTTCCCAAAGGTAATTTCTTTCTACACAACAGCTTTCATGAATGAATAATGACAGGGAATTGACTGCCAGGCCAGGTGGACTTAGTGGTTCAGGTGTTTCCAGCTTGCAAAGGTTCATTTCTGTCCATTCACATCAGCGTCTTCACGGCCGCCACAAATGTTTTTCTGCCTTTTAATTAGCAGCAAATACGCTTCAATTGCAAAACCTTGTTCCAGAATGGGAACACTCGATCTTTTGCTCAAGTTTGCTACTTTATGCCCTAAAGACTGAGTCATCAGCAGAAACACAATGGTAATGTTTGATTCTTATGTCCACATATAGAGGAGCAAAATAAGAATATTATTCTGATTGAGTCAGTTATGCCAATGGTCAAACATAGGTTTCAGCTTCATAGCGTTTTCCTTTGTCTCATGTGACAGGACGGTTTCAAAAAGCATTTGAAGATGTTCAATCATGGGAATTGTGATGGCCATGTTTCCCAACATTTACATTTTATGCAGATTCATCAATAATGAAAGTAATCGTTAGTTGTGGCCCTACAACTATCAGAGACGGTCGTGGATGATCTTGTGCTTTTAAGTCAGGTACCTAAAAGATCAGCGTAAAACTGAAGTCAATGAACCAGAATGCCTGTCTGGGTTCAACACAGGTACACAGGCGATCAGATACACAGAGGGGGCTCACATGCAAAGAATATGAGTTGGACCAGTAAGACTGAGCTCAATTATGCACACGTTGAAGCCAAACCAATGTGACAGCACTTGTCCTTCTGACCTTATAGGAAACGGATGATAATAATTTCTGCAGCGAGCATGTTGTGCCGTTACCAGCGAGATCAGAGCACAAACAGCAATCAGTGCTGTGGACAATGGTTTAACATTTGAGTGAAGAAGGAGCCGAGTGCAAAAAAAGGTGACACCCTTTGAGGGCGACACTCCAAGCAATCAGCCTCTTATCCTCTTTTTAACCGGAGGGGCACAAAGCCACCTGCTAGCTGCGAAGCCCGAGGACAAGGACATTGTTTTGATAAGACCTTAATTGTGACTACCTTTCCAATAAAGCATGAAAAATCGAGACAAATTAAGCACTGTTTAATCACCTCAAGGTGTCTCTCATTGCCTACTAATATTCCATCCTTTTGATTTGCTTATTGAAGAGGCTGCTGGGAGTGAACCCTGTGCACTTGGTCACCTTGATTGAGGTGCTTTTCACGAGTAGCTATTCTAGCACAAAGACTATTCAAAATCATCACACAAGGTCAAAGTCACCTCTCTGCAGCAAGGAAAAAGAATAAACTGACAACCATTATTATCATTAAGAATTATAAATAAGGTTCAGCAAATTAATGAAATGTGTTCCAATTTATTTTTTAGCATGTGGTTAATATTTGTACTCATCAACATATTTTTCTGATGATAGCAACCACGCTACTGTGACCTTCAATATGATATGTAAAACGTGCATGTTGCGTCTTTCCCTAAAGCAATGCTGGAAGGGTTAACATGCATAACACGCAGAATAATTTCCAGCCTGACTTCAAGGAAAAAGAATTCCCACGACATTCAGTAAGTCCATTTGAAAGACAAGCTCTTAAGGAAGATTCATAAATATATAAAAAAAACATTGAGGACATTGTTATACATTCTACAGTCCTTTAAATAAAGGGAAACATTTTACTTGTGTTTTGTCCTTTTCCAATATATTGTCCAGTGTTAATATTCATTGTAGAATGAATGATTATAAAAAGCTGTTCTTCCACAAATCTGTTTCCATAAAGCCACTAAATGAGGTTGTTCTGATCCATTAATGGAACGAAGATAAAAAAATATATACATCATATAATGACAGGAAATTGAAAGGATTTAATGCATATTCAAGACACAGTTTTAATGCACATATCAGGGGATGAAGCTTCTCAGACTGTCTAGTGAGTATAGATAATG
Source organism: Taurulus bubalis (assembly GCF_910589615.1). Classification (NCBI taxonomy): domain Eukaryota; kingdom Metazoa; phylum Chordata; class Actinopteri; order Perciformes; family Cottidae; genus Taurulus; species Taurulus bubalis. The sequence continues at coordinate 38,211,949 of NC_136589.1, read as the reverse complement.
TTAGCCCACATGGAGCATACAGTGTTCATGGTGTGCTCCAACTGACAGGCCTACAACTGGCCTGTCAGCATGAGCTTTCCACTCTCCGCTTACTACAAGGCCGCTGGTGCTCAGGGCTTTGAACCATGTTTTTATTTGACTGAAAATGTCTCGAACTGGGTAAAAGGCAGAGTCTGTGGTGAAAGGCAAACACTGTGCACGGATGAGAACATTGCAAGTCGATATCACACATTCAGCTCCCTGTAAACACAACAGTAACATAGTGTAAGTGAATCCACATTGAACGTCAGCCACTAAAACAAAAAACTTCTTTTTGGACTAAGTGTTATAAAATGTATTTGTTTTATACCATATATGGAGTTGGTTGTTTGCACCGTTGCCTAATGAAAAGCATTCCCTGGGTTTAAATGTAGATAATTTACTATATAAATGGTTTAAAACAGTGGAGAACTGACTGATCCTCAACACATGAAAGGATCATAAAGTACCAAAGTTTCTGAGCGTTTCCTCATGCATGATTGTTTGCAATCCCTTTAAATTTCACCGCAGAGAACACATCATCTGTCTTATCACACAGACTGACACCAAACTATCTACATACAAAACCTGGAGCCTGCATTACCCACAATGCAACTCAACCGGTGACAGTTTGGTTTGAAATTCCGGTGTGCTAGCCTGAAGCTTCCTTTTTTTGTCAATTCTTTGTCCCGCCTCCGGTGTGTAAAGGCCCTAACAAGTAGTAGCTGCATCTTCACATCTTAATTATGGCCATGAAAACATTGTGAATGTGGTTTTTAAAGGAGATTTAGACGCATGCAGTAAACAGGAGAAGGTAGTAAAGGGCCTTAGTGTCCCAACTAATATTGGTAATCAATATGTCTGAGTATATATGAGATGTCTAGATATTTGAACGAGTAGAATGTGGATATGACATTATAAAACTTTGTAGTCATAAAAAAAAGAAAGAATGGAAAACCTTTCAAGCCGATATAGTATCCTTCAATATTTATTACAGTACGTGCTGAATGTAGCTTCTTGGTAGGCTTTTACGGTTCTTTACTGAAGCCCTCTTGATGCCAATTATCCTTGAAAAAACCTCATCAATAATACCACATGGAGGTCGGGCTCTTCCAAAAACTACCATGCCACATCACATCGGCAAAAAAAAAAAATGGACGAAATAAGCCACAAAGTCTTAACGGATGTTCCAGCTCTGAGTGTCAAATAGAGATTTTGATAAATTATTCAAACTCAATATTTAAACATTGCCAGGTTACCACACAGTATGAAACAGCAGCGTTTAAAATAGCTTTTATTTAGCGCACATTTGTACACACATGAATGCAGATATGGTTTGAGTTCAGCTATAATTGAGTGACAAACATCCTGCGCTGCATGACACTAATTCACTAACATGCTTTTGTTGTTTGACTCTAAAACACTGGTTTTAAGTGTTAAAATGTGAACGTAGCAAATACTAAAGTAAAAATGTACACACAACAAAGTTTACACAGAAATCTCAACTATATAATTAACCAAAATGTTGCGTTAATAATTTGTTAATGAACTTATTCACTAACTTAACTTAATTCTTAGTACGGGTTGGCCCAAGCCTGTCCCAACAACACATGTCACCAGACTACCGGGGAAAGACATGGTGAACTTTGACTGATGAGCAATACCTTCGAATGCTGGAGGAAGAACTCATGCAAACACATTTGCAATAACATTCAGGATGTATCATCTATCTGTCCTTTATACACAAAAGCATTACACTTGTAAATGTCAGTCCCAAAACATTCATTAAAATCCTCTAACTTTGCAACCACGATCACAGTTTCTGCTAATTAGCTGGTGTTTTAAAAACCGTGGAGCTAACGCGGAACGGTCCGACCAAACGTCGTACCGTTATCTGAATTTAAATTGGCTGAGACATTCCCTGTAACTGCAGTGTAAGGATGTCTTACTTATTGCTGGAAAATCTGGAGCTGTGAACGGCGTGCATACAAACCCATAAGCCCCAGAGTTTTGCAATTAAACTAATAAAGGTCCTTTTTCATAAATCTGGCCTCCTCTCAACCATAAGCCGAGGGAGTATTCCTGCCCAAGATTTGAGCTGCTTCCAAATTGCGTAAACAACTGGATCAGATGTGTGAAATCCCTCTCGCCCTGCCCCTGATAATTTGGGGAATTGAATAATAACTCAATTTGCGTTGAATTTAGGGGAGCAGAATGAGTTCGGGAGCTTCTGTATGTTTGAAACTCAATCCCTTCCCCAACAGTGGGGGTAGGGCTGAGCAGAACCATGGGTCAACGGCAAAGGCATCTACATAGCTGAGAATTTTCACATGTCAACTCAACTGAGGTATTCTGAGATTCCAAGCATATTGCCCGCGAGGAAGTCTGCACCACAATATTGATACAGCAGGTAACTGATGAAATGGGACCGCATAGGACGCAACCTTATCACTGCGTTTGCAATCAATCAGTGCGGCCATGACTTTTAGAATAGTTTGAGTGATGATATGTTGTTATTCCAAGAGTATCTTGGTGCAAGGGTTGAATGAAAAGAATGTTGATATTGGACATGCTCAACAAGAAGATGAAAGTCAGACAACCTTATCAATGACTGACAGAAGAGAGGCAGCCTTTCACTCTGAAATGTGTCAAATGTTTCACACATGGACGGGGCTTCAACTTCTCAGAGATAAGTACAGCGCGTCCCTGGTAATCAGCTGAATCTTGGAACCTGCCCGTCTTCAGGAAAATGTCCACAATGAGAAAAAGAAAATTGAGTTTGCGAAAGAAAATGTCTCATTAAATAATGCCTTCTTTTGCCTTCACCGACGCTTGTTAGCTTTTGAAGACAGATCACTCGCAGGATCACTGGGTACTACGAAGCTGATTTAAAGGCATCATTAAAGCCCTATTCGCACAGAAGGAGTAATACCGTGCAAATTGCCATATTCATAATTTGTCAAGTAAACATTGCATTCGCCAGAGGTCTTGTGGCAAATCTGCATCTTTTTTTAAATTGTTTCTCCCTTTGTGTTTTTCAGACTCTTTCCTGGTCGAGCATTGTGGAGGCAATTAGTTGGCAATTACAAATGAAAGTTTTGACAGCATTTTGGGTGCAAATTCAGGAGGTTCATCTCGCTATACAGCATGGAGACCCATTCCCACAAGAGCAAGAGGACATTGTAAGTATTATATAAACATAAAGAGACCTATATCATATAATATCTATAAAATAAATATAATAATATATATATATATATATATATATATATATATATATATATATATATATATATATATATATATATATATATACGTATATATATGTATATATATATATATATATATATATATATATATATATATATATATATATATATATATATATATATATATATATATATATATCATATAGTATAATATGTTTCTATAATATGATGTTAGAGCCTTGACATCATCCTGGGGGATATTGCCAGTAAATAGTCATAAAATCCAGACTTCACTTATCCCGTTGCGAATGCAACGCATAAAACACAGGCATTGAGGGGGGATTTTTAAATCCATGAAAGTCTCCTGCATACTAGTCCTGTGCAAGTCTTCAAGGTTAAGAACAAAAAATACCATGATGTTGCCACCAATTCAAACTCTTACACAGCCAAATAGCAGATCTTTATGAAATACTGAGGTTCTTAGGGCACGTCATTATCTGTAAGAAGTGTAACTTTTTCAGTGAGGTGTGAAAGTGGCATTCAGTTACACATACTCGTTTTTCAAGTGGAAAAGCTAAGAAGAAAAAAAAGAAGCAGAGGTCACGGTAAGTCAAGAAAACAAGCCCCTTCCTGAGCCAAACAGAGCCATGGTATAACCTTACCATGCTGGTGAAACTGAAGACTCTCCTATTAACACACACATTATGAGTCTGACTCACAGGCCCTCTAAAGATTGAGCAATGTGTCAGTCAATAAAGAAAAAAAGAAGATAACCGTGGCACAAGATGTGTGCGTTTTGAAGAGCTTTTAGATTATCCTCAGGAATCCTCTCGGCTACTGTAAAGCTCTGCAGTGAAATACAGTGCATAATGATATGTGTGTGAAGGGTATTTTCCCCACTACAAGTTGCCTCTGTGAGCTGAATCCCATGCTGATCCTAGGGAAATTTAGGCAAACATGTTAACTGACCAGTGACGACAGCGAAGTGACTCACAATCTGCAGCGACAAGCAAAGTACAGCAGCCGATACAGAGTTTACACCTCCGAGCTGCTTAAATCCACAGTATATGTGCTGTAAAACTACATTGCAAAACAGGCAATCTTAGATGTACCAACCACGTAATTTCATTTGGATGGAGAAATTACATTTTAAGGTGGGTATAAAAACCATATGTGCACCAGAATACTCCCTTTCAAATCTTCCCTTTCAAATCCTCCAACCTAATATTCTATTGCCTATTTCTCCATAGTCCATCAAATACATGATAATGTCAAAGCTGAGAATGTAAGCATGTTATTTTTGGTTTCTTTTGGTGACTCTGTGATGTGACATTTCACTGGAGCAGTAAGTGCAAGTGTCTCCCCAGAGCTGTAGACTTCCAGTGGTTTAAAGCGCTATCCATAATTATACCTCAAACACAACTTTAAAAGCTTTCCTGACCTGCTGTCGCCTCTTATAAATACATATAAACTCCCATCCAGCCTATGGACATGATACATGTATATCATTTCTGAGGCATTTTCCACCTTGAATGTGACAGAAAATATGTTTAATGTACAGTATATGTTCATACTAAGACCACAAACCGAAAACCTGTAGGATATATAAGTAGTGCGTTTTTCGGAGTTCAAACATGCAGTGGCCAACAGGAAGTAATGTAATTATGTGTAATTGTAGCTTCTTTCGAAGTCACTTGTTATGAAACTGGTTGTAAAGTGGGGAAAAAAAGTGAGATGAGCCGCAAGTCAAAGCTCTCAACTTTCCAGTTCATGGTCATGAGCTTTGGGTAGTGACCGAAACAATGATAAGAGGGTTTACATATATCGCTGGAGGGGTTTATATATCACGTCTGGCCTGAGAGAATGCCTCTGGGTTTCCCAGGATGAGCTGGAAAGCGTTGCTGGGGAGAGGGAACACTCTCCTAGGCCTGCTGACCCCATGACCCCATGACCTAGCCCCGAACAAGACGATAGTAAATAGATGGAATTATTGCAATGCCCGACTAGCTAGTCATATTGCTGCACATAGAAGTAGTAGCTTCATATCTCAACTGGTGGCTTATGGCACTTTACATTTTTAATCAGGGAGGTGTGAGCAGACAGGGTGCCTCAAGTTGGGTGATTTCATGACTGGAGGCCATGTAACACACTTGATTGCATTGGAAACAGTGTGAGCGATCCAATCAATTCGGTAGCGGCAGGCATCATGACCAATCAACCTGCAAATCAAAACTGCAGTCCGGTAAATATATATATATATATATATATATATATATATATATATATATATATATATATATATATATATATATATATATATAAATAAATATATACTGTATATGAATGAGAGAGAAAGAGAGATCCACCACGAATGAACGGGCAAAGAGACTGATATTTTCTGATATCTAGCTCCCTCCACCAGCCCAAAGCTTTTATTCTATTTGACCTTCATTTTACCAGAGTAATAACTATGAGACATAATGAGACATGTATTGGGAACACAAGAAACTCACCAATTCATCAAACAACGTCAGCATTGGCATTAGGGCCCTGTACTTTGAAAAGATAGTGGGAGTTGAAAGGCATTACCTCTGCGCCTATTTAAAGCAATCAAACAATGCTTCATCCTGAGTCAAATGTCACAACTTGTCACAATCGTGAGGCTCGTTTCAAGATCGCTTCCTGTTTTGTCTGTGACGCCGACCAGCGTGACAGCTATCAAACCAACGAAATGTTCAGCAATAGGCAAGAATTCCAGTACAAGCAATGAGGGAAAGCTGATCACAATATATTGCCACTGTACAAAAACCTAAAAGTTACAAAGAAATCCAGTTGCAAATATGGCATTGATATGTTTGAAATGCATTCATGATGATGATTGTCATGGGTATTTTCGTCTGTCTGTTTGTTTTTGTTTTTTCTGGTGTGAATTTTGGTGGATTCACATGACCGGATGGCCTGGACTGTAGCCGTCTGCCATGCGAGGGCTCCAATTTGCTCGAGGTATGCAACAATTAGCTTTCCCCTCCATGGATCCTCCACTGCTCAACTAGAACTAACTGGATAAAGTAAGACAACTACACTGTGTTAAGACTGAGAGTTGTTTCATTGTTTTTGTGAGCAGCGGGGCAGTGAGCTCTGATTGGTAAATTAATTACTGCAAAAGGAACAAAAGTCAATACGGTAAAAGCCTTTCTGATGCTCAGCAGTGATTGCGTTCAGCCGAGCATAAAAGCCCACAACAAGTGGATTTTCTTTAAAAGAAGCCTTAGTTGAAGCCCGTTTTGTTCATTGTGTGGAAGAAAAAAATAACACTTACGCTTTTGAAGGGGTTTTAAAAGTTGGCACATTCTGGTAATTCTCACACTTTGATACCAAGTCACGCACCTCCTACTGCTTCTCTTCTCCCCATTAGGAACAGTAAAGGTCATCATTTAAAGCCTGGCCATGCATCAAACAATACAATATCATAATCAAAGAGTGGAGGTCTATCTGTAGGTGGGGAAGAAATGACAGTTAATTACTGAAGGGCTTTGTTGTCCCTCTGGGCCTTAATGGGGTCTGATCAGAGAGGGAATTGAAATCAAGCAAACTCCCAAACAGTTTGAAGTTCCAGAGTAAAATAATGAATACATCAAATCGGATGGTCAATAAACTGGTTTCCAACAGGGTTTTTTGATCGAAAAAAATCAAACCATGAAGCTTTTTTCTTTTAAAACCCTGCATGAGATCAAAACAGCCGTAGAAAAAAAAAGTATTGATCCAAAGAATAATTCACTTAATTGTTCATATTGAGTCAAATTATTTTCTACACTATCTTCAAATACAAAATAATCTTTGAAGTATTTGAGTCGATGAAATGTATTAACTTAATATGAACATGTTGCCTCAATATGCTATATAAATAATAATACTGAATATAATGAAGTATCACTAGTCTTATTATGGAATGTTTATGGCAATGAAGTCTGCATGACGTCGCAGAGTAAAGACACAAGTGGTAAAAAATAAATAATTATAAGTCCTACCAGAGTTCAGTTAACAAGACATGCAAAATAAATTTAAATACTAAAGCTTGTTTCACAAATGCAGCAGCAGTTCACATGAATTAGAGAGAAGTAATCTGCTGCCCCTAATTAATAGAGACAGACTGAAATGAGATTATCTCGCACTCTAATCTCCTGTTATGAAATTTCACTGAGGGTAATTTGAGATGGATATCACTATTCTAACACTTTCTTCCAAGAAGCAGTGTGTGTTTTTATTAAGGCCATCAACTCTAAAAGGTTTTTTAACGATGAACACGGGATAAGAGTGAATTATTTAAAACATTTTTTTTTGCATTTTATGGAACATTTATCCCCAAACATGCATTTGGGGATAAATGCATGTTTCTCTGCACACCAAAAAAAAAAGGTTTGGCTAATGTGGTTGACAACAAATATTTTCCCCGTCTAGTAAAACTAGACTAAACTGACTAGTGCACTACAAAACATGACCGTGTTCACAGTGCAGACATAATGCTAGGGTATCGGACTGATACCGCTCTAGTGCATCCAGTGAGGTCATCAGGGAGGGAAACAGTCATAAGAGAGAAATGAAATGCTCACAAAGGTTCGCTCAAGCAGTGCTTCCACTTAATAATTGTAATAACGGAAATGTCTATTTGTTCTTGTATCGTTCAGATACAAAAATGTTGGATTACACTTATGGATCCAACTACCTCAACTTGTTGGTGAATATCTGCAGGGGTACAATGATACAGGTATCAGATACTGACTCTATTCAATTAAATGGTATGTTCATTTGCTATCTACTGTACATTATATACTGAAGTTATAATTCCTGTTTAAGTTTTGGCCAAATTGTTGCTGCATTAAAAAAGGTTACAGTTTGAATTGTTTTACAAAAATGGTTGCTAGTGCAAGATGTATTGTTTTAACAATAAATAACTATTCAGTACATTTGCATCTATGTATTTATTTGTTACATGTTGTTTTGCAAAGCCTTAAGCCTGATGTTGCCAATAGAACGACGTCTACACAGTGAGGCATACGGCTTAGTAATTTAACACTTCAGTGCCCTTAATTGGTCGATACCCAAACCATAGGTATCGGGGCTGGAAAAGTCAGATAGTGCATCCTTCAATATCTGTATCCACGATACCTTGATATCATAATTTGTATGCAAAGTCTATGGAAAATGGCACAATCCTGTCGTTTGTATTTCTCAATTTAAAATGTATTCTTGCTTCAAACAGAGACGCACACTTTCCACTGTCATCTTTGGCTTTCAGTGAAATATAAGGTTTGGTCACAGTTTGGGGGGAAAAAGAGGAAGACTAAGCAAACACCAAAGTTAGAAAACGGGTAAACACCACGCACAGACACAGCCTTTTAACGACTGAATGTTGAATCAGCTATAAATACACTGCAATGTTATAATTGTTTTCCTCTGCCATCTGAACCAATGAGCCTCGAGGTCCACTGCGGTACAGTGATGGACCACATCACTGGGAAAAGGCACTGTACCTCAGAGCCTGGGCGGACTGCCTGTTGAATGCACAACAGCCTCAGCCAAAACACACAGAACCAACTTGGTGCAATGCTTAGTCTGTACAGTGTGTGTGTGTGTGTGTGTGTGTGTGTGTGTGTGTGTGTGTGTGTGTGTGTGTGTGTGTGTGTGTGTGTGTGTGTGTGTGTGTGTGTGTGTGTGTGTGTGTGATGGCAGCAGTCCCTCCGAATACAGCTATGGCAATATTCAAGAGTGCAATTATAAATCACAATGTCGGACAAAAGTAAATCATTACAGCTGTGAACCGGAGAGGTGGAATTGTTCAGGTGCTGCTGGAGTTACGAATTAAATATCCACTCCCATTCTGATTGCAAGAATTGGGGCTCAGTCAGGTGAGAGCTCGAAACGGCTCAGTAAAACACACTGCCTGGCCTATTACAGGTCTCCAGGCGCTGCTTTACACAAACACGCTGTTGTTTGTGAGAAGATGCATTTAATGGAACAAGAGTGTAATCACTCATAACAGCAGCTTGCGCTCATCCCCGTCAGACCAGTCCAATATGTCAATACGAGTGTCGATACGAGACGTTGTCGCCAGTTGATGCTCGCACACAATTTGGCCTGTATTCACTGGCCACTGAGAAGCGTGATGTGCAGCACAGAGACAATTAGAGGTTTGAGGGTGACGTGTGTTTCGACGCTTTGGATTTCTGTCTTTTATTCTGGAGGTCAACACCTTTCCTTAAATGAAGTCAAACACAATGCTATCTCAATCTTTTCCAAGAGATGCAAACATGTCAAAGTGGAGAGTGAATTTTGTAGATATGACCAGTGACTACTGTGCACGCTTTGTCTGATTTAGGTGTCTTTGCATTATCCCCAACATCTCCTCGACATGCTGTCAGTGATGTGTGCACAGAGAAGGCTCTGCTGGTTCACAAATGCAACATCAAAATAACATTTTGGTTATTACATGAATGAAGAAGAAGAAAATAAAAACACTTACCAGAAATAAACCACTGAGTAGTGAGATGAGAAGAAAGTCCAGATTGTGGAGGAGCAGAGCGGATCCCATAATTGGCCTGAGGCAAAGGGTCCTCACGGGGCTCCAACAGATGCTGATGATGCTCAGATGAAATTATTTAATCGACTTAACTCTCTTCAAAGTGGAGCGAGTTGTGTGTTTTCACTCCATCTGGCTGCTCTGTGTGTATGGCTGCTTGTGAAATCATAACTCTGTAATCGCCTTGCTCTGCCCTCGATTTAATTTCCTATAATCTGCTATATGCTCAGGCGCAGCCCCGCTCTCTTTATTTCTCTGCATCTGTCTTTTTTTTTTCCTCTTCTGAAATTACATCCACATGTCAGAACTATTTATGTCGCTCTCGCTCTGCGGTGGGAAGTTCAAATGAGTCTTTGTAGGGAAGAAACCGACGCTGTATTTTTAGGTCTTTTAAATTTCCCTTCAGACTAACTTAAACACTTCAGTATGGAGCCGTGCGCCTTATGGCTTATTCCAGTCCTCTCTTCCAAAATGTTAGATCAGCGTTGGGCACAAATAAGCCTGACATGTATCACTCCATCACCAGGCGCTGTTGAATTTCACACTTTGATTCCGCCTGACTCATGTCAGCATCAACGCACTCATGTACTGTCGTGCAGCAGCGTTTAATTATATATCTTTAATCATAAAAAATAATCGTGTGACAGAGCAGAGGGTGTAATAGCACACTTGTCATAGATTTGCTGGATTAATTTGCGTAAATCAACTCATTGAACGCACCGCTTCGCTGCGCTTTCCTTCTTTTTTTTTACTCATGAAAACACAACATGGAAATGTGTCATGTTATTTCCAGAAACCGCGTTCAACTACAACACAATCTAGCGTGGCAATTATACCAGCAACTGAATGTATGAAACTCGGGCTCTGTTTACCAATGGTGAAGAAAAAAAAGGAGAAGAAAAAAAAAACGCTCAGAGAAAAAGAGAGAAACGCCAACTCGGCTGAAAGAATGTCTACTTACTATCTCGAGAAAGCAAAATGCGCAATGACGGATTGACAGTTCGCGAACGCCTGATTGTTTTCTGCGCAGAAGAAACGCAAAAAGTTGAAGTTTCTCGTGTCGGGAAGGGTCTCCAGATGTGCCGAGCGGCAGGTCGCGTTCAGCAGTGAGTATGTGGATGGAAAAGGGAGGAGGCAGGTAGGGTGGAAGCGTCACAGCCTCTCATTGGTGCCCACTCTCTTACGTTGGAATAAACCACGACTCCGAAATGACATATTTTCTCACCCCTCAAACAAACTCTACATTCAACAGATCGCAGGGCATTTGCCAAACCACTTTTTCCCCCTGCAGTCTCTCAAAAAGTTGCATCTAGTAGGGTTGAATTACCGAGACATAATGCAGAAGATGTCCGTTTTTAATCTCAGGCAACAACTGCTGCTTTACTGAAATCTACTGTAAAGGCTCCAAGAGAAGTTGACACATTCCTCAAGTTTTAAACTGAAACCAGTGGATTGTGTGGCATACAGTATTGAGTGTGTGAACAGTCTTATGGCAGAAACACCTACATTTCCCATATATATATACACACTTCTTTTTTTTTACACTTATGATAGTGACCTTATTTAACTTAGCTAGTTGACATTGGCTTTACTTCCTCATCCTTAATGAGCCCCTACAGGCATTGCTTATGTATACGTAATAATACTATATTTGTGTTCATTCATGAATAAATGTATACTCACTTTTTTGCCAAAGTCAATCACAGACAAAGGAGTAATGTCTGGGGTAAATCATACCCCAGAGAGCTCTAACTTCCTGTTCACATGCACTTGTGTGGGGAATCACACGCGTGTGTGCAAGTGTATCTTTGAGGGGGCCAATTCCACTTTTATACCTTCAAAGTGTGGACATTTTGGCCATCCCTCCCTTTGGGACAGACTGTTTTAGGGTTTAGACCAGGCAGCAACCTCCAAGTCTGTAAAGTGAAGTGCCTTATTATTTCACATTGGAGAGACTCCTCACTTGAAAACATTGTAAACATGACTTTTTCCTCTCAATCGCTAGTTTCAAGTCTTCAACAAGACAGCCTGATGTTCATTTCGTAAATTGTGGTCCCGTTTAGAGTAAAATATAGAATAAAGCAGGGTATGCTTTAGGGCGTGGCTACCTTGTGATTGGCAGGTCACTATCACGATGTTTTCCAATCTGTGTTTTGTCCATGCTTTTATTTTATAACTTTAACTCTTTTTACAGTGTGTTTTCTGTATGTGAAAGTTAATTTTGACATTTTAGTTGCCTTAAAATGTCTTATTTAGCGTTCGCTTGTCCTGAGCTCCACTCTCTCGTTTCATGTCTAGCAGCAAAAATCCAAGATGGCGATAAGTAAAAAAACAAGATGGCGACGACCCCAAAAAAGTATTTCCGTTTCCTTCCACTGTATACGTCTATTCGACCAGAGTTTGGAGGGGGAAATTTGCGCAGTAGCAGATAAATGGTCGACGCCCAATGAGGTGAAACAAAAAACAGCCAAGATTAGACAAAAGTCCACAAAATACACATGTGTCTATATCATAACTCATCATAACGTTAATCCATGTGATATGTCATACTGTCGCAGTGTTTTACTTGGAGCGTAAATTCCCTTTTGAATGACAAAATGTCTTTATTGTTTAATGTCATAATCATGATCATTTGAAAGATTATTTAATACTTTAACACATCCTGAATTTGCCATGTTTTTGAAATGTATCCAAGTCGTTTTACGTCTTTAAGTGTCCAGATTCATTGTCTGAACAAAAGGGGAAGTGTGGATGCGGTGTTTCTTTTGTCTGCACTGGTCCCATGAGGCGTGTACTTAGCACACCGAGCTCTACATCCGTGACAATTAATCAAATGAGAATTTAATTAAGAAAAAAAAAAATTGTATTGAAAGTGTTATCAGTAAAAAGGCCTACAACAACACCTGGTACTGATAAAACACATGTAAGTTATTGATCACAATGAAAATGTATTTCACGTTATCTTTTAATAGGATCTCTGTATCTAATAATATATGAAAAGTGTTACTTTCGTGCTGGCTTTTATGTACACCGTAACTAGCCAGCAGTACAATTCTGCATCAGTGTTAACACGCTCAATATGATAATGACTTTTTTATATTTTGCTGCTACTTGTGGTTCAGTAGGAATTTAAATTCAGGACTTTCACTTGCTATGCTGTATTATAACATTGTTTTACATTTTAAATAGTTTTAAACAGAGTAAAGGCTCAGATTATTTCTTCCGCCACTAAGCATAAAAAAGTCTATGGCCTCATACAGAGCATGTGAAATATAAACACATACAGTTGTGAAGTATCAAGTAAATAAAACAATAATTAATGTTTTTTTGAGTTGTTAAAGATCAGACTATTTGAAAATAAACAACTGCATCTTCAATTCTGCAGTGGTTGACGATACAATGTTAAAATAGCACTGTGCAAAACTAGTGCTTAATCTAGCTCTATTGTACTCTAACAGCCGAGGATACAATACAGTGGTATGCATGTGTGGTCTCACTAGTGGAGGAGCAATTAACTGTGGAAAACAGTGGAACGTTCCATCTATTAAACCATGCAGGGCTGCAGCTATAATAGCAGTATAATTCAAATTCGACTCACAGGCTCTGCTGTTTGTAGCACAGCAAACTAAGACACACTGAAAAGAGCTGTGCTGTGAAAGCTTTCACTGTGGATTGCTGTTGTGAACATATGCATTATCAAACAGAGAGAATGTTGTTTCAGCAGCTGAGTCATTCACTGCCATATGTTGCTGCCACACAGAGAGCCCAGATTTGGCACAAAGCAACTGTGGAAGTGTCATTTATCCTCATGTGGGAATCACATGTTGTTGACAGTGTCATCATATGATTTGACAACAAATACAAAATGTATTCGCCTGCACTCAATACACAAGCAGCTGTACGGCCTTATATCCACCTAATGTGCACATAAACATTATTAGCCAAGTATTGCTATTTAGCATTCGTGAGCAGTATGTGATCATAGGATAAATGGTTTGATGTAGTTGTAAGCAGTTATAAGTGTCTATCAATGTTGATTTGAACAACTATAACTCAATAACCATTTTCCTCCTTTTTCCTTCATTGTCTTCCTTAGTGGATGGAGATTGTTGAGCCTCCATGTACGTTAGGAAGAACATGAGATGTAGTTAAAAGCTACGGAAAAACATTGTCATACGACTTTGTGTCAAACTACAGTTTGTTCTGACTTCACGACTCAGTCAATGATTGGTTCTGGATTACCAACAGGGAAGAGCAGGGCACTGCCCCAGATACTAAGGGGGTCTGAAGACTCCACCATGTGGCACTCAAATTAATTGAATTGATGATGTATGAACCGTCAAGGAGCATTAGAAATGAAATTAATCGGGGACCACCGAAGTCCTTGGCCCTGGAGCTATAATGTAGTTTAAGCTTTATATTACTAAATACATTTGTGCTTGAACAGATACTTAGAGTGGGATACTTCTGGGGTCCACAGTTCCTTTAATGCTGTGTTTTTTTGCTCAGGAAATAAAATACATATTCAATACCTGTCTCGCAAACTTGAGTGTGAACATTTGTTTTTACAGTACTCATAATAATAATAGATTTTTAATTTTTCCACTTTCTTCCTACCTTTTTTTTTTTTTTTTACTCTGTGCATGTATATTCCCGAGGTAACGTTGATAATGTAACAATATCATCATCAACCTTAATTAGCCCAGGCCTCTTTCCCATCAGGAATAGGTTATTTTGGGGTGAGAGGCAATATACAATACGAAAGCTGTCATAAACCTATGACCATTTATTTCCCTATCAACCATACAGAAAGATTGCACCCTGCTGCTTCTCCATGGGACACTCAAAATACTGAAAGCTGCAGAAGATTAACAGAGGACATGGTGTTCATGACATATGCATAATCTCTGCTGCATTTCCAATCTGTCAGGGTCTATCACTCCTTTCTTTTAAAAACAATTATAAAATAGGACAAGCTTTTGTTTTTAAATGTTCTCTCTGAAAGGGTAAATGTGCCTTTAAGCCAGTAACTGTATCTCTATGACGCCATCTATGTTTATAGTACTTTTCTCAAGTTATGCAAATGTTCATGTTTCACCTTGTGATCCACTCCTGCAGCAACTTCCATCATATTTATTGTTATTATCTTGCCATCCATCTGGCATTAATAATATCCAAACTGTTTGGCATCTATTGAAGGCAGCAAAACAGATGAGATCTTGATAACATTATACACACTCTAAACACCTTCAGGGGTGTAAGAGTTGTTCATTCAATGAGCCATTTGTGGCAGCAAAGGCTAATTAAATAATGGTGTAATTTCCTTAGAAATAGCTGGAAAGCTGCCATCGGAGCATGATTCCCGCTCAATAGTAAATTGATATGTCGATGCTTCATTTGTGACAAATTGCCAGTCATCCCGGAAGTTGGACACAGGTTTTTGTCTTAGCTATCACCCCATCAAATATGACGCAGACAGAAAATGAGGTTCTTTATCATGTAGTCTTATCGTCGCACTGGTTCATATTTTCTTGCTGTAGATTTCTTCCTGAACCCATCAACTGACAATAAGCTTTCTCTGGTGTTTTTTTCAGTCAGCACTCACACAATACATGTATGATTGCATGACATATTCACTTGCAAAGAATGAAGCAATACAATGTCCCCAAAGATATCTACAATAATGTAGGAGTGGGTTACACTGAAACCCTATATCTGTGTGACGCATTTCCCAAATGGCATGTAGAAAAAACACATATAAATTCAAAGCACATGTGTGTTTTGGATACATGATGGATTTCATGTGTGAACCTTTTTTGTACTGTGCTTATGGTTTAGTACGCATGAAGATTTCTATTCATACTTCATACTTCATTCATATTTTGATTTTCTTATAACATGTATTTAACTTTTTCCACCCCCATTTTCACTGACAAAAGCCTGACAAAGGCACATTCAATTTGTATGCGCGCACTTTACATTTACTATAGTCGTGGCTCGAAGACAATATACACGTCACATTTAATACAAGTTATTCTCTCCCTTTGTCCCAAAACAATTGGTGAAATCCTCCAGAGGAAGCTATTTCCAGTTGGATCAGGGTCAGCTCATCTTCTCTGAAGCAACTCATATTATTTTGACAGCTCTGCCACTCATGTCTCCCAAAGGTTTACCACATACACAGAGAAAAGGAACAATTAAGGTCGAAGAAACTCCGTCCTTGACACCGTGAACAAGAGTTACACATACACTTCACAAAGGTCGACGTCTTTATCGTGACAGACCTTCATGTCTATAGCTATGGAAGGCCACTTTGATCAAACATATGCTCAGGAAGATAAGGGAGCTGGTGGTAAATAAATGACCATACAGTGGCCTTTACACACAACTGAGTAATCGCTATAACGTCCACAAGTGTCTGACACATTTTTACTGTGACTGGAATAGCATTGAACACAAGTCGTGGTTGTTTTTACACGAGGGTTTTTTAAAGCCAGACATGTTCTTTCCACCCGGGAAAGTTTACATTTAGTCACTAAATGTCACATTTTGTTTGCATCAACCTGATAAAACCCAAACAAGAGTGCTTGCAAAGCAAAAACCTTACTAAAGATTTACTGCGGACCTTGAACAAATTGTTCTGAAACTCACAATTACAGTAATACAAATACAGTAAACGCGAACACATTAAAGTACAACATGTTTTGTGATGTAAGACTGTCAACAATGTTCAAAGATGTCAACAGATTTCAAAGTAATCAAAGTGTTTTGCAATAAAATAGCAGTGGTAGAAAAAGCAATGTCCTCAACCAAATACAAAAACAGAACTGGGGCAGTCCAGCATGTGGGAAAAAGTTCTTAAAGGGTTGTATAGTTGACAAACCAATCTCACCACAAGGTCCAAAAGCTTTCCATGAACTCCACATATATCAGACATCTTAATCTTCAGATGATTAGATTATTGTGTCAACTATTGTTCTCTGATCAAGAATAAACTGTGGGGGACATTCTTATATGTACACTTGCCACTGTAAAGAATTGTAGCAGCCTAGCTTCCATATAAACCGTCGTATAAACCGTCTTGCATATTACAAAGCGTGTGCTAATTTGTACATAATGATAGCGATCCACAATTAAATGTGGCTATAGTAGAGACTCGTAGACGAATATAATGCAGGCAGATCAATAGCGAACAGCAGCCACGGGGTTGAGGCTCATTTGTAGCTTTATTACTGGCACTGCACTGTGAAAAGAGAATGCAATTGTATGTCTACAGGCACTTATCACAGTCACTTGGCGGAGTCGCCTTGAAGCAAAGGCGTTCTGGCATGTGATGGTCACCGGGTGCCGGAAAGAGGCTGCCCACTGCTCCGCTGAGTGAAATTCTGTGCAATTCAGAAGAAGGTCTCCACGAGGATTAATACATAATAAATCTCTTTAATACTAAATCATTGGCAGGTGATAAAACAGAGAACAAGGGAGAGTAGGGTTTTATCGTCACCTACCTCGTACTTTTACACAAGGTTATCTTAGGAACGTCAGGATGATTCAGTGATGCGGGACTCAGCATCCAACTTTCCAAAAAGTCCACATTGTTTGTGTGTGTGTGAACTCATTATAATTGAGGTAAAACGACCAGAATGAAAAGATGACATGAGGAAAACAAAAAACTATTACAAATTGAGGATTTAAAATGTTTACTTTTGACAGTGATAGCTAGTTGCCCTGTGACCAAAGGAGGGCGCTGTGGTTCAGCTGCTGGCACTGCTGTTGGTGTTTCACAGCATAGATGTTGACCATTTATTATTTAGGCCTAGACATCCCGCCCCACAACAAACTATTCTTTCTCAGTTTTATCTTTCATGCAGGAACTTTCCGCTTGGGAACACTGAGGATACATGCTGATGTTAGTCATGTGTATTTGATTGTGAAAGAATGGAGCAAGAATAGTTACAACTTCTTTCAATTGTTTTCCGTCTCTTCGCCACACACACACACACACACACACACACACACACACACACACACACACACACACACACACACACACACACACACACACACACACACACACACACAGGAACAGCATGACTTGTTTATTAAGACTAAAATGTTTGATGTGAAACACGTTTGAATGGAAATCCAGCTGTGAGTCGCAAAAAAAACGTGTTTATCTTTACTGAACAAGAAATTCTGCCAAACAACATGGCAATGGAGTCAATGTTGGAGTGAAGCCTGTTCGGGCTGGCACTGCACACTTAACTGGATACCTCATCGGGTCCTAGCTGGACAGGGCACAGCTTAATTAAATGCTTGCTCACTTCACTGACTGCCTTGTGGAGTTGATAATGAACACGTCACATCTACCAGGAACACAGCTGGTGTATTAACCACCTTATTAGTTTTAGCGTTGGCTTGGACACACTATATCCTGAGTGCTGGTAAATGATGATGTGGAACAGTGTCCTCAGAGAAGTAATACAGAGCCATGCGAGAGTTTCTGTCTGTCAATGTAAACTACAGAGCTGTACAAGTTAATACGGCAGTTTAAAGCAAACTAAGTGTAAATAGAAGGGTTGTCACTTCCAAACTGATTGACACGTCTTCTGAGCCGTGATAATAATGTTTTGTAAATACCAGAAATTAAACTTATATTTTGATAATGATAGCTGAGAAATACACAACATTCAGAGTTTAGATCCGTAACCTAAACATAATTCAACATACACAAAAAGCATTGCAAGATATCATATTATTCAAATATTTAAATAGCATTCAACTGATGAATGCTAATTTTAACTATGTTTACATCTATGGGGATAAATGTGGGGTAGGAAATGTATGAAAGTAGTTGCCACCCCCGTAGAACCACTCTTTATTTGTCTTTTAACTCTCTTTTCCCGGGGTAATGACATACTTGCTTTCATCCAGGCCGATAATTCCTTGGACTACAAAGGCTACAGCTGCACTGAAGGTCATATGATGGGTCCAAGTAACAATTGGCATTGTCCACAGAATGAATGGAACCTTTCCAGGGTACATATCAACCGGATTAACAAACTAACTCCAGAATAGCAAAGTGGACATGTCTTGGATGTTTTAAGAGCTTGACTATATGCAGTTGGTCATGTCGTGAATTGTTGCCGCAGCCTGTCAATGACAATCACCTGGTGGGATCGGGGAGGGTGCTGAGCTATGTAGGGCTGCGTCCGTTTATAAGTCGGCCTGACAAACACAGTTTCCGTCTGTGCCTCTCGTTAGGTTAGCTCCAGCCAGACACTGACCACTTCAGTCATATGCTATTTGAAAAAGTAATAATAATGAGGAACAAAATGCAGCCATGACTTGTTATTTCTCCAGCACGCACTGATCTGCGGATTGTTTTACGCTCCGATGGCCAAACTCTTCCACGGCAGACCAAGCCACGCTGAGCGAGACCGAGAGAGGCAGCCTGATGGTTTTCTGAGTGTGATTCTCTTCGTTATATTTAAATAACTTCACGGTTTAGTGTCTTATCATACATCAGTGAGCGAGTGTCTATGTCGGCAACAATTCTAATGCACAATATCAGACATGTTATGCTCATGTGCGTTACCTTCTTGGTCCAAAGCCCATAATATCTCTGAAATCATCCCAAATTATTTTAATTTATTCTCCTCCAGTTTGTTCATAGAGATTTGTGTTTGAATGAAGTTGGTAGATTGTGTTTAAATCATGCACAACTGGATTATCATCACCCCGTGGAAATGATTCTGTTCCCACAATATTGTATTCTTTTTGCAACATCATCGTTGCAGAGCAGAGGTGATTTCACATTGACTTATATGTCCGTAACATCGTTGTAGTGCAAAGGCGATGACATTAAGATATAGATAGAGGGAACATTTGTCTTTTAAAAGAATTGAAAAACAAATGTGTAAAAAAGCCTTTGAAATTGCAGGAGAAATAGTTTTCTCTTCTTTTCCTTGTTTACTCATGGATGGGTCATATTTCCTTCTCCATATGTCACTATACAAACTCAAAATAGATCGTATCAGCGGCTCACAGTTCAAAACGTCCTTTTTAAGAGCAGAAAACAGCTGAATAGTGAATAACTGTGAGACTTTAACGAGAGTAAACAATATAAGTCAATCTCACTAAATGAATCAGCCCTCATAATTATGGTAATCATGGTAATTATGGTTATTTATGGTTATTTGAGGGAATTTATGACTTCACTGCTGCCATGATGAAATTTAAATGAGCTGACCAATGTTATTCTCACATGCTCAGACTTTCTTCTGCGGATTTAAATTGCAAAAACATTGAGTTCATGGTTGCTTGTGAAGCCCAGTCTCACACATAGCAGCTAATGATGCAGACAACACACATAAATGCAAAAGGAAGGCAGTGTAGGTGGAAACACAGACTCAGCAGGACAGCTGTCCCATATTTTCAAAGCATAAACACTGAATGCTCTATTGCCTTGATTGTCCTTTGAGCGGAGACATTTGTTGCTGGAGGCATGTGAGATGCATAGAGTGCGTATACAGTAGCTCTATAGGTGGAGGTTACAGTGTGCACACAGTGTAATAAATGTCATTTGAAAGAGGAGGTTTTTTAAGATGGCTTTCGAATGAACATCTTAAGTCTTTGTTTCATAACAATGCAAACATTGAATACTCTATGGCCGACATTTTGTCTACGAAGCTCGTCTTCATTCAAGTGTGAATGGCAGCTTCTCAAAGTGGCACTTAGTGTCAACCTAGATTATTTTCTTAACTTCTGTGTTGTTGGTACTACGCTTTAAGAGCGGCTTGTTCACATAACGCCACTCGAAGATCAGACAGTGGGAACATTCTGTGAATCATATTTTAAGCCAGCAGATTTGAGTTTCAAAGCTCCGCAAATCCCTCCGATCAGACCAGACAAATGCTCATCATAAACGCTTGTCCTGGCACGGCATGTGCTACTGTGTCGTTGGCTGCAATTTAATATAATAATCAAGGAAAATTGCAGCTCCCACTTCCCATCAGACAGCATTGTAGCTTTGTAATTTAAACAACGTCACCCCAATCCTGTCCAGTAATGATCATCTTCATCTCCTTCTCGCTAATATCCGTCACACTTCACTAAACACGTTCAACGGTCCAAGATAGGGGACACAAAGGTCTCACTCTTATTGATGGAAATAGCCTGATTACAAGGTCCCAGGCATGAGATTTCAGCTAATATAGTTTTCCATCATCTGTGTGCTGATGATGGACATACACAACAACAACAATCTTTTGTCTTAAATAGAATCACAAAGCCATATCCTTTTATAGTCCTCCTCTTATTGTTGGCAGCATGGTTGGGTATTGTGCTGTAGGGGGGTGGAGGACGTGACACCTGTGGACGGCAGATAAAAGGGACCTGATCGCAGTGTACTGGATCTTTCTGCTGTGTCGGTCCTCCACGTCGCCTCCCGAGAGCTTTTTGCGATGGCCCCAAAGAAGAAGGAAGAGCCGAAACCTGCAGCAGCAGCAACTCCCAAACCCCCAGAGCCTGAGCGGCCTAAGACCCCGGAGTTTGACCCTGCAACAGTAACGGTAAAACAAAAGAAAAACAGCAATATTAAGCAATGCAGAGCAACTGTCGACTATTTTAATATGTTTAATGGCCAATGATAACTCACACTGGAAAAGAAACTTTAAATTCTTATTATTTTTTATTGTTATTATAGTAGCATTTCTATTTATTTTAAGATTATTACTAATAAAGAGACACGCAAAGAACAGATTTTTTTTTATTGGAGTTTAAAGAGCACCAGAGACCCCATGTGACCCAATATTGGCAGTGCAAGCAAACCAGGACTGTACAGCAATTTAAATGGGCTATGATTATGCTGGCAATTTAATATTTATAATAATTTCCTGTCTTTTATAAACTTCAAACATGCATAAGAAATTGTGTCATACAGTTAAAGAAGCTGTGACTTCTTGTTCGGGGGAGGATCAGAGGCAAACTCGCTGATATACCAGACATCATGGAAATATCTTTTGCTGACTTGGCCCCTTCTCAATGGATAAATGTTTTCCTGGTTGACGGAGCCGCCATGTTACAATGAGGAGGCGCGGTTAAAGCCACAAAATATGATTTTCATTATGTCTGTGTATAGCGGACCACCCGCACCATTCCTCTGTGGGCAAAGGGGTGGAAAAACCCGGAGGAAGAAAAATATAGATAATTACATCCATCACCATCCGTCTTTCAACTTGTTTAGATAAGTGCTTGGATAACATTTGTACAAAGCTTCATGGATGTTTTTAGATATCCATACATCAGACAGAAACTATGGTGGGAGTCCAGAATATACAGTATGAATAGTCTTCATTTGTCATGGGTGTTCAGAACAGGGCTTTATTTTTAGACTCACAGCTGAATTGCCATATAGATAGTTATTTAAACTGTTATATAGGACTATATTACTATATAACTATATGCTATATTACAAAATACAGTGTACAATAGACCGCACATTATGACACGACATTTCTAAATCGTGCTGGTGTTAAAAAACGTCTTTTACGCCGTGAAAATAAAGTTAATAAAAGTATGTTTTTAGCCACCTTCTTGTTTCTAACGACAAGTGGTTGTTAAAATCAGCAACACATGGATTTCTTGAGCTGGTTTAGATTGTATTTCACATGCTGATTGTGTTTACAGAATCAAACAATCCTCGCCACATATTGAGACTAAAAATAAACTCAAATGGGTCTGACGGTAGCAGACGGGCTGTGGGCAAGGTCACTGATGAACAATGCACTATGATCAGAACTGTAACTCGATCTGTTGGATTGGCACGATAAAGGTGGAGGCTAGAGGCAACGCTTAACAGTTTGTTCTCCGTTCTTTAGTTGATAATTAATTCCCCCCTGCTGTAAATCCCACTCCCTCGCCTTGTGAACTGCACTAAGTCCTGAATGAGCAGCGGGATCTAACCGCTTTATTTGTTTCATCTCTTTTCAGCTGGAATTCACCCCGGAGCAAATCGAGGGTAAGGTTGGCCTGTCCGCTATGCATAAAAAGATTGTGGTTTGTTGGATCAAGCTGCCCATTAGTGTGTGACAAATGTTCGGCAGCAGCTGACGAGGGGGATTATTTTAAAGTAAACATGTCCAAGTTGATCCCTTTGAAAGGAGATGAAAGCCCATGTAAATCAAGGTAGAGTGCAACACCTGAGGAGTTGACCGTTCCTGGCTTCGTCTTTTGCAGAGGACCCTTTTATCCGAGAGATGCTTTTATACATCATTACTTTGAAGCATCCTGAAGGCCTCTCCCCAAAGATTCTGCATGCACTCTTGGATCACAAAGAACTGAATAGAATAAGACGTTGTTGTTTTCTTTGTTTTTTCCCCCCACAGACTTCAAAGATTCTTTTCTGCTGTTTGACAGGACACCAAATTGTGAAATGAAAATCTCTTATGCCCAGTGTGGTGATCTGATCCGGGCTTTGGGCCAGAATCCTACCAACACTGAAATCATGTATGTTCTTGGAAAGCCCAAGCCTGAAGGTGGGTTGTATCGCCCTGTTGTCTACAGTCAGAGTGGTGTTACTCCGGTTTCACAGGTAGCAGCTGGGGAATACAGAGAAACGTTGAAATAAAGTTCAGCATTGGTCATGACTGAAGCCTGTACACTTTTTCTTTTCTTTGGTAAAACCACTTGTTTCCCCCCCACAGACATGCAGACCAAGATGCTTGACTTTGACCAGTTTCTGCCTTTGCTCCAGCACATTTGCAAGGCCAAGAAATGTGGGACATATGAGGACTTTGTGGAGGGTCTGAGGGTTTTTGACAAGGAGGGAAACGGCACAGTCATGGGTGCTGAGCTCAGGCACGTTCTGGCAACGCTGGGTGAGTTAAAACAGGTTTACAGCGAACCGATTTCACGAAGTCGCCATTCTGAGGATGTGTAAACTGACAGTCCTCTTGTTTCCTCCTCGTGGGCTGCAGGTGAGAAGATGAGGGAGGACGAGGTGGAGCAGCTGATGCAAAGCCAGGAGGATGCTAATGGTTGCATAAATTATGAAGCTTTTGTGAAACACATTATGGCATCTTAAAAGAGTATTTCAACCTCATTGTCATTCTGGTGCTACGTCACTCTGCATGCAATCAATGTGAGTTGGTATTGGGTAATGAGTTTGTGTCTCCTTTGCCACAGAAGATCTTGTATATTTCCATGCATAGCAGATGGATCTATAACTCATCAATATTTCACCTTGTTTTTCCGCTTGTGTTGATTGCCGTGCACATATTGCACCTTAGCCCTGTTCATGTCGTAGATTATGCTAAATAAATACATTTTGATGGTGTTCTCTTTTTCAAAGCTATAATTCAAAACTGCACCACAAAGAGAGGGTTTTATATATCCAAGTTATTTCACTCGGGACTCCAGCACGCTGTCGGTAATGAGTTCATTCGAAAAACTTGCATCCATCGTGGACCTTTGTCAGGCATAGCATTTCGACATGTCGTGGGAAAAGCACAGCTGTTACTTCTAACACTAAAAGGTGGCTTTACTCTATTTAGATGTATCAATGAGAGTGACAGCGAGCCAGAATGCACAAAACACCTTCTTCACTGCAGACATTTTGGCATGTCAGAATTGTAAAAGCACAATTGTATTTAATAGCATCAATTGTTGCTGCAGACCACTCACAAGAGGGTCTGGTATTATGCTGGCTTGCTGGAAAAGCTTACTGGGCACTGAATGGGAAAGAGGCTGAGCCACCGTTTATCAATTTCACTTGCACTTTGCCTACTCCAGTATGACAGGTCACAATGTCTGCTGTGGAAAATGCATATTGGTGCTGTCAAACTCTGACAGCTAACACTGTGCATTACATTACATTTAGCTGACGCTTTTATCCAAAGTAACTTACAATAAGTGCATTCAACCATGAGTCCAAATTCAGAACAACAAGAATCAAGAAAGTACAATTTCTTCAATAAAGTTAAACTACAAAGTGCTATCAGTATGTGCTATTTAGGTGCCATTTAAGTGCTACTAAAGTTCTACTTTCTTTATTCAAGTTATAGTCGAAAAATATGTGTTTTTAGTTTGCGGCGGAAGATGTAGAGACTTTCTGCTGTCCTGATGTCAATGGGGAGCTCATTCCACCATTGAGGAGCCAGGACAGCAAACAGTAGCGACTTTGTTGATGTTTAGCTCGCAGTGACGGAGATACAAGCCGATTGGCAGAAGCCGAGCAGAGTGAACGGGCTGGGGTGTACGGTCTGTGCAGAAACTAAAAACTTTTTTATTGATGATTTTATTCTCTCACATACCTTTCCAACAGGTGTACAATAGACGGCACATTGCGTCATTAAAGGGCCAAACCAGGAACAACTAAATTACTTTATATATATATATATATATATATATATATATATATATATATATATATATATATATATATATATATATATATATATATATATATATATATATATACATATATACATATATATAGTTATAATATAGCTATAATATATAAATTATTATATATATATATATTATATATGTATATATATATATATATATATATATATATATACATATATATAGTTATAATATAGCTATAATATATAAATTATATATATATATATATATATATATATATATAATTATTATTAGAATTAGAATTATGTATATATATACATATATATATATATATATATATATATATATTTATATATATATATATATATATATATATATATATATATATATATATATATACTCTAACTCTAACTCTAACTTTCTGTATTGAATGTATAAACTCACAAAAATCCCTTCATTTTTGGAATGAAGACAGATCAAGATTCCAAGTTCAAGAACCAGGGTAAAAATTATGGCAAAACATAAAATATTGAGAAATGTTTTAACAAAAGTTTTAATTTCTCTCTTAAATAGTTTCAGTGACCCTGGACTGCACCAGCAGAGAGTAAATAAGGTGGTTGAATGGAGTGATAACAACGCTCTCATCATAAACACAAAAAAGACAGAAGAGATTGTTTTTGGTACACCACTGGAGATATGCAAATCTCCTATTACTATTAGTGATAGGAATAGTGAACAGATCGATCAGGTATGTTCATACACATACCTGTGTATGAACCGGAGTAGCAATAGACCATCTTCTTTCATGGAAAGATCAGATCGAATCAGTGTGTAAGAAAACAAAGCAAAGAATCTATTTCCTTCGCCGTTTAAGATCTTTTGGTGCCAGTAGAAGGATTCTTCTTTTGTTTTTCACTTCTGTCATTATGAGTGTTCTTCAGTACTGCAGTACCACCTGGTATGGATGTCTGTCTGTAGCCCTAAAGTCACAAATGTAAACATTTGTTCAAAGATTGTTGGACAACCACTTCAGGAGCTGTATGCTTCCACGTATGACAACAGCATGCTGAGGTTGGCAAAAAACATCACCTCAAACACTAATCATGTTTTGTATAGTGAATACAGGTTATTGCCCTCAGGAAGGAGATACGAGGTGAAAACCACCCAGAGTAAAAAGATAAATCAAAGTGTGTATGTCCGTATAGAGATTAGAATGTATGGCACCATCTCAAGTAAAAAATGTATTGGTAATTAATGTATTTAGCCAGCAGGGGGAACTATTGTCAACATGATGTCTTCCTTATTCTAATTAGTGTGACTCAGGACACACTGTGGGAACAAACTACATGCCATTCCTTTGCTAAATGAACCACAAAAGCTTGATTGTTGTTTTCCACTTTGTCTACCGATTTAACACTCCAGTCCTGTTTTCATCATACACATGAGAGCATTATAAGCCTCTAAAGTTCACCTGTCACAACCCAACCATCCCACTGTGCCCCACATTTGGAACGTTATTTAAATTCAAATTTCCATTTGATCCAATCATTGTCAGTTACATTCACACTGCTGATGAACACACATCAAATGAAGACTCATAATGAATTATTAAAACAATGACGGGTGCTCTTCCTCTCAAAAAATGCAAAAGACACATTCACTGAATGAATAGTCCCTCTTTATTTCTGTCCTTCTTTCAAACCCTCATGTTTAATTAAAGTGAAAGGACACAACCTTTTCAGAGAATTAAGTATGATTCATGTTGTGCCGTTACACTGCTGCTTGAACCTTTTGTCCATAGTAGTTTGGTGTTTCGTACACGATTTGTTTCATGAAACAATCAGTTTCTCTGCAATAGGCCGGCCTGGCAGTTGGGTTGGAAAGAGTACTAGAATATTATACTGAAGGAACAAGTAATATTTTAAGGAATTGTTATGGGGTGGAGGGAGGGTAGAGAAAATGTGACACAAGTTTGACACAAATGAACAGTCACAAACAGCAGTAGTTCTCACACACTGAAGGTAAAAGTTCCTCAGTGAACCCAGAGGTCACCTGGTGGATTCACCATGTGTATGTTAGCGTTTAGCATGTTAGCTACAATAAGCATGCACATGTTGGTGATGCAAAATCATGGGTGTGTTTGGATTTGGATCGCTTGACATGCTCACTGAATGGAGCATTACAAATCACTGTTTAAATAAAGTATGCAACCTTTTTGAACTAAGCTCGGGGTTATTCAGCATTGCTAAACTGCTTAGGTCAGTGAACATTTACAATTAGAACATGTGTGATTTCCAGAGTGTCAACTGAGTGCTGAGCGTTCAGCGTGGATTCACACCATTTGTTTGCTTTTCTGCTTGTTTTTTGCACTGCGACAATCAAGGCCATACAGTATGTACCAAGTACCACGGTTCACAAGGACTTTTTCAAGGCCTTCCCCGACTCCTCCAAGCACAATCACGACTCACTCAACCTTTGCCCTGTCCAACCTGCACAAACATCAGCCACGCTACATTTGCATACAAATTAGCCATCAACAATCATGACTGCAGTTTAATTTCACGTCAAACTAGATGTGATCACACCAGCTGCCAGGCCAAAGGCCAGGGCACAAAGTGTGTGTGTGTGTTTCCTACAAATGTCAGCTAATAAATAAAATTGGTCACAGCTTCAACTATAAAATTAATAAAACTATAACTGGAACATAAATTAGGGTTGTAAAGATTATGACAGTTGATACAAATCCTACTATGGCAAAAGTTTAGGCGTTTAGGCAAAAGGAGTAAGATAGGGTAAGCCAATCAGAGACAGAGAAAGGCGGGTCATGTCTTTTCTATAGAAGGATTTGTAATATCGCGGGCTAGACATGTCGCCTCCTTTTGTTTCTGAGCACTTGTAATTGGTTCCAGCCGGCCCCTTACCATAAAACTCAGCCATGTATCCGTTTTTTTACCACTAACTTTCAACAACTAAAACGATTGATCAATGACGATCACAGAGATACCAAATGATACCTTCATCGTGGCTCACAAGCCTTGTTAGAAGTGACAACTAAACGACGGATATCTTCCTCAGAGATAAGCAAAACAACCTTTAAATGACACCCGAAATGTCCTTAAAAGTGGCATGTTATTTAAACGCCTTCCCATTTGTACGCCTTCCTATTAAAGTGTCACCTCTCTGGAGTAAAGACACACTTCTTGTTCTTCTCTGCTGCAGCTCCTGATGTGGCCCATCTCATTTGTCAGTCCTCATACAACGGTTTGAACGATATCGTGTGTGTTATTTTGCGATGTTTTCCAGCCAATGTCCAGCAACACCAGTGATCACTGTGCATGCGGAAGACACTGCGGTATTTAGGCAACAATTCGGCTTGGTTAGGTTTAGACAAGATTGTGGTTTGGGATTAAATAACTCCAAATGTCTCCACGTATCTCTGGTATTCAGATATTTGCCATCATTGGAAACATTGGGGGTTTATATCATATTTAAAACTAAGTGGGCTCTTTAGGCTTCAACAATTTAAGGTTAAGATTGTAATGATTAGCTCACCAGCTTGTATAGAGATCAATCCACCCAAACTATTGCAATTCTTTAAATATGACCTTCAAATTCACCACAAATAGATTTTTCAAGCAGTTCTCCTTCTCTGGTCTGCTGACCAAAATCGCACCACATAATCCTTCAGCCTGAGCGTCAGGCTATACATTGAGCAATTATTTGTGCATAGCGAATTTCCCCCCTGGACCTCCAGGACAGCACCGGTTTAAATTTGCTGGAGAATTTTGTCTCAACTGCACAGCCTGAGTAAATCAGTCAATCATTGGTATCATAATGGAATCATTTCTCTCATGTGAGCAATGCTGTTTTCATGAAAGTGCACTTTAACTGTGCTCAACTTCAGCTCCCCAAGGCTGAAGTAAAACATTCTCATTTGACAACCTTGATTAATGTGATGAATGAGACATACGCCGAAGGTTTGAACTATAGCATTTCATTCTACTGGCGGTAGAATTCATCTTTAGTGTCACAGACATAAAATACGCCTTATTATTTAGTCAATTTAATTATGTTTCCCATTAGTGAATGATTGGTCGGCATCAAGCTCTTGTTAGTTGCTTTGATGTAGCCAATGGGGAGAATACCTTTTTATTGTAATCTTGGTCTTTTGTTCCAATAATGTTGTGGTTAGAAGGAGGTTCTATATAATATTGTAGCCGAAAGGAATCAGGATGTGATCACTCAACCTTCAGTTGTGCTCAGTGTATCCTAAGATGTCCCCAAGCAGTCTAGGCTTTTATCAGCATATCTAAGGGCTGGACCTGGGCAAACCTGAGCCAGCCCTAACTATAAGCCTGAAACAGCCCTAACTATAAGCGCTATCAAAGCGGAAATTCTTAAGTCTACTCTTAAATGAGGTGACCGTGCCTGCCCCCCGTACTGAAAGTGGAAGCTGATTCCACAGAAGAGGAGCCCGATAACTGAAAGCTCTAGCCCCCAACCTACTTTTTAACACTCTAGGAACCACAAGTAACCCTGCATTCAGTGAGCGTAGCGCTTTAGTCGGGTAATATGGCACTATAAGCTCCTTAAAATATGTTGGTGCATCACCAGTTAAGTCTTTGTAGGTAAGGAGAAGGATTTTAATATAATTCTCGATCTTACAGGAAGCCATTGGAGAGCAGCTAGTACAGGAGTAATGTGATCTCTCTTCTGCGTCCTCGTTAGTACACGAGCTGCAGCATTCTGGATCAACTGGAGAGACCCAAGGGACTTACTGGAGCAGCCTGACAAGAGTTACAGTAATCCAGTCTTGAAGTAATAAATGCATGGATCAATGTTTCTGCATCGCTTTGAGACAAGAAAATAATTAATTAAAGGGGTACTCCAAGTTGACTTTGTCATTGGGTCAATTGTATTACTTCCCAATATATTTTGGGAAATAATACTATTAAAGCCTATGGTCCTGCACACTGGCTGCTCTACAATATGGTATATTACTGCAGTGCATTCAGAAATTATTTTATAAATTTTAACATGGTGTTATTTTGCAGCATAACCTAAAATAGTTGGACATTTAATATGACATAATGACAAAACAAAAAGAGGATCTGAAATAGTCTGAAAATGTATCAAAAAGAAAAAAACTACAATATCAAAATAACACAAGATCATTTGCTGTGATGCTTGAAAAATGTCTCTGCCTGTTAAAGACAGTCCTCCCACTAACAATGCACGGGGGTAGAGGGGGAGGGAGGCAGTCAGAGGAGGAAGCCATGGATGCTGCCCTTTTGGTGAAACATAACTGTTCAGGCTTTTTGCAGAACTAGTGGGAAATAAAATGACTGTTAATTGAAGGGCAAATACTAAGTGCTGAGTGAATGGCAACATTCCTGCAATCCAAATACCTATAGCCACTTGTCAGAGCTGTCCATCTCACTGTTCTGTGCATTTGTATAACCTTTACAGGTCTGTTAATGCAGCATTTATTTGCATATCGAAGTGTTCAGATTGGTTTGGTGAAGTAGAAATAGTCAAAGTGACCGACCTACTTGTGTGAAATGCCATGCCGTCCTATATATTACCTATTCTTTACACTATGGAATAGATTGCCCTGTTGGAAGCCCCGTCACTAGTAGTTTTACATGGATTGAATAGAGTCTGAGGCAGCCATCATCAAGCCATGATTGATCACAGATCAAATTGAATAAATATGACAAATACTGGGTGAAAGGAAAGTTCTTAGATGTATCGACTAAACAGTTCAGTTCTAGCCAACAAAAGGACATTTACAAAATGAAATAGTTGTGTTCCTGGCGAGGGACACCGGTTATAAGGGCTGACACTTGTGCTGCCAATATGTCCCTGTACTGCTGGCCTCCATGTTCATTGGCAGTTGCACAAGTGATGGTGGCGGCCCTGGAGCCTCTTCCTTAGCCAGCATGTCCCCTGTAATGCACAAAACACACAGATGACATTTGGCGCAAAAGGTGTGATCCACTTCCAGAGCTTTAAAGAAGATCCCTCGTATCGTGCCAGAGGCACTCTATGATGGCTCGAGCTCTGGTATGGTGAGCATTGAAGCGCACTTCCACTCCTCCCCCTCACTGGTTACCAGTATGGGGTGATGAGGGTGACTGATTCATTCAAACATGGGCATCAGCTGGTTCAACAGTCCCTGAACCCTTGCTAGTGCAGTCACAGATTACCTGAAGCGGAGTGGAAAGATTTCCTGTGTGTGGGGAGCCTTGATGTGGACTTGACATCATCAATGGCTCCCACACAGTGGCTCCCACACAGTGGCTGAAGGCTGGGCTGTTGGCAAGACAATGGAAGCCATGGCCGAGTTCAGCACACTATCAGAAGCGGACCACTTTGTCCATGAGAGACGAGAGCATCACACATGCGATGTACAATGTCAGACACCGTCGTCACCGCCTGTCATTGAGGGATCTTATTAAAAAAAAACACAAGCGGGACATGGGTGGCATGTATTTTGCTCCTCTCTTGGAAAAGACAAAATAAAGTTAGAAGTTTGCCTTCTGGGCTTTCTGCCAGAAAAAGTATTTCAATCAAAACCATTATTTTATATTTCTCCCTAAACTGAACATTTCATGCAGAAAACCCTGAAGGACAACTTAAAACATGTAAACACATGGGGCATCCTGAAACAGTTTAATTAATAGTTTCATAGTTTAACAGTTAAGGTCGAGAGACACCTTTTAGAAAGGGGGATAGAACCGTGATAAACAACACACTAATCACGAATGAGGTTGCACGTCAAATTAAACAGCACCTGGGCTACAAGAATGTATAAATATGACTTGCATTGATGATAAAAGCCGATCTCGGTATATCTGCATTCCAAAACTTTTACATATTTCCTGTAATGCGCAGAAAATCATTCCTGGGTGGTTTTATGTCACATTTTCTATATTGTTTTCAACACTATTTGTGATTTACAAGTGAAATATATAGTTTGGTACATGAGAAAATTCAAATCTCCATTGTGGAGACCTCACCTAAAAACTCTCCCAATTTTTTCCTGCTTTCCTTTATCAAAGTCCTCCTTCCTGTGTCTGTTTAGTCATGGAGGCGCTCACTGCTCATGATGATCTTTGTTTACCTGAACTCATATTTCGCTGCCCTCCTCCTGTGGCCGTGTTTCAGATTTCGCTGCAAGCGCCACATCTCCTCTTTTTGCTCTCAGCTGCTGTGACGCTCCCCAGCTGCCCTTTTATTGGCCGGTAATTGAAAATGGTTCATTAGGATTTATACTAAACAGCTGGGTAGATGGGTTTTGTCTCATCATGTTCTGTTTTATCCTTGCTGACCGCCAGAGGCAGTGTTTCACACTGGATGTGTTCAGAATCGCGCTTGCGCAGTTCGAGTATTTATAACAACAAAGTCACGTGTGACCTCGGGTGACTCACAGCCGGGTATAACTTCCGGCGTCATCCCGAGATCGGTTCTTATTCATCTTCTCGCTGCGCAGGCTAACTAGTGTGTTAGCATCAGCTTTGGCTGAACTTGTGTAGAAGAAAGCTCGTCGCCTTTAGCCTTGTGACCTCCGGTCGGAGTCGTGGGTCTCTCGCCCTCTAAAGGCTGCGACAGCTAGAACCTCCTAGTTGGAGACGGTGCGCTTCTACGTCCGGACCATCGAGCCGGACGGCGTACCTATCTTCGGTCATCACCAGGTCGGCTATCTTCACACCGTGAAGCAACACCGGGTGAGATTGATTAATATTGTTTCTGCAACAGCAGATTCCACGGGCGCTCTCGCTCCTGCTAACTAAGTGGAGAGCTGATGGAAGCGCGCCGCTCGGCGTGGCTACTGTCGCGGCCGGCTTTCAGTGAGCAGCGTCCTGTTCAGGCTGACTGAGGGGACGCTAATGAGAGCGACGTCGGTAAACATTTCGGCTGTTATAGGTAGCGTAGACGGCCATGACCCTTGGCCTCGAGCCCGAGGGAGGGTCTCTCGCCTTCCGCCCTAGTGCAGAGAGAACTGAGGCATCAGACCCATCCGCGGCTGAGCCGGTCCTGGAGGAGGACATTATGTTACTGGCAGCGTCCCATAATTTCTTTACTGAGTACAGTGGCGAGTGGCCCTCTCATGCTTCCGGTGCTCTCTCCCGTCTTATGGCAGACGGCCGAACCCAGGCGTCCATAGGAAACGCTGCAAAAGGGGGCCTTGAGGCCAACCATTGAGCCGACTATTGCATCTCGCATAGTTGAGGCCGGCTGTCGGATACCTTTGACCCCCAAGGTCGGGTCGCAGATGACCTGCTTTCCCAGGCTTACAATACGGTAGCAGGGGCTCCATGTCGGCCCCAGCTCACCCAAATAGTCACCAGGGGCCTTAGCGTCTCACTGAGAGGCAGAGCCGCTTCAAAACAAGCGTGCCCCCAGACAACCTCCGAACCGGGGGACTAGTGGTCGACCCCCTCTCCCCCCAAAGCCTTTAGGAGCAGGGGGTGCAGGGACTGAGGTCCTCGGGCCGGCTGTAGGTTATTTCTCCCACTACGGGACACCTTACGCTCCAGACAAGCTTCAATTCCGACGCCGGCCCCCAACCTTCAGCCGGGTCAGGGGGACTACCATCACCGACCCGGCAAAGAGGTGGTGGGTCCCCGGTCACAGCCTACTCAACCTACTTCCTCGCAAGGAGGAGGGGCGGCAGACTGCGCCCAGTCCTAGGTCTCCCTCTACCCTGAGGAGGTACATAGCTGCTATTTCAGGGCAGCATGCTAAGGTCGACAATGACAGGGCATTGAGCCACAGGCTGGTGTCCCTCTCCTTAGACGGGGCTCAGTGGCTGCACCCTTCGAGCGCCCCGAGTGCTCCTCAGGGGACTTGTCCGTGGTAATGGACGCCGTATGTTCGCCTCTTAAAACCTTGGCAGAGGCTGAGATGTCTGTCTGCAAGGACTGCTTTTTTCTCTCCTCCTTGCCATCACTTCAGCAGGCGAGTAAGCGAGCTACACGCCCTGTTGGTGAGTGAATCCTGTCTGAGGTGGAACTCAGCCTAATGTGGCCTAGATGTGGCCTAATGCAGCGTTTTCCCCCAGTGGTGTGGGAACGCTTGTATCTCAACCAGCCTATCCAGCTAGCACAGTCAGAGCTTCTGTGCCAATTCAGCATGTTTGAAACTGAACAATGAGACAGCTTTGTGCTCTGTGATAATCCCTTGGTTTCACTTTTATATTCCTTTAATTTCTTGTTAATAAAGTAATACTTTGAACTGGGTTGTTTATGTCGTCTGCATAAAACAACACTGTGAGAACACACGGACGAAGTATCGAAGATGCGCTTTTTTGTAGTCCATCTTCGGAACATTGTAGTTTCACCGCTGCAGAACGACGTCATAACGAGCTTGAACCCATGTAAGTAGAGCTTTATTCAATTCAAAGATCGGCAGGGTTCAAAACCCTTGACTCAGGCAGCGGAATCCAAACTTCTTCTTTTTTCAGGCAGGGGAATCCAAACAGGCAGGTGAGTCAAATCTGGTAATCAGAATACTGGAAAGCTATGCGATGATGCATATGGAGACAGAGTGAACCTGGTACAGAGGGCCTAAAGAGGGAATGAGATGCAGGTGAGATGAATAGTAAGGGAATGGTACTGCAGAGCAGGAGGCAGAGGATCTGAAATGACATGAGACGTGACAGAAAATGGCTGGTGGCCTCCGTCCAACCCACCTGAGCTTGAGAGGATCTGCAGTGTAGGATGCAACGCTTTCCGCATCACACTCGAGAAAACCGGGTTGATAGATCAAATTTCCAGCACAATCACAACTTATAACGTGCCCATGTCAATAAAAAAAAAAAAGCCCAAATCATAACCCTGCCAGAAACCTATGCAAAACTGTAAAAAGCCATGACATGAGCAATAGAGAACACATCAGCATGCAAAGCTTCATATCTGCATCAAAGAACCAAAGATACATTTAGATACAAAAGGATGCAGTCAGACGTGAAGGTAACGCTTGAATATATCCCAGGTCAAATGCGTCATTAATTAGTCAATAATGACAAAGTTGACAAAGTTCTGTTATTTGTATTTCTCCATAAAATGACAGCTTGTTTGATAAAAAAATTTTCTGCAGGTATTTCAATAGCATGCTAAATGTCGACAAATGCAGCCCATATTTCATCTACCAGCCCAACACTTTTCCCCACAACTAAATTAGAAGTAGCAGAAACAAGCCCACATGTGGCAGCACTGCTCACCAACACTCAAGGCTGTATTGCTGCCCTGAAGGTGTATCAAAGTACTGAGTTCAGGGTCTGAATACTTAGGTCAGTATGATCTTTCAGGTTTTTTTGTATACATTTGCAAACCTTTCTAATCAAGTTTTTGCTTTGTCATCGCAGGGTTATTGAGTGGAACATTAAACGCTACACATGGATAGATTTTAAGTTGCAACATAACAAAATGTGAAGTCTCGTACTTTCGGATATATAAATATATTTATATCAGACATTTTTTGTCAAACAAAGCTCCTCAACAGCCACAGAAGACATTATAGCTGTCTTCACACGCTGAGCAGTGTGACAAAAAAGTGACCATTATTTTTTTTTATTGAGAGGGTTCCTTTAAAAGAAGAAAAAATCTGGATGAGATCAATCTTTATAAAAGCAACAATTCCATATTTTTTTAGAAACACACATTAACTAATAAATCTTAACTTTATTTGTATTAATGCATAATGGGAAACAGCAGTTCGCAGTTTAGTATCCACACAAAGGCAGACAATCCTAAATGCAGAGCATATGTGCTGTTTGCCTCTGGCGCCGGTTTACTTCAGAACATCGTATAGTGGAGTGGATACGATGTTGTGTGCCATTCCTGCTTTTGTCAACCATCAAAAGCATTACTTGTCACAATAAGCCTTTTATTAGGCTGCATCAGAGTCTCAGCTAATTGTTTGGGGATGTATAACTCATTAAGTCCTGAGGGTTCTGGGCACAGGCTGTAGTTTTTGCTCCACTGCTACTGCATCTACATGCATATTACATAACCTAGTAGGGACTCTCAGGACACTTCAATCACTGAGAACTATATTTACCATCCAGACAATTACTTAATGCTCCAGTGCCAGTGAAGCTGAAATAGTCTACTCTATCCGAATAAAATATATACTGTATGGCTGAGTCATCACAAGACAGCTGCATTTGTTTCTTGCTTGGAGATAATTGGGAGTGAAAAGCAAATGAATTAGCTAAACAGATCCCATTAGTGCAATCTGCAACCAATGGCAGATTGCCCAGCGTAACTGAAAAGATGTAATGCATCCTATACTCTGTCCACACAGATCATCGTTGTTTACAAGTTCCGTTGAAAATATACAAGACCTTTTTAAGATGAAAACCCAAAGAGCCAAATTTATATATATGGTTTTAATTCCAATCAGTATTTTCGCTTTCACATGGGCATGTACAAATGTAACAGTTACACAATGATCCGTACAGAGACATTAGCTTCCTTTTCACACACGTGAAGAAAAAGCATTTTCATGTGTTTGTGTAAGGCAACATGGGTGGCTCAACAAATAGTTTTCCGTAAATTCAGTAAGTCCAATGTGTCCATGTACACTACAGTAACAAGTTAACAAATCTGAATTCACACTGCATTGAATGCATTTCATTATGTCGAATAAATGGTGTACAAAATAAACTCAACACAATTTGGTCTACAACAAAGTGCAATGGTAACAGTAGAAATATGTAGACAATACAAAATCTGGATGCTGGTAAACATGGTTTGTCTCTTTGGTGAGTTTGAATAAATGAATTGTCTTACTTCTGTATGAAAATATTAGACCAAGTCCTTTTTTATATTTACACAACATGACGAGAGGTGTGCAGCGTTATAGCGCCACAAGTTGTAATGCTGCAAACAGAAGTTCACCTAAATGTCATAATACAATATTTACATCAAAATTTGGATGTCAGTCTGGATTTGAGGTCAGTCCAGTCAAGCAGCATACACCATCAACAACAACAACAAAAGTCTGCTTTAATGTAACAAATACATACAAAATGCAAATATGAAAATGTACATTTTACTACATGGAGTGTTTCAATATTGTATGTACTATATAATACCTTATAATTACTTACCTTAATATGTTATATTTATTTTTCAAATCCAAAGTCCAAAGTAGAACTAGTGAATATTATCCTGATGAAAGTATCAAACCACAGAAATAAAAATAATAATTAAATAGAAACCTGAACTGAAATAAAAACCAGATTACTTGTTGTGAACATTGTTATACATTTTGGGAAATATGCATTTTTGCTTTCTCTCTTAAGAGTTAAATGAGAAGATCAGTACCACTTGAAGACTCCTGTGGACAGAACCAAGCTAGCCGTGCTAAGCTAACTGGCAAATATGGAACAGACATGAGAGGGGATTCAATCCTCTCATCTAACTCTCAGTAATGCGAATACTTTACAATTTTTTTTTAACTATTACTTTTTAAACATTCTTAACTGTACCACACATAAATACTCTGCTGATGTTATTAGGGACACACAAAGGAAGAACATCTGCACCAAAAGCTAAGCTTGCAACATAACTCACATTGTTTTTTATTGTTCCTAATCTTCTTCAAAGCTAACACTACCTCACTATTTGTTCTTTTGGCAGAAATCAAAGTGTTTTTGGAGTTTGACATTGAGGATGGATGGTGGTTCCCATTATTGTGTGAGCGGCCTGAGCAGATGTAAGCGTTGGCATTACAGGCAAATGGTTGGTGCTCATTTCATCAAGCTTTCCCTCTTAAACCAGCAGCTTAGCTGTGACTCTGATTACTGGATACCACAAGGATTTCATAAAGCCAGACGAATGTAATCTGCTTCCACTGTGCCATGCGTGAAAAATCCACGCATGGCACTTCACATACACATAAATTACATAAATGAATCCCAACTGTATATCATATATAATCTTATCTTTACTCATCTGGAAGAGATTTCATTTCATCCTGCTCATCCATCCGCCTCAGGGAAATCAAACACACAACACATTAAATTGCTCGTTATCTTCACACCATCCCTCTCTGAGAAAAGCCGGTAACGTGGAAGCGAAAACAATAGAAGGGACAACAAAACGAGAGGAAGCGGAAGTCTTTTTGACAATGTTTACAACAAACAGTACAAGACAAAAAAATTCAACACGGTATAAAAGAATACAGACTTAAAGGAGAAGGCTCAGACCGCTCCGAAGACGTCCATTACAATGGCTTGTATAAAATCAGATCTCATTGACCAGAAGGTAATTACCACTCGTTGAGATTGTTTTTTGGTGAATACAAAGTGTTTAACTAATCTTTCTGTTGATTGCACCAAATTCCAATCCAAGGCAACATTTTTGAGTGCATCTTGATCAATGTGTCTAATTAAATTGCACGGATGCCATGTTGCCCGACCACAAAGTAACAATGGGAGCAGATGTCTGTAAGTGCGTCAGCTGTTGAAGTTTCCTGTTGCAAATCCTGTAGGATTATCCGGCTCCACTAACAACCACTAAGCAGTAAGATGACAGCGATCAGAACACTGTAAAGTAAGACTTGTTATCTTTCTCTCTTTTTAAATGCAAAACCCCATTCCTCATGTACACTCTTCCACACATCTCTTCTTCTTCTTCTTCTTCTTCTTCTTCTTCTTCTTCTTCTTCTTCTTCTTCTTCCAAGAATTTGGAACAGGTTGTCAATACATAGTTCCCACCAGACAAGAGCAACTCCGTGCTCTTCAGTAAACATTGGACACATTGTGGCCTTGTTAGAGGATTCAGTCTGCTCTGTACATCACTTCCTTGCTTGCACTGGGGGACAATATTTAGTCTGTTCCCTGGATGTTGCAGTGGAGATTATGTGCTGGTCACACAGCTGTGGTCTGCTTGATGCTGTGGAAGCTGATTCTGGTTGGAGACGTAGGGATGGACATGGCTCGTGCCACTCTCACTCGAAGGGCGTGGTTGTCCTGCCAGCGGTGCCACCGTTTCCTTACTGCAGAACGTACCTAAGATGTTGCGGATGAATTTGATATTATTGTATTTATTATGGATACGTTGTCTATGCAAAGAAGAAGGAATGTTATAACAACGAACTTTGAAGTCTTTTTTCATTTTTTTGGGAAACAAATAATTTGGCATTTTGGGAAATACCTATATTTAATAAATGTGAAGATACATTTCACACTTGTGTTGTTGTTATTTATGGTGGCGACTGTGGCTGAGTGTTTAGCATGCCTATCTTTCAATCAGAGGGTTGGTGATTCGCGCCCCGGCTCCGCTAGTCCCAGTTGTTGTGTCCTTGAGCAAGACACTTAACCCCTAATTGCTCCCCGTTGCTGTGTCTGCGGTGTATAGAGCAAAAATGTAAGTCGCTTTGGATAAAAAAAGCGTCAGCTAAATGTAATGTAAATGAATCTACAGCCAGGGGCAGGTTGTGCTAGCTTAGCATAAAAACTATGAGGAGAAAAGAGGCTTGCTCTCGCCCGAACAACACTTGTTTGCCTTTTTTTCAAATCAGGGACAAACCACTAAACGTCCGAAACTCAAAGCTGTCCCTTTTATGCCACACCCTTTTATGCTGTTGCCAAAGACAATTTTGAATGTATTTAATTTAAAACCAAAGTGGTTCACTCACATTCTTTACAGTTCCTCATCAAATTAACCACCTTTCCACCACTGATTTCAATCACTCGAGGGTTGTAAAACGAGCGGCAAAAGGGACTCTAATTCTTCACAATTACTGACAAAGATGCAATTCTTGTAATGGCATTACATCCTGTAAGTCCAGCAATTGCTGTCTTTGTAATTAGATGATGGCAAAGGTTTTCTTTGCATATCTAATCAACATGCTACAATTTCCCTCGTAGAACAGAACATTTTTCATCATTTTTGTTTTCCTTATGAAAGCAATCTGATCGTGCCCCCCTGTTTGAACTTAGCAAAAACAAATGTAACTAGAGGGTATAGTGAGTGAAAAAACACTCAACTAAACTGATCAAGAAAATCCATGTGTGGCTCTATTAAGATCATTTTTCAAGAAACACATTGACAACTAAATTAAATTCATAAATACTGAGTCTTTTGCAAAACTCCAGTGACTCACCTCTCCATTTAGGAAGCAGTAAAACACTGACACAAAGAACCCCTGTGGAGGACAAAGACGGATTACTATTAAAAGAGGCAAATGCAGCTGTATTGCGTATGAGAGCATTAATTAGGAATCGGAGAATTCAGAAGAATCAGGAGAAGAAAAAGAAAAACTAAGTGTTCAAGTTTGAGAGCGAATTGGGTCGTGCCAAATATAATTCTTGAATATGAAGAAGCTCTGCATGAAACCCCCTTTTTTCCACCCACTATGTCTTACAGTTTAACCACATAAGATAGAAATAAATAAAAAAATGGCAACAGAGCAGAAATCATGCCCACGTGGCCCCGTTAATCCTGTCATCTGAGAGCACTGAGCAGGAGGGCCACATTGTGTGCAGGCAAAGCCGGGATGCTACTTCAGATCATCTTCCCACGAGAAGGCTCATTAACGGCAAAAGAAGCGATACAACACCAAAACTCGCGCTGTTCACTTTGTGCACCGTGTGTGGGTTCTCGAGCGTTGACCTGCGTCGCACAACATCGGTTTCTTTTGTCTCACCTGAAAAGACTGTAAAAAGGAGTTGAAATAGATAAAAACGATTTGTGAGATGTCGTCCTCCCCCGGATTCACAAAGAAGAGCATGTAGGTGATGCCCAGTAGAGGTAACAAGACCAGCGTGGCTTTCACTGCTTTCCTGTGAAGACAGGGACGAAAAAATCAGCAGCTTTATTTGTGGAATCTCTCGAAAAAGAACTTGGATTTCATCCAAAGTTGATTTGCACACCACCTCTTTGCGTCTCAAAATAGCAACACGTGATTAGAAATGAAACCTCCTTTGCAAGATGACAACAGTACTGTGTTCTATTATGAAAAAAAAATGCATTTTTAAATGTTTGTATTTTGTTTACTTGATTATAAACTACCAAGCCTGTAGCCATGCCATTAAGTCTGAGTTTACAACTATACATTGAATATGTAATGCCGTATGAATGAATTCATTTTGATGTGGAGGTTCTGCGGCTCCGTAATGATGACAAGCTGTGCAAAGAAAGCAATTTAATTTTCTTCTTCTCCTTGTCGTATTTACCGCACTGTTCATAATGTTCTTGTAATTCTGGTGAATGCCGACATCTCATTGAAGGAGACATCCTATTTTCTATTTCAACAATCTATGCCTCACACTCCGGTCCTCCACTCACTTATTAAAGCCGCATGACTCACGTCAGCATATCTGTCACACTATGTGAATCCCACTCCAGCCCGTGAAGCCGAAATGGAAGTTGTCTTTGCTGTGACTCAAGATAATCCCCCAAGGAGAACAAATACACTTGACACAGTAATCAAAGACGTGCACAGAGGTTTGCCACCTCCAAAGATATGAAATTAAATAGACTCTTGCACAAAATACTACATAATAAATAATGACATTGTGCTGACTCAAGTCAATTTGCATGTATAGACTTTGAAAGCTTGAAGCCATAAGAACGATAATTGATCAGCTCTGGCAGTGATGTCACTTTGTTGTCATAAACATTGGAACCTTTGATCCCCAAATATCTTCTCTCCGAGAGGATTTGTTTGAAGAATTTAAACTCACATTAATTATGAAGGTTAATATTAGTCCGCTTTCTAAATTAGATACTGCTAGAAACAGGAGAAAGAGTCATTTCTATATTTATTTAATCAATAACTCACCTGTACTGTATTGTTTCAGACGTTGTTGAGGCTCTTAGTTTGGTCATGAGAATTCTTACAATGTTGAAGAGGAAAACAAAGTTTATCTAG
Organism: Taurulus bubalis; assembly: GCF_910589615.1. Lineage (NCBI taxonomy): Eukaryota > Metazoa > Chordata > Actinopteri > Perciformes > Cottidae > Taurulus > Taurulus bubalis. The sequence continues at coordinate 38,169,886 of NC_136589.1, read as the reverse complement.
AAAAAAAACACACAAAATAATTAGTTTTGAACTAATTGAGTGCTAATGGCGTACTTTGCAATACACCAAGAGCAATTTTCTGCAGCGAAAAATACTCTGCTCATTAATGTGAGGAGGAGGAGGAAGAGAAATAGAGGGCAGACACAAGTCAAAGCCAACTAACTCCTCAACAATAACTGGTCGCCGCACTGCTACAAGCCTGGAACAGCTAGTACCAAACCATTAGCGGATGCTTTCATATGAATAAAATGTTCTATTTGTATGCGTAGAAATGCCTGAACCCATCAGGAAGATGTATTCCACCTTTCCAAAAAAGCTTTCATTATTAAACCGTTTTCATTTCAGGGCATATTTTTTTCATTAGTTCACACCTTCAAGCAGGAGTAAGTGACAGATCTCAATGTTGGTGTAAATTGTGTGTCATGTGAATGAATAGCTCTAACAAGCAGTGGAAGTACGGTTTCTGTGTTACCGCTCACCAGAAGCACAAGAATAACTGGTCCCTGGTAAATGTAGTCCATATATTTTCCAGGTTCTTTACCAAACCAACATCTGTTGACAGCAGAAAAGAAATAATCAATACTGGAAAATGTACAAAAGATATTATCGTTGAACAAAGTAATAGTACTTACTGTTCATTTTCATAATATAACTTCCCTATGGCCCAAGCTATTATTATCGGGCATGGAATACCTGGAGTGGAGATATACAAAGTTTCATGTAAGTTATTTAACATTGCAGTATAAAGGGTACAACATTTTTTCGGGAAAACATTTCAATAAAAACATTTGATGTATTAATGTGGCAATCCACCTTTCATTTTTGTCATCCTTCTTGTTTAATTGCTGCTTCTATTGTTTGTCTTTACATACAGTACTTTGAGTACCATTTAATTAAAGCGCTATACTAATAAAATGTATTTTCTTGGTCACTTGAGGGAGTCGGAATAATTACTTATGTTTTCTTTATTTTTTACCAACAGAACCTTGTCACTTTGTGCCTTTTGATCAAAATGGAGATCAGGCTCTTTCCAAAAGAAGAAGAAACATGCTCCCACTTTTTCTCTTCTGAAGTAACAACATGTTAAGCCTAAAGTGGCTTCACAGTCATATACATGATTACTCATAGAGGTCTAGCAGAGAAATTATGGATATATGTATCTAAAAAACAGATGTTGAAGGAGCTGGTCTTCATAGAAACGTGTCATTGTTAATAACCGATTTTGTGAAATGCCTCTAATGAAATAACATAATGTATGACAAAAAAAAAATTTTGAAAAGAAAGAGTGGATGTTAAATTCTCAATTTTTCACGTTAAGTCCAAGCACTTTCTATTGAACATGGACCACATTTCAACATTTCATCATTTCAACATTTCAACGCTGATCTGTCGCATCATGAACCGAAGCCGTCTGGGGAACGCACACCAAAATATGAGCTGCCGGTTCTGGCACTAACATGATTTATGGCCACATATTTCGCACACAAAAAAAAGCACCCATTTTAACTTGCTGTCATCCTCTTTTCAAAACTTGTAGAGATATTAAGGACATTTTTTATTTAAATTTGTTTATGTAATTCAGATTTCCTTTTCAGGTTTTCATATTTTTCACACTAGCACACTTGCATCTACTGCAGTCTAATCTTTTCTAAAGTCTAAAGTTTATCAGTTATCCCATCCTCACAGCGTTGCATAAACATACAGATATACAAATGATACATTTCGTAGAAGGAGCAAAGACCCAATCCACCTCAGCCCCTTTTTTTTTGCTGCATCTTAAAATGAAAGTAAAAAAGAAAGAAAGAAGTAAAGCCCTCTAGAATATCGTGCTGCTACACCAAAGCACTCAGGACTTCAGTTGAAGGACAGTCTTTCCAACAAGCAATACATTCTTGACTTTCACCCTGTCACTGTGCCCACAAGCTAATTTAGCTTTGAGCTAAATATCATTCCTGACTGCACAAATCAGACGGTGACAGAAAACTAATAACAACTGGTCAAGCTGTGTAGACAAAGTGGATCAGATGTTCAGGTTAAAATGAATTTTAATGGAGCTGGAAAGCTCGAAACCTATTTCGAGGCCTCTGGTGGAAGACAGATTCAATCTGCCCCACTTCCATCTTTTCCTCAATGCATTCTTATTAAGAATCTCTCAAGACTTCCGTGGCATAATGAGATATCTAATCTCATCACTGGCTCTTGGTTTCCACAAAGTAGCAGTTGTAAGAAAGAGAGAACAATATAATGTGTACAGATTATATGTATATTATATACTGTATAGTCCACACACTATGGCTACCTCTTTCTGATGTAATTTAACTCTTAACAATTAATTTTAATTTATTCTATTACATTTTAATGATAGTGCATTATTCCTTTATCTGCTTCTAACCGTTATTTAACCATGTTTCTTTGGCTACATGTAAATTTCCCCCTACAAGTAAATGATGATGTTGACTCTTCACAGATGAGATATCACAAATGACGGCTATTGATTATAAAAATGAATATATCATTTTTCAAGATACTGTTCACTGAAAATACACCCTACTGGGTATGTGGCTTCTCATATTGATTGGATTAAAACCCCAAAATCATGTAGGAGTACGAGGAAGCTGCACAGATCAATGTGACTAACCACAATGAAAAGATGTCAGTAAATCCCTATTCTAATCACAATAATTAATGAAACTACATTGATATGATTGACATCTGCCTCTGGTTATTTCTATTTTAAAGCCAATATATGAGCTTTCCAAACATGTCACCCATGTGCCATTACTGCTGGTTATCGTTTTATTTTTCATAAATCTCTGAGTCAGTTTAGCATGACCTCAATGCATTAAAGTGTGCGTGCGTGTGCGTGTACGTATGTGTGTGTGTAGTTTCCTTTCTGCAAGAACACACAATGTCCATTACATAAACAGACAGAGAGGAAATGTCAGACTGGCTCAGGGAAGCATACAAAAACGTTTCCATGTTTTTTCTGCCTCAAGATGGAATATTTTGACACCACACTTTGCTAATACTGCACAGTAGTTTAAGTCAAGGTGGTCATAGATAATTAATGTGGTCATCTGCTACAGTGCATGTTCAAAGCTCATCCCATCACTGGAAGTCAAGCACAAACAATGACATTTTCCACACTTCAGTGGAGCTCTGTTCTCTTGAAATTAATTTAAAGTACCATCTTGAGTCTGAAGCACTAAAAGGTCTCCCTCTGCTTTCCTCGCTGACCAGACTTCACTTGGACTGCTTTTCGTCAAGCAAAAGTTCACTTGAAATGCCACATAGCACATAACTGTGGGTCCGCTGTTCCACAACCTGGTTCTCATTTAAAACCAGTACTCGTACAATGTATCAAACTACGCTCAGGTCCTTTTGGGCACATATTTCACACAGTTAAACAGTTCATCCAAAACATTCTTCAGAAATTAATCATTCGTGGAAATTCCAACAGCTCAAAATGTCATGTTTAAACATGACATTTTGAGCTGTTGGAAAAGATCATGTTTTAAACATTGAAAGTTTTCAAACAGCAACTAAATGGACCGTGACTGTTTCCAAAGTCAAGAACAAACTTTTCATATTCTTGATTTGGAATCACTGAACACCAATACATATCAAAATACAACATCAATGCTTATGAGGCCAGAGAGGAGCAAGATAAGCTGGACATAAATTGGGTTTTGTGGCCTGACCAACTCGGCTTCTAACTAAAATTCAAATGTTTTTTTCTGCTTTTTTTCACGCTGAATGAGTTATTTCATAGAATCGTATCGGCCTTATCAGTTTCTGGTAAACACAAGAGTTAAAGTGGTTATTCTTTGTGGACAAACTCAGTTTTACAGAACAAAAAAATGAATCAACGAATTGATTAGTCGACCAAATCGTATGATTGTTAGTAGTCTAAGAATTGATTTGGTTGAGAACAGATTACGATTTTAGATTTGAGCTGCAATTTGAATTAAAATCCATTAGTAAAATTATGTTTAACCGCAAATAAAATATTTTCACACATCTACTACTAATTTTCTACATGCATTCAAAACTAAATATATTGTAAGTCTCCCAAACGGTATCTTCCAGAGCAGAGTGAAGTGTTAATGCACCTTCAACATGGACATACTCACACCAGCCGATGAAAAGGAAGACCCACTTCTTGAGCTTGTCAGTTGAATAAGTCATCACAATGGCTGTGTGAAGGTAACATCCTTCAACAAACATCCAGAAGAAGTTTGTCACCACAAAGTAGTTGTATATTGTTGTAATAAATCGACACCAAGGCTGAAAAAACAACAAACGCACGAGTCTCAGCAGAAATACTTGATACCAAATTGTGTAAGGCTTATCTTAAAGTTCCTACTTTATAAAGTATATGTAGAGTATGTGCGTGTGCAACCCAGTGGAACAGAGCTTTTACCTCGTTGCTCTCATGGATATTGTGGTCGATCAGCTGAAGCAAAAACCACATTACATTCCTCAGTATGAACGTGGTGATCAAGTTCCAGTGGATGATGTTTCGAAGACATCGTATGCTCCTTTACCACAAGCCAAATGCAAAACATGAGTTATTATCAGGATGTCATGGAGGAACAGCTGATTCAAAGTAACATAATCCGTAGAGTTTTGAGTCGATCACATCACAGATAGAGGATCCAATATTACATGCAAACAGTTTGATTACTTTAAATACTGAAGAAAATTCAAAATGTGGTGATTTTCAGGCAATTTCTGGAGTTCTTTGTAATTTTAAGCATATTTATGGATGTGCCAGATTGTAGGTTGTTCCATGAAATCTAAAAAGATTATTCTTAGAAGATACTATTGACTATTTTGGTCTTTAATCTAAAGAAATCAATATTTGAGAAGCTCGCATTGATCAAACCGTCGTGCACAACACAGCACAGGCTGTTGGTTCTGTCGTAGTAGAAGTGTGAGTGTGTTTAAACCAGGACATGGAAAAAGTTCCTCCTTCTTCTAGAATAAATCATGTTCGTTATAAAATGCCCACTTTCTCTTTCTTTGCCTGAGTGCTCCAGCTGAGCTGCATCTATTCATGTTTACATAAATTAGTTAATGATGTGCAGTCCGAGGATATTACGTGAATTTCCCTGATTGTCCTCTATGAGGTCTCATGCATACAGGACACATTTAGAGAGGGACTATTTCTGTACATGCCTTAAGCACAAGAAGAGAATGAAGGCCACGACTAGAGCTCCCACAGAGATACAATGACCGAGGTAGTTGATGATCAGCGCAATTTTATAATGCATTGGATATTTTCTCTGCAAAGACAACACACAAGTTACTTCTTGAATGCAACTGCTTGATAATAAAACAAAGAGAAGAGGTTAGGAATACACAAATACACAAATAGAATCCAAGTGCATACAGTATATCTATACATCTATAGAGGCATGTTGTTTTGAGGTTTAACTAAAGTGAGAGAAAACATATATACAGTATGTATGTCACTGACACACTTCAGATGTCACAGTTTAAAATTATCTGGGAAAATGGAGCAAGGTTCAGAAATAAGGAGACATGATGTGAGGTAACAAGGCCAACACTCATTACACATTAGTGTTTCAGTTTGGCCTCGGGCTTTGCTTATACACATACCCTATGTATTTGTCACGTGGTCTGGAAACAAACGTTTAAGCAGTTTAACTACAGAACAATAAAAATGCTGTAAAAATGCAATAAGTGTGAAGCAGCTAGAGCAGTGGTTCTCAACATTTTTTCAGTGATGTAACCCCTGCAAAATATTTGAAGTACCCCTGACCCGAAAAAAAGATGTAATACACAGCGCTGAGCCATAAGTGTCTGATTTAATAGAGAATATATCAAATTAAGTTTATGAACATACACTTAAAAGTTATTGAACATTTATTAAATAACATTTTTTGAAGGATTTTTGAATGGATGCCAATTTTAAAAATATTTTTTTTACACATACCCCATTTGAGAACCACTGAGCTAGAGCACCACATTGCTTTTGCTACATATGATTGGTATCCCATGTGTGCAATTAGTGTAATTATGACAAACAGCATGTATATGAGATGCTTAACAGATTGCTTACAAAATGAAGGACATAGCAGGATCGCTCATGGGACGCTGTACTAACCTTCTCCTCCAAAATAGGTTCACAATTGGAGTAATTACTCTTCAACGCCCAGGTCCCATTATCCATGCATTCCCTGTAAGCACTCCCTGCAAGAAAAGAGTGACTAGCACAGTGAAGACAACAATGGAAGTGTACTGTAACCTTGTTGCAAACATAGATGTTTTAAAAATCTGGTTGATCTCTGAGATGAGTTTTTCTGTTGAAACATCTGTATTCAACATAAAGGTGTCCAAAGTAGGCCGGCAAAAACATCCTTGTGATTTCTCGGAGCTCAGTCCAAAGTTGAGTACTGCTATCTTTTTGAGTTTTACACAGAATACCAATTCAGCAATGTGCATGTTATCCATGGTGGGGGACTGCAAAGCCTCTTAGTGTATTTGCATATATCTCAAAACCCACTTTCCATAATCAACTTTGAACTGAATTTGTCATATTGCTGTTCCTCGCCCCTTTATCTCTTAGACATAGAAAACGGTTTGAGGAATTGGGTGGAAACAGAATAGAAGAAAATAACACTTTTTTATTGCTGCTCGCTTATGATCAGCCATTGATCATTTTAACCACTCTGATGCTTTTTTCATTATTGTGAATGACAACTTTTGACAGCAATTATGGGTTTGCTACAACTGTGATTACTTTTATAAATAATACTAATACAAATATTACTACTAATAATAATAATTAATAATAATGCACAGGTCAAGATATCCAGTATGCATTTCATAATCAACTAATTCACTGTAATCTGTTAAGTTCTAAATAATCAAACTGTTCAACAACATTATTACATAAATATGTGCTTAAGTTGCTTCCAATTCTAATATTTCCTGTGAGTACAGTCCTCGGGCCACTATGATATTACCCTGAACCAGGAGTATTCGATTCATTACAGTAATGTTTAACTTGCGCTATATGATTTAGTCCCATTTATAATAAAGTATAGCAGTTGGATTTACATCTGTATATAGTCAACAACTGCTTGTCAAATGTATTGTTAGTTTTCAAATTGAACTGGATTAATAATAAATACATTTTCTGGTTTATTTTGTCGGATGTGAGTGGGTACTTTTGCTCAAAAGAATTGTGCTTTGTCTCGCAGTGGCGCGTCACATGACCGCTTTTAAAAATCCCCACGGTCTCTGAAAATATAAGACACACTGGTTTTAAACCGCCCGTGGGAAGACTAAACATATAACAGCATGTCCATTCTTGGTTCGAGGCTCTGGTCTCGCCGACCACATTGCTTTACTTGGAAAACGTCAAGTGAAAAAACTTCTCAGACTCACTTCATTCTCCTACTATTCGGTGTCTCCTCCATGTGTGTAAATCTCACTAGACTTGGGAAGCATATCGGATTACACATATTTGATTTGCTTAGTAGCATAAAGTGAGATGATTTGCAACGCATGCAAGTCAGTGTGTTTCCTGTATGTGAGGAAAACATTATTGGAGCAGTGTCAGCAGCAGAATAAGATCCTTAGCATTCAACGTAATGTTACGTAATGTGACATTTGTATTTGGTGTGCAGAAAACTGCTTGTGGCAGCTAGAAACAGAGAAGGAGCTGAGCAGCACGTGCCGTACTGTGACTAGACTTGTGCTGCTCATGAAGGAAAATCACAGTTTTCAGCTGTTCGAGAAGGAGCTGTTCGCACATCGATCAATCAGTCGGATAAATCCCTCAAGCAGTTGACTGATTGAGTGGGAAATATATCCCCTAAAACGCAGTAGACCAGTCATTTGTTAGGCATCCTTAAACACGCTGTGCTTGTTTGTTTGACGAGCCCACCGTGTTCATTGATCAGTTGTCATGTAGGATTTATAGAGTCGCTGTGCAGTGTAGGCAACCATGAGAGGACAGCTACTCTCTCATGTATGGTTTGAACATGAACTAAAGCTAGAGAAGTTATTTGTTATCATTAACAAAACCCTATTAATAAGGACATATTAAAATGTATATTTGCAGACCTGAAAGTAAGCAAACTGTTTTCCCCATAGACGTACAGTCTGTGGTGTTACCTAAATCTGACTGCAGTGGAGCAGCTGGGTTTTGGAAAAGCACTTGCGGCCTTGGGCTGGTTAGAGTGGTGAGTAATTAGTCAGCAGGCAGTCAACGGCAGCAGAAGACAGGCAATAATAGGTGTTTTGAGAAAAGTGTGAGTCACACAGCAACCAGCAGAGGTCCTTGAGCCTTGTTGCATGCAGCCATACCTGGCCACCTAAAATAAATAAATAGATAGATAGATAGATAGATAGATAGATAGATAGATAGATAGATAGATAGATAGATAGAAATTTGTTAAAATACGCACTTTGCTACAGCTGAAAGCAAGATTAGCCGTGGACAGACACAAAGGTGCATATTCACTCACTCACGCGAGCAATCGCATGACTCTCCTGGCGGAGATAAATTACATTATTACAGAGTAGACTGGATACAAAATGTTCACAACCTGGCAACCCAAAAACGGTTCTTATTAGCTCATAACTGATCTATACCATGTCAATACAATTTGCATCATCGTATAGAAGACACATGGGTTATGGAGAAGACTATTCTAATCCTGAGACATCATATCTGAAAACAGACTCATATTTTAGGTTGTCTGAGCTATTACTACAGTAGCAGCACATGGTGCCTCCCAGATAGAGTTATCTCACTGTGTTTGTGAATCTAGCAGTGTTGCAGAAATAAAGGAAGAGGAGCAGGTTGTCCGTTTTGTCCCTGTGAGCTATTCCGCTGAGGCAGGACTGATTCATGGCACTGGTGCAGGGGAAGCACATATCTAACCATCTGTACATTACGCATGGTGAGGCTATTTTCTTCACATTTTTCTTTCCAGTCCATTATATTCACATTTTTGCTGGGTTTGGGTAAGGGACAGCGTTGCCATGGGATGGTTGAATGCACTTATTGTAACTCGCGTTGGATAAAAGCGTCAGCTAAATGTAATGTAATGTTAACAATGCTGTAAAAATGGTCAGGAACGTATATTTCCACTCTCATGATTTATAGATAAGACCTATTGAGTGGTCACAATAAAATAATCCTTTATCAGTCCCACAGCGGGGACATTGGCAAGGCTACAGGAGCAAAGTGGGTAGTGCAACAAGTACAGAACAAAAAGTGAGGGGAACACCTTGTGTATTTTTTTTTTGTATTCTTAAAAAAGTGAATTTTTCAGCTAGGAGGTTTTGCTCTTAGGCCATCGATATGATCGATACATGGTATTCCTGTTTAGCTAAGAGGGAAGTGCCTGAATGTATAACAAGACAATACAGGATGTCTGCTATAGCTTCCATAAAGGAAGCAACTGAATGTGCGTACAGACAGCTGTGCTCTGCTCTTCATGAGCAGCACATACTCTGTCAACTTTGTTCTTCCTCCCGCAGCCTTCATTGCACCTTCACCGCGCAGAAAATAAAATACTCGGAAGACACATTTTCTTTTTTTCAAAGAACTATTCTAATTGTTTTTCCACCACATTTTGAGCCGGGGGGGGGTCGGTTTCCTGATAACATGATTTCTTCAAAGCACCGAGCTATTTGGCTTATTGTATATTACCCACTTGTTTCAGCTGTTTTGTGAGAGAGCCAGTATTCGGATGAGTTTCAAATTATAATAAAGATGAAAGGGTACAATATCTCAAAGTCGAACGATGAAAAGAACTCATTCGAGCCGCGCACCTGAGCTAGTTACAGCAGCTTTCCTTCAAGCCACTAAAAATGTAATTTTGTGAGCTGGGGAGAGCGTAAACTAGGCCATACCTTAACAGCACTCAATCTGTTAGCTCATTGAGCTTTGATATTTTATTTAATCAGCAGGAAATAAAGCAAAGCTGCTGGCTCATCTATGCCGACGTCAGAGGGTTTAAGAGAGGACATAAAGTAATCAAGAGGTTACAAACACTCATTTGTATTTTGACATATGTCCAGCACGCTTGAAAAATAATTAGTAACAAATCAACCAGTCTTCCGTAGGAGTTCTCTGGAACCATTTACCATTTACATTCATGCTTTTTAATTTATGTATTCTTAACACAGCATGGCTTTAAAGTGTGTTCAGTCTCCTTCACGGCACCTTAAGAGCTCTTACTGGCAAGTGGATGCATTCAAGAGCTGCTTTGGGAAATCTGTACAAGCATTTCAGGAAATTCATGCTGCTAGAAAACATTCTTCACTTGTTTTTTTCTGTTTTAATCGTCTTCCATCAGTTAGGTTGTTAATAACTTCAGACAATAACCTGGTCTTGCTTACTAAAAAGTATATCTTCATCATATGTATGGTGAAAGAAAAGAATGGAAAGTATTTCACAACTAATCTCATCTCTGTCACTGTCTGAGCTGTGTGTATATTTTTCACGGGGCACCACTTAAGCAATGAATATTTTATATTTGTCTGTTTTTAGTTTTTGGGTCATGATTTGTTTTACATTGTCAGTGATTCACTCTGGGGCTTATATCTCATCTCCAAGTCTGTTTTTTTTCATTCCTTTGTGTGTCAGCGACCTCCCCTGCCCTTTTTGTCTTGGATGAAAGTGTCCTTTCTCAAAGGGCAAATATATAAATATATTTTTCTTTTCCTCACATATTTCTTGTATTTATAGTCTAGCTGGAAAAGGACTGCCCTAAGTGACATGTTTGTCCAAAACACATAGCAGAAGGCCCTTGGGACAGATTAATACATAAGTATGTATTATTATTATTATTATTATTATTTAGTAAATCACATATAAAAAGCAGGAAAAAGGCGCTCCTTTTGAGCAGTAAAATGGAAAACTCGAACTGTTCTCTCTACTCTAAATAGCACATATTTATGACCTAGACGACCAGCGTTTCAGATCATAAAATATCAGTCTCAAGTGAGTCTAACCTGTCGGTGCAAACATGCCATCATCATTCACAGCATTAAAATGCAACTGTTCCCAAGCCCTTGATTGACCCAGGTTTGATCAAACACAACATGGCAGCTAAAGCACTTCACACTAGAAAAAAAATATTACTGCCCTGTTCTTGTCACATTTGCTCTGTTATACATTTTGTCAGAGGTGCTGATCTTGTTCGAAGTCCCCAGCTCTCTGGCGTCATCAGTCCACAGTCCAAAAGTGACTGAATTACCTAAAACACATCTCTGGGAGGTTTATCTTGAGGAGGTAATGAAAGCCCACACACACATGCATGAAGAAGTATTTAAGCTCTGCTCTGCTTTCAGGTGCATTTGACTGCTGTCTTATAGCACTGCATAAATACGCTAAAGGCAAAAAAAAACCCTGCTCACTCATAGCCTATCCTGCCTAGTTAAAACATCTGTTTGTTTTCATGGATTATCCGTGCATCTAATTATGTCTTTTGCTTTTCTCCAGGAAAATCAAGCTGTTGCATTAAACTGCACATGAAATTAGTTTTAAGAGGCGTTAGAACTCAAATGCACATTTGACAAAAGGTGCTGAATATCTTTGTTTGTGTTAACATTTTCACAGAGGGGAATAGATGACAAGCCTCTATTAAGGGAAATGCCCAGGGGCAGGAGGAGGAAATGTTTGAGCTTTTTATGTGTCATGCACATCTGTGGCTTGTGCGGAAATATTACAAAAAAAATTCAGATTACAAAATTAGACATCTGCTTCTACTGTAGATGCTTCTTGTAGATTAAAATAGATCTTGGGAATGCAAGTAACGTGACGATTTTTTGGTTGGAGACAGTTTTAAGAAGGAGCCAAAATGAAGGGGTAGAATAGTGCAATGGACCTGCCAGAGCAGAAATCCCACTGTTGCTTTATCGTTTTCTCAGTAACTGTAAGCCTCTGTGTCATTCTCTGCCTACACATGATAATTGAGATGGCAGTTGGCGAGGTGGCTCTAGCAATCCTGCAGCAGGTTTAAAGAGAGGCATTTATCTCCGCAGTGACCACCAACATCAACAGAAGACGTATGGGGTTAGTCAGCCTTGGCTGCCCAAGCAGCTGCTGCGAAATACAGTTGCTTATTTCTTCTTCTAGCGTCCATCCTGCATAGATCAAGGATATAGCTCTAGATAGATAGACAAATTGACAACAAAAAAACCCACACTGGGTCATTTTAAGTGGTTTGAAAAATACCCTGTGCTGCATGTCATGCAGTTTCTCTTGTGTTTCGCTGTCAGCAGGCAAGTTCACTTGAAAATGTCTTTAATTTCCCCCAGTGATGTCCATCAAGGAGGGAAAAGATAACGATTCAGAAAATATACAAGAAACCATTTGCATCATTGATTGAGTTGAAGTGTCTATGATAAACAAAGCAACAGTTAGACAAAAATCTGAGAAACTCCTTTTGCAATTTTGCACACAATAGCCCCTAACTTTAGCTCTTCAGTTTCCCACATGCATCATGGAAAGGCATTCAACAGCTCCTTGTAAAAGCATTAATACACCGTTTTTTAAAGGCCAAAGAACAAAGGCAACAATTATGTTTCAATGGATTCATAGGAAATTACAGGCTCTTACAGGTCTGGAATTGTTGATCAAGGAGAAATGAAAACTGCCACAGCAGTCACTAAGAAAAGCCAGCTGCAACATGTAGAAACCGCTCAATCAAACGCATTCTTGTCATCCTTCTCTTTCTGTTTCGAGTGTCTTGAAAGACAGATTTTATGACAATGAACCCTGCAAAAGCGTAGCTTCATGTTGTTAATCTCCGTATTTTGAACTGGAAAAGTTTTGAGATAACCCAAAACCCCTACAAAATGTAATTATATAATTGCAACCCAAGAGACATAACATTTTTACTCCCCAAAAATGGGATTATTATGTCATCATTGACATTAGTCTTCTCATCATCAAAAAACAAGTCCCTTTCCACTTGCTTCAACCCCAACACTAAACATGTCTGGAAGTAAAATGAATTGAGAGTGCAGCCTTTACTCCAGCAGGATGGAAAACGTGATCATACATTTTTATTGACATTTTATACTTCCTTTTAAAAGGGGTTGAAATGTATTCTACAAACATAACCCTCAGTTGGGATTGCTTGTAGCCCTTGTCCTTTCAAAATACCTTCTTGATTAAGAGATCAATAAAACAGCTGCAAAACAAACACTTCTTTTGGCGTTCTGGGTTGTCACAGATCGTCGTGATTGTTGCGATATTCAATATCTTCTGATGGACTCAGAACAAACCAGCTGTGTAATTTGGTGACCTGATCTGGGACGCTGCTCCACTGTGTTGCATAGAGGTGATTTTCTGACGCCAAATACAGATGCAAACGTGTGGAAATTAAACCACTTTAGAAAGAATAGCTTGATCAGTTTAGGGAGGCCAAATTTGAACACACTGATATCAGAAAACAGTTTTTGAGGTTACTGAATACCTTTTCGAGATGTTTGATTCATTTATTTTTTTAACCTCTCTGTAATTTGAAGATATTCTATGTCTCTTAACAAATCATTTGTAGAGATGGACCTGAAAATGTATTTCCCATGGTTGGTGGAGTAAGGGAAGAACTATGATTGGTATTCTCATTACACTTGAGATGGTTCATTGAATTTAATGGATGAACTAATGAGATGGAGTGTGATTATATACATGACATAGGTTGTATTGTATTACGTGCTTCTGCTCTGAGGTTGTGGAGCCATTAGAGGCATGGTGAATCTAAATACCCCCTCTTGTAAAACAATAATGAACCTGAAATTATGTGTTCTTTTAGAATTTGATCAGTATTACTCATATGTATAATAGGGTGATTATTGTCCTCAAAGAGGAGAATTGAAAGTGAAAATTAAGCAGATTTTCTAATTTAAATTCAAAGGATGAGGGGGGCGGGTTTTGTTTGTGTTTCAGAGTCAGTAGGCTGGAACTCAGAGAGGGAGAGAGCCTACTGTTATTATTCCATGTTTACTTCCCAAATATGCTGATAGGGGAAGGTCATTGCTTAAAATGAAGTGCATGAACCCAGCAGGAGAACATGTCAGATACATGATGCACAGTTCAAGGTGAGGATTGTTAAATATATTTAGAATTATGTAGGACTTCTTATTGTTGGGTTAATAAAAGGCCAAAGTTTAAAGTTACAAAAACTAAAATCTACTCTATTGTCCTTAGAAATGCACCAATACTGATACTGATACCAGTCAGATACCGACTCAAATAGGCCGATCTGGTCACAGATACAGCTATTTTAATAAATAACAATTAAGAACATTCATTACATATTATTGGCATACTGTAATCAACCCAGAATTATTCAGTTAAAAATCACAAGACTGAGGAAATCAGCAAATATTCACATCTGAGAAGCTGAATCTCCAGCTAGACAGTGAGGCTGAATGCTACTTTAGTAGCGGTGCTTTGAGCTAAACACTAACGTCAGCAAGCTATCATGCTTACAAATGCAACTTTTTAGGAAGCAAGATTTACCATGCTCATTATCTTATCTATATCAAATCCTATGGCATTGGCAATTCATCCCATAATTGTCGAGACATTCACTCAAAACCACAAATGAGTGTCATGTTGGAATAGTCAACAGGATACAGCTTCTGGGTACATCTTCAAAAAAGATGTCAGATTTTATAGAAGTCTATTGTGTCACTACTGTGTGCAAAATACCAAGATGGCGATGGCCAAAATGTCGAACTCAAGGCTTCAAACTGGCAGTCCACAAACCAATTGTTGACATTACGTTGACTACGTCCACTTCTTGTATACGGTCCAGTGTGGACAAAAGGGGCTGGACCGACACACAAGAAGAAATTCTAAAAATGGTGATTAATTGATGATAACAATTGTTGCAGATGAATGTTCTATTGATTGACTGATTTAGGCGCTTCAACATCCAGTTTAATCATTTGGAAGGTTGAACAACTCAAGGTTTGGATAAAAGTGTGACTAGTACTGTAGCTCCACTGAACATGTCCTAGATGCATCACACTGTGAACGGTAGTGGGGGAGCCGGGGTAACTGTCAGTCTATCTCCTCTTGTTTAGCAGGGAACACTGACTCGTGCCTTGAGTGATAACCATCGAAGCAGACAGCCCAACACAGCCTGAGGAAGAGTTCCTGGGTAACTTCTACTCACAGCTGTGTCTCTCAAGCGTTCCTGTTTCTTTCCATGCCCCTATGACACATTAGTAATAACTACAATTGTAGGTCATAGATTCAAACGTTTTCCCCGTGTGTTTTCTGTCAACGCTTGTAGCTACGCTGAAGTCAGTTGGTGAGAGGAAATGAGCAAACGGATGTGTGCTACAAGTCTGTGGCCCTGAGGGAAACTAACAAGCCGAACATGGAGTTAAGTGCGTTTGGATAATGATGGCCTATTATGCCACCACATTACACAGCTAAAAAGCAAGCGTACGCTATCACGTTCATTCAAGTCATTCATAGCAGGTCACTGCAATAATGACTAACAACAATTCTGTCTGACCCTCATCATTAAAATCAAGCAGTTCAATCCTGTGGACTTTTAGTACCTCAATCAAAAGCTGCAAAGTTTATTTGTTTATATATCGCCAACAATGTGTAATTCCACACTTTTTGGGGGAAACATTGTTCCAATACAGGAATTATGACATCCTTATACTGCACAAAGTCCACGAGGAGGAGGTTGCAGTAATACATGTCTAAACAACAAAAAACAACCTCAGGGAAGATCATGCTTTCGTTTAATTATTAAAAGAATCAGTCTCTTGCTTCAAGTAAACCAAAAACATTTCTCTGACGAGCACTTTGAGATGCCAAATCACTGAGGACTGAAGACAGTATTGTAGTTTGAAACGTTCCAAATCAAGAATGAACTTTCACTATGAAATGCACAACAACAATCGAAAACAATGTTATAAATTAACTTTGTTAATACGAATGAGTTGTATATGAATCATTCTAATGCAATACAATATGCGAATGGAAACCGGGCTAATGAAAACACAGAACACAGGGTTGGTAATTCAGTGATGTTTGGAGTGGCTTTCAAATTAAGATGAGAGATACTGTCAAAGCTTAATGTATTAGACAAGGAATGTAATCATCTAAGTAATAATTTTTAAAACAGCAGTAAATATTTATTGACGGATGATGTATACATTGTATCCTTTTTTTTTTGCAAGAAAAAAAGTGTGACAATAAACATTAAGACAAAAATAAAAAGTGAGTTATTGAACATAAATATCTATACGGAGTGGCTGGTTTACCTATTCAAGATAATATAAGGTGATGAGAAAATGGCAGTAAAAATGGTCAGGAACGTATATTTCCACTCTCATGATTTATAGATAAAATCTATTGAGTGGTCACAATAAAATAATCCTTTATCAGTCCCACAGCGGGGACATTGGCAAGGTTACAGCAGCAAAGTGGGTAGTGCAACAAGTAGAGAACAAAACAAAACAAGTACAAAAATAAATAAGTAAATCGCAAAAAAACACAAAAGCTAAAAATACAACATAAATGGATTGAGTGGTTGGATGCCCATTATTGCACATGAGATAGGAAATATATAGTGTTTATAGTGCACAGAGTATTTATATTGCACATGCATACATTGACATTGCACATGAATGCATGAGTGAGTAATTTTCCGGGTTTGTGGTATGTGTGGTGTTGGGTTCGTCATTTCAAAAACATAAAAAGTGTTTGGGAAACACTGCTGTCATGTACAGGTACAGGTACATTCACCGCAGGAGAGGTGCTTTACAGAGGATTTCGGTGCAATCACTGGGACGTGAGTGATTCTCTGCTCCGACTCGCATCTGATTTCAAATAAAGCATCGAGCTGCCTACCCAGCAAGCAGCAGCTCCGCTCCTCTCGCTGATCCGGATGTACGACACGAAGCTGATATGACTCGGACTTTATTAATCCAGATAAGAGAATGGATAAAGTTCTATTGTAGAAGCAGCGATTCTCTCTGAGCTGTGTTGACTAAAAAGGTACACTGTGTGCTGCCAGGATTGGTGGCAATACACAGGAACACACAGGGATGGTGTGAGTTTAGAAGAAGCGTGATTCATGGAATAATTACGGCTACACTCTTAGTGGCTGAACAGAGAAAACACAGGTTACCGAGACATGGCTGACGCGTTGGTGTTGATATTGTTCATCTAAAAATAATTTGGTCTTGCCCGAAGCGCGACAGAATACGCATCAAACGGTGACAAAGCAGTGACAACGAAAGACCACATCTAGCACAACTCTGCCTCAAATGTGGTGATGTCAATTGCATGTAGACCAGAGACCTAAATAAAGGAAGGTTTAAAAATGCATAAAGCTCTTAAGGCACTCCGCACAAATATTAATATTTATATATGCTTGAAGAAATGGAAAAGGAATTTACAGGCCCTCACCTGAACGGGCATGTTAACCCTGTGAAACGTCAGATTTCTGTAGAGCTACAATTTTGTTGGCGTATAACTTACTCAACCATTTTAAAATCCTGCAGTAAGCCTACGAGGTTACACTGGAGATAGCATTCATATCCTCCATGGTGTTCCACAACTGGGAGTACAAAGCAGTGGGGCTTGTCTTGTAAGATAACCGGAGCCCACTCTGGGTCATGCTTTTTTCAAAAATGCAGGCCTGCAGCATTACATGTTTAGCTCTGAGACAATTTCAAGCAGGCAAATGGAAGATACTCTATTGTTAGTCCCTCAGGTCTGATACCGTATGGAGCCAAAGTGAGCGAAGACATGCATCCATTGGGCTTTAGTTTGCAAAACAGTGTGCTTTTTCTATGATTTCAGACTCTGTGTGTAGCTGCACCATTTTAATTACCACCTTCTCCGTGTGATGTTCCTACTTCTATTCTTAGTCTAACCTATTTTGTGATTTTAAATTTTCATTCATCTGTGGCTGAAAATAGGTGATGCCAATGTGACCCGGCAGCATGAAGAAACTCTCCTCCGTCGTCTCAGGAAACCGTGTCCCCTTTGTGGAAAGCGTTGCAGCATCCCGTGATTTAAGTGTGAATTAGGCAATAAAGAGTATTGTCAAGGCTTCACTACTGTTCCACTAATACAATACAATAGATATGATTCAAATTGAACGTGGACGATTATCCCTTGGATTTTTGTCCATAACAAAAAAAAAAGATCATTATTTAACTGAAATGCAGGTGAATAAGACCGGGGAATACATACAATACAGAGCTTCACAGAGCATCTAGCTGAACACAAACTCGATCTCTTCTCTGAACATACCTAACAACTAACTAACTTTGACCCATGCAATAAGTGCATGCTAAGGCTAAGGAGTCCCGTCAACCTCCATCCAAATACTCCATGCTCGGATGCATCACATGATCTACATAGGCTGCAGCGCTCTCTCACTTGATCAAACGCGTGTTAAGGAGCTCCATACAACAAATTGCCATCACAACAGGAGGGTTGGGTAGCAGGTGTGTGGGATATGTCAAATTGACATATCCCACACACCTGCTACCTCTTAAAATGTCTGGGTTTTATATGACAATCGATCACAGGCACGCTAAACCGATCAAGTCTGCCTCATTGGCTCTGATACAAAATTCTGTGATGCAGAAGTCCGCTATATGAACAACAGAAAATCCCAAGATACTGCAGTCAGTGTGTGAAACGAGCTGGAAAATAATTTCAGTTATATGACTGTAAAGTGCAGTAACACTAAGAGCTCTAATGCAGTTATTGTCAGCCAATGGGCCCACTGGTGTGCCTCAGAGCGCTATTTAGTGAGTCGCAGGGGCACTGCCAAATAGTTTGGTTGAATTAAACATATATTTTTGGGGGGTTATTTACGAAGCTAGTGATTTTTATGTTTAGACAAGAGAAATAAAATGATTTGTTCACAGACCAATCTGCTGTAAGACTAAGTCGACACTTTTAAACATCATTACCTTGTTTATTGAGTCTATACAAGGGGAAAGAAAACTCTTTCACCTGTATCATTTCACCTCAGAGATGTCACCTATTCAACAATGTGACTTCATTTTCCTGAAAAATGTATTTCTCTTTGACTTCTGTACTTAATATGTCCTATTTGATTTGTCAAAACTGTTAATATAGCAGGTGGAAACAAGAGTTTAGTGCAATTACCTCATCACCTCCGGCAAACAAAAAAAAGCCATTAAACTGACAGGCCTATTGTTGTGATGGTAATTCTGATGGTACATCATAAAGGTACATCAGAGAAAGCGTAAATGACTGCGCTTTTCACTCTGCGTGCATCAAACATGAGGCATGCCAAACCTATACTGAGCACCAGCAGAGCAGAAGGTGAATCAATGCAGTACAGCAGGGTGTGTGTGTGTGTGTGTGTGTGTGTGGTATGGGGTTAGGACATCGCTACATCAGTCTATTACAGAGATAACAGCGTTGTTAAATGAAAAGTCCAGCGTTTCACACTCTTACACTGTCACCCTGAAGCCTTGCGCTCACAAGATATTTTCTGATGTTGTTTTCTGAAATTAAATTTGTGTATGACTCTGTCAACAACTTCATCAATCTTATGATTAATACACCAGCTACATAACATGACAAGGGTGTTGGAGAGCTGTGATATGCTGTTTGCAGTACTTGGTAAAACAGTTAGCTGAGACGGAATAGGTTTGGAAGTGCTCAGTCTTTCAAGCCAGCAGATAGAAGCCATCCTTTTTAGCTTATTTTTGAGTAAAGAAGAACCCAGCAAGTAAACATGTTTTTACTACAGATAGCACCAGTGACTTTGGCTTCAATTTGGCATCAAAACTTTCATCAACTGATTCCAAACCAGCTCCAAAACACATGTGTATTTGAATACAGTCAGATCTCCATCATGCATGATGGAGATCTGATGCTACATTCACAATTGATACATTGATGGGATCTATGATGACAGGTGTGGTTATGGTGAAGTTGCAATGTCATTAATGCAGCTGTCTGAAATGTTTGTGAGCTGGATTTAGCAAAACATCCGTGATGGTCAGAGACCTTGTACATTCAAGTCTGTACCAGATTCAGTGGCACAAAAAATGAGCCGGCTGACGAAAAATCATGTTTGTTACAGAATAGCACACTGTAATGCGATTCTGGATTTATACGGTCTGGTGAACATGTTTGGCATGAATATATATATATATATATATATATATATATATATATATATATATATATATATATATATATATATATATATATATATATATATATATATATCAAAATCCACTGTGGCCGCTGCTCTTCATCAGAGCACAGCGGGATACAAGCAGACCGATTCAACACCAGACGTCTATAAGACACATTGCGAGGTGTTTGATGAGTGTGTTTTGCTTATACTTGACCTTGCATGTTCACCCCAAAACAATGTTTTACTTTTACAGCCAGCACGTTTTGGCTTCATTAGAAAAAAAAAAGAACGAAAAAAAAAAAAAAAACTGTTGTTCGTGCAAAATCATTTCATCCAAATGAATGCAGAAAACAACTTTTGCCATGACAGCCTCATATCTTACTGGTTGTGTTGTACTTCACCCCGTTGATGTACTCAGGGCAGGGTCTCTCTACAATCATGCCGGGGCTGGTTTGCGGCCAGCAGGTTCCAATCTCATCGCTTGTGGCATTGCAATATAAACCTTGGGGAGGAGGGAAATACAGTAGGACAAAAGCGGACGCTTATAGTTTCCGTTCTCCGAGACGGCAGCATCACTCAATATTGAACAAGAAAAAGAAAGGAAAAAAAAAGGAACTCCATCTTACCATCAGAGCTTAGCAATGACAATGAGGCGTTTTCCCAAAAAGTGTCTTGGAGCGCGACTATCAAACTACAATTTAGGTCCCCGAGCTCCCTGAATATGATCTGATAAATGGTAGCATCCATAGTGCGAGCCGCCGCTTTCAAATGTTGCAAGCTTAATTCCAAGTCCGAGCAGAGATGCACGCGCTGAGCGCAGCGGTGTTCACGGGCTTGTGAATTTGAGCAACAGTCATGACAAGTGGAGAGCCTAGCGCTCCCGCTGGGAGCCGCGCGTCTGGACCAATCAGAGCCGCGCAATTGCTCATCCATCCACGTGCTGCAGCAACCAGGTGAACGAGGGTCGACACACCAGACTGACAGATCATGGGCTTTGTCACTCTGACAGGAGAGGGGTGTCCAATGCAGCAGTGAGAGAGACTCACTGTAGAATAAACATGGGCAGATTGAGGATGCCTGAAGCCTGAATGTTATGATTTGGTAAAGTAATTAATCAGCTCATGTGCAAAGTACAACAACAAAAAATAGCCATGAGGCCATGGTTAAAAAAAGTGCAATACATGTGATTGTCAGTTTCACCGTTGAGTCATCACCAAACTAAACGTTTATAAAGACATTGGTCCATAACATCCAGCATAAAGCCAGTCCGTATTATGTAACTAAGAGCTGTAAAGCAGTTGTTGATTTTAATGTGTGTGTGTGTGTGTGTGTGTGTGTGTGTGTGTGTGTGTGTGTGTGTGTGTGTGTGTGTGTGTGTGTGTGTGTGTGTGTGTGTGTGTGTGTATCCTATTAGTGATTTTACCTAATTTACAGGTCATGTTCATGAACATGCCATACAGGCAAGTATTCCCAGGACTTGCATCCATATTGGACACATCTGCACCTCACAACTCACAATGTTCTTTCAACAATAATAAGTGTGGCAATGTGACCCAAGGACCTGCTGTGCTATTGCAAACTGTTTTAACTCTCCCTCACACACATTCACAATGTCTAATCTTTGCATGTAATACGTGAGTGATAGAAAACAGTCAAAACATCTTTCACTGTGCTCCTTTTGGCTTTTAGCACTGTGGACAGAGATTGAAGGTCTAATTATAATTAGTTTTTTTTTTTTTAAAGCTGTACAGAAGAAGAAACAAATGTGTATAGGTAACAAAGCGGGGATTAAAACACAAGGGAAATTTGGCACAATTTAGGAACATTTCTTGCAGTTTCAAAGCAGGCTGCAAATGTCTGACAATGCAGGCTGTCTTCAATGTTTTAATCCATTCGTCACTGGTAAAATAATAATAATTGTAAAACCTACAATTATCATTTGTACAGGATAAAGGATTCAGTTCAATACAGTAAAGTCAGTCATGGACTTTTTATTGTGCTACAATTACTTGTTTCAGTTCAAATAGTTTTTATACATTTCCCCCTTGACCTGAATATTGTATTGCTTCCAGTCCTTGAATTTTACTGTTTACTGTCAAATTACTTTAAAACGTGTTTAAATTGTCATTGAAGAAAGAGGAAGATTTAAAATGTTGTATGTTCAAGAATACCATAAAAAATGTTGTTGTTTACAAAACAATTTTTTTACAAACTAAAAACAAAATGTAAATATTTTATTTAAAATGTTGAAACATTAAATTAAATGACTTTTGTTGAAAAAAACTGTGTCTTCATTTTACAGTATGTAGTTATTTTACAGTATTCATTTACAGTATTAAAATGAATGCAGTGATGCATGTTACAGTAATCTAGGATTTGCTGTAAACTTTACATGGTTACTGTGATGACAAATACAGTATTAGTATATACTACTGTAATAACAATGACGGTACTGGATTATTACTGTAAAAATGACTACAGTATTCCATAGGTACTGTGATTAATTTTACAGCATACTGTAAAATATAATGCAGCTACTTACTTGCTAATTGCTGCCAGCAATTTACTGTAAATTCTACAGTAATCTTGTTACAGTGTACGTAATACCGTATTATACGTTTTGGATTACTAATCGGCAATGACACACACACGCGCACACACACACACACACGCACACAATCAAAATGCGATAATAATAGGTTACCATTTACCCAGGGAGATTTGACGCCTGTGGTGTTGTGCATGCAGTGCCAATGCATAGTGTGCCATTTATCTAGAGATGGAGGTGGAGCACATGCATTTCATGCTTGAGACCAGCGTTCGTATCTCACCACAAACCTAATTTAAGTTGTGTATTGGTCTAATCACAACATTTCCCGTAAAGGTGCTGAACACCCACAGAGGTGTTTTCAGTTGTTTTCTCTGATTAGACCTCTGCTCAGGTTGAAGGAGGGCTGGAGCTGTGATGGAATTATTTCGGTCACAAATCTCTACTCCCAATAAGAATGACAGCGGTGTAATTTGTCCCGCTCTAACAGGATCAACACAGCTAACAGGAGGTTCAGGAGCATGTCACTCAGCATGGTCTTTACACACCCACAGATTCCTGTGAAGAAGTCCAATCAGCCAGATTACCTGAAAACACCCCGGTGAAGGTGGTCGTGCCTTCTTAGTTGCCTAAACTTAAACAGCATGAGAATATTTACCATTACCGGTCTAACCACATTTCTATGAGCAGAAAGTTCAAAAAGCTTTTGACAAAGTCAAAATCCTCTAATATTGACCTTGTATGCACTCCATATAAAACATATATCAATATGTATTTTACAGGTTATACGCAAGTACATATTCATTGATAAAATGCAGAGGAGAACATAACAAAGTTTCCAAAGAACTAGTTTCCATTGCGTTCTTCAGGCAGATTATGGTTTCTGGTCTCAGAGTCAGACGTTTAAAACCTTTTTAACCCCAGTTAAGCCCCAGACATTTTTCACAAAAATTCCAAATGGTTTTGCATCCCCATACTAAATACAGAATATCTCCTCAACCATAAGGGCTATTTGAATCATTTCAGATTCTGTAGGTCGTAAGCTTTCCAGAAAGATACGGCAATCATGTGTGGCATCAAGCTAGGGATATGAAAATGTATGTTTTCATAACTTGGGGAGTTCTCTCGAGTCCCTCTCGAGTCCTCTCGAGTCATATTTATGGTTTATGTTAATATTTATGGTTGAATTGTGTTATAAACATGTAAAATGACAGAGAGACATCAAAATAGCATCATGCTGTTTCCACCTTTTGTTTCCAAGACAGAACAGCCATTATCTCCACAACCATAAAACATCAGTTGTCCTGAAAACATAAATGTAAGTTGTTTTAAAGCATTCAAACAAATGACAGACAATATTTTTTGCTTTATTTTTTGAGGTGAGGGCAGTCTCCTTAGATGACGGATACAATGTATGCATGAGTTGTGGTTTAAAAGGCTTCCCATCAGCAATGCTGAAACACAGCAACAACAAAAATGTTGTGACTGTCCTAATGTAGTCTGACTCCACACACTCAGTCAGCAGAGCCTGATTTCACTCTTCAGTGACATTAGCTTTAAAAAGTGAAGGATTGATGAATTACTTTAAACTTTAACATAAAAGACCTATTTGTGATTTCAAAATGTGAAAATAATTATGACCACAATCAAAATTAGCATGAAATTCAGAGCTATCAACACTAGCTCTTCAACATTTCCCCCCAAAAACCTGCATATTACGATAAGGTTGAGTGGACCCTCCTCTCTAACAATGCACTGCTCGGTTCACTTGAGTGCAGATTCAGCCAGGGAATGTCTGTCAGCCTGCGATGCCCCCGACCATCTCCCTGCCACTCTGTTTGATTTGAGAGTTTCAGTATGAGTCATTTCAACACCAAAACCCTCTCGTCATAGAATGCAACACATTACACAATGGATCCAATGGATCCAATGGATTGAACAATCAGTGACATATATATATATATATATATATATATATATATATATATATATATATACACACACATACATATATACATATATTTCAAATATCTGTCAGTTTCTGCATTAGATGGCCATAGACAAAAAAAATCTGCTGTCAAAACAATGTTTCCTTTTCACCATTTTGCATATATTCATTAAAATTACGAAAAGATATACAGTGTATATATTATATATATATATATATATATATATATATATATATATATATATATATATATATATATATATATATATATATATATATATATATATATATAATATATACACTATATCTTTTTTTGTATACATTTCTCTTACAGTAAATTTAGCAGTGCATAAATATCCAAAATGTTGGCTCTGAAACCTTAAAGCGGTCCAATGACAAGTGTCTCGACAAAACATGTGACTCGTTTGGAGTTTAATATCTTGGCTGTTTACCTGTTAAATTCAAGACATGACCTTTTCACCAGCATGAGGCTTTCGATCTGAGCTCCTCTCAGCTTCCACTTGCAGCTCTCAGATCACTTACTCAAAGCTCTGTAACACATTAGCACTAAGTCCAGCATCTGAGTGTTGACTTGTTAAGTTAATGAATTCTCCCACAGCGCCTCATCTGAACTGCACTGCATTGAGTGGCGGGAGGAGAAAGGAATGCTCTTATCCTGACTGTTTTATTTGTTCATGGAAAAAGCATATTTTTAATGGGGAGAATAGTATATTGTCTTGTGTTGTCACACAATGCGATTATAAATGATGTGTTAAATTGAGCAGAAACATGTAGCGGCATACTAGTTGGCCGTGGCTCGGGGGATGAAAGGGTCATCCTTTAATCTCAAGGTCGGCAGTTCGATCCCCGGCTCATCTTTGAGCGGGACACTAAACCCTTGGGCGCTTTACAGCAGCACACTGCTCATAAGGCTTAGGATGGGCTATATGCGGAGGTCGAACTTTATTATATTGTGCTGTTTATGACAATAACAAAAGGTTAAGTTGTTGTCTAAAGGAAGGAAAACAATGCACCTTTGGATCATCTTCCTGACTTGAAACACCATTGCCCAGATATCACAAAATAATATATTCTCGACGACAAAACATAACATTGTGAAAATACAGTCCAGGCACTCAAATTGTGAACGAAGAGCTGCTAAATAAACAGTGACAGCCACCAAATTAGACAACTGGGAGAAAGTCTGTGATTTTAATAAGAATAATAAAGCCTTAATACAGACACGAGTAAAATCTTCACTGAGAACGTAAATCATTTGTTTTCTGCCAAAATATTCAATCTTAATAAAGAACAACGTCCGCTTGTACTGATTTAGTATCTCAGGTCATTCCTGGGGGACCAGATGGGAAATATAACACAAATACACGTTAAGAAAAAGTTCCTCTCTGCCCACTAATAATTATATATTATAATATATAAACCCTAAAATATGTCCATTAAATTATATTTATAAATTTAAAGCCAAAACAATATAAATATATAATATAAACCACCTATGTGCTTGCAACCACAAACACTATCCACACTTGTGTATTTTGGTAAATAAATAGTCTTGTACTGTTTCATCTATACTTTTTGCATTATTATTGCATCCATAGTCTTGAGCTCCAAATTGCACGCTGGTCTTAGTATTGTTAGAGGGAATTATACATCACAATAATGACGACCTGCTTGAAGAGCACATTGACAGATCAAGGGATAAACAAGATACTTTTCTCCTCTGCCGACGTGATATCACATGATGCATATAGTGTGTTTTCATGCTTTTAGTCACCTCCACCCTTTGTTTGAACAACAGAGTGTCCACTCTGAGCACAGATGAGGGACATTCCATCAGGGTTGCATGAACTTAAAGCTTGCATCAATGAGCCTCAGATGAGAGAACCTGTATTTCGAGACCCAACAGAACTTTTGCCACATCCCACACAACGGAATTTAGCCAAGGGTTGTGTGCGGATTTAAAAAAAGATGTTGATTTTACGTGGGATCACTGTGGTGATTCAGAGCCTTCGGGTGTAAGTACAGATAAGAAGCCAGTTCCATGATGACTAATCAAATGTCCAGTGGCCCGAGATGTAACTTGTGATTATTATTGGTTTTCACTGGTTCTGAAGCTGCAGAAATGGATGCAAACCAAAAGTCAATCACATCAACTGAATGAGAGATTGTTGTTGTTCCCTCTAGCATGTTGAAAGCCCTTTCAAGGGAAGCCCTTTCCCATTGAGTCCAGATGACCTTCATCAAATGAATGTCATTTCTCCAAGTCAGCCTTTATGCTGAAGGAAAAAGGCCTTTTTTCTCCTTTAGCGGGCTCTAAACTCTATCAGAATATCAGATCATGAAGGAGCGGCTCCGAGCGAGGGTACGGCTCGGAGAAACCCACTGCAGGGATGCAACAGTGGAGGGGGGGGGGACACAAATCCACCTTGGAGCTTCTGAAGAATCTACAAAACAATAGACCTAACGAGACACAACGAAACAACACCTTTGGATAATGTAAACAAAACAAAAGGTCACAGTGATATTGTGTGAATTTCTTTTTTTTTAAACATACCAGCTGTGCATTATGCAGCACACTGGCAGGATTTCATAAAGCTGTAACATGACTCCCCACAGTACAGAAGGGCAACATGTTGCAGCCAGAGAAGCTTGGCATGAATGCAAGGTTTGGTTTGACTCAATGTATTCAATGAAACGACAGCTGCCGAATAAATCTCTTTGTGCGCGGCGGCGCTGGCCTCAAGGTGACTTAATGAAAGCTCGGAGCTGTTTTGGAAGTGCAGCTCGGCAGTTCACAGCCCTGCTCAGGTGGCACGAGTGATAAGCCCTGCTCATTGTAGCCATTTGACTCCCAGCTCGATTTGGCAGAGGATGAGAGCGGTCGAGTTCAGTACGTCCCAGACATGACCCACTCCTCTAAAATCATTGAGCCACTAAGCACTTGAACACTCGCCTCGTGGAGGAAAACCTTTGACCATCTCTGTCAACTACACTGCATTGTCTTCATACAGCGGTGGTGAAACCCGGCAGTTCATTGCACGGTTTAAAACAACATCCATGTTAAAAGCCCGTTAATAACCTCTCTGGGAGCTGAGGCAGGCCTGTGGTGCAATTAATATGCTAAACTAAATTAACTGTTGTCACGAGTGTCTTTGCAAGTATCTGCCTACTCTGCTTCCATGTTGAGCCATGACGAACGCAGTGTGTTATCACTGTCCGTGCAGTATAAAAGGGTGAATGGGAAAACAATACCATATCTTCTTTATATTGTTTACCAGAGCGGGTCATTACAGTGGGCCGAGCTCAACCCGGAGACGCTGCACACCCATGCTGTTGCGCAGTCGATAAACACACAGCTTTGTAGTGTTGATGCTGCCTTTGTGTCTCACGTCACTTTGTTGTACACTGAACGTTCACCTGGCCGCACTGTGAGTAAGAACACAACTCTGAGTGCCGATGATGTCATTGTACATGTATCACCTCAGATGCACAAGAAATAATTTGCAGTATTGATTGTGATTTGTGTTTTTTAAAGTTATTGCAGCTTACTCTTGTCGTCTTCAGCCACAGTCCCTAAAAACACAACAATTATGTTGAAGAGAAACCAGCCGGAGGTTGTTCAGTTCATAAAACAGAGTATGAACATAAAAAGCACATGTTCAAGGAAATGATATTCCAAGAAGGACACTGTGTCTGTGGGTGCAGCGAGTAACTCTATAATGAAACTTCTCTATGTGGGTGGAGAGGGAATATTCACCCTCTTCCTCCAGCTTTCACCCCGGGAAATATATTCCAAAGTTCAGCTCAAGCTTTGACTTTTTATGCCAGTTGATGCTGTTTGTTTCTGTCTGCGCATGCCCTCATCTGTGTGTGTGTGTGTGTATGTGTGTGTGTGTGTGTGTGTGTGTGTGTGTGTGTGTGTGTGTGTGTGTGTGTGTGTGTGTGTGTGTGTGTGTGTGTGTTTCTCTGTCACTGTGAGGCTGATCCAAGTGTTTGTATTTGTTTCACTGTGGCCCTCAAGTGCATGATCTGGAGAGACTTCTAGTAGTTTGTGTTATTACTGGGACTCTTGAGAATCTGCAGTGTGAGTTATTATGGTGAAAATGAGAAAAGACATGCAGTCCTTGCTTTTTTAAAAGCCTTTTATTCTCTTCGAGTCGTACAGCACACCTTACACGAACGATGCTACCTGTCTGCGTGTCGCTGGTTTATTCTTATTGGAATAAATCCTTTCACACCGCTGCTACCAGACTGGTTAGTACAGACAACAGATTACTATTTGCAATCAGGCTCCGATCTCGGACAACAGCGGTAGTATGCATGCTGCATATACTCGCATCTGTTCTTAGAACATTCATTTGTATGATGCCAAATATTTCCATCTGGTGTTATAAGGAGGATTTGCAGTGAAATATGGTGTTGGAAATATGACATGAAATATGTCATTGATATTCAGCGTTCTTGGGAAAGCGGTGTTTTTGATATTTTCACTGAATTAAATGAAGCTTTAGAGCGGCTTTCATTTTGTTGATATATGAGAGTCAACTGTTTTTACCAAAATAAATGTTGGATATCTCTTTGTATCACTCCATAAATCTGAAAATACTCTCAACAGCCATACAAAAATCAACTTTTACCATGATTTTAGGAAGACACTATTCTATGAATCAGGCTATGAATGACATATGAAACAAATACAGACAGCTTTTAAATTGGGATGGTTGGTGTTTGTCGGAGCTACTGAAGTGGAGATTTCTGGCTCCGAGTCTGAGAAAAAACTTTTTGGGAGAAGACGGCCTTGTGGATGTGTTTTGTAGTATTCAATGCATTTTGCAAGTCGCTACAGATTAATAGGCTAAAATAATGGTTGCATTACAAATTGTTTTGTTTAAATATGCTAGTGAGGTGTTATCTAATGCTAACTTTTGGTGAATGAAGAAGAAATCTACAGACGCGAATAGACAAAGCAGTAAGATTTTTTTTTCTTATTGCTTACATTCTGGTTGTTTTCTTTCCACTCATCTAAAACTGGACATGATATTGAAGTAAAATAGCCCCAAATCTCAAAATTAAACTAAAATTGTTTTTCTTTTTTTGTGTGTTATCCACTAACTTTTCAAAGGTGCTTCAAATATACATAGGTTTGGTTGTGAAAGGATACCTGCAGGCTACATGTCCCACCTCTGACATACATTTAGAGGAACTATCTGACTTCACTTTCTTACACATGTTCATTTAACTGGTCCCTCTAAAAGAACAAATGGCCTCTGGTCTTTGCAGTTCAAATGAGCCAGAATCGACTCTGCTTTGTTGATGCCTTCTGTAACCTCAGGGAAGCATCTAATAAAACAGGACACTTTTTTTAAAGCATTTTGGAGATTGCTCTTCCCTGAAGGACAAAGTTAATTGTGTTCTTGGAATAATTATTCAAACCCAGTTTAAAACCATTGCTGGCAGCACAAATGAAGCGTGGTTTCATTCACCGAGGTCTACTCGATGCTTTCTGATTGCATAGAAAGCACCAATTTGGTGTTATACTACTCAGTTTGTCTTTATAAAGTGGAGAGGAGGTGTGCGCTGCCACAGAGAGCATGAACATATATTGCTCCACTTATCTAATGTTATGCAACTCACTTCGAAAAACCTCCCAGGCTGGGGAGAATGCTTTGGTGTGCAGAAACGCTCATACGGTACAATAAGAAAAGTGCCATTCTGTGAGGCTAATTGCGTGAGCCGGCATGATCACTCACTGAAAATGAAGAAGTATGTTGATGACAGCCACTTTATTTCCCAGAGGCTGGTTCCTTCCACGAGCTTTATCCCAATACAGTGTGCTTGACTGACGCAATCTTGGTGCCTTTGCAGAAACCACATTTTGGGATGTCACTCCCACTGCCTCGTCTGAAAGGGTGTTGGTTCAAAGGCCTCTCTCTGTGTCATCCATGTCACAATGTTGGAAATCGCTCTGAGAAGTTGCATGAGATGTCCGTTTAAGACACGTCTTGAGTGTTCTCTCAACGCCAACACAGCGCAATAGCAAAGCCAGATATCACCCGAGTTCACGGTTCAGTTCAGCGGCAATGATGCTACATACTGCCTCTTTGGTCCATGAAACTATGAAAGATTAAGCTGTACCAAAATGCTGCCGGAGCTCTCTTTCAAACCTTTTGAGAGTTGAGACATCTGCTGCTCCTCGTCACGCAGTGTGAGGTGCGATTATGGGATCTTGTCAAACGTGCAACATTTTCCTCCCGGAGATCTTGGCCATGTGGTGTTCCCAGGTGTGAGCCAAAGCACCGCAAATATAATCGTTGCGATGTATGAGCGCCACAGGGACAGGAATAAATCTGAGGGAATGAGAACTAAATGCCATAAGCTGAGCTAAATTTCTCTGGTTTGCTAGAAACACAAATGAAGCTCACGCGTAAGTTCAGCAAGGAAGACACTCTTTACTCTCCGGTTCATTCATAAGCTCGGTCTCTAAGTCTCACAGCGATTACTCCATCAGCTGATTGGGGGCGTGTATGTTGAATGAATCAACCAGTCGGAGTCGGCGCAGTTTCCGTAAGCCAATCACAGTGTTGTTGTCAAACTTAGTTTCCCCGCTTTGCTTGCTGTCAGTTGTCATTTCAGCTCAAAGCGATGCGACCCTCCTCCACCCTAGGGTGCGCGTCGAACAGCATCCCGTCATGCGCGTATGTATGTATACGATATCAGACAGCAGGCCTCGGTAGAAAATGCATGCCCGCCACTGCGTTACAGCAACTCCCTTCTTCAACTACACCACCAACCGTGTCTGGACTCCAGGGGAGATTCTGCCTTCGCATATGTCAGCATCTCTACCCCTTGCTTATCCAAATTCAGGATGGAGTTCAATCGCCAAAGACTTTGCACTATTCAAATATATGCAATTGTATTGAATTATTGTTAAACTCTAAAACAAGTCTCTCCTGATTGAAGTGTAGCTAAGCGCCGGATGAGCTGAGATCTCTAGTATAGTCTGTTGTCCTTGCTAGAGGTCTTTGGTAAACGCAGTGTTTTACTCTGGAGGAATATTTGCACAGTTGTCTGAACGCATCATCAGTGAAGAGTGAATGACAGATATCAGCTACCAAGAGGATTAGACAAATCTTAGCGTTCATTCTTTCCTTCGTGGGGATGTGTATTTGTAAAAAGTCAATGTGCTTCCTAAAACACTGCTGCAGAATAACTAGAACTATGGGAATTCATATTTATGTTTTGCAACTATTAGTTTAAACATATATTAATTGATGTTCTGGACAAAAAAAAGCTCCAACCAGCTATACAACATAGACATATTTATCACAATATAAAGTTACCATGGCAAACGTTTTAGCGCTAACAGATCCAGCAGACACAGTCGACAACATTGCATCCATTGTGAGTTATGTTCTATTGGCCACCCGAAATAAATGCATTCAGCACTTGTGTTTGATTCCAAGGAAACACACATTTAATGCATTACGGTGAATGATACAGAAAGTAAAAAGAGACGTTGATGGTATACAAAAAAATGTATTGATAATAATGTGTTTAGTATTCATTATGTACCTCGCATAGAAATGTTTACATTGTAATTGGCTAGCTATGATTTCAAACTTTAAAAAACAATTGTCCTGATATGTATATATGTTAATAGTTTTCAGTCAAAATTTCATCTGTGTCGAATACACCAATTGTTCGTTCTTATTGACCCCATCACTGGTAATCGTATTCCCACAAAAGTGTCCCGCAAGTAAATATATAAATAAAAAAATACCAAAACTTCTGGGATCCAATCTCGCAGACCTCCACTCGTAGCATTCACATTCTGCATCTTCACCGCAGCACCTTAATGAAGCACTGACTGGATGAGGCCGAGGTCCTTGCCATCTAAATCACGGATAATAGAGGTGATCCTTTTGCCCAGAGCTGTCATATGATGGGCAATGCAATTCTGCCTTCATCAAACCTTTGACCACATGCCATTATTCAGGGGATTTTTCCCGCTTGCTTGCAGACATGAAGGCTTGGGCGCTGAGGCTGTTTTAAAGAGGATTTTCTGGTAGAAGCTCCTCTGAGTGTCTAAAAGACTGAACATTTGGATACAATGTTAAAAAACATAAGGGCCATCTTATCAGTGCTAAAGATGCCACATCTCTTAGCACTGTTTCTTTCATCCAAATTGATGTGTGTGGGAGTCTTTTGCATTGTGCTCAGTAAACTTCTTCCTATAGAAAATGCTATTGTTCCTAATTTCTTCGTGTTGAGGTTGTTCGACCTTCACTTACGCAGGTATTCTTTTCCAAGTGTTGAATCTACGGAGCATTGTCTCAACTACCGTGCAGTATAATGAGTGTGCCGAAAGAGGCTTTAATCAATATGTATTCTTCCATCTTGAGAGTGACAGACTTTTACCTCTCAGCTCAATAGCTCGTCCCCACCGTCCTGTTTCCACTCAGGCACGGTGTGTTTGTTCTTTTAAAAGAAACCTGACTGCAGGGAATTTATGGAGAAGCTTTTTAATCATGATTTTCAAATATAAAGGATACCACTATGATTAAGCCGTTGTCCATTCAAGGGCCAGATATTTGACCAGATTGCAATGACAGAATGTCGCTATCAAATGGATCAGACAGGAGGCTATATTTCAGCCCAGTGCCGTGGCGGGTTGTGAAACAGGCACAAAATGCAATCTATTGGTTTTGTTCACATGGACTTGTATTGTGGGTTTTTTAGCTTTTTTGTGTGTGTCGCTTAGCACAAAAATGCTATGAATAGTCAATTAGGATTGTTTTTGTGGTATACACACACATTGAACACATCCACGTGACTATGCAACTGTCAGAGTTAGTGAAATAGCTTTTTTAAATATCGACGAAGACCACTTATGGTTGGCGGTTGGGGTGGTGGAGGGGACTTTCAACCACAAGGATGGTGTTCAGCACTGCGTGTCCCAAAGGGTTTTGTTGTGGTTTTGTTGCCGAGACCTAACGTTTTCTTTTTTTTTGCCTAAACTTACCTTTACGTATAGTCATTTGAAGCCCAACCTTGATGTTTTTCATAAATCTAACAAAGTGGTTTTGTTGCCTAAATGTAATTTTATTTTTCTACTTTACATGTCTCACTGAGTGATACGGGGAAAAAAATGGTCAATTCCTGCTGTGTGACTGTGTTGTGCAATACTGTTCTCATATTTCTGTGCCTTATTTGATATATTTTCTTCTACTATTAGCATTATAGCACTTTTTTGTAATCTTAATTTTAATGCTAATTTGTACCTTACATTTTAAGTTATTGTAATTCTGTGTGGAAGGAGGACCTAGCAAAATACGCTTCTCATTGCATGGAGTAACTGTTAGCTGTAAAAAATTCATACAAATCTGTAATA
This sequence comes from Taurulus bubalis, assembly GCF_910589615.1. Lineage (NCBI taxonomy): Eukaryota > Metazoa > Chordata > Actinopteri > Perciformes > Cottidae > Taurulus > Taurulus bubalis. The sequence continues at coordinate 38,135,801 of NC_136589.1, read as the reverse complement.
TATCTTTCAAATATTGGATTGTTGGTATTGAACAACAATAATTGAGAACTTGTGACAGATGGTCTTTTGGTGAAGTATCTAATCCCTCAAAGACTTTAGCTGCAGTTCATGTTACTTATTTCCACTATCTTGGGATGCAAATATTATATAATAATCAGCACAAAGTTCAAGCTGGTAAAAAACACTCCTCACTTAAACAATTGGCTGCTTAAAATGATGGGGAAACAATCCCACCTATATCTCCGGCTGTAAAACGGTTTACGACTTGTCTATTCGTTTTATCATATCATGAAAGGGAGCCAGATACAATTTAGAGCCTGATATGCAGTATATTGGATCGTGATCCCCTGCCATCTGCCCTGTACTATTTTGAATGTGCTGTCGGTGCTGTCCACAAGAAGAAAAACTCTCTGCCTTCAGGCGTCAGCCTCCCCGGAGATGTTAGGCTCATGTCGAGGAGAGAAGCTATGTGGACAGAATGCAGCAAAGGACACATAGTACTGAGCTGCTTCCCTCAGGAAGTATAACGCACTCATCACAGAGGGTTTTATTTCTGCAGCTAATCATAGGTCTCCAATGTGGTTTTCAACATTGTTTGCATTTTTAAAATAAGCATGGTATATTAATGCAAAATCAAGGGAAGTTACCAAGGAACAAATCAGACAAAGTGACTATATATATATATATATATATATATATATATATATATATAGATACATGCACATACATATATACATATTTGGTCACCCACCTGAGTTTTTACTGGGAATGCATCATTAGTTTGTGAGTGACAGGAGCCAGATACAGCAGTATCTCTCTCTTTCCAAAAAGACAGATATATGCAGAGCACAATTACATTCTGTTCCTCATCCATATTCACTTCCATATGCCATGTTGTATTACTGAACTGTGCTGTCCTTTTGGAGTCGAGTTAGTAATACTATTGAATATGTGATTCTGCAAGGGAAAGTCTTCATTTATTTAAAGAAAATGTCAAATATTATTACAGGGGTCACCTGCTGTAATCTATAATTAAGTAGCTCTTCATTTACCTGCACAACCTTGTGCCTCAGCAGGTGTTATTTAAAAATGACTTCCAGGGACCAGAGAGTGAGCTCAAATTATCCCCGGGGAATTTTATTCCTGGCTGAGGAACAGTTTCATTGATTACTAAATACATACGAAATAATGGCATAATACATTGGTAAACACTGTCTGAATCAATAAGGGTTGAAGCACTTTGTTGACTGAAAAGTATATGTTTGTTTGAGTGTCTTTATTCCTCAGGCTTTGTTTTATGATTATTATGACAAAAGCTGTCACAAGTATTTTAAGCTGTAGGGCAAAAATGAATACTTCAAAATGCGGACAAAATGCAAAACTCTTGAAACCTTTTCATGTAAATTACAATGTGACATCCCATGAATAAATGTTTTTAGAACATGCTGTGAAGGCTAATTTATTAAAAGAGGCTCGCACATTTAACATTTTCTCTTAAACAGTTTGTTTACTCCCACATTGCAGGCACTGCTCTATCTAGCTAAGCAGCAAGGGCAACATTGCCTGGCATGATTGATACTACCCAGGATGCTCTTTGTCTCCCTTCCATCCAACCTCCTCCTCTACCACTCACATAATGCAGTCAATCATTAATCTCCAAGACAGGAGAGACACCTTTCTAGAAATGTAGCAACTCGTGTTTGCACCTGTGAGTCGTCAGTGCAGCTAAATGGTAATTCATCATATATATCATTATTATTTTTTGTTGTTGTTCTTTTTTGGACAGCAGCGCTTTCCAAATGAACTCGAGATATTTCAGTCATGAGGTGAGTTGTTGTTGCTTTAACTACGTTCATTGAGTCAACACACAAGAGATGTTATTTTTCTTATATGCTACTTCTCAGATTTGGATCAGTGTGATGAAGTTCCTTTAAGCTTTGATTTCTGATGTCAGATCACTCTCAGTATTAATGAATGAACATGACACAAGAAATGGGATTTACTTTTAAATTCTCACCGCAAAAGTATTTTTTCAATGCATTCAAAAATAGTTAATGTAAACCAAATTCACAAAAAAGTATATTTCCGATGTATACACAAAGCTTTTTTCAATACACACATATATATGTATTTAAAAGGATAAGAAATTGTCATCAAAAACATGTATGTGTCGGTATATTTTTTCAACAGGAAACCATATAGCCAATCAGATGTCTCCTCAATTTTCAACCAATCACACAAGCGCACGCCCATGAGGGTATACTCATCTGTAATACTCAGGCAGGCTGGTATGAATCTCAAAATACATTTGTGAATCCTTCTGTGTGCATTCATTTATAGTGAGACTGATCTGACCTCGTAGTTTTCTCTTAACCATAAAGCTGATCCCTCATGTGTTTTAATGCGGTATATATTTAATGTATATCCTGATGGAGGAAATAATTTACATATTAAAATAAACAACGACAGGTGGGCCCGCTGATAATCATACATACAGTTGAGTCTACTGTAATGCCAATATAATTTCCTGATGAGGCATGCATAAATCATTTCATAATCACTCTCCCTCCTGCATACAATGAATGCAGGCCTTTCCCTAACCCATGACCTGTCACATTTTACTGGTCATTTGCAGCAAATCCTCCATTAACCATGCAGTTTTTCCAGCATGAATTCAATGTTCCGTACTTTTAATCTGTAATCTGAATCTATTAATATTCAGCAAACATAAAAAAAACTATTAAATAAAGTGATGCAAATGGAAATTTAAACAGTGCGTGTGTAGCCTAATGGTTTTATAAATCAAAAGCAATAAATTAACTTTTTAAATATTACGTTTTTATTGTACTTGACATGTACACTTTGTGCAAGTGGACTCCAGCGTTCCTTGTTTATAGAGATTAATCGCCATGATATCATGGACCTCAAAGGGGCTGTGTGAATCTGCCATATGCCACATATACTGAATGTCCCGCTGCCAGTTCATGTCTGAGTCATGAAGAGATTACTGCAAAATGCCTCTCAGGCTTAAATTACTTATGAATGGTTTTAAATCTCTTCTTGAGTCTACACAGTGTCTTATGTGATACTGTAGTGTTTTTTAAGCTTAGTTAGTCACATTTGGACTTGCACATCTATGTAAAATAAGTTGTTTATGTGTACATTACAATGCATGAAATATGATAATTAATAAGGGATATTATTATAAGGGATTTGTAATTGTATGCATATGAAGGTCACTTTTATTGCTGTAGAATGATTGATGTGTGAATGAATAGGCTCGCAATGCATGCCGGTTAGATTTGTGTCCGACTTGCTCCCGACTTGCTCTGACGTCATGCACACGTGGTCAACGATACTCTCACGAGACTAAGCCGACCGTCGATTTCAGAGGCAGGCGCTGCAGTGGCTCTCCCCCGACTGCTTGGCCCAGTGCATGATGGGAAACGCCTGGCTCTCGCCACATCAGAGAGCTGATTGGCTCTTAGATCTGACAGCAAACACCACGTGTTGTAGAAAATTTGTATTTTATGTGTAGTTGGAATACTTAACGCTGGATTATTGACTATTAGTCTCATGTTTGATCTAAAAACATTTATTGTGTGGTTGTTAATACAAAATCATATCTATACAACACACATCAAAACTACTAGTAATGTAGCTACACACTGATTTTTACATAAATATATATTTATAAACATATATAATAAATCCAAACGTGATCTGTAAACTACAAGTAAACAAAAGTTCGGAACTAACAGGAAGTACTTTTTTCTGTGACTTCCTGCGTATACACAGCTGACAGCTGACAACTGTCCGACTTGATCGCAGTTTTTTGTCAACGCCTCCTGCTGCGGCCGCCTGCTCTCGTCTGGATTCCAGGCGAGGCGCAGCTCTAACGAACGAGCCTAATGTTAGACAAATACTGCATGCTGCATGATATATTGACTACCGCTTTAAGGAGTTGTAGTTCTCTTGTTCGCCGGAGGGGGCGTAGCCAAACATTGACTTTTGAGACAATGGACACTACCCTTTTTGGGGAAGAAGAAGATGACGACGACGACGAAGAAGAATCGTTCCGCCCCTGAAACGGCAGTTCCAATAACATGGTTATATCCAAAGGTAGATAAGCATTAACCAATGAGAAGGACTCTAAGTCCCGCGAATGAGTTGAAAACTAACCGGTACGCGAACGCTCGTCCTCTTTCCATCCGCCCAGCGAATCACTCGGACCTGTGTTCTGAGGTGCGCCGTGGATTTAAAGGGCCCGATTCGGGAGCATAAGCTGTCTATAATTTTTTATTAAATATACTTTTAATCATACCTCATCGCATTCCGGACTATTACTTCCCATGATCACCCGGGATTTAAAGAATACATTCTCAATACTTAATAATCATATCTGTGACACAAAGATGGATGGAGTTGGAATAGCAGCTAAATCCTTATTATGAATTTTGCAAAGATGACAGAACAGTCAATTATGTTACAATCCATCACCAGCACAAGTGCTTGGATGGCACAAAGGCCGAGTTTTAGATGGGTGTGGTCCGATCAAGGGAGCCGTAAGAAGGCCCTGGTCAAATTTGGCGTAACAGGTGGTATCATTGAAAAAAATCCCTGTGGTTTTAACCCCTATCAGCGTCTACAGTAAGAACGAAAGTGTTGAGGTTGATGAGGTCTTTTGGAAACCAAAACAAAGGCTTTCATTGAAGTTACCGCAATTTAAAATGTTGTCGATATCTTTTGAAAATGCCATGGCAAGGGCTTTCAATAAGCCTGAATTTCCTCCCATACTATTAATCACGGTGGGGTGGAAAAGCATTTAAAACAGTCTTTAAACAGACATTTAGACATTAAAGCTGCACTAATTAATATTTTGATAAAGAAGGGAAAAAAATTGATTAAATGACTGCGTGTAAGTAAAAAGGGGTCGCTTGCAGGGATGAAGCCAGAGACAATTATCACTCCCGACTCTGCAGTTCCCCTCAGCTTTCCGGAGCAGCTGTCAGCTCGGTTCTGTGCTGTGGAGCAACTAGAATGAAGCAGAGTGGACAGAACAGAATGCTAATTCTCCAGTTCTCCTGCATAAATAGATAGGCAACTGCTTGCACCATAAAAACTGCATGCTGTAAAGTAATATTGTGTCAATGTTGATACAATTAATGCATATAATGTCTAAGAATCCAGATTCAGCATCAGACCCATTTAAACACAATCATGTTTGTTCGGTACACATGATGAGTATTGTACTTCTGTCCATCCGGGGCGAGGGACCCTCTCTGTTCCTAGGTTTCTTTCCGTTAAAGTTTGAGCTCTTCCTGTGCCGATGTGAGGTCCCGGGACAGAAGATGCCGTATGTGTACAGATGGTGAAGCCCTCTGTGGCCAATTTGTGATTTTGAGCCTTACAAAATAAATTGAATTGAATTGAAAAACGATCCTCTAAGCTCTTCAGACTACAAAGCGAAGGAACACATATGGTCATATGGATGCACGAATACATAGAATGCACAGAGGAATATATTAGCTTTTACAAACTGTTTAAATAATCTCTTTAACAGCAGTGTTTGAAAACCATTTCTGGTCCATAACCAATATTTATATAACTGTGTATACTGTATGCTATCATATTCTCACAGCAGGCCCCTGCTGCAGTCTATAGTTAAGTAGCTCTTCATTCACCTACCATCTCTACAAGTATTAGATGCTACACATGTTTCCCATCTCTCCTTGCAACGTCCCCACTGGGCTTTGACATCCATGAAATTCTTCTCTTTTCCTGATACATTAATTGCATGTCCCTCTCATCAGAATCAGATCTAAAGCTGTCCATCTGTTCCCCCGCCCTGGTAGATTCAGGACAGAGCCGCTGGCCCATTAACGCCCAGCCGTCATCCCTCTAATCTTTTCTCAGCACCTTTAGATGCCTTTTCTCCTTGAGTGAAGCTTGAAGAGGAGAAAAGTCAAGCAATTCAATGTCATTGTCACCGTTTCAGAGTTGCAGTCTGATAGTTTGTAAATATAGTTTGGAGGGAAAAGTGAATTTCCCCTCTGGGATCTGAGGGGGAGGGGAAAACTGCTCAGTTTTGCACTCACATCTTCAGCCGGTTTGAATTCATTTTTGATCTTTTTGTAAAGCACACAAAGACCATACTCAAAAGGATAAAGTTTTAATTGGAATTTTTTATCGTGAAAGTTTTCTAATTCCTTTTTGGTCGCCTGATAGACTTCTGTCCCTGACTCTGACATGTTTGTCTTTGAGCTAATCTGCTTCTTTCTGAATCCCTAATTTATGTCGTCCCCACCCTTACACTGCCACTTGCTCTCATTTGTCAAAGGCTCTTTGTCAACATAACCAGTCCACCCCAACCTATTAATCTCCAGCATGTAGCCGTGGCAACAGATATTTTTGTGTGTCTAAACAAAAAAATCCCTGCTGCCACAACACACACAACAGGGTCTATTTGTAGTTTTAATACTCTCTGTTCTTTCTTCTAATTAGCCTCCCTCCTCCTACCCATTACATTAATTTTGTCATTTGAATCGCAGACATTTTGTGTTTCTGACAATGAATGGCATTGTATATGTACAGCTGTATGTGTGGGGAAAATAGGCCTGAAGTGAATGTATGCACATTCAACTCCTGGATGAGAAGAGTAATGCATTCTTAATGTTCCCTGTGGGGATGAATGAAGGTCTAAGTAGTCGTACAGAAGAACATTTTATGTAACCACGAGTATAGAACACAATTCAACTGGTAAATCCAATGTGTCAGGAACATGTACATAAAATTCCTGAATGGAGAAGACAAGGAAATTGTCTGAATGACCGTATTACATGGTATTCTCAAAATCAATGCAGAGCAATTGTGGCATGAGGCATTTATAGACCATAAAGGCTCAAATGGATGGCCTGAACCAGGCCATGAGTCTTTCACTCCATTAAAAGCTATACTGAAGATCTGGACATGAAATAATATTGGCTATGAGTAAAGTTTGGTGGCACTGATGGATCCTGGCTTCTAAATAGCAATAACTGCAAGTGACACATCTTGATCCATGCAGTCTGTCACTCTTCTCCTCTTCCACGTGATTTATTGGTCACTGTCAGACCAATTAAGACAACGCTGAAATCCCATTTGAATTCAATTGCATACAAATACTTTCATTAAACTTTTAATAAAAGACTTTAGACTGGCTTGTCACATAATGTAGTTGAGCCAAATGCTTTTCTTTTTTTTTAATCATCCTATATTAGATCCTATTACATCATTTATCCATAACATCGTTTATGGAACTCATTTCAACCAGTACCCCCATATTTTTAAACAACACGGCCACACATAAATGCCACAGGCTTGCTTTACACAACTATTCTGTATAAAACTGAACATTCACACTGATTAGAAACAATGAAGCTTACGAAAATCAAAATGTACTACTTATAGAAACAAAGAGAAGAAACTGCAAAGAGACTCTAAATGCAATGGTCAATTTAACATAAAATGTCCTACAATCTCCTTACTGTCTAAATTTACAAAGAAAATTGCAACTTTCTATTAAATTACAGTTTGTGATTTGGACTTTTCATCTGCATTGGATGTGGACTTTTTTTATAAGATGTTGGCAAACATCTTGAACTGTCCCAGTTATGTCTCCTTCTCTTATTCATGTGTGCTTTTCAGTGATTTCTGAACACGAGCGGCAGTACGGGGAAAGAAACAAGGAAAAAGCAGAAGAAGAACAGAACAGGAGGAAACAGATTGCCCTGCAGGAGAAGTGTGGTCAGATACTGTATGCTTCTAGGGATCAGCCAAGAAAAACAACATATATAGCAATATATGTCATATTTTTTAAATAATATCAGGTGATGTTTCCCTTGGGTCACTATCCATCCATATATATCAGCTTACTCGGCAAAACCGGCTTCATGGAAGCTTCAATCAAACTATAAATCAAAGTATTCTCTGTCATCAGGTTGCATAGTGAGTCTACGTAACATAGGAAGCTTTCATTTTAATGTTTGATCCACCTTAATAATGTTTCTGAAAAATGTGACTGCTTTCTCTGATGCTGTTGGAGAATAGAGAGTGTTTTTGTGTGCCAATTCATTTTGAATAATAGACATGCTGTTTGATTTGCATAGGCTATTTACACTTACGCTTGGCAAGCAGCCTTTTGGTCCAGGGTACCACTGTAGGCACAGCTGATTACCTCCATCAGAGAATCCTTCATGCAGCTTGACGTTTTAAAACAGATGTATCTTTGGCCATTTGCGTTAGAGTGGGAATCATTTGTATTCAATTGATGCTTTCATGAGCATTGCCCTTGAAATCTCAAGACCGCGTTTCGTATGCAGAGATGCAACTTGCATCGGCAATTCAATTAAGAGCGTATACATGTATATTCTAAATCTATAATTGTGGCATACACCCGTCCCACGTGACTGGCTAATCAGCTTTTTGTGCCTTCAAGAGACGTCAGTCAGGTTATTTTTTTCCGGAATTAAATTACGAGGAGGTGAGTAAAGCTGAGGCACACGCAGCAGATCCCTCCACCGCTAAATGTGTGCACTATAGTTTGAGTATCTGCCAGAAGGCTTTCATTCATTTTCAGTACATGGTAAACAAGCCTAGAGCCAAGCTTTGAGAAGCTGGTTGGTCATTACATATTCAGCTCACTTTCTTTGATCTGAATCACAGAAATTAAACAGCAAAGTTTACTTTTTATTTGCATTGAAGGCTAACAATAACCACATAAATAAGCTGTACTGGGGGTTGGTAAGCCGTCATTCTGGCAGGTTAGAGATTTCAGTGGCACATTTTCCTCACTTCTGACACATTTCAGAAGTGTGAGGACTGAGGCCCTTATCAACAGACATCGAGGTGGAGTTCTTTGGTCCACGGTTGACTTTAATTGGCATTGATCTCTCCTGCCACTCGCCAAAAGAAAAAAGAGAAACGCTAAACGTTCAAAGGCTGGAATAACTTTCCTCTGCCCCCCCACAAAGCTGCTGGGATTCAGAGAAGGGTACCGCCACGGAGGTTAGCATTTGCATCTTTTGTGAAAATGTGTTTTGTTTACAATCCAATTGTCAAGGCTTTGCATGAGTTAAGTCACACAGAGGCCGGCATTTGGCAGTACCTGCGATTTAAAAGAGGCCGTTTTGACACAAAGGGCAGAGTGGGACTTGTTCTAAAATGTGTGCAAATGAGGAATAAAAAGCAGTGTGAGATGTTCGGCTGCGGTCAACTGGTGAAACTGTTCTCAAACAGTGTTTGTCTATCTGATTTGATGATGCAACCAATTCATCAACACCCCTCTCATTCCATTGTCATAGCTAAAAAGCCGATGAAGATATCAGGGGATTAGCATAATAAATACTTGGTGCATGTAAAATAAAAAACTGCTATACAGTTGTATGAAGGTCGGTATAAAGATTATATCTCAGGAGATAGTGAGAGATATCTTATCCAGAAAGAAAGTGAAAAAGTGCAGTCAAACCTCTGAGGAAGAAGCACAAAAAAACTGTGCCTCTCACTTATCAGCTTCATCTCTAATTAATATGCTAACAAGCCTTGATAAGACTCTGATCACTCATAGGCTACAATGAAAGTGGAAATCAACGTGAATCAGGACGTCTCAGGGCATTTTAGCAATCCATCCGCTTAGGAAGATTGCCAGATGTGGTTGAAAGCTCCAGATGAAGCTAGTAAGAGAACTATGGAGGAAGTTTTTGTTCTGTCATTATGCTACTGCTATGATTCATGAATAATATAAAATAATGTTGTCTGATCTGCCTTTAAGATACACTAAACGTTGAGGAAACAGAAATAAAACAAATAAGGTCTAAGGATAATTACCAGTGTTGAACCAACACATCTTCTGGTTTTAGCAACAGTTAAGGATCAAGAAAACCAATATTCCATGTTTTAGACAGTTCCCTTAAAAACTGCTGTCCCATTTATTAACTGTTTTACATATATATCATTTTGAGCCTGAGCAGAAATTGATGTTGACTAATTTGTAACTTTTTTATTCTATGACGAATGAGGACACTGAGTTGAGATTCAATTTTGTGGATCAGGAAGGAAAAACACTTAAGGAGTGCTACACCTCATCCTTTTGCAAATGTGTCATCACAGTTTGTGACAAATGTATGCAGGGATTCAAGCCAATGCTCTAATCCTTAATTTAATTGGAAACTGATCTTCATAGTTCCTGCAGTCAGATGAAAAATGAGGCGGAGTGTCCCAGTGTGAACGATTTAACAACGTTGCTTTTATAGTTCTTGCTTTTTTTTCAATGCATGAAGTTGTTAACCTTAATCTATTTTACCTGTTTTCAGCCTTGCATCACATCCACCTATGATAATGTGATATTCCCTGTATTCTGTTTTAAAATGTGCACTATAGCCGAAAGGAATTTTGTGGATTGATTGGCTTGTGTCAAACAATTACAAATCCATTGTCATCATAATCCACGGAGAGACTGCATCTTTTATTAGAAGGTGGTTTACGATCCATTTAATTATCTACCTTTTTGAAATGAGATCCCTGTGGGGGTGGGCGGGCAATCAACACCCCTGACCACATATAACCATTTTGCATGATTACATTCTGGGATAATTCAAATTCATTTAGAGCAATCACAGTTTGACAAATGATCAATCAGCTGAAAACTTCTGTCGACAATACCCATGAGGGTTGAGGCCTGCTGATGTGGCCCAGCGTCTGACTCTGGAACGTCATCAGTAATTTGCTTCCATCTGTCACATTAATGCTGTTTTGTTTGCTACAAAGTATCCTTCAATAGTTAATTCACCACACATTCGCAAGCATCTCTACATTCTGGCTGGTCTATGTTTGATAAGGGCAGAAATCCCAGGAACAACAGACAGCCAGTGCAGCACACTTCAGGCACGACAAAATGTGAGGAAAGGAAGTAAGTGTAATAATTAACCTATTTACGCTTTCAAATTAGGCACACAATTTGAGTTTGGAATGAAATCCTCAAAGGCCTGGAGTCACAACAGTTTTCATATTCATCACGCCACAATAATTTAATCATAAACTGTCACTCAAAGTCTGTCATTCAAGGCACAGATTTGCGCTGAACATGTTCTGGTGTTAAAGTTATCCATTATTTAGAATTAGATTTTTAGTCAGTCAGTCTGTCCATTACTCTAGTCCAGAGGTAAATATCTGAACAACTTTTGGATAGATTAAAATGACATGCTGTACAGACATTCATGGTCCTCAGAAAATTTGATTGAATTCAAGTGTACAGATATATTCATTCATGTTCCCCAGAGGATGCACTACACTAACTTTAGTGATCACTTGACTTTTCCTGTCGTGCCACTTTGAGATTTACTTTCTTGGTTTATATAGTGACATATCATATCAAAGTTTATATGGAATGAAAAGGTAATTTGTTCATGCATTGATTGAAAGAAATGCCAACTATTGGATAAATTGTCAGAGCACATGCCCTAACATTTTTTTTTAGATATCATTAGGTGTAAAAAAAAAAAAAAAGAAAAAAGAAAAGGAAAAAGAATAAATAAAGAAAAGTAAAAAAAATCCCAAGCCACAATTTCACGCTGTCCAATACTTTGGTTTATGAAAGAATGCTTTGAAATATGTAGTATAGTGTGAATGTTGTAATAAATAAATTAAAATAGCTCCTTATAGACTTCCGAACAACCTGCTGAAGAGGATCGGACCAGTCGACTTACCTGCAGCTATACTCTTTTTATATGAACTCTATCATTAGATTTCGTTTGAGTTTTATTAGCTCTCCTGTGCATGAGCCCATAGAATTGATAACAAATGAGGCCCTCCAGGTGAAATGATACCCATTACTTTCCTCAATACCTATTTTAAACTGTAAAGATGAGCTGAATAGACAGTTATCATAGAAAATCCTTTTCATAGTGTTATCAAATAAAAAAGTGGGACTATTCTCAGTAATGGAGCTGCTGAGAGAAAACAATCTAATATTCACAGAATTGCTTCATAGACCATGTCTGAAGTTAAACTGTGTAAAACATTTTCTCTGTATCCTCCCCGGGTACGTGACGATCTTAATATGTATTTCATGCCCAAAGACCATTACAGCACACTTTGATAATTCACAATTGTGTTTGATCATGGTGTACAGTAACTCCTGTCACAATTCAATAAACTGTTCCAATGTGTGGCTCATGAGCTCTGTGTGGCCTTTGCACATTGTTTTGTGTCTTTGTGTTGTTGTGTGTCTCACAATTGTCGGGCTAGTTATGGGAAAGAGTAGAAAGAGAGGACATTCGGGTGGGAAGATACAAATCCTGCAGTGTGTGTGTGTTTTGAAAATCTTTTTTTTTTGCACATCATCAGTGCTTGTGCATTAATTTTTGTGCGGACCGTCTGGATCAGATTTGGCTCCGCCTTCCTATGTAACATGCAAGGTAATTAGAATATCCCGCCCTCCATCTAAGTATCTCCACCCATGTCTTGAGAACTATCTTTGCAGAGGTGCGTCATATATTTCTCACAAGCCAATCAGAGCAGGCTTTTTATGGGCGGGTGGCTTAAAGAGACAGGCGCTAAAACTAAGCGTTTCAAACAGGAAGGTATATTCAGACAGACAGTATGAGAAGAATAATGTTTGTGAACATTAAAGAATTTAAACATGTTTGAGAAGAAACCCAAAATACAAGTATGAACCTGAGAAGAAGCATCATGTGTTTCCCCTTTAACACCAACAGATTTGTGTTGCTGAAAACGGATCTGGTCTCTGTGGGTGTCATTGAACTTCTGGTCAGCTTCACCGGTTTACTTTGAACAACATTGAGTGGTTATTAAATGTGTGACATTTGCATTATCTATGATTGCTGCTTGTGTTTTCTGACGCCATTTCCGCAATGTTTTAAGTGAAGAACCTCTCATCTGTTTAACGCCGCTGGATCTGTCCTCGGAGTCTGTGAAGAGCCTTTTTAGAGCTTTCATTACAAACAATGTCCAAAGAGAGATGGCAATCATAAATACCCGGAGTGTGACTTGACATGGAACAAGTGCTTAGCAAGCTGACATTAGTATTTCATTCAAAGCGCCACAGGCGCCCAAGTAGAGACACACAGACATGAGCCTATATTTGGATTTGGATCGCCAAAGTGCTGGCTGGTGAATCAGTGTCCTCGGCGAGAGTATACATTTTAAATAAATGTGAGTATGTTCATCAAGGAAATTGCTGTTTTTATTTTCCTCCTCCTCCTACTGCAGTCACTGTGGCGAACATCCCTCCTGCCCGTCAGAGGCTTTTGTATTTGACTGCACAGCGGATGTGTTTGTGTACGTGTATCTGTGTGTGTGTGTGTGCGTGTGTGTGTGTGTGTGTGTGTGTGTGTGTGTGTCTAATTGGCCTGTCAAACGTAGGAGAAAATAATCTGTTTGGCTGTGCTGTACAATTCTGCAACACAATTGGATTAGCATATGATGCAGATTATCCAGTCATAACTGAAGGCGGATTGGCGTGAAAACGGTCGACGCGCAGACAGAACTCGACATGGAGCGTTGATGTCAGACACATTTCAAACTGATTGGAAGTGCAATAAACCAGAGTGGAACTGCAGTGTTTCATGAGGTTTCCATAATACTGCAATTCAGAAGCTGGCATCACATAATGGCACACACCAAACATCTCATAACTAACAATGTTGGCTGGTTTCTTAATAACAACAACACATACAGGAGTTATGACACATTTTCATTTTGATTGCTGTAATTTACTGCAAACAACACAAAGTTGAATTGATTTGTGAAGATATTATAGCACAATCCATACTAACAGTGTTTACACAGTAATGACAGGTTATAAATTCATAATTTTCACAATATTATAATCATATTCTTTGTAGTTTTCCGCACACACTGTGCTACTGTGAGTTCACCCAGCATGTCGCAATAACACTCTGATCCTAGCAAGCCTGTGGAATACACACTATTTTCTGCTGAAATATTTGTAGGCCCCACATTACAAGCTGAAGCGTCACAAACTTGTGAAAAGCTTTGCTTCATTTTCACTTTTTGATAGCCGGATCGGATTGCATTTTGAAGAGCAAGCGCAGCAAGCTGTTTATCTGTTACCTCCCGCCTTTGGGTATTCATATGCTTTTCCCTGATCTTTAGAGCGGATTGTCTTTGCTCGCTCACGTCTAGAGGGAGTATGGTGGGCTTGCAGCTGATGAGGAGGATACCATTAGGTGGAACTATGAGCCATATTGCATTTGCCTGCAGGGCAGGAGACGGCGCTTTAATTGGATATCATGCAATAAGCGCAGCTAAGCATGTTATACAAATCCTTCATCTGACGTATATTAAGTTCTTTAAAACCTCATTCTCTGAATTCAAAGAACTTTATTTATTCTAAGCTCTATTTCAAACAGGGCGGTCAATTAAGAACTGCATTTTAGTTGTGCTGATGTCCAGAAAGAGTAGAGATTGTGGATTAGGGGTGACAATTAGCTAAAGCAGACAGGTGAAAACGAGAATGCTTGCAGGAGGCCACAGAAAATAGAATCAGTAAAGTAGACAGGGAGACAGGAAACAGTGTACACACAAATGTGATATGCAAACACATTTATGTAAAGAGTATGCAAAGGGTTTGAGCAACATTTTGAATGTAGTGAATAATGTTAAAAATAAATGGTTGATCCCTTATTGCCCTCTGCTGGACACTGGTCTCTCTCTCAGTGAAATGCATCAAACCATTCTCACTCATTTCATTCACACCTCACAAGATAATGGCTGATCTTTACAATCATAAAATTATTAGAACAAGTTTTCATATTTAAATACCATTTCATCTTATTTATGTATAACTTAATGCATTTAGACTGTCTTCTTATTGGGATTTTGGATGCACTCGTTTTTTTTTTTAAATGTCTGTAGCTTTTATGATGTTCTTTATTATTCCATGTGTGCACAATGTTCATTTGCAATGTTATATTGAGATTGTATTGAATTCTTGACCTTTTCTAATGCTGTTAAAGAGTAATTTTAACAGGAGAAGTCCTTGGAGGAAGAAATTACAGTTAATGATGTAAATAACTGTTGTACTTGAGCTATAATGTGTCCTGAGATGTATTATGTCATGCCTTTTATGTCCCACAAATAGAGCTGATTTGCATCGGGAAATGCTAATTTAACAAAGGAATGCCCACTGTTGTGAACTTTTTTTATGCAAATTGTTTTTTGCAAATTATGCAAAAACTAAGCAACTGCATAACAGACAAGAATGTCATGGAATGTGTGCTTTAAAAGTCCCATGTGTAAAAACTGCACTAGAGTCCTGTAAGACAAGAGTCCTCCATTTAAAAAAAAAATACAATAAATAGAAGTTGAACAGGGTTGAACTTTTACTGAACAATGCATCCAATAAAAAAGACTGTTTTTTAATAATCACAACATCAGCAGGGGAGAGACATTTTGTCCCCATCACCGACCTCACTTTGGTTGTTTGCTCAATATTTCTCTGTTTCCAGCTTTCAAGCTGACTTCTGTCTCATTACAACTCTCAGCAACTTGAACGCGCAGTCACTTAGAGTCCACGCAGACCGACTGAAGTCAAGTGAAATCAATTTCACAGTGAGGCGATACAAAACGATGCTGTTGGAACGATTCAGCAGCTTAACTCATGGCAGTGACACAAACTCAAATTGAGAGCCATGCAGAGACGGGTGATTAGATAATGTGTGTTCCCCTGCTGCTCAAGTTATTTCTGCTATTTTTCTACATGGCTGTGTAAACGAAATGTGCGTGCTAAAAGCATAACAGGAGATGTATTCGAATGTAATAAGTCAAAATGTCATGGAAAGAGTGGGATAGTGTGTGCATATTTTGCCTGCTAAACAAGTCAGAAACTGTTGGACCTGAGATTAAATAGAAAATGGTATTGTCGGTGTCACCAGTAGAAGTGCAAAGGGCATTATGGGAGAGGAAGAGCTCAGACAAGGGATTCAATTGTGAGCCGTCAAGTCACTGCAGCATGCTTGTTTACAGAACAGATGATAAGTTGTTATCTTTTATGTCAGACAAGCCAGTCATAACGTCACTATAATAATAAACTGGGTAACAGCATTGCATTCGCTTACGACTTTTCCACATCCAGAGTTTATAAAGGCCTTGAGTGTAAGTTCTGTCAGAGCTGACAGCTTTCCATGCAATTATATAACCAACAACAGGAAAATGATGTCTTGCTTCACGTTGTATTCTTTCTCAATGTCCATATTGGTAGAAGAAGTACTCAAAAAGGTAACACTACAGTAAAAGTCTGAGTAAAAGTGAAGAGTGAAAGAGAGCCATTATGAGCACAATGTTCTTAAATGTACTTAACATCTGTTTAAGGTGGATCTATGTCATGGCAGGCATGTTGCTGAGGGCCCGAGGAAGCACATTGTTGAGTGTGAAGTTGATTATATGAGCTGCTTCTGTGAAAATTACGAGAAAACTAATTAGCTCAAGTTGATGACTTAACATTCGAATAATTTCTGACAGTGGTACGCAACAGCATGAGCTAAAGGTAATGTGTTGTCTGGGTTGAGTTTAGTAGACCTGTGAGCTGCAACCAAACTGTCCTTGGAAAGCATTTGTTTCCTTACTCTGTTTCTCATGCTGCTAAAAAAATGCCAAGCACTTGAGCTGACTTCTTGCTCCATGTTCACTAGAGGGCAATGGTGAGGTGAGGAGATGAGATTCAGAGCAGTGCCCCAAAAGGTTCAAGCGCTGATGCGTTATCTCATGCTGCAGGAACAAACTGCATTTTGTGTATCTCAGACTGCATCTGGAATGAGTGGAATTCAGATGGAAGCCAAGGAGTCTTGTGATTGTTGTCCACGCTGAAGACAAGTCTATTGGGAAATTTGAATTGATATGTTTTGATGTCGGATGCAATCACAAAGCATAGTGCGGAGGAAGTGCAAGCGCTCTGCTATTTAAAGACCACAGTAAACAATGAGATCTATTCAGGAGGAAATTGTTTGGAGCATTTGGTTGATTTCAGGGAGTCAATCTGACCTGGCCATGCATGGACTGAGTATGTGACTTCAGGAGTATTGTATCCAGACGGTTTCCCGCCTCGGTCCCACGTTAGTCCCCACCTTGTTGCTAAAAATGCCTCCATGCTCGCCAATGGCTACACCATCTGGTGGAGTCGGGGGGACAAGTCCCTCCTGCTTATTCCCCAGTGTGCCATTTCAGAAGGTCAAGGACCTGTACATTTCCCTCAGGCTGAGAAAAGGAACACATTTAAAAGAGTAGTTCATGCATCACTCTCTAATAATTTATTAGTTTTTTCCTCACCAAACAAAGAACAGATATGTGGGAAGAGGGAGATGAAAGAATATACTCCCACAAAATAGCGATGAAGCACATTGTGAGGCTTTCTTCCAGCTCTTTTTCTCCTGCATTAGCAGATGAGGATGATCATAATGTAGGGCCTCTATATTAATGTCAGCTTAAGCAAGTCATACCATCAGATATAAATGATACAAGCTCAAAGTTGTATTCAGAAACAAGACTTTTTTTGTCAGATTGGCCTGACCACACTCGAGAGATATTCAGAGTTGGGAAAACTAATTTAATGTTTGACTCCATGGAAGCATAAATAACCAAGACAGTGTTGTTTTCATTATGTTGACCCACTGGACATATCATGTTTGGTAGGGCACCAATGTGTGGGATTAAGGAAGCCATTAAGTTTTAACAAAATTTTAATAACTTGAAACCTCTTGTCATAATTCAACGGGGTTTTCTGTGCACGCTTGCAATTTCAAGTTTTCTTGTAAAATCATTTTCTGTTGAACTACAAATGTATGACTCTTTTCATCTGCACTTGGGATGATGATGTATGTCAGTTGTTTTCAACCTTTATCAGCTGTCACAGACGTAATCTATTCCGTCACTGCCGACAAGTTAAGGTTTAAAAGAACAATGACCTCAGCAGGGGAAAACTACCAAAATGTCCTCTTTGTATTTTTTGCTTTTCTTTTTAAACACTGAACCTGGTCTCTGCTTATAGATGCCACATCCAAGCTTATCGTAGATTAAAAATAACTAAAGGGCGATGACTGAGCGATCCCATCTGACCTTATGCGGATAAATAGGAAACACCATTCATGCGATGCAACTTCCAGCGCATTGATGAACCCCAAAGTTCCAATAATGTGAGCTTCATGGGTGGTCTTATGGGCCTCTGGTAAATGCAGAGGTATGTCATGATACCAGCAAAGATAAAACATATATATATGCAAACCTCCTGACCTCTGAGACAACTTAGGCTCTCCAGAATGTGACAGTTGATGGACAATGGTATAGATTTACACATAATGACTGTAAAGATTATTACAACAGATACTCTACATGAAGCTCTCAGTGATCACAAGGACGCCTTCCTCTCCTCAAATGATCACAAATGCCAATGTTTTCTGTCCCTTTGTGATCCAGTGAGTGAAAATCCAGCAGTAAGCTATTATTGAATCAGAAAGATTTGTGATTTTAAAAGTGCTTTTTTTCCCATCCTATCCCATCTTACAATGGCAGGATACTGAGTCGAAATAACCTGCGGCCCATACCTTCCTTATTTTGAATTCAGCAGAGTGTTATCCTAATATTTGTACAAGTGCTTTGTCAATAGTGATGTTTCCTGTCCTCCCATTTTACTTTCCCCAAATAATCTTAATCATGAGAAATTTGGAACAAAATCTAAACCAGAATGTTTAGAGAACTACTCTGAAAGAATCCTTTCAATAATGGCCAATGTAAAAAACGTAATTAAACGCCTTAAACGAGAGCAAGGAAATGCGTAAATCTACGTTTATTTTGCAAATCCTTTTAGAGGAATTGCAATATCGAACATAATATAGCTTGCTGTGTGGTTAGGTGTACGCTGGGCATCCTGCTGGCCGATGTGCAGGCGCTGGATGATGCTCTTGGTGACCTCCGTGCCTGCATCAGTTTCCAACAGGATATCAGGAACTGGAATAATACGAGCTGTTTGGATGATACCTGGCTTGTTAGCTTAGCTCGTTGTACTGAAAGACAATTTAAGGAGTTGGCTGTTCATTTTTTTTGGTGAATACGTTACAAACAAGCCCGTTTTTTACAAGCCAAAATTAGCATCTCAATGAATCAGTTGTTAATGTGAATTACGGATGCCTCTTGCTAACCGAGCTAGCTTGCGTTTGCTAACGGGACCTGAGCAAAAAAAGAGATGGCGAAGTGCGGAATCACCCACTTTGAGCTTCACTTAGCTCTTGAGAAACTTATGGAGACTACATCCATCTTTGAAACAGTCTGCGATATTAATAAGGGAATACATAGGTAAAAGGAGACAGCAAAGGAGACAGGGAATGATATACACCACATGGACTCATTGAGCAGCAGTTTAAATCACTAAAGCCTGAAATGACCCTGTAAGACAGAACTGCTCCCCTTTCCTCACACATTATGTGAGTCCATAATTATATGGACATTACATTACATACATTATGTTGTTTCTTTTTTGTTGTTTTTTACCCACGCTAAGTTGGTCAGAGTTCTGTTTGTTCTTGGGAAGCAGAACAATCAGGACCAGAACACCATAGTTCCTCTGTGTGAAAACGGCCATATTATCTGATATGAAGGGATTGTTTTGAGTCTGTTATGGTTGGCCCGATGCAAAAGTATTGTGTAAGAAAACATGATAATGTTTTATCTGTCGCCTGCATACAAAAGAATGAAATCGGTTACACAAGGACTATAGTCTGTGTGTGACTGTTTGCCAGCATATCTCTGTATTACAGGCCTTCTGCTCAGCATTTAAATCCTCACTGAGTTTTCGATTTAGCGATCCCACATTTGTAGAATAAGTTGATTTTATTTTTTCTTGCAAAGATGGCTAAAAACCATTTATATGAATGTGCACATGAACAAAAGTTTTTCCATTAAGTATTCAAGATGCAAATCAACATGCGCGTTAGTGGATGGAGCTCACCAGCTACTCGCAGAGAAAGCATACATTGAACAAATCAGCCTTTCCAAAAGAAAACAAACCAACCAGTAAAGTCTGAAAGGTGTGTTTTCAACTTGGCAAAAGTCTGTCATAATGACTGGCCCTATGCCCAGGCCATGATTTATAGACGACATCTGCTCTGTTACTACTTCTTCCCATTGTACGAAATGCTCCATGGAAAATAAAATGTTTAAGAAAACCACTTCAGATGCATGCACCTAAACATGCGCATGGCCTTTTGTTTAACAGGAAGTAACCCAAGAAACCCATTAGTGAACCTATTGACTTGGATGTTGCTCTATTAAAGCGGTCTAATTTATTTATTATGTGTTCATAGGATAATTGGCACTCAGCACTCAAATTTGACAAGGAAATTGATGTGAATGCCCAGAAAGCAGCTTTTTTTTCTGCTCAATGCTGAACTGCTGATCATTATTTTTACATTTAATTCAGCAACGCTGCTGTGTTCGTGCATTAATGACGAGTGAAACTGCAATCCAGAAATAGACCAAACAAATTGCTTAGCGACAAATGTTTGTGTGCTTGGTTTAGGCTTCAGTCGTGTTCACATCCTGCAGCAGAGCTGCTGCAGCAACAGCCTCTTGGCAGTGTTCTCTCATTAACATATGGGTCTGAACCAGCCTTCTGCTCACACATTTGATCTCTTTTCAACGAAGGGGCCTAACAGCCAAGTTGCCTCAAAAGCTTTTATTCCTTACTATAGGGAGGGGGTTTGGTAGGAAAGTGCATAAAAAAACGGCAGCAGATCCGTACAACAGCTCAAGATAAAGAGCCAGCATCCCATCGGAGTTTTCAATAAAAAAAATGACCTTTTCAAATACCGAGGATTTTGTAATTACACTTTGTGATATTTATATTTTGACCTGCTCTCATTCATCGGGATACAGCGCAAAGGTGGCCGGAAGCTGTCAGAGTATTTTATGTCCTCAGGTCCATGCCAATTTGCAGCTTTGCAACCCCCCTCTCTGCAATTTGGAATTAGCACATATCATTTGCAAAATTAGGGACGTGATTACTTGAGAGGCTTTATATCCGAGCGGGTTGATCAGCATCAAACGGTTTGACATTCAAAGTAATGGCTTGACAGCTGCACCCCTCTGACCCCATTAATCCAGTGGGCCAGTGGGCAGAGACAAAGCTGTGACTATATTTATTTCGCTGGAGGGAAAGGTACATGGCACGAGGCTCTCCTGCCACCATATTTGCTAGTTTTTCGGTGTGACAATATGCTCCCCTTTGTAATTGTTGCTACGCCTGCCAAACTGTCAGTTTGAAATAACAACAGCGGCAGATTAAACGTTCAGAATGTTTTATAATTTATAATAATTAAAACAATCTTTTATTCAATTCTTCTTTTTCCACCCTCCAAGCTATGTTCAAAATATTGCTCTTTCTACAGCCCCATATGTGAGGAAATCTAAAGCTTGACAGAGGAAGGGAATCGGTCGAGTGAAGGGTCAATTTGTTTGAGGCTAATTTAGTTGCTGGCTGATCACCACAGAAGAATGGCGCAAGATATAAATCCTGGACATGCAGGTAATTACAATCTAAGCAATAGCTTTCGGACGGTTTGAAACAAACCACTAATTTGACGATCTCGGGGTATAAGGAAGGTTTGAGTCTTTTTTTCAAAATATATATTTAATAAAGTGCATCATTCCCAAGAGAGGATACCCATAAACCCCTTGTGACAAATGGATCAAGCTTGAGTCCACAAAGTGTTGGTCAGGTTACGAGTCTGTTTTGTAACAGGGCCGTGGTCTGGCCAGTTGAAACGCAGCCCAGGATTTCCTTGAGCAGAGAACATTAATACAGCTTTCACTGTTCAACCTGTCAACAGCCTTCCTGACATCTTAGCAAAGTCTAGAGCTCAGCTCAAGTATTTCTGTGCACGATTGCACATTGAGTATTACTTTAAAAAAATGGATTAAGTGGCATAGCGGTGAGGCCGTTCTTGGCGGATATCTTAAGGGATAAGTGCCCCAAAAAAAAGTTTTTAATGTTGTGATAATGTGAGGGCCTACGGTGCTGCTGTCCATCCAAGAAATGGAAAAGGACAAGCACTGTTCTTCTACCCAGTTGGCCGTGTGTGTTTATTGGCACGGTGCTGTGCCAGTTGCAGTGAATGGGCAGGCCTCTTTCTATGCCGCTGCACAAATCAGCTGTTATATGAATTTCAGGTGGAGGGATAATCACTCGTAGTCGGAGGATAAAAACTCAAACAGAGATTTTAAAAAGAACCAAATGTGGCAACTTGGTTCTTTCACCTGTAGTTTATACTTCAATATCAGCTACTTTATAATATCTCAGTATCCTCAGTTTGTTTCCTATGACTCAAAACAACTGATAATCCTCGAAAGCATAAACAAACCTATACCTTGAACAACCCCTATGCATTATCTGCCTCCTGCTGGCTAATGCAGCCTCCTCGCACTACGGGTTACAATACAATACAATACAATACAATACACACAATGCAGGGAAGCAGCTCCCAGATTATTTCCTTCCCTTTATAAGGCAGTGGCTACTACAGAATAGGAGACAGGAGAGTCCATTTGGCATCCTAAGGGACCAGCACTGACTGAGAAGATCCTGTGCATTTGGCGTCAACACCTGCCCTGTTGCCACCCATGATTTCCCGCCTCAGTTCCCAGTCGACCTCCCACTGATTGTCAGCGCTCACTCATTTCCACCGCCGCGCACACAATGCTATGCATGCAAGATTTAACGCTGACACTTAGCCATCTAGGAAATGCTCGCTGTAATATAAGTGTCTCTCTGTGGTTCTGGGAGGAGTGCACAGGGTACACAGAGTAATTGCTTTATTTATTTTTTTACGCAATCAAGAATGTTCATTTGGTTAGCGCCCAGATTTCAAGTATACTATTAAGAGCCACGTGTAATACGTTGTTTTGCCTGTCACAACCTTTATAAAGACATACTGGTTAATATAGTAAAAGCCCCCAAAAAATCAAGTATATTATTACTGGGTTTTTGATTAGTTTTGTTGCTATATAGATGATCGTTAATGCTCAGTTTACTGATGTCATAATATTTGTCATAATTTGTATTAAAGCAGTAGGCACATAATGCAAAGATTGCTCAATCTGAATTTAAAGAGGCACTGCACCCCACAATCTAAAACATTTCTTCATTGACAGATGTTAAATATGTTCTAAAACCACTTCCCCTGTCTATTCCTATATGCAGCTGGAGCTTTGTCAAATATGCTACTTCCGCCGGATCTTAAGAACTGTGAGGAGGATGAAGCACACACGTGTTAGTGTTTTAACAATGAAAAAAATGTGAATAGAGTCACTGTAAATAATAGCTTACTATAATATTTTATTAATCCCTTCAGGGCACTTGTATTTGCATGTGCGTCAGGCCAGGAGCTGGCAGGGATGTGGTGCTGTTTAAAGCCACTGGAGCTTATTAACACACATGCCCCCACCCCTTTCCCTGTGTAGTTCAAGGACAGTTCCTCACAACACAAGGCCACTCAGAGAAACCCGAGTCCCTGAAGTGACTCTGTCCCTCACCCAGGAGCTACTCACAATACTGCCTTTGATCATTACCACAAAACTGGTATACAGAGTGGGACGCTGTCCAACACGCCAGGCGGCCAGCATTCCCCCACATTGTTAATTTTTACCACATCAAAGACCTTAACGTCCATCACCAATAACACTCACAGGGACAGGATTTCTTTGAGAAGCTTGTGGACATGGAAAGGGAAAGAGGGATGCTTTCTCACTTCAGTCATGCAGACATGCAGGATTGTTTTGGATGTTTTTCATAGTTATGATTAAAGATGCATCTTTATTTAAATCATACATCGTATTACATTTCTGTCATAATGCACAAAATACTTCTTTTGTGTCAACTTGTGGTCAGCCTCAATGTTTTTTAACGGTCAGTACTCCCCAGACATAACTATAATTCATCATAGTAATCAAGCATATCCTAACAATGACTGACACAATGTCACATTAGTTAGTCTAAAGAGGAAGCCACACCCCTGAACAAAAACCAACTGCTGCTAAATTTAATCTGTATCCTGGCTGAGATTTCTGACAGTTCAGTTCATCCTTTCACCAGATAGCATTCTTTTGTCTTGTTCAGTCTATTTATCTTGGGTGAGGCTAAAGGGGGAACTTTTCCAATTCTTCTTTTTTATGAAAAAAAGTAACATTCTGATGCACGTCCCCTCATGGGTAAAAGAGAAAACGTTCGTGGGATAAACCTCTGACGTAACTTTCTATCTGATCTCTTGCTGCCACCAAGATCTCATGTCAGATTACATCTGTATCCCAATTCATTGTATTGTCTTTTACTTAGGGGGCTGAAGTCCTTTCCAACCGCCTCCAACAATGGTACGAGACCTTAATGTTGGCAATACATTGTTCTAAAAAGCATTACGATTAATATATTCATGGGTTTGTATTACATGTTGCAATTATGAGCAAAACGATAAAATTGGTTAAAAAAATTAAGAATAATAAAGATTCTATTGAGTAATAAAGACTCAATTGCTGTAAAAAAGATTATTTAGTTTAGTTCAGCGTTGTATTTCAACATAAGGAGAAACCCAAATCTAAACCAGCACATGAAGCAATGAACAACATGACATCATCACTAAATAGCAGCTATATTGGTCACTGCAAGACCAGTGACGCTAATGAGATGAAAAGGCAATTTTCCTGTAAGGCTACAAATATACTGTAAACAGGTGCTTTTGAATATGAAACACTCACCCCCTGTTGCATTGAAAGACTCCAGCACCTTAGCAAATATTAAGTCGGGTGGAGCGATGGTCGTCCAGCATTAGCAGTTCACAGTAGAAGATTTGTAGTTTTCTTCAAAACATGCAGCGGCAGTTTGAGGCACTTTTGGTAAGAGTTGAGGTACTTTTCTCCAATATGTACAAATTCAGGGACACACTGCGGACATTGGATGCTTAAAATATGTCCTAAAAAAAGATTTTTGGTGGAGTATCAAATGAGATGTCGATTTTTGTCCGGTAGAAGCATATCTACATTCATATCCCACCAAAATAACACGGATACGAAGAGAATGTAAAACAAATGTACCTATACTTTATAAGACCTTTTTCAGAAAGCTGTCTGGAGAGGGGGATTCAATGATGTCATGTGCTGAGGCATGTTGATAGTATTTTATTTCAATATTATATTATATACTGTACCTGGCTAATTGCTGCTCTCTGTGTGATGATCGGTTCTCATCTATCCTTGGTTGGCCTCTCTGGACCGCAATTATTTCCTGCAAGTGCTCTGGTGATCTCATGTTTCCACTGGCTTCGTCTGCTTCTGCTCCCAAATCCTCATGGCCATGTCTTTTGGCCCCTCTCTTTTTTTGCCTCCCCGTGGGCATGCATCTAGTACTTGTGCTGACTCTGTCACTAGTCTTGTGTGGCCGTTTGTTCACACTTTCGTTTTCTTTCAAAGTATCTCAACCTACTGTGTGGTCACTGCTGATAGCCATTCCTTATGTTGATGTTTCCTTGTGCCCAGCATTTGTTGATAGGTCAAACCCGCTGTACATCCTGCCAGAGGGTACCAAGGTGGCTCTCCTTGATATACTATAGCTCCTGACGTAGTTGGAACATGAGGCTGAGTGCCAACCTGTAATCTGTCTGGATCTGTGAGTGTTTCAGGAGCTATACATTATACTTCTGCCTTTTGTATTACCTCGTTGTAAAGTTCACTCACAGTTTCCTGCTCAGTCGTTCAGTGGTGGTCTCTTTCAGCCTCCACCCCGGTCTTTACCAGCACTTTCTATAGTGACATTGGACAATCAGAAGCACTCAATCAGGTCGGACTGATCCAGGGAACCTGACTGGCTCGAGGCTAAAATGCAGAGATCAAGTTCAGTCCTTGCTCTCGTTCTTTCTTTCAACAAACCCATGCTATCCAATCTCTTTGAATCATTACTGAATTCTGATTCCCCATCATGTCTCTATAGGCTTGTTCAAGGATGCTTTACGGTACTGGAGAAGATACATTTTGCTTCCACAGAAAATAACAACAACTGTACAGTGATCATTCTGCGTTGGTCTGACTGTGGTCATCTGGTCTGGCCCAGAGGCCCGTCTTCACTCCCAGGGCGGCAATCATTATCAGATGTAATAAAAAAAAAATCTCCAAAAGTATGATGACATAGTATAAAAAGCGGGGAAAAAAACACATCGGGTGGGAAGTATAGGAGTCAGCTGTTTGTGTCCAGTGTGAAGCCATCTATGTTGTTGATCTTTGTGTTCACAGTGATAAGTTTCACTTCCTCTTCATAATGACATACTTTGGAATTCAAACCACAATCATTTTTCCTTAACCTTACTCAGGGGATGTGTTGCCTAAGCCCAAGCCATTAATGACGTTAAGCACAATTACGCAACCATAGCGGACCGTCATAGTTTTTTAACTAGCAGCCAAACACGTTATTCCAAAAATTTCGAAAGTGTCATTTTGCAACGAGTTAGGATGAGAAAGGATTGGAAACTCCACTTAATATACGGGTGCACATTTGTAACTTAAAATCAAAAACTGCCCTTTAACTTGAAAAAACTTCAGCCTCATTATATTTGTTGTATTACATATTTTATACATACATGAAATGTGGTCTTTGCATTTAACCCATCCTTGGCAATTAGGAGTCGGCTGCTGTAGCAGAGAGCAAGTGGGGGTTCAGGGTCTTCAGAAGACCATGGGACCTTGCTGGTGTAGCTACAGCTGCCTTATTGATGGTAAACAATTTACTTTTCACCACAAATATGCACTTGTCCCTTACCTCTATATGTGTGTGTATAAATATATGGGAGGAAAAACTAGACACCAGAGAACTGGCAAACAAGATATCTTATCGAGCTAGATCAATGAAAGGTGACTTTAACCTTTATGATATGTATAAAGGTATCCCCACACTGTCAGTTTGAAGAAAGATCATCCACAGGATTTTGTTGGAAGGATGAAAGACATTGGTATAGAACCAAAAGATGATAGAAATCTACATGCAGGCTTTTGTGAGGATAGTCCGGCATAAATAAGATCCTTCCAGTGCACATTCTTCTGTATATTCTCACATTGTGTAATATAACTAAGCAATACCGAAAAGACCAATCTTTTGGGAATTCATGGTGTGCAGCCATCTGGCCAGATGTTTGGCCAGATGAAAAAAAAGCCACCACTGATGGGGTCATGAAGACAGTATCCAAGAGAAATCTTGAACCTTGTGGGTGAAGGCCAATGACCTGAGGCTTAGATGATGATTTGGCTGCACTTTCACACCACCAGCATGGAGCCAATGATGTTGGAGATGTATATTTACCAGAGTAGAATTTGTGATAACAAATCAAGACACTGAGGGCAAACGTTTGTTGAAGAAAATCCAATGAGATCAGGCCACAAACAAAGATATACCTGCAAACATCAAGGCAGTCCCAATATAGTAAAGGATCGCCACCTCACCCTTCTTAAACTGAAGGGTTTGAACCAGCAAAATCAACAAGAGGCAAACTGGTTCACACTCAAAGTTCAAATCAAACGAAAGCTGCATAAACAGTGGTAACATACAATGCTGCGACTTGGTGAATAAAAAAGAAAATACAAACATTCCAGACCATACCAGAGAATATAGCATGATCAGAGAAGGAGTTTAGAAAGGGAAGGAACAAAGAAAGGGCACATACTAAGGAATACCAGCCACCAATACACCCAGAGAGACCTTAATGTAGAGCTCAGAGGAAAAAGAGATGTTGAAGAGGAGTTGTCGGTAACCTTGAATGGTCACTGGCATGATTGGGGATTATATATTTTTTTGTCCATCATCACAATGACAAAATATGTTCCTTGTCCGTGGCTTCTTGAACGACACACTGTATTAGCGGGACAACATAATTTGTTCGTGCCTTCCAAAACAGTTCTGCTGCGACAGGAACACTGTGTAGTCATTGAACACATCAGATGTAATGGCACTGGAGAAACATGGCAGTAAAGGTCATTTTTGGTCAAAACCTGCACCAGTGTGCAGGGATGTTTTCCGAGTATCATTATTGAACAAAGATGAACACCAGTCATAGATAGTAGTTCACAGCAGTCTGTGATAGGGTGCACATTTCACCAATACTAATATTTCTGTATTTACTAAATAAAGAGGTACACAATAGAATATGAGAATAACGTATCAAAGGTATCACTACATAAATGTCTAATTGTGATCTTAGTATCATGAGACAGATTTTAAACACTCACAATGATAGATTAGGGAAAACTATTCTTTATTTTATTTTGTTATGCTTTTCACCCGAAAGCCACACAAGCAAAAATTAACATTGACATTTAAAAAATCCCGATCAAATCCTAATCAATTAACTAATAAACCTACAGGAATTCAGTTTGTTATCTGCATACCAATTAATGCATCTGCATATTCTCTTCAAATTATGCTTTATTTTCTCACTTTGGCAGCTATTGAAGGGTAAATTATTCCAGGTTGTTACGGCTCTGTACATTTTTTTATTTTTTCAATGAGTCAACCCTTGAGCAATGGGACTCTTTGCTCAATGTCAGTTTTGTCAGACAGTAACTGCGACATGACAACAGTTTGTTTTACACTTGTGAACCATAAGCAGTAAGACTATTAATGGGTGCTTTGCGTTGAGTGGGATTCCAGATTGGGCTTCAGACACTCTTTGGGAAATAAGAAATATTTGAGGACACATCCTAAATGATTGCAACTATTGTCTTCCAACGACTCGCATGTACAGTGGGACCATATGCAGCGTCACTTGTGTT
This sequence comes from Taurulus bubalis, assembly GCF_910589615.1. Taxonomy (NCBI): domain Eukaryota; kingdom Metazoa; phylum Chordata; class Actinopteri; order Perciformes; family Cottidae; genus Taurulus; species Taurulus bubalis. Next base: position 38,106,938 of record NC_136589.1, on the reverse strand, counting down.
CCTTTGTGATCATGTAAGCAGAGGCACAACCCGCACAATGTCATGCTCATGTGTGGCGTAATGAAGCTTACTGTTTGATAAGGAAGTCTGTTTTGTTGTCATCATTTCTGGCCTCCAATTGATTGTCTCTTTGGGTATGGTCTAATTTGGTTTTTATTGTTTCCCTTCTCAGAATGAAAACAGATGGCCTTACACACCCACACCTTCTGCATTGTGCATTAACACGCGTACAGTAATGTTGGACTTAATGACCTCTCGCTATTCAGACAAGGAGTTAAATTTTCCCTGGAGTTTATCAGTTGTTATCACACAGATATGTTGCGTCTCCATTTTTTTAAAACCTGCATGTTTTTGGATATTTGGTTTTGGTCAGTAGACAGTGGGCTTCCAATGCATGGCTCTTTGTTCTTTTCCGTAATTCGTTGGCCGCCCTTGAAATGGCTCCAACACAAAGTCTGGAAATTGGAATCAAATATGAACCCAAAATACATAATGTTTGAAATGTGAAATGTGTGTTTGAAACACAGATTACTGACTGCCTCTTTGAGCAGTCACAAAGCCACAAAGCCCAGAGGGTCAACCTCCCATGACAGCAATGCTCATGTCGAGTGCTTTACACTTCCAAGGGACGATGCTGGTAGGGGGTTGAACAAAAAACACAGTTTACGCCATCAGTGTTATTCTTTATAGTGTGGATTGATGTATAAATCAACTTTTTCACTCTCACGACCTTGCTAAAAGAGATTAGGTTGATATTTCAGATAACGTTCTTGAAGTCGGATGTGCCTCTGTAACAACATCACTGGTTTGTTTAGAAAAAACAGTGTTAATTTACTTTTCCATCGTTTTTTGTTGAAATTCTCATAACGACCTTTGAGATGCGTTAAGACCTTTTGTTGTGTATTTATACTTATTTTACTTATACGTATTTATTATTATTGCTTTTTGCATTATGTTTTTTATTAGGACGCTCCCAGCCTGGATAGTAAATTGTTACGGGTGTGCCTGTAAAATCAAGGCTGATGTGTAAAAGATGATTATGTGATTCGTTCTGAAATAACTCAGCCGAGACATTGGTACCACTGGTTCCTCCTGTTTTTATCTCAAGCACTTGAGAGTTACAGAGATGGCTTGAATAAATTAATGTTGTAATATATATCACTACTAAAATGTTCTTCACAGTATAAGAAGAAGGTCTTCCCACGATTTGTATCAACATGAATATATCATAAATAACTGGAACAGCTGCTCTGTTTGAAAGATCACTCTGATAGAACTTAATCAGAATACAGAGTTCATCTGGCATAAAAGCATTAAAAGCAGCTCATCATCTAATAAAATATTGTTTATTTTAGAAGGGATACATACTTGTGTCCAATGAATGCACACCACCCTTTTTTTCTTTCCTTTTTACTATTTCCCAGAAATATTCCTTTAAAGTTGCACAAGTCGGTATTTTTCATATACACGATGGATCAAATGATAGTGTGTAATTAGCAGAGGTGTCAAGTAACGAAGTACAAATACTTCGTTACCTTACTTAAGTAGAAATGTTGGGTATCTATACTTTACTGGAGTATTTATTTTTCAGATGACTTTTTACTTCTACTCCTTACATTTTCACGCAAATATCTGTACTTTCTACTCCCTACATTTTAAAAATAGCCTCGTTACTATTTCATTGTGGTTTATTTTCGTTCAAAAACAAACACACACAAAAAACCTCTCCGCCCCGTTGCCCACAGATACGTGCGCGCGCACAGAGGTGAGCGCTGAGCACACAGCAGCAGACAGAGACCGTCGAAAAATATGTCGCGTGAAAAGTAGACCGCTATATCTGCGTTTTAAACGCTCCCAGGGTGAAGATGCAACAGCAGCTCTCCTGTGAGGAGCAGCGGAGTTCTCCTCGCACCGGAGCAGCCCTCTGAACCCGGAGCAGCTCTCCTGCTCCAGGTGAAACGACAATGAGCTGCTGGCTTCACATATTACAAAAGTACAAAGTACACGGATATAAGACTAAGTCATTAATACATACATGGACAAATGCCTGTACTTTCGGGTAAATGGTTACGCTTGCGCATGTGCGATTTGACGCGACGCCGTGAGCTCCGTGAGCTCGTCTTTTCCTGCTGTTGCGTTTCTCAAAATAAAAAAACAGATTTAAGCTCAATATTGAGCATGAATTGAGAGAGGCCGTATCAAATCTACAACCCCGTTTATAACATATGTGTCGAGGAAAGCAGCTCACTGCAGCCACTCATACTGATACAAGGTGATGGCTCACATATCTGCATTCTGTTTTGTTTGGCAACAAAAATTAAAAGCTTATTGTTTTCCACAATGAGCTATTTAATCTTTTGCACAGATAGAACTTACACAAAACATTGTCTGATGGGGCAATCTGATTTACTTGAAAGTGATTGCAATTGTCTTTATTCTGTTAAAAAAAAAAGCACAGATGAGTCACACAATTATGTTATTTACAGAAAAAGTTTGAGAACCACAGCTTTAAGTGTTTGTGTCGGAGTCGCCGCCTATTTTGCACATTTACAATACTTATAGGCAACTAGTTATCATGTCTTCCGCTCCATGAAACGCATGTTAATGCTCAGTAGTACACATATGGTACTTTAATGTATTTACATTTTAATAAAATGTGATCATTTTAAATGGGCATATATGCAGCTGAAACGGGTAGCCTAGTGCATCCCACATTTTTCAACATAACATTTTAAAACATTATAGTCATTATGGCCTTTATAAAAATTATTGTTTTGGGGGGCGGTGGGGTAGTGCACTATAGGCCCCTGAGACGTGGCTTAAGAGTTTGTCCTTAATGGAAAAAAAAATCCCCTTACATTACTTTTGTACTTTTAAGTAGTTTTTAAACCAGTACTTTTACACTTTTACTTAAGTAAAAAGCTTGAGTTGATACTTCAACTTTTACATAACTATTTTTAAACCCTAGTATCTATACTTCTACTTGAGTAATGAATGTGAATACTTTTGACACCTCTGGTAATTAGCCAACCCAGTCATTTTGAAGTGCCTTAAACATAAACTAATGACCATCAGGGGGCGACTCATAAACTCAATGAACATCGTAAACGTGTATCTCTCAATTGCAAGTTTCAAGTCTTCTTCAATACAGTGGGATGTTTATTTATTAAATTATGGTCCCATTTAGAGTAAAATAGATTATAGAGCAGCGTATGCTTTAGGGTGGGCCACTGGGATAGACCTCATGCTAACACGGAGTTGGTGGAGAGACCAAAGCAAAGCTAAAAGAAGTATTCACGCTAACCTGGGCCCTGCTCCAGCTCTTACCCGAACAAGGAAAATAAATAATACATAAAATCAAATTGGCTTAATGAGGGAGTTTAGTGTCTATGCCGTGACTCCTATTGAATTGAAACCAGAGATGACGCTTCAAAGTCCATTGTTTTCAGTAGGCACACCTACATTTTATTATTTTATGAACTTGCTTTCATGCCGGGGAAGTTAATGTTGCCTCGGTGCATCCAGGATGTCCGCTTGCCATGAAAGCCTAATAAAGCCTATTCTCTGGGAGAAAATAAAAGGTTTTATTGGGAGACAACGACACCTCGCAGGACATTTTTATTCTACAATGTGTGAAGCCATCAAAAAGATCCAGGGATCACTCTCGCATCACAGTTTTCACGTTCACATTGATCAATGTTCAGCTGTGCCAAAATCCTAATGTGGTTAGTCGTGAAGGTCTCCTTGGGGACCTCGCCATAGAGATGCGTAAAACATGATATGGTCTCCGAAGCGAGAAGAAGTCTATAATGTTGGAGCTGTTGTCATGGCATCGCAGACCCCTGACTAAGCCTTTCAAAAATGTTTTTGTATAGGTTGTGTTGAGGTGGGGGACACAGGCAAGGGCCTTTACAATGGCAATAAATAGGCAAAGCGCCAGGAGAGACACGCAACAATTGAGCTGAACTGATCCCCTAATAAAAGGCCCCCTTTGCGTTCGTGAGTCTGCCGGTCTCAAGAAAAAGTGGAAATATAAATCTCTTCGGAGACAGACGCATGTAAGCATCAGCCCAGCACCAAATTGCACAGGCTGGTAGTTACAACTGAAATAAATCTTAAAAATTCCACACAAGTGCCTCATTCAAAGACCTGAGGAAGCTGGATTTGATCTAGTGAGTATATAACCCCTTTAAAGACTAATCGGTTAGTGTTTAAATATATATGAACTCACCACAGATAAGACATTTTGATGCTGTTGCAACTATTAATCATTTGTTGCAGGGAATAGGTTTACACACCTTTTCTTTGCAGAGATAAAGGACCTGAATACTGCAACGGGGTGTTAGAATGAGATACATAATCATTGTATTGTAGTAACACACAGCTATTACACCAAAGTCAATTTCAGGAACAAACAGCAGATCCGCACAGTTTGCCCAAAGGAATTCCCACGCTGACATCCTGCCAAAAATCGATGATCAGTGGTGGGGAAGGGCATGCAAATGTACTGCTGTTCTTCTGTCACAGACACGTGCAGAATAAGAGGATATCCTATGATGGTTGTTGGAAAAATAAACAATTTCACCTTCTAACTCGCTAATTACACTCCCACTGTGGAAGTCAGATAAGCCAAAAAACCATTACGGCGTCATTTGACCTGCTGATGATTCCTATCCTGAGCAACCACAGCAAACATTGCATGCTCGGATATTTCATAAACAAATAAATACGTGACGCAGAGGCAGCAGGAAATTTCTGGGGTGTCATAATTCACTTTTGAACAATATCTGGACGAAGGGGTTATTACGCCGCATTGGTATTGCTGAGCGAAACGGATCAGTCAGAAGGGAAAACAAACTTAAGATCTTAAAAATAGCTCGCAAATGCGACATGCCTGAGAATCTGCAGAAATGTATGTTTATGTATTTTTTTTTCTGTTCAAACAATAATGAGAGGATATTAGGATAATTTGGGCCAGGCGTCTTTATTTTCAGCAGCGCATTGACTCATACTTGCTCTACCAGCAGTCTCTGTGATTTGCTAAGAATTGCTCATTGTACCACTTTGTCATGCTTTGGCAGAAACCGTGAGGCAGGAAGGGGAGACTGACGTCTGAAAGTGATAAAGTGAGCCAAACCGAGCTGTCTAAGCCATCCTGTCAAGCCTTTACTAAATTACTTGTGTTATTTATTGAGGCCTGACAATTACGACCATGAAAAGTGTCTTGAAGCTGATCTAATACTTGGAATAGCATTTCTCAAACTACAAGTCGTCCATCATATCCTGCTTTCAGTTTATATATTTTATATGTTTTTTTTCTTCCTTTCTGCTTTTATTTCAGTGCAAGGATATTGGTATGTGTGTGATGCAGATAGGAATTATAAATTAACTGGTGTCATCTTGCATTAAGTAACTTGTATTTTCCTTTTAAGGAGGGGATCTCCCAACAGTAAATCTCAGCTGACTGCATAATCAAATGTTGTAGTATTAAAATAAACAGCAATGTTCTGGAAAACTGCGTTTCACTTTGCAGTACTTCACTGCTCTTTAATCAATCTACAAACTTTTATTGTAGTTTGTACGGTTATTTATGGCTGTATGTACAATCTGCATGTGTGGTTGGGTTATTGGAGCTTAACAGCAGTGACTTCTGCACATGGTATGTGTCACCTTTGAACCTGAATACCGAACAAAGTCATGTGATTATCAAGCCCACCGTGACCTTGACCTCCCAGTACTTTCTGCTGCTGTTACAGTCATCGGTTCTATTAGCTGGAAATGTTAAAGGCTTTCACAACATTTATTTCAACTCATACATAAATGACTCACACAGGGCCGCTCAGTGTGTTTACACGTTGGGTGTTTTTATGCATTCTGCACATTCCTCCACTTGTGGTTTGAGCAGCTCACATGTGACAAAGTAGAAGATATTAGCTGGAGTACTTTGAAAGTCTGATGAGATGCAGAAATGCAGAGATAACAATTATCCGATAAACTGTGAAATATTTGTGCAATCCCTGACCGTAACTGATGTGCAAAGTTGTAGAAAGTTTGCCGCCTCCCTTTCGTTTCATAACAGACCACACCTGGCGGTTGTTGATGTTTATCTTCTGCGCCACAAAAGCAATTTACGATACATTTCTTAATGTTTATTTGAATGGTTCTGTTGAGTCACACTGGGTCTTTGTTGTTTTTTTATGTGGTCTTTCCCTCCAACGTCGTCTCAGGCCGTCAAAGAGAAAAAAATAAAAAAATAATAGGGCACCAGGTGCCTACAGTTATTCGCTCTTTTATCAGCCATCAAGTTTGCTTTTTTAATATTAGTAAGTCATTAACTATGGACCTTCTCTGCTGAAAGCTCGCTGGAGCACACTGCTTTCAAAGTGATTGAGATGAGTTGGTTTGATTGACAATATGACAATATGATACTGTACGGCTCCACATCCCATCTCTTTTTGACTTTGCATCAACATGCCAAACGTTCACCACTCCATAAGTTTCCATCAAAAAACTGTCTTTCAACATAGTCCTTGGGCCACACCTGTCTCTGGAACGTTTTGCTCCAGTAACACTCTTGTACACTAGATCCGGTTAAAGTTTCAAGAACATGTGGTTTACAATTACATCAAAGCAGACTTGGAACAAAATGTGCACCAACAAATCTAGCTTGAGAGCTTGTTTCAGAAATGTTCCTTTATCCAACCACGTCGACCGCTCCAGTTCAGGATTTCCTTTAAGATAAAAACTGTTTCTTCATTTTGAGAGTTGAATACCAGAAGAGAAGCAGTAGCACCTATAACCAAACACCTGGATCATGTGTCAATCTTTAAATTATTGTATCTTTTTACACTCTATTGGCCTTCCTCTTGTGTTAGCTTTCTGTTACCATCTCTTGTGTTAACGGGTCGGTTTTGACCCATGTCTTAAATCAGCTGTAAAATACACTAAAAACAATTATCTATCATCCAATTTGTTTCTCATCTCTTAGTTACCTTGTTCGGCTTCCTTATCCATGAAAGTATTGTTGTATGTTTTAATATTTTTGGTGTGGGCCTTTTCTTTGTCAGTATACCCCTCAATTTCAATTAAAAAAATGGTCAAATTAAGCTCAAGAGAATCATATAAATAAATAAAAGGCTGTTGTGTTACCTGACTATTACTGAGGGGTATCTCTTAAATAAATGTGTTTTATTTATTTTTTCATTTTAATATTATTAACTATAACATATATGGTGCTACGGGTCAATTTCGAGCCACATATATTTACTTCAAGAAAAAAGAACTTGAATACAAACACAAAATGAAAAGCAGAACAAGTCATTACACAAAATATAGATTTGCAAGGTAAAAAAAAATAAAAATACGAAACCGACCCTAACAACACAAAGGTCATAATTTGAAATAACGGTTCCTGACCAAGTCAAAAAGCCTTGATGCAATAAACAAATGTATGTGGTTCTTTTATGCATTTAAAACCTAAAACGGGGTCGGTGCCGACCCTAACGCAAGTCTCACAATAATATGGAGGCAGAACCGTTCAGTTTGTTTGATATTTAATACATTTTGACTAAAGAGGAGGAAAGAGGAGTGGATTCATCTGCCTCCATTATCCTTCTACTCTTTTGTTGCACTAATAAAATGCTTCCGGTTGGCTACCAGACATCCGTCCAGACTTTAACTCAATTATCAAACAAATCCGGGTTGGTTTTGCTTCATGAAGATCATTTTTGCTTAAGATACTTTAAATTGCTTTAGCTACAGTGTTTTTTCCTGACTTTTACTAATTTTGAACGTGAGACTTTTACAAGCAATGGAGTATTTTGTACATTATTGGATATGAATACTTCTTACACCTCCGTCTTGTACTGATAAAAGTAAACAGCTGCCAAACGTAACTTGAAACTTAGAGACTTATGTATGCATGCTTATATCTTGTATCTTAAAAATGTATTGTACAGGACTAAAGAGGATATGTCATCAATCTTTGGTAACAAATAGTTCTTATCTGCATCCTGTTCCTGGGCAGTGAAGTACAATACAGGAGAAGAAAAAAAGCAGTTTTAGGTGTGTCACGGTCGAAAATTTGACGTGATATAATATGGAAGTCTAAGCAGATATTTCTATCCATACAGCCCAATGCTCTTAAACATAAGACAATATGCAGTTATTGAGCTGTTGTAAGTGACAAATACATTACAAAGGGAACACGTCAACTAAAACAAGCTGATTCAATTATCAAGAGTCATTTTATCTAAGAAAATAGTATCACAAGCTACACTGACTGACGCACATGAATTTATGATGCAGTACGGAGCTGAGTAGCGTTGTGGTTTCCTGTTCCAGGGAAGATATCTAGAGTCGGAGTTTTTTTGCTCTATCACTGTCTGGGACACTGTACAGTTAATAGTTAAAAGGTCATACATGTGTTTAAGGACAGAACTCTTTCCCTTATCTGCCTTTGATGCTGCATAAAACAATGTTTTACACACCCGGTGATGCAGTTAGATAAGTATATGCAATATACTGTAAATCCGTCGTGTTGTAGTGAAACACACCAGTAGGAATGGTGTGTTTCACAGACACAGTTACATTTGTTTATTTTAATTAAATCAGTAATTTCTTATCAATAAAATGTAAAAAAGTGTGTTAAACTTGCAAAACACACAAAGTAGCAACAACTTAAATTCCATGACAGATTGCGCCGTGGCCTGGCTGCTGTTTGTTTGTCACACCAGGTGCAACCGGCAGCTCATTTCTCAAAGTTGATGTTTTACTCTGCTCCAAATATGTTTCAGATAATAATTAAGCAAATATCCGTTCAGTTAATTAGTTATAGTTGCTCCATCTACTAGAAACGTTTCCCATTTTCCAAAAGCAAAATTCTCACTTTACTCCACAAAATGTTATGATCTAGTGACAGGCTAAATATTCTAAATTGTTTTGTTTAGTTGCATACCACCTAAATCCAATTTAAGATGAAAAAGAGGCTTGTTTTTAATAAATACAAACATAAATACATTACTTTTTTTTATTCTGAACTTTTATGTTGTTTCTCTTTCTTCATCTCAAAGAATGTCTCAGATTTGGCAAGTGCAAAGTTTTGGGTGGTCTTGTAAAAAGCTTGTCAGGTCAGAAAAAGGTGAGACCTGAAGTTACTTTTTGGGAGTTGCATTCACTCATGGCTATCCCTTATGTGCTGTCAGTGATTGGTGTGATTCAGTCCTCGGGAATACATGACACAATTATGCAAAAGTTGAATTTTTTACAGCTGAAACACAGACATAAATGGGACAAATCAAACTTAAAGTGCTCATAATTCATCGGGACTTAAAGCAAAAAATAATTTCCGAGTTAAATCTCACAATGAGAGTAAAACTGTAAATGCTTGAATGAGTGGAAACTTTACCAATGGACACAGCTATTTCAGGACCCAGTTCCATTACTCGCAAAAGTCCAAAGACCAGAGTGTGGTGTATACAGGGAGGTACTGGGAGAGGGCTGGAGGACAAGCAAAAGAGGAAGGAGGGAGCAGAGGGAGGGAAGTGGGAGCCCAGTCTTTTGGTTTTCTCATTAATTCAATGTGGCCCTCTCTTTCAGTTTTTTTAAAGCCCGCCCACTGACCATTATCAGCACAGGCCCTATATATGCAGGCTGCTGCGGTTGTTTGTGAGTACACAGGCGTTTCGGAGCTCGAACCCACCACCACCACCACACCGCCACCACCATGAAAGAGTTCAAGAGCAAAGACTTCTGGAGGGCCGTTCTGGCCGAACTGGTCGGCATGACCCTTTTCATTTACCTCAGCATCTCCTCGGCTATTGGGAACAAGAACAACGGCAACCCGGACCAGGAGGTGAAGGTGTCGCTGACCTTCGGACTGGCCATCGCCACGCTGGCCCAGAGTTTAGGCCACATCAGTGGAGCCCACCTGAACCCTGCAGTTACCTTCGGGATGCTCGCCAGCTGCCAGATCAGCGTGTTCAAGGCGGTCATGTACATTGTGGCCCAGATGCTGGGTTCAGCTCTGGCCAGTGGCATTGTGTATGGGGCACGTCCAAGTACCACCGCGGCACTGGGGCTAAACGCTGTAAGTACATTTCATATTACTGCTGTTGACAGAACATGTGATACTGTGTGAGCTCTGAAACACCAAGAAAATGTAATGCATTGCAATGTGATGTGACAGTGTGTGTATTTAAAGCGCCTTTACGATCTAAAAGTGACGTACCAGCGAGAACTGAGACTTTAGTGAAGATGTGGGCACTTGAGTTACTGTTTGTGTTGTTCTTTGGACATTCTGTCATTGCTTATTATTGAATAGTGATGACACGTGATTAAAGCACACCGCAAACAGCTGAAAGAATCTGCAGTGGAAATATGCAAAGTCAACCATTTGACATTTCTCCTCAGCTGTTTTTGGTAAATTAGTTATTTTTTCGCATGCTTGAATACTTCACTTCTCTTCGGCTTATCTGTAACATCAGCTGTCTTCTTTAAAAAAAAAAGAAAACGTGTGTGTGTGTGTGTGTGTCAAGGCAGAAACTGTACTAACCCTCTACATGGTGTACCACAGCTACATAATAATGTAAAACTATCACACACAAATTATTGAAATAAAAAGCAATGCGGCACTCTGCCAAAATTGGTGATGCCAGTGTCTGCTAAATGAGAAGTGGTCGCGATGGGAAATCATCCATCTAACTGACACAGACTGACGAACCCTTGTTGTTTTGGATTCCTCTCTAACTCTTGCAGCTCAACGGTGTCACTCCCAGCCAAGGCGTGGGCATAGAGCTCCTGGCAACCTTCCAGCTGGTGCTGTGTGTTATTGCAGTCACTGATAAAAGGCGGCGTGATGTCACCGGCTCAGCACCCTTGGCCATTGGCCTCTCGGTCTGCCTGGGACACTTGGCAGCTGTAAGTTTCACCTTAAAACCATCTCCAACGCAGTATAATAATGATCTGGGATTGTTGAGCAATGTCCACAAGCAACAGATGCCATAGAGCTCTTGAAGTGGAAGAGTTGGATGCATTTGAATAGCTTCAGCTAATACCCCTCGCCCCTCACCCCTGACTCCATTATACCAGCAGACCATGAAGCTGAAGATATCCTCTCATGCTGCCTCTTTGTTGTCCATTACAGATCAGCTACACAGGCTGTGGCATCAACCCCGCTCGCTCCTTTGGTCCGGCTTTGATCCTGAACGATTTCACGAACCACTGGGTAAGTCAGAGACAGGCGAACACAAGCTCTTCACGCATGCCACACATTTTTCTGCATGCATATTACATGTCAAGCTTCAACAATTGAACTGCACAACAGACAGATGACTGGATCCCCAGAGAATCTTCCATCACGAGTTAATCAGTTATAGCGGTCCTATTGTTTCACAATTAGCCCCGGCAGAGATATCGACAAAAAAAGTAAACCTTTTGAACTTGAATCTTTGAGGATTATCTTCCTGTGATAACGACAAGGGGTTTGCACATGACAGATTAACCAATGCCGATCCAGAGATTGATCCAGAGTTCTCCATTGCAGGTGTACTGGGTGGGGCCGATGTGTGGCGGTTTAGCAGCAGCTCTCATTTACGATTTCCTGCTGTTCCCCAAATTCGATGACTTCCCCGAGCGCATAAAGGTCTTGGTCAGTGGCCCGGTGGGCGACTATGACGTCAACGGAGGCAACGACACCCAAACTGTGGAGATGACGTCAAAATAGTCCCAAACAGCCCACAACCACTTTTATTGTACATGTTTATGCTCTTGTAAAAAAAAAAAAAAGCTCTTGAATTTAGTGTAGGATATCAGTGTTTTTGTGCTATTATGAAATACCAATGAGGATTGTGGCAACGGGTCAGTTAGTGTCTCTCTGAGGTAGAAAGCACTCCTTTGTACCACCGCTCACACAAAGCTGCTCAGGCAAACAGGTCGAGGATGTGAGAATCTCGACAGAGCAGTGGGCTGAAATGTTTTCCCATATCAGTATTCTAATGATGAGCCATTTTCTCTTTTTTTGTATACTCTATGTGTCTATATCACGTTTTTAGGTTTGATGGATAATGTTTTGTGTGTGCACTCTTGAAATGTCTCTCCCTTTTTTAAGTAAATAAAACACATGTTGTTAACAGCTGTTACTCCATGCTTTCTTGTTTTATAGATACCAAATATGAATTAACATGTTTAACATCTTATGTTATGACAACCCCTTATTGAACATAAGAAGAAAAAAAACTTTATTGGAGTATTATCTTGTTAAAAACCAGGAAAGTGTCCCATTACATCATAAATGTAATTGAAGCACACTATATTGGAATAGTGTGTTGGAGTGTTTTGCAGAATATTTCCAGAGGAAAATATACAGATTCATCCATTGTAAGATAATTTTTTTAGGGGGCTCCAGGTCAAACATTTGCTGTTAGGTCTCTTCCAGTGGTCCTTGAGGTTTGCCTGGTTGGTAGTCCGGTCTACATTCCCGAAGAGCTAAATTATCTAATTCAATTATCCATGGGCCAACATGTTCCAGTTTATGTGTTTCTCAATGCCGGGACAATTTAACAAAGATACAGAGCATTGTTCTGATCAAGTGATCTAAAAGTTAGAGAGCAGAATTCTTCACAGCAAAGTCAGAAAAATGTGTAAAGCTGAAGAAACAAAGAAACAGTCAAGCCACAAAAAAAGTAATTAGGATCAGAACCTGCTATCACACCCAGACTGATTGGCAGGTCTTTAAATGCACATGCAAAGATTAGACTAGAGTTAAATCTGAGTCATTAGCGTTATCTGGTGTCGAAGGTTGATTCCATTTGTGTGTGTGTGTGTGTGTGTGTGTGTGTGTGTGTGTGTTTGCAAACAAGTTTTAACAAGAGTTAAACCGAATACTCTCTCTACCCTCTTCAGCAGGATTTATATTTGTGTTCAAACATTTGAATTATTCCATAATTACATGTGATACGTTTTCTTCTTGCTCTGACTTCTCCAAAACCTTTTCACACCTATTTTGTCATAATTACAGAATAACTTGAGGTTTTTGCTTTTCATGACAAACGCCTCTAAAAATCTGTGGTTTACTATTTGGATATTGTATATGTGTATTATGTTTATTGTATGTTCAGATACAGCTTCCGTATTTCATTTAACTTCTGTGCCATATTGTTCTCCTGTTTTCTCCAGGCTGACATGCAATGCATTCATTCAGTTATTAATTCAAGTCAACTCTGTTTTTCATTCATATTGCAAATGGGTGTGGTGGGTATGGACATGGAGGTGTGTAGATTTGTTCTATTTATGTGAGAAAGTGGCAGAGAGAGCAGTATGTCAAGATGAGTTTGTTTAATGGTTTCTAATTGTAAATTGTAATATTTATCTTGTTTATTTTAATATGTATATATGTACAATGAGAGTTACGTGAAACTGGAGGCAAATTCCATGCATGTGTAAACACACATGGCCAATAAAGCTGATTCTGATTCTGATTTAATACCTAAAAATATACTGCAAACTTTGGAGGTTTTTTTCTGAAAATCATGGCTCGGTGACGGTCATTATGTAAAGTGGCCTACGATGCTTAATATTTGGAGTACAAAAAAAAAAATCACCAGGAAGCCAAGAATAATCACATCTTTCTTTCTAACGGAGTTTAAACTCAAAATGTGGTTCATGGTAAATGTGACTGACAACGATAGGGTCAAAGAATTAATTTATCCTTACTTCAAGCAAATAAAAGGAGGGAAAACCCTTTGAAGTTCTCAGAATCATTTTACACTGCTTAACAGACCAGCATACATTATATACTTGACTTACTTTCCATTCTGCATGCTTGAATTCTCTGTGTTTATTCAATAATGCTTGAGTTAGGTTGAGCTCCAGCTCTCATAACAGTCCACAATAATAAATCCTTTCAGGGGTTCATCAGAAAACCTGCATCCTGATGTTATTCATGGCTTGAGTGTCGGCCGGGAGGATCTTTAAAACAATCCACGAAGAGCTCTTTCTTTTAAAAATGGTACTTTGGTTGAAAATGGCTCTTAATGAAATCCATAATCTTACAAAGAACCCTTTGAAAACCCTTTCTTCAAAAAGGCAAACTCAGCCCATACGTAACCCTTACTTCAGGGTTACAGGTGGATGCAAAGGTAGAAGTGGAGCGTAAGAGATGCTGTACAGTAGAGTCATATCAGATATGCATGTACCAACAGAATAAGAATGATTTGTCAACAAATGAAATATTGGCTGACAGGAGAGTTAGCTGCTCCTGCTCATTGGGTTAGAAAGCATAACCTGTGTCCTTCCTATCGGTTCTACACTCATCTCTGACATTTACTTCACTATGTGCTGTAATGTGTTATCATCTCATCTCAGGTATCTAGGCTTTAAATATGCCATTGAGTGACAACTGCAACATATCTGTGGTGTGGTTTTATTATTTGATTTAAGAATTAAAAGAAATGACTGAATTATGGAAATCAAGAGATATTCAGCAATACATTCTATTACGAAGAAAAGATGGGGATGTGCTCCTTCTTTTGGAGGAAGCCTTGATGCCCAAGTGATTCTTTGACAGTTTATTTCTCTTCTTTTTTTTTACTGACATGAAGACAAGACGCATTGTGACCTTTGACCTGTCAGTCCGTTCACACAGAAATAAAAAATGGGAGGTTGGTTTCCCTGTTGGAAATTCAAAAGGTCCCTTCACAGCAGCATATGACTGATGTTAACTTCAATGCAGCCGACCCTGCACGACACAAGCTCAGAATAGAATAAGTATAGATTGAAAGATAGGGAGAACCATTCACAAACACTTGCAAAAAAGTAGTGTCCTTCACACATGTGATCAATGTCATTCACACTCTTTATACCTCATTTGTCTCGAGTTAAGGTAGATAACAAGAAGATGCCTTTTAGAGTCCGAGATCAGAAGGAGGATAGCCTATTTTACATTACAGCTATAATACAAAATTTAAAAAAGTATGGATCGAATTATGCACACAAGCTGCTGAGTGCTGCATGTGTCATTTGGTATATTGCACAAAAACCTTGCTCAGTATTTTCCTTTTTATTCCAAAATCATATTCTTAATTATTCTATTAACACTTCTCTCACAGTGACACTTTGCTGCAGTCTTTAATGACTTGTGAATACCAGTAAAATCCTTCTGTTTAACTGGAAAAGTACTGAACAGAGCAGGAGACGTTGGAGGTCATTCTCACTTGGGGAAACGCACGTCTCTCAGCTGCTTCCAATCAGGCCTGAACGCTGGTGAACATCACTCATGATGTTTTCAATTGGGGTTGCTGGTGGAACCAAATCTCTTGCTTGTGCCACAGTTACATGTAACACTGAAACACTAGCCATAATATGTTGGTGAGCATGAAGTGATTTAACTGAGAAGCCATGTCAGAAATAAAAAACGTGAGCATTTTGGAGGACATTTCTAAGTGAGTCTCTGGGGATGATCATCTCGATCTTCATCGGCCTCTCGGCTGCAATAGGATAAATCATTCTTACCCCAACCAGGAGATAAAAGTGGCATTTGCTTTTGTCGTGGCCATGGCCACGTTAACACAGCGTCTGAGTCACATTAGCGGTGCCCACCTGAATCCTCACCTTGGGCCTCCTGGCCTCTGCGAGATGAGTCCGCTCAGAGCCTTTTACTACATGATCCCTCAGATTTTGGGAGCAGTGGCTGGCAGTGGCATTGTGTGTGGCCGCAGGCCAGAAACAACACATTCCCTTGGTGTTAACAAGGTAAGGCAGAAGGCATGTCTTTCCTATTTTCTCAGAGTAATGCTTTCCTTAATAGAGGGCATGTGTTTGTCAGATTGAGTGATATCGGAGAATTCCCTCCAGCCTGATGTAGTTTTCCTTGTAAAAGCAAGTGCCAACTCGAGACGAAATTGTCTAGTTTTGTGTTCTAAGACTTCCCCATTTTCTAACTGCTGGCAATAAGCGGTATAATTTAAATGCCAAATTTAAATAATAACTGCTGTTTACAACTGCCATGCAACAAAGGCAGGCCTTCTCTCACTGGGGAGTGTTTATAGGATAAAAGCTTCTTCCATCGTCTGAAGTAATTTACTGAAGTAAGGACTGAATCAGTCAACTTAGGCATGGTCCAATTGTTTGTTTGTTTTTTAGCAGCATGTTTGCTTCCTTTTTTTTCCGTGGGCTTTTTCATGATGCAAGAGCTGCTGAAATGGAGGCAAACAAATAAATCATAGTTACCAAAAGAGGCAGAGAGCAAACTGAAGTGTTTCTCCTGTATTGCAGCTGAATGGAATGGGCCCATATCGAGGTTTTAGTGATTTAGAACCATTTTCAGTGGTTTAGAACTCCTGCTCACCCTTCAGTGTGTGTGCTTGCAGTCTCTGACAAGAAACGTGATGTTGGTGGATTTGCACCTCTGGCGATCGGCTTGTCTGTAGTACTGGGCGACCCTGCTGGTGTGAGCATATCAAAACGTCTATATCATCATTAATTTGGTAAATGTTTATCTTGCTGTGGACTGATTAAATGGTTTGGCATGGAATGAAATCATGTACATGTGTAAACAACTGATGTCGTCAGGAAGGGAAGTTGTGCTTTACAGATCAGCTTCACAGGATGCGTTATTAACCCTGCCCGAACCTTTTGGGCCTGCAGTTATGCAGGAGTTATTTTATGATCATTGGGTATATTGAGAAGCTGCAAATCATGTTCATACAAGTTTTGCCAACCATTGAAACACGGGTGCGTCTGTCCTTTTTTTTGTTTTTCTTGTGTCCTGGGTCGAACCAATGAGTGCCGGTGTTGTGGCAACGCTTCTGTACAATTATCTGCTGGCACCTGGAGAACAACCACTCAGGGAAAAACAAGAAGCCTGTTCTGCTGTGGTTCAACACAGGAACATTACATTCGTGAGCTCCTTCTAGATGATGTTTGAGAGTGGTCGGAAGAGAAAGTCTTGAGTGGAAATTGTTAATGTATACTGCTGATTTTTGTGTCAAATAAAATACTTTTTTTTCACATAAGGAGTTTCATTTCCTCTCTATTGCTCAAATGTGTCACCTGAAATATTATGCGGCGTATTTTTTTTAATTTTTCTTAGCTCTCCTCCCCTCTGTACACCTTTGGTTCAAAATGGGACATTTCACACAAAATAATGACCTCACAACATTTCACAAAACACGACATTTACCTTCAGGAAACGCGATGACATTTCACAAAATATGTTGATGATTGGTTGCACTGTTAGTCAGTTTGTGACAGACCAGGAGGACTTCTTCTGGGTGCCAAGGGGCACATTGATTATACCGAGGTATTAAGATTTAATGAAACGTTATTTAACCATTGGGAAATTGCTGTGCAGCTGTTGTAATTCAAAGTGGTAAGAGTGCAAATACAAAGAATACAACTCTCAACCCACCTCCTTTTTTAAATGACATGGCTATTAATATTAACGGTGGCGTTAATTCCTTGGATGCAGAATTTGTTGGCAGGTTCTATTGTTATAAAAGTGACTGTAGGATAAAGCTTCAGCTCTTCAGCTGGTTATGTGTTAAAGGTTCTGCGCCGCTGGCTATTGGGCTGTCAGTTGGGCTCTGGCACTTTGCAGCTGTAAGTGGATCATATGATAGTTCTGCTAAATCTGTGATTGCATTTTGCAGCAATCTGACGAGACCAACTGTCGACTTTAAACAAAAAGAGGCCATTTGCAGTGTTGTGAAGCAAATATTCTGCTCCGTGTTGGAGAGGGTCGACTTGAGACCGCTGGTACTTTGCCAGGACAGACTTCCTGTGTTTGGCAGGAATTGTCCTGATTTAAGACCTGTCCTCCGTGCCTTGCTGTATAATTTAGCAGCGTGTGTGCCAAGAGTTCAGGAAGCGTGTGCACCAAATCACAATTACAACGGCAGCAACACAAGGTTAATGTTACATTTAATGTACGGTTGCAGAGGTAGAACAGGGTCACTGCCTACACCGTTGGTGCCAAGACTAACACGTAAAATGTGGCCATCAAGAGTTTGAAACAATCATTAAGACATATGCTAAACACAGGAAAAGTGTATTGTTACCGTGGTCCCAAGAAGGACCACGATGAACAATTCTCCGAGATAAAGAACACCATTAGTTTGGTTTATCTTGGTCAGCCAACACATCTAAATATCTCAACAAATTATGCATGTTCAGCAACTTAATGCATGTGATTGTACTCTGATTGTACTCTGTGATTGTATGAGTGGCCTGCACAATTCATGCATGCATTCATGAACTAATCACATATTTTATTTCATTAATATAAAGTGTTGAATAATTCTCAGATAAGTGTCACTGCTTATCCTGCACGTTCCTTTGGACCAGCTCTGATAAGTAGTGAAATGGAGATCTACTGGGCAGCAAACACTTTTCCTCTAAAATGTTATATTAGACATTTTTATTTTGTCAGACAAATCTTAGCTGATCTTAGCTTTCATCCCAGGTGTGCTGGCCGGGGCCGATGAGTAGCGTCATAGTAGCAGCAGCTTGCATCTCTGACTTTAATTTGAATCCACGAATACAAAACTTTAGTAAACGCAAGAACGTCCTGCTTGATGTCCAAAAAATAAAACCGGGGCAGTTAAAATAAGTGGAGAAGACAACAGCAGCCCACGGCCAAGTCAGAGAGCCAAGCACTGAACAACATTTTGCTTTTCTGTTTCTTAGCACATTAATGAACAATATATGATTTACAGACATGCTTTAAATATCGCTATACTCTTGTTCATAGCTGTTAATAGAATGTGTATTTTAAACCAATGAATATAAAGATTATTTTTCCTCCAGTTTTTATTTAAAAGATTTCTTTTCAAAGTTGAAAGTTCAAAATAAGTGTCAACATACCCTTATTTACATTATGGAGTCAGCACAATAAAACAATGTATGTTTAGATCTGCTCTTTGTATCTATAATGTATTACTGTAATACGGTATTATTATATTCAAGATGTTGAAATCTCTCTGTTGTGAAACAACAGCAGGATGTTGATCAGGTAACTGCACATTCTGCACTTTACATTCTTCATTAGCAAAAGCATAACTAGACAAGATGTAGCCATCTGGAGCTTTCCTTTTTGGCCGTGTCATAAGAATGAGCTTTCCCCTTCTAAGCACACGGCTCCTCTCACGTCCCGTTTTATGGCTCATGCGTATTGGACGGTCCACACATCGTGGGCTAATCATTGAATAGCCAACAACGGACTTTAAACTCTACAATTGAACATTTCTCAACAGAAGCCCTGCGGTCTGAGGGCAACCCAAGGTCAAGTGATTGTTTGAGAACGTATCATAACATTCCCACTGTGGTTGGATGCACATCCTCGTGTTGAGTATCCCCAATATTGTCTGATATGGTCAAAATGTAGAATACTTTGTTTTACAAGAAATATAATTTTGCATAATAAAGTATATTAAAGTTATTACAAGTATACTTTTACTTTTTGTGCTGAATTTAAAGCATACTTAACATGTACTTAAACAGTGTTTACTTCAAAACGGATGTAATAAAGTGCAACATTAGTGTACAAAAAATAAATATACTAACTCTGCAATACTTAAAAGGGTATTTCAGTGTATTTATAAAAATAAGTGTACTGCAAATGATACGTAGGTGTGCTCTAAAATGATACACTAAACTGCAAATACATATCGTGGTATTTTAGTGTATTTATGGAAGAAAACCAAAATTGAAACAAAGTCCTATCCAAATAACGAGTGTCGGAATAGTTGAATATCGTTATGTCTAGCCCTATTTATAAAACATTATTTATACTACTAAGTTAATGCCACACAGACATTATTTTAATTAAGGCAAACGTATAAATAAAAAACAATTATTTCTTAAACATTTTAATTGTGTGTTCTAGTGGTGTATGCTGTATTTACTTGATAGGGAAATAAGGTCAATGCTTTGCACCCAACCAGAGAGGGTTTTGGAGGAATGAGATGAGGAGATTTTGAAGGCTTTGAAAGGTTGATGGATGCATTTGTATTCATTGTGATGCCTTGGTGAGCTCTGCACCCTCACACACAATTTATTAAGCCACCTGCAATCACATAAATTGAGGTTATGAAGTGAAAATCATGGATCTTTTGTAAATCGGGGCCAGTGCAAAGACAGGCGGTCTAACTGCGGAAAATTAGCGTCAATCACATTACTTTGGCCTATTTGATGCTATATAAAGACATTTCTATCTATGCTATTTTTTGTCACAATTTGTTATTTTCTACTGGATCCCATTTTAAATCTTGGTTTTAGAACTGACCAAGATCCGTGATACCATGAGACAATCTTGGGCATTTAAAAGTCCCCGGGTTCATCATTATGTTTCAGGCACAGTGACTTTCACTGAACAGTAATGCCGGCGGTGATGACTCAAGGACCGACAGTGTAACCCTGTAATCACTGTAAATCAACGGCATTGTGTTTTCACTCCCTTGAAGCCCAGACAATGCCCGCCCATCTTAAGTACATAGTTATATTGCATCACCGGTGTCTTTGAAGACCTGAGAGGCGATATAAAAAATGCAAATGTAAGTCCATTTGAAATGAACTCAACCAGATTCAATTGATGGCCAGTGCATTTGTCACTTTGTTTTGATCCACCTCGTTGTGTTTTTACAGATGTTGCAGGTCTCTAAATGCTTCTGTTCAAGAATCAGCGGCAGAAGAATGTTGCTATTCAGGACCTGTTCAGTTTAATTTTGGGAGCGACACCCTGGCCAAGTCCAATCTTACTGGGAAGGGAGTTAAAAGTTGTCTTTGTTTGTTTTAACAAACGTGTGTGTTACTCTTTGAATGCCAGTATAAGTTGTGTTATTATTTTATTCAAAGTGCAATTTAAACTGCATCATATATATCATTAGTGCTACTTGATTTATAATAAAACACAATTACTTGACTAATATTTTGAGACATCATTAGGATACACTTAAATATACTTGAGTACAACTTTTTTAACTAATCAGTTTTTTTTTTAAATACACATTACAAGTGCATTTAAATTATGGTTTAGGTGAACTTGAAAGTTTTTCCAAATTTTAATACATTTTAATCTAAATGTATTATCCACACATTTTCATCGCATCTATTTTGTATAAATTAGAACTGTATTAATAGTTATCTAAATGGTGGAGTAGAGCATTAGTAAAAAAGAAAAAATTTAAAAAAGAAGAAAAAAATTGTAATTTAAGTGCACCTTCATCGTGTTTCAAAACAGCACAGTCAAGTATACATAGATGTATTTAAGTATATCTTTAGTGCCAATGATTATACCATTTATTCTGAAAATTTGTAGTACATGCAAGTATACTTAAATTAAGTGTACTTCAGGGATTTTGTTTTTACCTGGGCTGTGTGAGATGATCATTAACAAAATGTCTGTCCCAAATAATTTTACAATGCCATGTGAGGTAGTAAATGCGTACATTTTGTTATATTGTTGGGTCCAAGTTCCACTTATTGCCATGGAATCCATGATGGAAAATCCCTCTGATATTTAACACCAACTTTAATGCAACATTAGGGACAGAGCCGATAGGACCTGCAAAGCCTGCATAAATCAATGTATTTTATTATATAAACGGCAGTGACTGGAACAATCCGGATCAAGTTTTACATTCAGTATATGCATCATTCTTTATGACCTTCCTCCCTTGAAGGAGGAACATTTCTCTGCCCTGGTGAATGTTACCACAACTGTCAGTTTGGCTTCTCATAAACCTCATAGTGCACTGAGCTTTTAAACCAATCAGCGGAGGAGAGCTGTGCTGATGGGTTCATCTCATTTATATGACATGACACTTCTACGCAGGATTTTTATGGTGAAAGTTCAGAGGCCGGTCATGTGACGGCCGCCAATCTAAAATCTCTTTTCTTTGTGTGCTTAACCTCAGAGGTCAAAGCATTGTGTTTAGCCTCTTGTTTTGAAGCTTGTCCTCAACAACATGGACAATGCTCTTTTTGTTGCCTCTCAGTCATTTTGTCTGAGACTGTCCTTCATCAAATTATTTGGCTCTCGCGTCGCGCTTGATTATTCCATGACTTGGCATGGGAGAGTGTTCGGTGGTCCTCTCATTATATTTATGAAGACAAAATAATGAATGAAGGCTTAACCTGATTTCAGAGTGCCAAGTTAACAGTGTAATATCCAACCCAACAATATGGCCTATTTAACGCACATCCGGATTATTAAACAGTTTCTGTCCTTGATTTTCACTTCACGAATTAATAGAAACACATTAAAGTTAATAATCTGGAAGATTTTCATTAAAATAAATATCTGACTGATACCAAATTGCGTGTCTGTGGCGACATTCCCATGAAAAATCACAAGCAGTGCACAGAACACACCTGTAATTACCGCCTATCACCATACAGGTGATAGGCAAAGACAACAAAACATAGATCTTCAAGATTGTAACATTAAAGTATATAATAAGAAGCAAATATATATATATATATATATATATATATATATATATATATATATATATATATATATATATATATTTCTATTGTCAACACAGCTTGTGAAAAACCATCAATAAATGCATCAGACTACGCCTGATATAACATCAATGATCCATGACACTCAGTAGCATGAGCCTTCATTACTGTCCTGCTGCGAAAAATAGGAGAGGGTGGCCGATAGTGGGAATTAAAAGGGCGATACACTAACGATAGTTTAGAGGAGGAAAAAGCTGGTAGCCGATTAATGTATTACTTTTGTGGGTATAGAAATAAACTGGAATGTCCCCAACAAACGCAGCATTTACTTCTGTTTGAATAATATGTTCTGAACGCTACAGTACCCCGCGGGTTTAGAAAATGATTGAGCCTTTTAGAAAACAAAGTAAATATTCCTGACCTGTTCTTAAAGATTTGAAGTCTTCAGAAGAAATGTGGAGGAGGCTGTGGGAAGGAGAGTCAGAAATAAACGAGAGACAATCTCACCCTCACCTAAACATACTGACTGAAGCTGGGTCCTTATCTGCCAGCTCCTTGCCACGCTCACTCCCTCTCTGCTTCTCATCAGTTTCTGGCAAAGGTTCAAGAAACGCTGTGTCAGTAGAGAGGGGTTTGGGGGTGAGGCCCCTCTCTACTGACAGTTAGATATCTGGGGAACTGTGGCAGAACGATGTGTATTGAGAAACAAGGCGCCAATAAAAAATAAATAGAACAAACAGTTCTCACTTTTCCTTTTTTAGGGCCACTGAGACAAGACGTGAAGCAAATGATCCCAAGATGTGACACTACTGGCCTACATTTCCACAGCTTCAGTGTTTTTTCCCCCACACCACCTTCAGGTTCAGTGAACAGCCTCCGTAACAGCTGGGTTATAAACACTTGTTGGAGGGTGCCGAAGGTGAAGGTGGTCCCACACAATCTGAATCTGAGGCCCTGACCTGCGAAACTGCTTTGTAAACACAGATCAAAACAGGCCACAGTGGTAACATTGGTTCTGTTAAAGTTAAAGGCAGTCAGAGAACTAGTTATCACTCTAATGTATTAACGGGTCATTTTAAAGCACTAATGTGTTAAAGATTTGCATACATCAAACTTTGTATTTAAAAGAACGCATACAAATTCCTTGTACTTGTGTATTTGACAGATAAAGTCTGCTTCTGGTTATAAAAAATAAAAGACCTGTTTAATTGAATCCCCCAAATTATAATTAAGTCAACTGTTAATACTCCTTGAATTTATGTATATATGTTCTTCTTTTAATGATGGATTGGGCCTTTAACGATTGACATCCCAGTGTAACGTTCCACTGGTCCTAATTGCGTGACATGGTTGAACAGTAAAACCTATGGAGAGAAAAAAACATGCCGTATAGCCTTTAGTTGTGATTTTAAATTGTATGCGAATCACACAGAAGTGTGCACTCAAAGGCACAGTCACACACGCATGAAAACACACTAATAGGACAGCTGTGCTCATAAACACTACATGCCAAAAAGGGCTAATGTAAAAAGTACAATTGTACTAAAAGTACAATGTAACATCATATGACAATTAACAAGTAAGCTGCATGTCCATGCTCTGGTAAATGCTGCAGACACACACAAACACACACCACACACAACCGCTCAATAACAATATATCTTAATGTGCAACACTGCCACCCTCTGGTCTAAAACGGATGTAGGTCTGTGCTGAAGTAAGACTAATATCCTAATACGAGAAGGAATCTTAACTTTACAAAAAGCAATATTCTCTTCTATTACACTCTGGCCTTTCAGACAGAATTTATAAACCTCCAACACCACCTTTCTACAACCATGTTTGAGGGGTATCACTTAGACCCGCAAGACATGTTTTGAGTATGCATTTTGAAAACTGAGCTGTGATATTTAACAAAATACATTTGAAAATGAAAAGTAAAAAATAGACATGACGGCAGATCCTATGGGTTATTTATATATATATATATTTATTATTTTTATTTTTTTACAAAATTAAGTGTGATAAACACTTCATTCAGGATCGAAAAGCTGCAGAGTGCAACTCCCCACACGTCGCCAAGGAAACCGGATGTCGTCATGCGTCAGTTCCGGTTTCGAAGGTGTAAAGATGTCGCCGTCGTTGTTTAATTTTGTCGACGCTAGAGACAAATTTACGGTGAGAAAATCTCATAATTTCCTTTCGTTCGTGAAGAAAGTATTGTCGCATGCTGTTTATCGTTATTAATAACCCCATAGCTGACTAGAGAGCACGTCTGTTACCGACAGTTGTTGCTTGTTCTCGCTCTGTCGGCTAGCAAATGTTAGCTAAGCTAACAAACCGCTTCCCAGAGATGCCTTTCCTCTCATGTTCTCTCTTTCTCTCTCGCCTCCAGGCGTCTGCCAGAAATGCACTGGTCAGTAAAAACAGCAAGCCTTTGGTAAATGTGTTCAACCAGTTCCCTGGAAAGTGAGTGATGTTAGTGTATTCTCTGTACAAGTCACGGATGTGTTCATTGGAGCGTCTTTTGACTCAACTGTGTCGTGTGTTCACAGCGAGGCAGAGAAGAAGACCACCCTGGACCAGGCGCTGAGGGGTGTTCTCGGTGATCAGATTGTAAGGAATCCGCTCTTGTGTTTATCCCGTGAGCCTCGTTGACTGTACCGTGTATGATATTAAAGTGTTGTATTGTTGTCTGCAGGTTGAGCGGAAGGCCTGCTGTGACGAATACTTGTCTCTCATCTACCTGAGCATTGATGCCGTAACAGAAGGTATGCTGTTATTTGTGTCTTTTGAGTCATGGGAAAGACGACACTTGATGAGTTAATACTTGTTGTGTTATACCATTCATTCAAATCGCCCACCTACATGTGGTTACATGACACGCAGTAATAAGTATGTAGTATATTTATCGCCCTGATATACTAGACTCTCAGGAAAGAAAGTGCTTACTATCCATCTTCCTAAGTGATGAATACAGAACTGAGACATTAAAAGCTGAATCTTGTTAAGGCCTTAACTTACCAAACCTAGCTCCATGTTTTGTTTATTACTATTGGATTTCTTTTCTAAATCCAAAACCTCATACAAGTCAAAATTGTGAAAACCCTGTCGTGCCGCTTTTACACTTGTTTACATCTTTCCAAGCTCATCAAGGAGCTCCTAGTTGTCAACTTGTATTCACTGTAGTACTGTGTGTTTTAACATTTCACATGAGATTGTTTGTTTGAATTGTATCCTTTACACATTTATGAATTGTCCCCTTTATCTGCTGCTGTTGCCAATAATGCCTGAATTGATTTAGCTAGCTATTAGTATTATTGTTGTCATGACATATGCATCAGTACAGACTGTGCTGTGCTCTGACTACACAGGCCCATCCACTGTGTGCCTAAAGTCGTTGGAGCTTTGCACTTTTTACCCCACACAAAGCTTAAGCCTTGTTTCACTGTCTTCCTGTAGGTATCTGTTCTCCTACAACTCCCTTCCTTCTGCTGGGAGATGTACTGGACTGTCTTCCCCTCGACCAATGTGACAAAATATTCTCTTTTGTCGAGGAGAATGTTTCAACCTGGAAATCGGTAAATAAGCGACAGACTAAAAGTCAATTCTAGTGTCTCCAGTATATTAACGCTCATTTAATCCTTTAATGTACTCTTCTTTTCCTAGAACTCTTTTTACTCTGCCGGGAAGAACTACCTGTTGAGGATGTGTAATGGTAAGGATAGTTTTTCATTCTTGTTGATAAACAACACGTATGTTTGAAGGATAAAGCTGTTTGTAACACATCTGTCAATCTGTGTAGATCTTCTAAGGAGGCTGTCCAAATCCCAGAATACGGTATTCTGTGGGCGGATCCAGCTCTTCCTGGCACGTCTCTTCCCTCTGTCGGAAAAATCAGGTAAACACATGTGTGTTACCTTTGATTAAAGAAGACAACTTCAACTCCTCATGGATGTTATGTGTGATCGTTTATAATATGTGGCCACCGTCATCTGACCTCGTCCGGTTACTCTTTTTGCTGAACTGCCATTTGTGTTTATTCTAGGGCTCAATCTGCAGAGCCAGTTTAATCTGGAAAATGTAACGGTGTTCAACAAGAATGAACAAGAAAGCACTTTTGGCCAGAAGGTAAAGTGTTGACCCCTGATAATGATGGAGAGAATTTTAAATGTAACTGTAAAATTATAGTTTAACCTCATTTCATGAATCCATGTTTATAGCACACAGAAGAAAAGGAAGATGGCATGGAGGTGGAGGAAGGCGAAATGGGAGAGGAGGATGCTCCTGCACCATGGTAAGTGAAAGTCTTGCACTAAAATACAGCAAAATTTAAGAAGGAAATTTCAGAAATTGTTTGTTAATTTATTAAAACTGCATCAATTATTACTTTCAGTTCCATTCCAATTGACTACAACTTGTACAGAAAGTTCTGGACTCTGCAGGACTACTTCAGAAACCCTGTGCAGTGTTACGATAAATTCTCTTGGATGACATTTCTCAAGGTAATGCACTTCACCACAAAAGCAGAGGGCGTTTCGCTACCTTGCTCTCCATTTTGTCAAATCATAACAAATGCCAACGTAGATCCTAAAAATAAATGACTCACGGACAATGTGAATTATTTTTTTTGTCTTGCACAGTTCTCAGATGAGACCTTGGCGGTGTTCAAGAGCTATAAATTGGATGACATGCAGGTCTCTAAGAGGAAGCTGGAGGAGCTGAGAGCATCTGGAGGAGAGCATGTCTACTTTGCCAAGTTTCTAACAAGTGAAAAGGTGAGAACACGCCAGAAATAATTGTGTTTACCATGTTCCAAGTTCCTTGGCCACGTAGTCTGCAAGGTATCTCAGCGCTGGCTCGTGTTCCAATTACGTTCAATCTTTTTGTGACTGCCGAATGTACTTGGCACTGAAAACGGTGATTATTTAAACATGGAGTACACTATCACTGCAGGTGCTTGTCATTCAATTCATATCTCACCTGGTGGACGGCCGACTTGGATTTTCCAATGCGCGATAATCCATTGTCAGAATTCTAAGATGCCGAGCATAGCATTATTTCCTGTTACATCCCTGATGCTGTATTGAATGTTTATTTGTATTTATGCAAACATTGTTTGGACACTGCCTCACTTGTTTTTTCTTCATTCTTCCCTCCCAGCTGATGGACTTGCAGCTCAGCGACAGCAACTTCAGGCGGCACATTCTTCTGCAGTACCTAATCCTCTTCCAGTACCTGAAGGGTCAGGTCAAGTTCAAAAGGTGAAGCACTTTCCCACTCTCCTTGTAGAGCATTAACTGATAAGATGTGTGTGACAAAAAGCTGTCATCAGTTGTTCGGGGCTTCATGTTTTGTTTTGGTCCTTGTGCAGCTCTAGCTGTGTCCTGAATGATGACCAGACTACATGGATTGAAGAGACAACTAAACTGGTTTTTCAGGTCAGTCCTAAATTACGCTGACTTTATTCCGGTATTGATGTAAAGATTTAGTAGCACCTTTTGTAGACCGACAGGAGGTACTGGGCAACACACTGAAATTAAGGACCACACTTGTCCATTTACCACTAGCAATATCTAGCTATGCCAATACCTTTAGTTTGATTTGGTAAGATTCTGAAATATCTGCCATATCCATGTTATTGGCTTGGGGTCCAGAGAGAGGAAAGCGACCCGTATTAATCTGTGACTGTTCTCTTGCAGCTGCTGAAAGAGATCCCTCCTGATGGGGACAAGTTTGCTACCATGGTTGAAGTAAGCCACGATTTGAGAATACTCTTATTATTGGATACTAACTTAGGCTTGTTCTTACACGTTCTGTCAAGTTCCCACGTTAAGAGTTCTTTGTACACTCATGAACAAATGTTCTTCTTCACAGCATATCCTCAACACAGAGGAGAACTGGAATGGCTGGAAAAATGAGGGATGCTCGAGCTTTGTGAAAGAAAGGTACAGCAGCCTAATCTTGCAGTATAATCGTGGCGGATAGTTATTTAATTGATTCATACATTGATTTGTCCATTTTGACAACTAAAATGACTGAGTTGTTTGTCCTCTTTAACAGGACCGTAGATGACAAACCCAAAAGACCCACCAGGAAAAGACAAGCTCCAGAAGACTTCCTTGGAAAAGGGCCGGACAGAAAAGTTTTCATGGGAAAGTATGTGATGCAATGCAGTTTACACAAAAGTACAGTGATTATTATTTTTTTTTTTGTGTTGCAATATGTGGAGACGAATGAAGAGATCCTTCCTTAATAATAATCAGTGGGAGCTCAAGTGAAATGAACGGCAACCTGTGGAGTTCACCATAATAATTCTCGCTTCTGTGTTTCGTTAGTGACGAGTTGACTCGATTGTGGAACCTGAACCATGACAACATGGAGGCCTGCAAGTCAGACAGCAGGTCAGTGGTTCAGAAAACCAGGAAGCAGTTCTCATCTACAATCTCATTCACCGTGTAAATATCAGACAGTGTTGTTGTTTTTCTCACCCAGGGAGTTCATGCCATCGCTGGACGAATTCTTCGCGGAGGCCATTGAACAGGCCGATCCTACTAACATGGTGGAGGATGAGTACAAGTACGTTAGCACTGTGACTCGTCTTATCCGAAATGTTTATCCCCAGTAATATGCCTCCGTGACAGCAGTGGCCGTACGCATTATGATTTTGGGATGTCCGCCTGTAATTAGTACCCTTCCCTCTGTCAAAGGTCACGGTCACCGCGACTTCAAATTAGTCCAGTTCTCTTGGTAACTCAGGAATGCCTTCAGCAAATTCTTTCAAATTTGGCCAAAAACATCCACTTGGACTCGAGGATAAGCTGATTTTGGTGGTCAAGGTCACTCTGGCCTTGTGTCTGTCCAATTTTTGTGAAAGCAATATCTTTCATATACTTCATTATATCTGGCACAAACATCAACTTGAACTCAAGGATACGCTGATAAGAATTTGGTGGTCTTAATGTCACAGAGACCACCGAAAACTAATTGTTTAATAGGATAGAATGTTAGCGTCAAGATATTTTGGGCAGAGATACATTTAAATTGCAACTTGAGTGGTTACTAGGACTTTTTTTTATACATTTCTAATCAGATTAAATGACCATGTGGTGACATTTTGCACACAACTGCGAGTTGGTAATTGTGCTCCCTTCTCCGTCTGTGACTCATCTGTTCCTTCCTGTAACTCAATCAGGGCTGTGAGAAACCCAAACTACGGCTGGCGTGCTCTGAGGCTGCTGTCCAGGAGAAGTCCACACTTCTTTCAACCAACTAACCAGAAGTTCAAGAGCCTCGCAGACTACCTCGACAGCATGGTCAGCAAACTGGCCAAAGAACTGCCGGTGAGGATTTTCTTTACTTCAGAACAAATTGGTATTGGTAAGACTGCCTGAATGACGACCGCTGATGTTGAGATTTTCATTCCATACATGCAGAAGGATATTCCCTCTGAAGAGATCAAGACGGGAGAAGAGGATGACGACGATAACGGAGACAATCTTCTCAAAGACAGCAACGACAGTGAGTTCGATGAGTCGCTGATTCAACACATTGATCCTAACAGGTCGGCTATATTCAACCAACTACAATTTACATACCCCAGTGTATCCCTTCTTGACATCTGTAAGATTCTAGTTTCAATGATTAAACTCTTTGCCGCCCTTTTTAGGTTCCGCCTCCATTCTTATCCTCCCTTTTTGTGCCCTTCTTCCAGGTCCCAGCATGCAGAGCAATATGGTGACCAACCAGCAGATGGATGACATTGCAGCAAAGCTGGGCGCTCAGTGGAAGACACTGGCATCTCATTTGGAGATGAAGGCTGCAGAGTTGCGAGAGATTGAAACGGACAGCGAGGACGTTGACATGCAGGCCAAACTGCTGCTTGTAGCCTGGCAGGACAGAGAGGGATCACAAGCTAATGTGGAGAGCCTGGTCACAGCGCTTAGTGCTGCGGGATTCTCCCAGATTGCAGACAACCTCAGTGAGGCTTAAAGTAGATCGTTCAGTACCTCCATTATTGTTGCATCTTTTTTCATACCAAAAACATTTGGAAACTTAACATTTTGTATGTGGTGTAGGTTAAAACGGAAATTTTTTCAATGTAAAAACCACCCAATAAATGTTCTCTTTTTTTAAATAAAACTGTTTCACCATTCATTACAATCCATGCTCACATTAAAGAATTTCACATTTTGGTACAACAGTTTATTTTCATCACCTAATGAAAAAGCAACCAGTCAATAACTTATTACAGAGTTGATGGTTCTGTCTTACACATTGTGGCAGAGTTCTGGAGAAACAAAGTGATGCACTAACAGCCTTTGAAAGTCAGCAAGAACAATGTCCAGTGCTTGGTGAGTAAAACCCTCATGGTTGAATCTCAAGTCTTTATTTAACCACACAGTTCATCACAAGGCCAACCTGTTCTAGACCAGTTCCCCACACTTCCACCCCCGCCCCACCGAAAAAGCATTAGTGAAGATTTGGCAGAAAGAATCTCATCTGTCGATACATTTCAGAACAATTCCAGGAGATGATGCGAGCCAAGCACTTAAAAGACCTGAGATTGAACCCGAGTTTCCCAGAGGGCCAACAGGTGAACAAGGGCAAGTCTTTACAGTGTTACGTGAAACTCTCCAGAATACATCTGAGAAGATACAAGCCGGAATGTCAAAGACAACGGCTTGGCTAGGCATTTCTGAAAAAGTTGGTTGAATGACTAAAGAGATATTTTTGCTTGTATGATATGAGCACCTTATCAAAGGCCTTAAAAAATATACAATGTGTATAAAACATTTAATGAAACTGCAGAGCTAGACGCAATCCTCTTTCGAGGATCCAGTCCAGAGATTGCTTCTTGTCATGTCTCCATTTTCAAAGCCCATTATAGTTGAATATTTAACACCATTTGACAGAATGTGTTTTACAAGCATCCGTATTGGTTACAAAAATGAAACAAAAAAAGAAATTAAGATCATTAAATCTTTAAAGACACCAGTTGTATTGCACATCTATGCAGACAGTGCTTGTAAATGGCATTTTGTGTGTCGTCTTTGTCTTCAGAGGAAATCTTCCATAGCTACTGTTCCTCTTCAAGTATTTCCAGCCGCCGGGGGCCGTACAGTAGAACGTATGCTATATGCCAGTCCCCGCCCCCGGACAGTCGCAGGATATCCTCCGGAGACACCAGACTCACCTTGTCGTCGTCAAACTTCACCCACTCATCTGACGGATGCAAGAGACCACGGGAAACATTAAGTTCCTGAACATCTGTGTGCACTCTGGGGGATTAGGTTCCTCTGTTGTGGCCGAATGTGGAACAGCTGCTTACCTTCTTTCCTCTTGACCCATCCCACATAGTGACCTGAAGAGCTTGAGCGGCCTTGGTGCGTCAACACGGCCTGCAGGTCGTAGTAGCCGCTGTTGTTGGAGCCGAGGTCTGCGGGACGAACGAAAGAATGTCACAATTCCTTCAACCATGGCTAATAATTGACTAAAATAGACCTTACGGGTCTAGATACCAAAGTGGTGCCCGGCATTGTGGGACAATGACACATTTTGCAGGCACTTGAAAACCGTAAAAGGGATTTGACATTTCATTTCTACCTTTGGTAAAGTGTAACAAACTAGTATTAGCACATAATGAGCAAATTCTATCTGCCTTTTCAACAATAGATGTATTGCTCACGGTCAGAAATGTGGAACATTTTTAAAATCTATATGCATTTCTCGGATTCCTGCGACACCAATATGTGGCGTTTTAGCCAGACGTACTTCATTCTAATGCTGTTATAATGTACCTATAAGTACACTGATTAAAAGGATATTTATTTTTGAAGCATCAATGCCACACTACATGGATGAAGGCATACTTTTCCTTGAAAACTGAAATTGTCTTTATGTTCCAAAATGTGTATTGTACACACTGCATTAAAGCATTAAGATGAATTCACAACTACTTGTTTTCATGTGAATGTCAGACATGTCTTTTACATACCATCAGGGAATGAGAACGGCTCGTATTTCACTTTCGCGGCATCTGGCTTCTTCAACGCCTAATGCAAACGGAAAATAAAAGTGAGTCACTCTGCAGAGCTGGCATTTACACCGTATGATCGAGTGGGAGCTTTTCTAAGCATGACAAGTATCAAGACAATAAAAGATAGCAAAACAGAAGCCTTACCTTTTTCTGCTGTTGCTCTAGAGTCTGGTCCTCAAGCTCCTTGAACTTTGACCTGACTGGCAACATTTTCTCCTGGAGCTCCGCGGTGCAAAGCTCATAGACATCCAGCATGAGTGGGAACTTGACATCCTTCAAATAAAACCAGACAATATGTTAGACTTTGCATTAAATGGCCAATAATAATTGGGGATGATGGTGGCTCAAGACAAACCTTAAGGACTTTTGCATTGACGGACTCCTTCTCTTTGTAGAAAAATCGAACCATTTGAACAGTCAAGTAGGCAGGGAGACGGCTGAGTTTTGACTAGAGGGAGAGGTAGAAACCGTTCCAATATGTAAATTAACTTAAAACTCACGTTTGTAAATATAGCAGTAGGAAAAGACGCTTCTGTCGATAGAAATTACAGGCAAAGTAAAAACTTACAGATTTGATATACAGGGCATTTCTTTCCAAGGATGGAGACATTTTTGTGATTTCTTCTTGCAGTCTCTGGAGAGAGAAAAAGTCAGACATGATTTCATCCTTGTTACCCTGGAGACAAACTAGCCACGTTCCAGTTTGTCATATGTATTTTGCAGTTATAGATGTCGCTCTGGACAAACATTAAAGCAGCCAAGTCCAATTTAAAATATATTATAATATGGTACACAAAGTGCATGTCTTGCACAGTGACTTTTACCACATTTACAAGAAACTCCTTTGCTCCCGTTTTATTACATTTAAAAAACGTATTCAGGCAAGTCAGATACATACCAGTCTTAGGCCGGTTGCAAGGTACTTGACTTCTTGGTTGATGAAGCAACTGAGCTGGAGCTGGTTTTCCTTGCCCTTGATTGGCTCCTCCTCCTCAGCCTCTGTGCATTTCATACTGAACAGAAGAGTTAAGAAAAAGCCCATCGAAGTAATGAGACAGAGCTTATTTCAACGCAACCATGATACTACACACCCCTCTTCATCACCAAAACATTTAGAGACAAACCCATACTGAACCACGAAAAAGATGTGCTCAACAAATGCACACTGCAAGGATACGCAGTTTCGAATTCCACGCCGAAATACTGATCAATTAAGTTCTTCTTTGTAGAGGACGAGGCCGCGCCGCTCTCGACCTAGATAGAGGCAAAAAGGATTATTCGTCTTTAACTTACTTATCAATTACATAGTCATCCTTTCATCATAAAACACCACACGGTAAAAAAACAAAACAGGTTTTACCTCCATGGAAGTCTCTGGCTCTAAAGGCTCCAACTTTTGCTGAAGCACTCTCATCATCTGCAGCCAGCACTCGTTGGCATCCTGAGAGAACAATGCCAAGAAATGAGACCAAATCCTCATATTTCCATTCAAAGATTATAATAATAACGCAGGTACAAGATGCATATATATGAGTGACTAACTGTGGTGAAGTTTCTCACCTGCTGGAGGTATTGTCCCTGATCCCCCTTCTCAGCAAACTGCGGAAAGGCCATGTGGAGGAACTGCAGCAAAATAATGGGTGGCAGGCTAGATGAGGTCTTTTCCATGGTCTCATACAAGTCACGAAGGGCTGAGGATGAATTTACATATTCATGTCAATATGCATTCGGTAAATTTAAGACCTTCATGCCACAGGTTAACAAGTCACTGTGCTACGTACCTGCGGTGATGTATTGTGAAGGTGCATTAGCCCCTGAAGATCGCAGAGCACCTGTATACCTGGAGGGAGAGAGATGATTTCAGCAAGAGACACACAAACACACAGAAGACACAAAGATGCATTTCAACAACACTTGATCAGTATGTCAAGCTTCTGAAGATATTCTGAGACCCAGTAGGAGCAGAAAACCCACCTTCTGAGTGCAGTTTTGAGCTCTGGCACGGAGCGCAGACACTGCACTGTGGCATTCATGTAACAGGTGTTACCCAAGTTTGTCAGCCCACAAGGCAGCTCCATCTGAAAACAAAGAGGGAACGGTTCCTCAAAATGTATAAAAGGTAAAACACAGTTTTAAAAAATAAATAAGGTGCGTGTCTTCTTTGTAGTTAATAACCACCACCTTTTAAAAGGCAAATTTACACTTTGTATTGGCCAGTCATGTCATCTACTTCCAATAAGACAGATGTTACTCCCCAACCATAGGACAAAGCTAGGAAAAGCCACTTTAAATATTATAATAAAAATTGATAACCTCAATTTATACAGCACTTAATAGTATTATGAACCAGGATTAAAACATTTCTGAACTGCAATAAGGAAATAAAAATAAGAGTTTAAATAATAATAAAATATCCAATTTATAAAAAGACATAATGTAACACAATTTTTTATGACATAGTATTATATTAATTTGCATTACATACTTTATCATAACATACTATAATGTGACTTTAAATTATCACTTTAAATTATATATTTGTATCATACCATGTCATATGTTATTAGTAATACATGGAACGTATTTTGCGTAACTTAAGCTTATTTACACGTTTGTGACAATTGTACCGGGAATTCATATTAATATATCTCACCCGTTTGCTCCGGGCATCACCTCAGCTAATGAGTGTTTGAACTTGAGCTCTGTCGTGTTTGTGTTGAGCCTCGCTCTACCGCAGCTACACCCTCTCGTGCAAATATGGTCAGTCTGCTGTGTATGTTCTGTTAGTGTTTTTTTTATTTATTCATCTTAAATTACAGGATACCCGAGTTTCCATTTGTGCTAAGAAATTACAATGCTGATATGAAGAGCCATTAACATATATAATAATTAGGGCTGCAACTAACGATTATTTTAATAATCGATTGATTATTTTTTCGATTAATCAATGAATCGCATACAACATTTTTTTAAATAAAAAAAAAGCGTTAATTTCCAAGCCTTTATTCAAAAACAGAAGTGACAGTGCAAAACATCTTTAGAAAGTGCACAAACAGGTTGCTCCTTGAACATCCCTGAGCTGTTAATTAAAACAATAAAATGGACTAACACTAAAAACATACACATCTATGCTTTACATCTGCCAAATGTGAGCCCTTTTTACTGTAATTGATCCCTCCAGAGGCTGCATTTACATACCCTGCTTTATCAATATGTATGAAATACTGGGAAAGAGGGAAGCTGTACTGCTCCATATAGAGCGCCCTCTTCCTTAAACTCGTTCATTTCTGGGTCTCTTATGACCACGACGTCACGTTGTTGTCTAAGTCCAACTATGGGATTTGCTTCATTCTACTTTGAGTAAAAAAAACAAACAACCTGCAGCCAGATCCGCCGGTGTGCCGGTTTAACGTTAACGAGTGACAGCGTGAACTGAACCAGACCGGGGGGTGACGGCATGTTTCATCACGTTACGTTTTTTTACAAGCAAGACTGAACTGTAACGGAACATAACGTAACTTTAACGACAATACACAACCCAAACACGTTAGCAAACGTGATAGCAAGCTGACTAGCTTCCATTAAAAACAAGTTTGAGGAACACAAAGACGTTGATTGACCAAGACTTGACTCGTCAAAGATCTTCTATTTTTGAGAACATCACGACCTCAGCTTCTCTCGTGTCTCACTCCAATCTCAGAAATGCTGGCCGGCCAGCTGCTCTGCTCCGCTCTTTTTTTCTCTCCGCGACTTATTGCCCGGCGTAATAATCAGGCGACACAACGAATCGATAATGAAATTCATTGCCAACACTTTTGATAATCGATTTTTTAATAATAATTACATTTGTGTGAATTTCAAAGAAATGCTGGCATCGCCACAGAAAATCAAATCAGCTACTCTATTTATATTTATAACAGGACTATGCTGTGAAGAACGGAAAATGTCCATAACAAGTGAACGCAGACTAAATAGCAGCACAATATGAAGTGACACAGCGGTTTGTAGTTCATATGCATTTAGTGTTCAGTGGCATATTCCTCCTCAGTAAAAAACTAGTAGAAAGTGCCATAAATCAAAAAAACACCTTGCTGACTGCATCTTCAGAGGTCAACACAAATGCTGACATTACGAATATCCTCATTTTAAGAGGCTGATCTCCCAATAGGGACATGTACTGTATATTTATTCATTATGTTCTCTACTTGGTAACCATCACATTGAGGAAAACATGTTTACCTGGCCAAGCCAGTGCAGAAAACCATAACCTCCATGTTTGTTTTAGGCGTACTGGTAATTTTCAGGCTTACTCACCGCCGAGGCCAGCTGCTCCTCAGTCATGTCCTCCACAAACATGGGCCGAACAGCAGGTTCCTCAGGCAGGGCTTCTGCTGAGCCCATCATCAGCAGAGTCATTCCCTACAAAAAAGAATTGAAATACACAGAAATTCACGAATTTGTTCAAATACATTTAGTGGTATAAGTCTGAACTTGGAAATGCTTGTATTGTCAAATACTCACATTTTTCAGTTTAATGTTCCCCCACTCATCATCCTAGAATAAGAACAAGACATTGGTGACCTACTTAAAAACAGTTCAGGGATAAGGTTGCCACTATTTTTTTTCTTACTCCAAAGACATTCCTCACAGTTTTATTAAAAACAAAAGGCTCACTGAATTCTTACAACAACTGGGCATTGCAGTTTTCAACAAACGGGGGTAAAAAGTGAATGTGTTGGGTACCGTTTCAGCTGTAGATTAATACAAATTGAGTTATCTTGTGAATATTTACAACAGCAGGAACATGCCACTGTATGCAGAGGTGTGGCTCATTGGTGTGTTTTTAAATAGTTTGCATATAACAGATGTCATATACTCGGCGACAGGCGTTGGCTAAAGGGGAAACATTGGTTAGTAGGAACAATTGTTGGTGTTGGTCTTTTCATGGGATTAGTATACTCACAAATCATTTCACAACAACAATAAAACCTGCAGCACAGTATGTTTCTCCCATGCACTTCAGAACCAGATGACTTGTTTATGTTGGTACCTTAAGAGTGCCTCCCTTCACCATGACCTTCTGTCTGTCTGGCTGAACTCCTGACAGGGCGAAGAGCTGAGCCTTGAAGACCATGGGTGGCTCCTCAGTGTTCAACTCTATCGCATCAAACTTCTCTTTGCCCCATTTCACATTTACTGAAGAAAGAAAAAAAGACAGAGCACGTGTGAGAGTTGGGGAAAAGCCATAACTTTGCAGTCATGTATGACACAGCATTTAGTAGCCACAGTTAAGTGCTCAGCTAGCTTCAGTCCGACTGAAAAGCTGAAAGTGAAAGCATACACATACAACGGTTTGCAATTAAATTAAAAGATAGTAGCCATTTTAGTAATCCACGTAAAACGAATGCAACATTAAAACGGTCAAACACGCGTCATATCAGCGTTGTTGGTCTCCGAGAAGCCGCTGCAGTAACGTTAAAGGGCTAATAAAGTGAAGCTACACTCCTGTTTTAGCTAGCGCTAGCTTGGCTAGCAAGACTACATGAGCTAACCACAGAGTGTATACAAGAATACAAAAGGCGTGATTCTGCGATTTCATCCTGGTACACGTATTTGGCTTAAACTGACAAGGCTGCCAACCAAGAGGCTTTATATTAAATAACTGAGGTCAGTTAAACTAGTTAAACTCGACTGTCACCTGGCTAGCCTAGCTAACGTTAGCTAGCACTTAGCGTCAGAAGCTGCTTCTTTCATTGTGTCGGATGCCAGCTCGCGTTTCTGTGAACTCCACTCACTAACAGTGACTCAATGACACTTAAAGAGTGTTCCCATGTCTCTAAACATAGTTTTATTTTTATTTAAATGCCTTCACCAGTGGTCTAACGAGACTGACAGGCTGGCTACCACCGTTAGCATGCTAATTGCATATCACGCTAAAGCTAGCAGACTTAGCTAGGTTACATGTAATTCACGCTACTGCACAAAAACACGTGTAAGAGTTGACGTGTTTATTGTCGTTCACTACGGCAATTAGCGCGTCGTGTTAAAACACTACCGTACCTGTAAACACCGGCATATTTGGCAACCTTTGACTTCCTCAACTCTTTGTTTTTTTCTTTCTTTCTCCTGTTCTCAATCCACCGGGGCGCGAACGAAGCGTTGGCTAGTTTTCAGGCTGAACTTCATTCAAACAGAATGACGCTGCAACAACACGCCGAGACTTATCGATGCGTGCGGACATCTGCTAGCCGTCCTGCCGCAATAACGCACCCGAGCGCGCACACACACACAGGTCGTTGTTTGCCCAGAATACACTAATTACAGTGTTTATGAGAGGGTTGCAACACACACAACACATCTAGCAGGTGATTTTTTTCTTCTTTTTTCTCCCTTCCATTATAAAAACTCACCTGAGCCTGTGTATACCTGTTACCGATGCAAGATGGATGGATTAACCTGATGGAGAACCCACTATTCCTGTGTATACTGTTTTATTTATTTATCTAAGACACTACCGAGCTCAACATTAACTGTGTGGTAGTTTAAACTAATTCTAGAATATAGAATAAACACAAGACTGAAACACTAAAATTAGATTTTAGATTTTTGTGTAGATTTTGACACATGGAATCTCTTTAGAAAATAAAACAGAGCCCCTCTTAACAAATTAGGTGATTAAGTGCTTCTGCACTACATATTCACACATCAATTCTCAATTACATGACACCAAAAACCACTTTGCACACAATAAGCCTTGAGCTTTTTTGTGTGGCCACGTGGCTGATGCCCACTATGCCTATTTGGTAATCCAGTTTTGAGATGCACCCATGTGAAGCTTGATAATAAAAATATGAAACCCACTCACTTTCTGCAGTGAAAACTAGTATACAGTGAATGATAAAGATATGTTTATTGACATATCCATCAGTGCGGACTCCAATGCAATTAACCATGCAAATTATCCAAGACAAGAGTAGATCATAGTTCCAGTGCTTTTTTTTAACTGAACAAAAAGTTACAAATAAAAAGATTGCGGAGGTATTCCATAATCCTTATGTCGCTCTCATTATATACACTGTGGGGGTTTGCATTAACGGCACATTACCGTGTTAGAGAAATAACTTGTAATTGTTAACAAGGACAATCATCGACACTGGTGGTCTCCATGTAGGTACACCATCCTGAAATCTGTCTTATGATATGAACCGAGTATAGGGACTTTCTTTTGACACGCTATCTCTATTGCAATGTGTCCATAAAGAGGTAATCTAATATATATATATATTTTATATATTCAAACCAGAGAGAAGAAGTTCCGATAAAACCACAAATGCATGGCAATTTCTTAAAAAATAAATGGAAGAGTTACGATTTGTCTTGTTTTGGAGGAAAAAAAACAACAACAGATATGGC
Organism: Taurulus bubalis; assembly: GCF_910589615.1. NCBI lineage: Eukaryota > Metazoa > Chordata > Actinopteri > Perciformes > Cottidae > Taurulus > Taurulus bubalis. The sequence continues at coordinate 38,067,025 of NC_136589.1, read as the reverse complement.
AGTGAAATCAATATCCAAACGTTAAGGCACTAGGTGGGCCAATTGCTACACCTGTTTAGTCTACAAATAATTTACAATTCAAACAGTGCAGTTTTACATTTGTTAACTTAATGTTTTCCTTTTGAACCATGTATCTATGAATCAATGTAAGGCAATACATTACAAACAACAACAAAAACAATACAAGAAAAAAAAAATGAACAGAATGTACCAAATAAACAGAAAAAAATCTATTACGTTTTAGGACTCCTATATGCCATTACAATGGAATATTCCGTATGGCTTGGAGCAATAAAAATAATTATAATAAAAATAATGCATAGATTTAAATGACGATCTTGCATGCTCCTCACTCAATACTCAAAACATCTAATACTTATGTCCCAATACTCTGTCCCAAACCTGATAAGTGACTTGCAGAGCGATAAGAATAAAGGCAAAAGGGCCAGAGATATTCAATAAAGGCATCAGTCATTTTCATTTGACTGGAAACAGAAGCATGCTTGCATTTAGCTTCAGTATCTGTGGGGTGGGGGAAAATAATAATAATTACAACATAGATATTCATTTTCCACCCGAGTCACTGCAGATCCGCAATCCCTGTATGACAGTACCTTAAACTGAAGACATACTTGCAGGAGTCCCAGCAAAACCCCCATTTATCTTCCCATTTCCATCATAACTGTCATAATATGAAACACAGAACGTCTCCATGACATGAGTCCCTCTATCACGCCACTGTCCATCTTAAGTCCAAGACGAGTGTGCCATCTTCTGGTAGAAATGGAGAGCTGCGAGTCTGTTGCGTTGAGATGGGTTATCTCTTGAATGTGGAAAGATGGCGGAGCCGGGTTTTAGGCCTCATGTCCATGATGCCTTGTGTCTGATATGTGTTGCAATTTTCCAGCGCTGGATATTTATTGATATATTCTTTCTTTTTAATGAAATTTCTATGTAAAACAGGTTTCTCCGTTTTTGAGGATGAGGAAGGAGGGAAAGTTTAGAGTCCAGAAAAAAAATCCAAACCGTTCAGATGGTTAGCTGAAACAAAACAAAAACAAAAAGACAGGTGTCCAGTAAAAGAGATACATATCTTTGCCTGGGTTAGTAAGCTAATCAGAGTCAACATACAACAGAAAAGCTGGTTTACAGACACTGCAACACCGTTAACACCTGTGACAGGTAATGTAAAAATCCTTTATGTGGGCCATTCTAATGAAGAGTTGCATAGTAAGTCCATGTTAGTTAGTGAACCCAACAACACATTAGTGCCAATTAGAAAAATCCCAAGTGTCAACTGGAAAGAGCCCAGGAGTCAACCAACCAACCAGGAAGTGTCTCGTGTTAAAAACACCAAGTTACACAGTTAATAAATAGACAAATTTAAAGCTGGAAAAGTTCCTGTCAACAAGTGCTGGATGTTGTGTCTGCTGCTTGGAGAATGGACTGCGCTCTGCTACAACACAGGAGACAAACAGCAGGTCACGCGACTGACTTGACCACAGCTCAGCCCACCAGATGGGATATAATAAGACTTTTGACTGCAGCACACCCTCACTCACTGCCTAAAACAACAGCACAGGGCCTTATTGTATGTCATGCAATCAACTGAACAGCCTAGACATCAGCTACACATTGTCAAGTTACCTCAGTTTTCCTGTATTGCTTTTAGGGTTCTTGCGGAAGGACTGGTTGGGTCCAGAGCGAGTGGACATGGAACGAGGCGAGGCTCTTGAAAATGTGGACGGCGGGGTCTTGGGAATCTTCTTCCCGAGGTGGCCGATCCATTTCTTCTGCTCATCCTGGGTCAGAGCCAGCAGGAGCATGTCCCGGGCAGAGGTCACATCGTAGTTTACTGCGGGGGAGAGTGTCGGAGAGCAAGAATCAGTTCTGACAAATAGGACCTCAAAACTACCCTGCATGTCACTTCTAAAAATAGCTTGTTTTGCCCGATCAACTAATTGTTTAAGCTTCGCCCCACATTAAAGTTAAAGTTACGGGTGTGGCTACATTAACGGTCATAACTCACTGGACATACTGCTACTTAAAATCAAATAAACTGACACGAAAGTGTTATGCACCGTTAAGAACATTAAGTGGCAGCTAAATGACTCGCACACACTTTATATGAATTCATATTTCTACTTATTTTTAAAAATACCTTGTTGGTAGCAATATCTAATGTCATATTAAAGGGTGTTTGTGAAAAAAGAAAAGAAAATGTGTTGTTGGTTTACAAGAAAACTCCCAACGGAGCTTTAGGTTTTAAAAAAAAAAAAGCAGCAAGTAACTCATGTGCCACGGGTAACTTAAACTCATTTAGAGTCATTGTGAATATCACACAATTCACGTTAAGTACTGGAAAATGATAGCTCGATAAAAATATGAAGTGTTTGACCATCATCAACAGCTTAGACTGCCAAGGATAATACCTTTGCAAGGAGCAATAACGTCCTCCTTTTTGTCGAGATGGTCCTTGTGGCACTTGACGTGGCAGCGGCGACACTCTAGGGCCGGTGGCGGCTTGAAGACGTGCCACAGAGGCTTGGAGCAGGCCTCGCAGTTGGAAGGGAAGTGATATAGCGTGGGGATGAACTCGTGGCCTTTGTGTGGGAGACAGTTGGTCTTGTCGCCCTGAGGGACCGTCTCCATGTCCGCCTCCTTCCTGCACTCTCCCTCGTTGGCGTAAAGAATCTGACGACAGATGGAGAAGAGGCCAACGTCAAAACAAATCAGACCTAAAAAAGAAGCATTTTTGTGGCCGAGCAGAGTTTCACGGACTCAAACTTGACATTTTGACATCAGAAATACAGGCAGAATGCAAATGTGAAAAAAATCCAGAGAAATCTCCAGAACAGGAAGGAGCCTCCGACCTGGAATATCCTTGGAATCTCTTCTGTCTCCGCTCGGTAAACGTCTCCTTGAGTGACTGGTCTCACATGAAACAGTTTGCTGCACAAGAAGGAATACAATTTGTGATTACATATAAATAACGCTGTAACCTTTACTAATCTGTAAACACAACCCCTGCAACATGACCTTTGTGGACATATTCTTTTCTTGCAGCCGATATTTTTCAGAAGAAATGTGACCGTCCAAAATAACTAAATACTTACTCGATATCTAGTACCATTGAGGGGTTGGATTGTTCCTTATCCTGCTCATCGTTGTAGAACAGAATCTTCTTGCTGCTCACCACCACATACTGTAAATATCAAAAAGGACAATGAGAGGAAGACAGAAATTGCCCTCAAGGGGTTTGCGGCATTCTCAACAAACGGTTACAGACTTGGATGAAAAGCAGGTGTGCAGAGGAAACGGCAAATAAAAACATACCTGCTTCCTCCAGCCGTATCGCTTGATATTAGCACGGTTAGGAATCGACAGCCAGCCCTCCAATCTGGATTCTGAAAAGCAGCCCAGATGGAACAGAACTTACAAATCTATGCAATGAATGAGACACACTGTGGAAAAAGGCCATGCAGTGTTTAAATCCAAACACAACTGGGGAAAAAAAAAAAAAAGTTAACGGACAAAGATCAGAATTGTTTCAAAAACACCAAGTGAACCCCTTTAGGAGTTCTGCCAGCGTTAAGGTAACTGCAGTGATTAGAGAGGAGTTTAGATGTCCCATGCTGCCTCTACACACTCCCCATGCAGGAGGAACATATTAGACATGGTAAGTCCTGGTAAGTCCCACGGGAGATTATCATTTTAAATTTAGGCAATTTTTCCAGCAAGAATTAGCATTGCTTTTCTCTGAATTAGCTTGATCACTCCTTTCATTAGAAACAACCATGTGCATTGCAGGTTATATCCAATTGTCTGGTGCTAAAATTATAATTTCAAGTGCATGCAGCTGAGAACAACAGAAGTTAAATGGGAGGAGTGAACCAAGAGGGGCTTGTCATCTAAATGTGACACTGTGAGGGAGATCGCCGTGTCCAAACGAGCAGTACTTCTAGGTGAACATGCCGACAACAAAAGAAACAATAAGGGTGTGAAGTGTTTGGTGCCATGAATTAAAAAAAAAAAAAACAGGCTTTTCAGTTTCAAGACACATTTTGAAAGGTGCCGAGTGTGAGTCGGTAAACCTCACACAGGGCGTAGTCTAGTAGGATGGTAACCTCTGATCTGATGTGGTTACCCTACCGTTGGGGCTGATCTTGTGTGACATTAGGCAACTTCACTTGCTTAATGTCAAGATCTTTGCTTAAAATCAAGTTAAAGTTTGCCTTATTCATTATTATTTTTTGGTCAGACAATTTGGACAGATATTTTTTTTCTCTCCACTCCATCAGACGTCTTTCAAAAGTTTTGTTGAATTCCCCCAAAAGAGAGGGGGTTGTCACCCCTGGTAAAAAAACACTTTCAATACAACCAAGGGCTAAAAGACACAAACACATCAGCTGCAGCACAGGCCAGGCAAGAGGGGGCTCGTCCACCCAGTTACTCACAGGGGGGAAAGGAATAGACGTTACAAAGATAAGAAGAGAAGCGACTGGACATGAGGGAAATAAAGAGAGAATGATTTAACCACAGACACCAACATGTACGAGAACAGACCTAGAACGAGGCATGTTTGTGAATAAAAGATAGAGGGAGGTACTATCATGAATTCTGAACAGATGGTAATCATCGTGCAGCGGCAGGTCTGGTAATGTGACTTTAAAATGCCTCAGGTATTCAACATCAATCAACAGCTGCTAATGACGTCTCAAATACACACACGCACTGAATCAATACTTTAACCAGCCTGAAAGCAAAGATTAAACACTCCACACAAAGAAAATGGAGAACAAAAACAGGGAAACGGACCAAATTCTGAGCATTTCACAAGCATTCAAACTCATACATATGTTTAGTGGAGGTTTAACACTAGGTCCTGGCTATTTATATCAGTTTCCTGTGAAACACTTTTTAAAGTGTTGCACACAAAGGATGTCTTTAGGTACACTGTATGTTTACTGTAACCAAAACCTGGGAAGTCAAGATTTGTAACACATGTTACAAGGAAATACAATGATACTTTACATCTTTCTATGCAATCCCCAGACTATTTAGATCTTTTTAAACTGAATGCTGCATTTGGGACTTGAGTGTCTTGTGTGCAGTGAGAGCAGCAGCAGTGTGCACTTCGGCCCTGGGGTGACCCTACCTGCGATGTTGCTGTCCGTCTCATCGGTCTGCAAGCTGGTGACACTAGAGTTATCCATCCGCTGCTGCAGGTCGTTCAGTTTCTCCCGAAGCTGCTCGATGTCGCTCTCCTTGCTGTCCAGCTGCATTTGCAGCTCGTTGCGATACGTGGATTCCTCTGCCAGTTGCTGTTGGGAGCGAAGCCGGGAGATGCGGGTTAAAAAAAAACACCAAGGACTTTGGAGTTTCCTCGACTCGACTCTGGAGCATCTTTGACTCACCGCCTGCATCTCGCCCAGCTCTTTCTGGTACTTGATGGCCATGTGGTTAAACTTCTCTTTCTCCTGGTTAAGTTCCAGCTGGAGCTTGCGGTTCTCCTTCTCCTTCTTCCGCAGGTCGGCAGTACTGCCCTTCTTCTTCTGGTCCAGCTTCATGTCCTTACGGTTCAGGATCTCTGCCAGCTTGTTCACCGCCTGATTTAATGAAAGCAGTTTAAATGGTTGAAAAGCATCCGTCGCCATTCTCCACTCGGCATTACTCGTGTTTGCAAATACCTTATGGCAATTTTTTTTGCATCTTTACCTGAATCTTGAGTGTGCGCTCTGTGTTGAGGACCTTCTCATAGTTGGTCTTGATTGCATTTACAATCTCTTCCTTTTGAGCTATATACTCTATCAAGAAAAAAAAAGGGTCTCAGCTTGTGCAACAACATATTCACAACGCAGCAAAAGACATTAAGCTCAACAAAGGGACAGTACCTTCATCCTTAGTACTAAGCGTCTCACTTAGCTCCGCCTTCTCTTTGCTGAGGTTCTCCACATCTTTGGTCAGAGTTGTATTGGATTCCTCAAGCTGCAGAGAAAAGTCCATATTATCACGTTTTCCACTTAGAATGTAGAGAATAAATGCATTTGCATGTCACTAAAGATTATAATAACACACTGTTGGATTTGCATACCCGAGCAATAGTAGACTCCTTTTCCCCAATGTCTTGCTTATGTCTACTGGTTGCCTTTTTGTTCTCCTGGCTGAGCTCAAAGTACTGCTCCTCCTGCAGCGCCCGGGCGAGCTGCTCCGACTCGGCCTTGGTCACAGTCAGATCCAGCTGGGCGGACAGGGAGTCCCTTCGTCCAAGATCAAACAAATGTGATATGTTTTTTTGTCTCTTCAGCCATTTGTTATCACAGGACCACAATAAAACTCATAAAACATAAAACCATGAGCTGATATTTGGGTGGTTACGTCAATAAAGTGATGGCCTTGAGGCTTGAATAGAACTGATTGTCTTACCGTTCACTGCACAACTCGTGCACCTTTTTATGAGCCTCTTGTACCTGCCGATTCCTTTCCTCAATCTCCTCTTTTAGTTCCTTGACCTGAGTTTTGTAAAGCGTCTGATGGAGGGCAGAGAGATAGTTAAAGCCAGTGGCTTTCACATTTAATAAAGAGGACCGAGACATTGTGGACTTATACTTACAGAAAAATACTGTTCGGCCTCGAGCTGGTCCTGAAGTTCCCTCATCTGTCCCTCATTGCCTCTGTATTGTCTGTAAACACGTCAACCAAACACATTCAATGATTTATTTTCATTTCTTTAATACATCGTTGTATCTAAGCTGAGCTATAAGCTAATTTTACACACTCGGTGTACTTTCCAAACGGTCGTAAACATAACTAGCACCACAACCAGCAGCACTGGCTGCAGCACTAGCCGGGGGATTAGCAATGGAGTGGATGGAGCTGGACGCTAAACTCTAATCCTTTGATGTAAACACTGTTGCAGAACAGCTTTGGCATGGTCACCCCTCTAAGCTGGAATAATAGCACTATTTTGAAAATAGCATGCAATTGTAAGGCAATTTACACCTTGACTTGCAAAGAGCATTACACGGCAGAAACAGAAAATTAGAGCTCCTGGCTGGAGCAGCTGCCAAGTTATTTCCGAGTAGTATAGAGTGGCACAATGGCGTAAGCAACCTCAAATCCTCCTATTGTTCTGGTAGACATAACGCATTTATTTATAGTATTTATTATATTTGCTATTCTGTTTATTTTACTCACATTGCATGCAGACAACCTACAATGTAATTAGACAAAATATGCAGCATTACATAAAAATAAAAGTGCATAAAGGCCACTCACTTGGTTAGCTGTGCCAGCTGGAACTCCAGCGAGCGTTTACTCTCGAGTGCCGTGTTGATCTCCTGTTTGAGCTGCTTCTCTGAACACCTCAGACGGTCCACGTCCTGCATGCGGCTCTTCAGGTCTTGCTGAGACTGGACGCGCTTGCTCGACTCTTGTTCTCCCTGTATCTGCAGATTCTTCACCTGGGGAAGGACGACAACAGGGAGGTGAGATATATCTGACGCAAGGCACACAAAATGCTGAACAAAAAAGCATTGTTCGTTGATACTGCCAGAGTGGGAGGAGGTGTACATACCTCATCTTCCAGCCTTTCTTTTTGCTTCATCAGCTGCTCCATCTTCTGCACAGACTGCTTGAGGTCAAACTCTAACATTGAGCACTGCTTCTCAACCTCCACGACCCGACTCTCCGCTCGCATCCTTGAGCCGCTCTCCTCGGACATCTTCTGCTTAACAGCTGGAGTAGGACAGTGACAGACAAATGGTCAAGTCATTGTTCTACAAAAACTCCATCAGCAAGAACCAATGTGATGGAACAGGGATTAATACAAATCTGATTATCAGTCGCTAATGAGTATTTTCCCACGTTTTTTTCTTCTATTTCTGATTACTAAAGGAATACACTGAGGAGTAATTGTTCTAAGGGGATTCTTTCAGTAAATTCCACTCTGTATTTGTAGCTGGAAACATCCTGTTTGTGCATGCGGGGCAATAAAATCCAGATGAAAATCGGAATTTCAGACGAGAATCAGTAACAATAATGAGCCTGAACTATTTGCAGGAGAACTATCCTGGAACCAATCGGCTTTTTCCAGCATGTTCAAGGTAAAAGGCAAAGACATTTTTATTGAAAAAGCTCCTTCAGAGTCCTGCTTTAATATGCAATGAGGCGCTGTCCTGACATGCTGCCCACTTACACTCCCTGAATTCCTCCCACCCAAACATCCCCTGCAGGTGAGTCTGATCAGATGGCAAACAAGAAAGATGAAACAGTAAGAGCAAGATGAGATCTGAAAGAAAGTAATTAAAGTGAAGGCGGGAGAGGCAATAAGAACGAAGATACAGAAGTTCAAGTAGGATTCGAGAAAAATAGGACAGCAGAAAGAAAAAGCTGAGATGGAAAACAGCAGAGTGGGACATGCTGCGGCACAGGACTGGCATACCAGTCATAGCAGCTGATTTGGCCTCTTCGATAGATTCATATTTGTCAGTGAGCTGTCCCCGCGTAACCCCGTGCTCAGTCTGTTCCTGCTCCAGACGCTGCTGCAACGTCTTCAGTTTGTAGTTCAGGTCGATCTCCAGGTTGTTTTTCTCCTGTGGGGAGGGGCAAAGACAACGAGACGACATGAGGGCAAGCTGAGCACACAGCTGTACACAAAATAACAGCAATTCCAGAAATTCGACAGGGTGGAAGCCCATACATATTTGGACAAACACAACTACTTGTACTTCTTGTGTATACCTTCTCCAGGTTGTTGCTCCTCTCCTGAGACTGTTTGCGCTCTGACTCCACTTTGGAGAGGCTGTGCTTCAAGTTCTTGTTGTCCTCCTGCAGGCTGGCCATCCTCGCTGAGAACGGACCATAAAGACACATCGTCACTTTCACGGTGCTTATGACATGAAGCTGGCATTGTATTAAAATGTCGAGAACTTTCACCACAGAAAACATCTAATACTTGATTGACATACTGTTTTTTGTTTTTTTTTACTGTTCTGAAAGTGACTCCGATTCCTCTCCATCGGAGTCCCTCCTTCCCCACTAATTCTATGACTTTCAGAAGCTTGCCCCCATTAAAAGATAGCCTGCCGACGGATAAATCAGAGACTGATTTGACTGCTGTAGGTGTTGTCAGCACTTGGGCTCGTCTCACACATCAGTGGAAGACTGAATGATGGTTTCTATTATGGAAATTTCTACAGCGGTCTCAAATGTCTGAATGAGACTAAGATTAAAAGTTATTTGAAACCACACTGAGCTGGTTTAATATATTCAAATTCTGCACTCTTCTTTAAAATTAGCTACTTCATACACCCCTGTCTTTGTCTTTAAACGGACGTTTTTCTTACTCTGTTGAGATATATGTCAAACAAGATTATGGATCCTGATGGTTTTTAGCGCATTTGCATGATGTCAGTATCATCATCATCTGTGTGTCAGTGGATCACCTTGCAGCTCCATGATCTCCTCAGAGCCCAGGCTGTAGTTCCTCCTCTCCGAGTCCAGGGAGCTTTGAAGAAGCAGGAGCTCCTTCTCCAGCTGGGCCTTCTCACCGTCCGCTGCGCGGCTCCTCTCCTGCAGCTCGCGGTTCAAGCTCTCCAACTGGCTCATGGACTTGGCCATCTCCGTGTGGCTCTTCCTCAGTCTCGCGGCTGTGTCCGACTCTGCACGCAGGAGGTCGTTGGCCTCTTCCATCTGTCAATCAAAACAGACGAGCAGGAGGGAAAATTAAGTTTCATGTATTGTCCTCCACTAGTCCAGACTGTGTGTGTGCGTATGTGTTTGTGTATTTATGCATGCATGTGCCTACCTGGTTCTGCAGCTGGACAATCTTGTCATTTGATGCCTGAGCGTTCTGGTTGATCTTCCTCATGTCTTCAAGTTGCTCCTTTAAAGTCGACACTAGAACATAAAAACAGATTGAACATTTTATAATGCTGCGTTTGTTTGGCGTTTAAATAATCTGAAAAATATGTAGAACAACTAAACGGAAAGTCTGCAAAACTTTGGTCCACGACTTGCTGAGTTGACGTCAGTTACGCAGAAACATGGCGGACGAAATTTCATGTTGGGTTGATGGCAAGAAACGTTTTATTTATTCAAAATGTTTCAATTATTTGCTTACATATAATTTGCATCATGGTATTAGGTTGTAAGCACTAGTTTCTGTCCGCGTAAAATAACCTAGATTAGTTGGAAAAGTGATTTCTTAGCATTTAAACTGGTAACAAGGTAAAAGTAATATTTTTGTGGCTTTAGGGAATGTACTGGTGCAGAAACAAGTCGGGACAAAATCACTAATGTAAAGCTTCAAACTGTTTTGGTTCAAACTGCAAATTGTTTCAGCATACTTGGATATCAGCGATAAAATACATCTTCCTTATGGGGTCCATGCCGTTTCCACACTACAATTTAAATCTCATAAACACACCGAAGTCAGAAGAGTGACTTCCCAGCTCAGGAAATGGGACCATGCGAGGAGCACATGAATGCACCATGAGCTCCCATTTAAACCCCAAACATAAATCAGGCCACACGACATGCAGCGCATATCTAATCTTCAACTCTGACAGTGTATTGCTTGGTAATCCACTTAGTGCTGTCTTCTGTTGCAAATGAATGGGAAAGGCAGACGAACATGAGCATGGAATAACAGTTAACTAGATCTGTAGTTGGTCGGTGAGCAGGATGAAGGTCACACCGGGATACCAGCTAATCCATTTGGGGGCATAACGTCTTGACCAGATCAAGTGATACAGAGAGCGTAGGGCATTAACTTGAAACAAAACTCAAATACCGACTGCTTCCGTGCCTCACTCTGCAATTACACTTTAATTGCACAGTGTCTGAATCATACGTCAGGAGCACCTCATTATCTTTACCCTCATTCTCCAAATTGCGCCTCTTCTCCGCATCCTGGTCAGCTTTTCTTTGGTACTCTGTGAATCTGTGCTGCAGCATGAGCTTGTCCTTCTCCAGCAGAGAAATGCTGGCCTCCGAACTCTTCCTCAGGTTTGTCTGTGGCAAGGAACAAGAGAGCAGCTGTGATGTGGCAGGAAGAAACCAACTCGTAATCTGGCCGCTGAAGAGCCATTTAGTCAACTTCGTCGTTTGATTCCATCATCACACTTTTTAGATGCATTACCAAAACAAAAGCTGTAGATGCAGTTTACTTGTATGGATATAAGTGCAATCAAAGAAAATATAATAATAATATATAAAAAAATAGTATAGTGTTGAGAGAAGAAAAAGACGGCCTTTAACCTCTTCATCCAGGTCCTTTATGATCTTGTCCATCTTGGTGTTTGATGTCCTGAGGAGAATACAACAAACACATAACTACATTGAATATCTATATAAATAAAAAGCTGATGTATATTGCTGCGTAGAAAGGTCTGGTTTACTCTTTTTAAACAATGAAGAAAAGACATGCGTCTAAGGGGAAAAGAACGTGTTGGCACTGTAACTCATCTATAATTGTTGCATTTGCAAACTTAGTAAGTAAATATGTACCCGTCTATGAGACTTACAAATTTGCATCTGGTCTGTGCTTTGACTGTTAGGAGCTTCCCTTTTGTGATGAATAAAATTATTTTTTCAATACCTGCATTTCTGCTCCAACTCATCCTTCAGCTGCATCTCACTGTGGAGCTGCTCCTCCAGCTGGTAAATCCTTTTCTGAAGGTTCTCCAGCTAAAGCAGACATAAAACAATCTTAGATTTTTATATTTACAGACAGATTTTGCAGGTACTTGCATGAAGGGAAATCAAATAAATTCAGCTTACATGACTCTTGTCTTCCTTTGTGGAGCTGCTACGTTTGTCACTGGTCTTTGTGGTGGTGCTGGAGCTGCGCAAAAGGCTGGAAACAGAACACATTTAATTATTGAAACATAATCACAACAGTTATATTAAAACCTCTCCTTGAAGAGAAAACTAAAAACTGGCAGCGTCCGAAATGACATACAATTCACTACATACGCGTGTGTGAATAAACAGTTTTGTGTATCTTTTTGGACGTACTACAATGTAACCGTCACGTCACTTCCTGAGAACCGCTTTGCTGGATGGAGAAGCGTAACCACGGTAACCCAAGCCAACATCACTACAAACTATAATTTGTGAAAATCATTCCCAAAATATATTTTGCTTAGGTTAGTGAACTTAAATTGAAGCTTTATTGACGTCACTATCGTCTGTTGTGAACATCGTCATCACTACCGCATTGCATTGTGGGATAATCATGTCGCCGTAGTGTCCAGTGTTTGTATACTGTAATATTTCACTAGAAATAGTATGCAATTTGCATAATATTGGTTTCATAGAGAGGTTTTGGACATTAAAGTGTACATTTTGCTTGTCAGAGCAGACTTTATAATTGACTTTGAAAGCGAGCAGCTCATGTCCCCAAAAATGTACTAAACTTCCAGAGGCTACGGAAATAACACAATGTTATTCTAAATCAAGGCGGAGTTCTCCTTAAAGACTTGGAACAATACAGACTGAACAAATCATCATGTCATCTTCACTACAGAGCACGTCAAGCTAAAAGTCCTAAATTTTTTCATATATCTGCAATTATGTGGGCAATTTAGTCTCACAAGAAGTTGAACCAACAACCCTGCACATCGATTATGAACACGACTGGCAGACTCACTGCTGACTGCTGTAGTAAGTGAAGCCTACGAAGGGGAGCTGGTTGCCCACAAAGGCCTTTGGTATGGGGAAGGTCTCCTCCTCTCCACGATCCTCCTCGATGTCATCGAAGTTACTGGTGTCGACGTCACTGCTCAGCTCGGGCACTACTGGGGCAGCCGCTACACAGGGCACGAAAAGATGGAAGATTCATAAACAGATAAATAGAGTTCATTACGTTTAATAAGTCACTGTGTATTAATGGCATAGTCCATGATTCAGCCAGAATGTAAAACATAGGTTACAGAAGAGACGCAAGTCAAGGTCTGTAAACCACCAAAACGTTCATTCTTTTATCATTAATTATACATGCTAATGTATCTGTAATGTACATGCTTAAAATGGTCAATTCATCCAAATCGTGAAAAACATTCTTTGACTTTCTCTTCTGCCTTTTCAATAGATCTTGTATTTCTTTAACTGCCATAACTGTATTTTGAAGTAGATGACCTTCCAGTTGGATAAAAAGACACAGAAACATGTGTTCAACTTTCCTCTGCAGACTTTTTCTGGATCACAGATCTCTTTTTTTAAAACAAGGGAAACCAGCCAGCTAGCAGAGCTGGTCAGCCAGTGGAACGACAGGCGTGGCCAACACTAAAGTGCTGACTTCAGCCTAGTAAAGTATTAAATATAAAGCCACTAAAGAACCGACTATAGCTCCTGGATTTAGCCCTACATTTCTAATCTCTCTCTGCTCCAGCGTCAATCCCGGTGCATTAACATTTGCGATGGACTGCTTCCCCTGTTGGCCTAAAAAAAAAAAAGAGGCTGCGCTGCCAATTATTCCTCTGAGCAGGAATCACGTTCGGTCTTGGAAAGGCTACTGAATGAATGGCTCGTCTACAAGAATTTCCTGCAAATGTCTGCGGTAGGTCAAATGGAAAACAGGAATCGCTGGCTGCATGATGAAAGGAACAGTGAGCCGAATGGCAAATGAAACTGGAGGTGTGAAAGTAATCCGTAATCTTAACAGTGAGCGTGTTCTTACTCTCTCTGATGTTCTCCCATGTCCACTGGTCATTCTTGAAGAAAGGATGCCTCTTGATCTCATCCACACCATTACGGCCAAGTCGAACATCCCTGTAGGGGGTCAGCAAGGACATGCTTCGTTTGATTCTCGGTCATTTCAACAGTTATGTGTGTGCTTCTCATAACACCGGCAGAAGCAGTTATTCAATTCAATTAAAATCGAAAGCACAGATGCACATCTTCTACGTTATTATGTATATGCCACTCAAGATTTTCCCCCCCGCTGACGGTCGTCTGAGACGGGAAACAATCAATGCCCAAAACACGGAGGGGGTATACTGATAGGACCCCACTTCAAGTGTCACTTCCAGTGCTTAGTAGTTCGCTATCTAACCTGTCAGTCAGGAAAGCACAGATGAGATTCTTGGCGTCATTGGAGATGTCGCTGTCGTCGGGGAAGGTCAGGGCATTCTTGTGGTTCATAATTTTGCTGTAGGTCCCCACCAGGGAGTCTGCGTAGAAGGGAGTGTCGCCTGTACACAACAAACAAGAGCCATGGGTTACTGTTATGTCCACAGTAGGAACCAACGGCATGAAACACGCATGAACAAAATGTCTTGTATAATGGAGGGAAAGGTAGAAATTATTCAGGGCCTTTGTTGTTCTTGATCAACTCCGTTCTATCAATACGATTTATGACAGGTGTTTAGGAAATATGTAATCAAAAACTCACCGACTAGCATTTCGTACAGGAACACTCCCACTGACCACCAGTCACACTCTCTGCCATAATAGCCGTCTCCTCCTTGGGATTTCAGTACCTCAGGCGAAATGTAGTCTGGAGTTCCCACTGCTGTGTCACATCGTACCATACCATCCTGAAGAGGAGAAACATTAAAAAAAAAAATTACAAAATCATTGGTTTTATCATGAATCCCACTAAAGGACTATAGTGTTTTTCATAGAAATAAATGAATTACCATTATAACCACTAGCTATTGCATGCTTAAATGTTATCACCACATACATTATAAATATTTTTATTATGGCGACAGAAAATAAATGTGACACCTTGTTCATTTTCATGCAGGTCCCAAAGTCTGCCAGTTTTAAATGGCCCGCTTTGTCCAGCAGCATGTTATCAGGCTTCACGTCCCTGAGAAAGGCAGAAATACAGCGACATCAAACACACATGTACAACACCCCAAAACAAAAAATAAACCTCAAGCATTCAATAAGAAAACAAAGTCGCTTTGCATGCATTTTATTGGGGGGAAAAAACAAGCAGCAATGACAGCTGCATGACACCTATAGTCAGGCGAACACTAGCAAGGAACTAGCATTTATGCTAAAACGGTCCCTCTGAGCCTGGACTTTCTGCTCATTACAAAGCCCCTGTAGATCATAGGTCGCTACCACACCCTCTAGAGCCTACAGCATACCTCAGCTGTCAAGCACCATAAATGATAAATGGTTTTACACCTTCCCTTTGGAAGAGGCTCCAGAGGCAATTCCAAGCCTGGCGATGACTTAACTGCCTGACAGATGTCAGAAATCACATTTTCCATGACAAATGAATCAACTCGATGTGTTTGACTGCGCTCAACCTGAGAAACACAAAGGACACGTGGAGGAGGGAGAGGTTCACCTGTGAATGAAGCCCATGGAGTGGATTCCATCCAAAGCCAGCACCACCTCCGCTGTGTAAAAGCGGGCCCACTTCTCTGGGACGTCATAGTTGCTCATCAAGTTAACCAAGTCGCCGCCCGGCATGTATTCCATCACCATGTAGAGGTAGCGGTCATCTTGGAATGCAAAAAAGAGCTGTGGAATAGAAAAGAAATGAGTCTTTTAAAAAAGAATAAAAAATACCAGTCAGAGTGAAGAAATCTATTTTTAGATCCACACATAAGGCCAGGTTTGTGTAGGTGTGGCATCCATATGATAATACCACACTAGGTTTGAGATGTTTTTCTTTTCTTTTTTTCATACCTGCACCACCCATGAGCTGTTGGCAAACGCCATGATGTCTCTCTCCTCCCAAAAGAAAGCAGAGTCCGACCTCTTGATCATCTCAAACTTGCTCAGCAGCTTCATGGCGTATACCTTGCATGTGGCTTTGTGTCTTACCTTGAAGAAATTAACAAAGACAATCAAGTTGTAGGCGTATTCAAGTATTTATCAAAACAACGATGTTTTAGAGCAACACAAAGGAATATAAAACATATACTATCGACTATAATTACGATATAACTACAATTGTTCATAGACAGCGTTATTTAGGGGGAAAAACCTAAGAAAGTAGCATTCTTACCAATTGCACCTCTCCAAATGCTCCCCTCCCAATAACTTTAACCACCTCATAGTCCACCGCTTTCATGCGTAGATCACGGATTTTACTAATGGTTTCCTTGTCTGGAAAAAGAAAGACAGACGTTAATAGAAAATAAAAGTTAGAGATGCATAAGTTGTTGCACTGACCTTTAGGAGTCGTATTAAGTTAATACAGAATAAGGTGCCTGAGAGAGCTTGCAGAATCAGATTTTTTTGTGCGTTAATAAATACATTTTCCACGGGTTGCATTCTGTACGGGAGATCAGCGATCCTGTTTGTTTTTAATACTTCCTGCCATCTTTTAGAAGTTATGTTCTGTTGACATATAGCAGACTGACTTTTAAATGAACATCCAGCTTGTTGGCAAACAGATCAGAAAACGCTGACAGCACCTCTGCACAGCTGAGAGCTGCTGTTCAGGGAGAGTTTGCTGCTTACTGAGAGTTGGCCTCTCCCGATGTAACAATGCAAGCTCCCTTAGGAGAGATTGTATTCACTGCTCAGCCAAATTTGGTCATAGTTGAACTGGGGGTGGGGGCCATTTTCAATTCACATGGTTCATAACTGGCACTGGAACAGGCGGGGATGCAGGGGCACACAAGTTCAATTGATCTAAAAATAAAAAAGCGAGGCCAAAGTTATTAGAATAAGAAGCGCGAGTCATTTCCACTGTGAGCAGAGGTTCCTGGGATCAGGAAAGACCCCGGAGGACCAAGAAGACATAAACTATGCTTGGAAATGGTACAAATAGGATTAGTTGTTGCTGTTACACAGATACACTTGTGTGTATTTGTATTGTGTGTGTGGGGCTGGAGGAGGATTATTTGCAGAAGGGCCCTGCATGTATACAATAGAGCAATCAGCTGATCAAATGCAAAGCACAATGCATGAAGCAGTGAATTCAGAGTCAAGAACCCTTCGGGCAAGGCATGCTATGAGGAACAGTGTCTCACAAGACTGCTAGTCCATTAGTCCACATCCGTCAATGCACTCCCAACACTTGGCCACTATCTGCAAAAGTACTGTACCATGAGTAATCGAGGCCTAATGGCAGTTTTAGCCCAGGGGTTTACAGTAGGTAAGAGTTGATCATCAAATATAAACACTGACGTTTATTTTTACTTACTTATTTACTTAATAATAATAAAAGAAGCCATGTGAAGACTGAAAGAGAAGCTGCTACATGGACATGAATAAACTAAATAAATAAAATAAATGTCTTCTGGAAAAGCGGCAATCACTTCCCGATCAATACTACACATGAATGTGTATCTCAATAGATTTCATGGAAAACTTTGCTTACTGGGGATTAATTCTTGAGTAAACAAGGAAAATGTAAAAGCGAAGGCTTCAAAACATGCCATAAAAGGGAGGGAGAAAAGGCTGGATTATAACATGCGAGTGGGAGTCGACATTGGTTGTTTAGTTTAGTTGAAGGTGTTTTGGCTAAATTATACGTTTGCCTATATGTAATTCAGGAAATTAAAGACGTATATCCCCGAGATATAACACTGATGCTCTGCCCACCACATCAGACGTTGCTGGCTCTACAAGAACAAGTTCTTGGATAAACACTATATTGTGATAGTTGCCATTTACTTGAACTCTGAATGCAAAGAATTGGGCCGCTGTTCTAGATCTGACACGGAAAGATAGATTCAGCCTCTCTATCGGCATTTGATCGGTATTTTAGTTATGAGGTTCCCCAGTCTGAGGGCACTGGGAAAAAGAGAAGCCATCACCATCGGCATCATGTGGGTCACCAGCCATTTATGAAAGCCCCTTTGTTGGGGGACACTAAGCAGCAGACACCTATTGTGTCCCAGCCTACATAGAGATGGTGACCCAAAAAACAGCCTTCTTTTCTGAGCCTAGGCCCGTACCCATATGTAACGGGGTCTGTAAACACAAATGGTTCAAGTGAAAGACACGGAGATCAATGATAGGGGTGGGGGGGGCTACTAAGAGCTACTTACATCTACTCAAAAAGTTGTCAATGCTCTTGTTTTTCCTCAGGGCAGGGAAGTCAAGGTCATACACCAGCGCGTCCAAGCCGTCCTGCAGGCAGAGGAGAAGGGTTAACAAGCAGGCAAACAAAGCTACAGTGTCTACTACCACTCCAGCGACATTACACGAAACATGAAAAAAGAAAACTGTGTCCCGCCAGGCTGTTGGTCTCTGAAGAAATGCTTTGAACAGACTTCAGCATTTAGCCATCAGTGGGCAACTGGGCATCAAGCCTGGGCTACATTAATATTAATAATGTCTCGCAGTTTTTTTTAGCTTCGTACAAATAGCCAGATTTCTGTGCTGCTGTAAACATCCATTGTTTCTGAAAGTGATTAACAACAGATCCACTGAAGGATCTCAGGGGGCAGTTTATTAAATGGCGCCTTCAAGCATGTCGCCTGCCATGGACAGTGGCAGATTTAGGGTCACAAAATTAATGTTGCAACGCTGACAGAAAATCGTTGAAAACCATGACGTGCTCCTATAAAAATCTGCCGTTTCAAACAAATGCTTGAATGGGCCGAGCTGATATCTCAAGCCCTCGTTTGCGTTCCAGTTAGAGGCCGCAGCATCACTTCCTATGACGAAGCCAATCGGTTTCTCAAGTCTTCAAGGTTATGATAGTCACGCCCTTGAAAGTGTACATCTGCTCATGGGAGCATATGCATCCGGCTAAAGGTTATTATGTCTGGGGGCTTGAGTCAGCTGCTGACCAGATATGCTTTGATGAGACACACTCATGGGAAGCCTTGAAGCCAATAAACTAAACATGGACACTGCAGGTTTTTGAAGCGTCACATTTTTGTGCTTGAGGCTGATGTATGTATGTACGTAATCATCATTTCCTGATTTTGGAAAACCTAAATAAATAAATCTGACTATGTGAGCTGGAGTTCTTGTGACAGAAACTGTTGCATGTGTAGGCTACACCTTATCCCGCCCACTTCCTGCGCAGGCGCAGCTTCAGCAAAGTAAATTACAAACAATGGCTGCAGCAAAATAGTCTCATTTATGGAGCAGAGCAGAGTTTTGATGCTGCGATTTAACTTCGGCCCTGGAGGAAAAGCCAAGTCTCCATCGTGACCTCGGTCAGCAAGGTGAAGTAGGAACGATTAAAAGACATTTGTTTAATTAATATTTCCGGTCGCTCTCATTTCCCATCGTCTCTGGCTGGCGCCTGCACAAACAGCATGCAATAATCAGTAAAAGGAACACTAGTATAGTGGAAACCTCTAAAAAGTGAAAATGTATCATTATAAGCATATGATTATTATTATTATTATTATTATAAGCACATAATTTTTCTTTTTCCTTAGTTCACATACAGATTGCCATCCAATTGTAATCTGTACATCTTTTACATGACTATAAAGCAATGTTTATGCTATATATTTAATTTTATTGACCGTTTCAAACACAGCTCCAGCTGTTTAAAGAGCAGCTTCAAACACTGGTGCCGTGCGCATTCCCCATGCCCATTTGTTTTGGATCTCCATCACCAGCAGCCGTGACCGTTTTATCGTTGTTTGACTAAACACACGGTAGCCTGAAGGACATGTTTCACATTGAGAAATGTTACTTTTTTCCCCATGTTATGATTTCAACGTGCACCAGCATCAGGAAATCAGCCGGAAGCAGTAGAGGATACCGCGAGGAAAAGCATCATTGGAGTAAATGATAGTCATAGTTTTTCTTAATCCATATGTTGGCATGTATTAATATGATTAAACAAAGATGATCAGAAGCCTCATTAAAAAGGATACTCCACGTAAACACACCTATTGCATACAAATGAAAAGAAAAAAGTGAGTGTGCGATATTTTTGACCAAAAGACAAACTTCACACCTAGGTAAACAAAGCTTCTACTTAAAGCAACAGAAGAAACTAAGCACCTTTTGATGAGTCGGGCAACAGGGTGGTGCCTAACAATACCTGAGCAGTGAGGTAAACTGGGTGACTTCATAATGCTGTGCTGCACCCACCGGCCCTCGTCACAAACACTTGCATGACAACTTGAGCGGCATTGTCCCTTCGTTGTAAAAACGAGCTGAAGAATGATGGTGTTGATAAAAATAAGATAATGCATAAATACCCCTTTCAAATGAGGATGTGACAGCTACGATATTAAAATTCCAAGCCAAGGACCGGATGGATTGTCTCTGGCTGGATAGGAGCACAAATGCTAATGAATGGATGGATTTAATCTAATCTTCCATAATCCAGAATGGCTGGAAGGAGACAGGCACTTGAACACAACATACTGGGTATCTGTTCCCTCTCGCCGGTGTGAACCAGATGTTGAAATTAAGCATCTTCTAACACATTTCCATCGGTCACCTAGCCTCCAGTTTCTTTCTTCTAAAAAAGGTTAGATTCATAAATCACCTGATCTGCCCATAAAATAAACAGTAAACACTTTATTTCACTTTTTGACATAAAGCTACATCATTATCCGAAGTCGCGCTCGTATCAAGAATCTTGTCATTCCTGTATTGTATTAATGGTGTTCTGTTAAATATTCAGAGGATTTCTTTTTGCCTCTCTGAGCAAAACAATGATGACACATGGTGAATCAGCAGCTCAGACGAGGCGAGGAATCCTCTTAAGTAACGCTGCTGCTCCTGTCTCAGCGGTGGAGGTCAGGGCCACCCCATCCCCCAAACCCCCACCCCACCCATCAACGAGACATAAAAGAAGCAAGAGCCCTGCGGGATGGGTGGAAGCAGGGGGGGAAAAGAGGAGGATGAGAGGGGAAAGGGGAGAAATGGGAGGCGAAGAATGGCTGGTGGGAAGAACAAAAGCAGCGTAGACAAAATGTGGGAAATTAATAATAAGAGGGTTGTGATCAACACACATGGCTGAGGTGAGAGCCATCCTTTGCTCTGAAAGAAACTACTTAAAAGTCAACTTTCTGGTAGGATCATTTACACAGACCAGGCCATAGGCTGGGAGAAAAGGGGGCCTTGTTCGCCATACAGTATCAACCAGCCTGCACTGGGAAAAAAAAGCTGAAGAACGGAGTCCTTCAGGACCTTAATCACAAGGCTCCGTGCTCAGCAATGCACGTTTGCATAACTTCCTGCCGCAGAGAACTCTGGACAGCCACAGTAGCATTCCTCAACAGGACTGTACACGTCAGAGAGCTATTTTAGGTATGTGGCCAAACAAGTTCTCAACAAAAAGTGAAGGGAGGAAAAAAAAAAAAAAAAATCCATCCCAAGTACAGAGTCATACAGTGAGCCTTATTTTCAAAATCAGCACTAGTGCATAACACTATGACGGAAAGGAGGAGGGCTGGTGCATGTGGGGCTGGATAGTCCAATAGTAGAACAAATGAAGAAAAAAACAAAGAAATATGGGAAGACAGCCATGCTAAGAGTCTGCTACTGCACCACCAGCGGGACAAAATAACCTGGCTTGGTTTAGTTTAGACAGAGAACCACTATGCCGTAGAGATGAATAGGATTTAAATTGCCAATTAGAACAAAGCAGATTCAAGTTACAAATAAGCAATCTGAAGAGTGTGCAACACTGGGTGTTGTGAGCAGCAACTGTTCCAGGTTCGCACCTCAACATTTGGGTCTCCGTATCAGCTACCGAGCCGGTGTATTGGTACTTCGAAATAACTCGGTGCAGAGCAGTATCAGAACTTCTGCATTCAAGCGATAGCTGCAATCGACCAGCCAAACACCACGCTCTTCAGTTCACTGCTTGTGAACCTAGCTACAACCCAGCCCATGTCAAGTCAGCTAGGTTGTAAAATAAAAACATATGTTGTTTCATGGTATAGCTATAACCCAAAGAGTTGTGACTGAGTGCCTCACACATCAGTGCAACCAATATATAATCTGCAATGTCAAGCAGCCATTGTGTGACTGCATTTTGTAAACAAAAAATGTCATACACACACACTCAGAAGCAGAGCCATTAGGTTCAAGATACAAATATGAAACATACTGTAAGTAGCTGCTGCTGAGTGGTTTGTGCGAGGGTCAGGCACCAAACAGTGTCTGCCACTATCTGACTTTAGCTTTCAGATCACTCTTCCACTGGGCCAGACGGAGCAGCCAGTGGCACAGGCAAAATCTGCTCCAGGCTACTCTAACGAATATAATTCTGACGGCCCAGGACCACAGACAAAGCTCTTTCTTAGCTAGTAATTCAGAGTAATTTCCAGCGATTAAGCCGTTCCTAGATAAGCACATCTACCGCACTTATTGCAGCTGAAATTTCCGAGGCGTTTCTGTCTGATTTCCAGGCAAACAGAACAAAAAAAAGT
Source organism: Taurulus bubalis (assembly GCF_910589615.1). Taxonomy (NCBI): domain Eukaryota; kingdom Metazoa; phylum Chordata; class Actinopteri; order Perciformes; family Cottidae; genus Taurulus; species Taurulus bubalis. The sequence goes on along the minus strand of NC_136589.1, from coordinate 38,044,736 downwards.
GGAACCAATGATGAATATGTGCTGTACAAAATGGAAAAGAAAACGTTGCAGTAGTGCAGATAAATAGAGATACATACCAGGGCTCCAAATATTACATTAATGTGGATCTAGACTTTAGCCTGAGATCTCTTCTTCCACTGAAGGGGCCGCCTTCATTCAACCAGGAAAGATCTTATGACAACAATAATTAAATCACAAGTCTATTTATGTACAAAATTCCATGTACAAAATTCTCCTAGAATCTACCCTATTATAAACAGAGCAAAACCCATGCATAAAAGTCACTCAAGTGCAAAAAGCATTGGGTGGTAGCGGTCCACAGGCTATGTTTTATTATGTGGCAGTCTTGGGGGAAAAAAATATATATAGCTGGGAATCGAAACTAGAGCTTACAGGACTCCATGTTATCCAATTTCTGCTGATGCTGCTTCAGCCAGAGGGCGACACATCCCTGGGATTGCTAAATAATATATTTTTTAAAACCATCTCATCACCCTATTAATGAAATGTGGTAATTATATAAAAACGCACAAGCCAGTGGTTGACATTACATATGGCAATTATTTCTTAAAGCTTTAGGGGAGTGAAATCCACACACCCAGAAGCTATTTTCCAGACATTAAAGTCTGAGTTAAAATTTCCATGGGAGACTCAGCCACATCATCCCTTTCTGCATGCCAGCACAAGGCATGTGGACTGGCCTAAGTTGAGCCCTACTCCTCACTTCCTTTTCTGCCACCTCTTTTAAGACAATATGCGTTCCACATGTGAGCTATTGTTCAGACAGCCATGCAAATAAAGGCAGTTCCATCGCAGGCCGTGCCCATGTAAACACAACTGTGATCATACAAACCAATGAAACCATTCAAGGCAAGAAACGCCGCAGCGCTGCTAACGTTCAGGTACAGGCCATAAGATAGAGATGGAAATATAACAGAACACACATCCCTCTGATTTGGCTTTTATAAACTTTTTTTTAACTAAGTTCTAGGTCCAAACTCCTGCTGTACAATAATATCTCTTGACAGAAAATCCCATTTACCTAGAAAGAGTTCATATCTAACATCTCTACTGGATAAATGGCAGTGACAGGGAACCCAGGGGTGGCAAAACAGGGGCATTCCATTTCCTTATGAGGTCCCAGTGAGCGAGAATCACTGTCACAAATGCTTCCATGTCAAAATATAATTGACTTATTCCAACAGTGGAGCACACTCACGTGTTCCACTGAATGAGCTTCGGATTCTCAAGCACAACTCTGCTGTCCCGCCTGCTCTGCCCAGGATTTTCTGACCTCGCCCCAACAAATAACCATCTTATTAAACGTCGACTCGGTCTATTCCTACCATCTTCAATGGACAGGGGTCGCAGAGTCCGGTGTAAGTGGGACAAACTAACTGGGGCTGGAGCCCCGAGCGAAATAAGATGAAAGAAAAAAAGGCAGGAGGCTGTAAAGTTCAATGGGTGAATCAAAAGAAAAGTGTGTTCCATTATTAAAACTGGATCGTTTTAGTATGCATTCCTGCACAAAATCAGTCAGTTGAGGGAATGCAGAGCTACAAATAGCTCCGCCAATTGTTGTTCCCATAGCTAAATAGCTGAGGAGAGCAGTTTACCCTGAACCTTTCTGACAATAGGAACGGATCAAACGCTGACAATATCCGTGACCACAAATACATGTTTGTCAACTCAAGGAGATTCATTTATTCATCATTACATTTGTCTGTAATTTAGCTTTGAAAATAGCAAAGTAGGCATACCATCACCATGAAAAGTCTGTCACTTAACTGTTTATCAGTGTGACATTCATGGCTCCAGTGTGAGTTTTCAATTCAATGTGAATGTGATGGAGCCGCATTACCATCTGACAATAATAAAGCTGGACATCAATATCACAATAGGTTTACATTTCTGCTTAAATTACATATAAAACATATGTTGCCCACGCTTTGTTTTGTATGAATGACAAAACAGAAACAGGTGACTAACCTGAAAACAATGGCTGCTTGGAGCATGTAACAACCTGGAATCTAATAGCATGCTTTATCAAAGGGACACATTTACTGTTCAGTACAAGAACTACCAGTATGGTCCTTCAAAATATGATAGATAGTGAGCTTGTGCATCGCTCTAAATGAATAATATAATAATTAGATTTTACTAAATCTTGGATTTATATGTCAAGGCAAAGTATTCCCTCTGTCAACGCTGTGCAGATCTGTCTCCAAGTCAAGAACCAAATACAGAGTGTAGCTTCACTATCAGTGCTGACAACACCTTGCCCGTAAGATTTGTCCATTAAGAGGCAAAGGTCAATAGGACACGGCCCGGCACTCTACATAGTCATGACAGAGATTGACTGTACTCTTGCTGGCTGTTACTCAAGCTGGGCCACAGCAGATTGACTGTACGGCAATCAGGAGGAACGCCAGTAAAAATCATTCTACAAATCATTTCCGTGACTCAAATTTAGGCAGTTGTGACTGAGAACAGTAAAACAGTGGTTTATGGTCAGCATCTGTAGACTATAGTATTCCAGTATCATACGTTTCCTTCAAGTGTCTGTACTGAGAATTGAGCTGCATTTAGCTTGAAATGTAAAAAAAAGAAAACACCACATGCCGACTGTAGCAACAAAACAAGAATTGATGATTAATAACAACAGAAACTTAACAAAAGCAAGTATAAGTTCCACACTAGCAATGTGTATGCCATAGCTTCTTTGCCACACAGCAGCATTGATGGTCAGTCGTGATAAGTGTGATAAGTGTCTCCATCAATTAGTCAACGCAGACGTTGTTGTGGGAAGAAATCTAATCTGAGGGGCAAATGCTGGTGGGCGTTAACCCACAAATGTGATTGTAACTCATTCATGAGATCATTCATTTAATAAAGCATTTAAATAGATCTAAATTTAAAAGTGTAAATGAATTAGCACAAAGCTCATTTGTATCGTAGCGGTCTACCTCCAGCCACCACATGAACTGCATCACTTCACTCATTGAGTTAGGCGATTCATCTCATTCAACTGATGTTTTAAATCACTTCAAAATAAGAGCATCCAGCCTAACATGTACATGCTACATTCACGCAGTCAATCACTGGCTTCAAATCTGGTTTACTAGCCTTGCCGTTTCCTGTAATTACTCTTATTACAGATTTAGAGTCCAAATAGCAGATGAAAGAGGGATCAAAACACAGAGACGCCAATGCACCCCAAGTGTAAAAGTAGGAACAAAGACATACGCCTTTATGCTTTCCATCTCAAATTAGGCAAAGCCCTCGCAAAACAAGTCCCGACAGATCAACTCAACCATTCTAATAGAGTCTGTAATTATTTGGTCTATCACTGAGGGACAAAGTGAAAAAAAAGCAATTAATATTCCATATTTTAATAACTCTGCAAACACGTTTCCTCGATGCTAACTTTCAGAGACTCAAACTGAGGTGAGCATGTTCAATCCAGACACATCACTTGATAAAAATGATCCGATGCAAGATGTTTTGGAAAGAAGAACACATGTGGACAACGCTCAGAACGCTTAATGTCAGTGAGCTCTCACATCACAATGTCAAGAATTCTGTCTGTTCGGATTGGCCTGCCCAGAGCACAGTCATTGGTGGGGGCAGCCCAACCGGATAAGGCGCTCTTCTCTCCAAGCAGGATTTATTTAAAAGGGTGAAGATAAGGGCGACACGGTTTGAATACTTTCCTCAATAGGCCAGCCCCTGAGCAGAGTGGTACAGTGCAGGCCAAGTGTTGCCATCACACAACACAGACCAGGCCTCTATTGGAAAAAATGTTTAAGTCCAACGGTGCCATACATTAGAGGGAGAGCAACGCCAGCTCAGACTCAGGTACAGAAACACAGCCGGTAAAAGGCTTGCATTGTGCATTCTGATGGAACCTATTACTCATAGCCAAGCATGTTGGCTGCTTTATGAGTTAAATGTCCTGATTCACGGCCTTCAGAAACATGAGTCTTCGGCCCACATAATTTTGGTTTATGGGTAGAGAGAAGAGCCCACACCCAGCTACCTCAGAGCTGCCTGGTCTCACAACCCTCCCCAGACGTGCAGAATGGCTTTGGGACACACAGGGAACTCCAGGCCAGTCAAAGACAAGAGGTTATTTGATTAGCACGGAATTTTATTAAGCTGTGGGTGGAGTTGCATGGTGGCAGAGAGAGCCTCAGCAAAAGGCCTCCATTCATTGATCAGGCAAGATCGCAGAAAGGGGGGTAAAAAGAGGAACAACACCCTTGTGTGTGTGGCTGCTAGCAGGAACAGTCCCCATAGATTTTTGCTATTGAAAATGCAGAGCATGTGCACTTTTAGGTGAGTTTAATTGCCTCGTCCTGCAACAGGATGGGAGGTCACAGAGAGTAAGCGAGCTTTTCTTTTCAAAAGACGGCAATCTACAGAAGCCTATACACAAACACTTCAAGTTGCTTGTGTGTGTGTGAGTGTGTGTGTGTGGGGGGGGGGGGGGGGGGGGGTTAGGACAAGCCCCCATCCCAAAACAGACCGCTTCCCCCATGTTTCTTTGCTCGGTAAGTCAGTCTGCAAGCTGCTAATGCATTCACTAATCACAATCATGATGCAGGGATCATTAATCAAATGCATTGACCTGAGGTGAACAACACCCGAATGGGTTACAATGAAACTACTGCATGTACACAGACTTACAACTACCAGTCATTCCTTGTTAATCTGAGCTGGGAACCCTCGGCGAAAACTCAGCCTTTACCTGCCAACAGAAAACGTGGACGTTTCATGACACCGCACATCCGAGTGTGACTACTCTCATGAGTCACTAAGAGCCAAATCCTTGTGAAAACACTTAGTGCCACTGTCACCCAAGACAAAAAAAGGATCATGATATCAACAAACACTTCCTATTTCCTGCATGTAATAAAATGCATGCTTTTAAATTATGGTGGTGTTGCTTTAGGGTTTAGCACGTGGCAGCAGCTGCCTTCGTTCCTCAGACTGGAAAGTCACTTCAGGAGTTGTCGACCATGGAAGTGGGAGCAGCCGGCAGGTGTACTGGTGCAGCTGGGGGCCTGCAGGTTACAACAGGCTTGCAGGCAGCACATCACTTCAAATGACGCTGAGATAAAGTAAATATAGACAAAACAGCACACCTAACCACCAACTTCCTTCTGATCAACAAAAAAAAAAAAAGCACACTAGTGGCATCACTAAGCATTATTAGATTGTAGTGGGTGGCCAGGAAATCAATACAACTGATCAGATATAATAGCATAATTTGCTTTAACTGGCCTAACCACAAATAATAGGAACACGGCTGCCACCTGTCAGTCTAGTTCAGTTACCATTGCTTCTAAATTAGTCATTGAAGCTAGTTTGTTCAGTAAGGTTACTGTTAAACATCAATGCTACTGCTGTCTCATTGTTTTGGCCTGCAATGTTATGACTGTAGGACACCAGAGTTTGTTGATTGTTTTCTTTTTGTAAACACCTAATATATATATATATATATATATATATATATATATATATATATATATATATATATATATATATATATTCTATAAAAGTAACACACATACACTAATGTTTGATTATGATTAAGTGTGCGAGGCAAATCGGCCCGTCGGAGTTTCTAGCAACACATTCCGTCAGTGACAACTGAGACGACTTGTTGGTCTCGGAAGAAGAACAAGAAGAAGAAGAAGAAGACGCTCTGCTCCAAGGAGTAGCCTGACCCCGAACGGCCTTAGCCTAGCCCAGCTAAGCGAGTTACAAACTTACCAGAAGACAATCCGTGTTTACTTCCGATTGCGGGTTCTTCAACATGGCATCGATCTTTTCAAACCGAGCCGCCATACTTTCCCCAGCCGACATGTTCGCTGTTAAAACCCCGTTGAGCTACGAACAAAAACGAGGCAGGAGGCTGGCTAGCTAGCCTTAGCAGTCAGCTAGCTAGCCAAAACGTTCCCTTTTTTCTTCGCGTGAACTTTTGCGCCGCAACTTCAGAGACAACGCATCGTTCTCCTCGAGCTCTCACACACGACGAAACGTCCAAGGTTGCGTTGAATGTACAAAAGCCACATTCTTTCAGAGTCGAAAGGAGGTTTTTCTTTTTTTCTTTTCTTCTTCTTCTCCCCCCCCAGTACGAGTGGCAGACAAACTTCAGTGGCAAAAAGATAAATGCGGTGACAGATTAGTAGTCAGCCTCCGCAGGTTGCCGCTGAGGATAAGGGCTTAAAAACGTCGGTGCATCCAAACAAAAAGGGCAATATAAAAGTGAACTGTTTTTGTCTGTTTGAAAAGCAAAGTTTGTGTGAGAGAGGAGGGGGAGGTTAGTCCGGGCCCGTTCCCATATTTGTGCCCAGGGCCCCCCTTTGCAGAAAACGACAATATATTCTGACAGCTCAAAAGTAGAAGTGGTGGGAAAGAAGAAAAAAAAACTTCTGCTTCTTCCAAAAGATTTGATCAGTTGAAACACGGCTGTAGATCCGACGTCTAGCGGCTGTTCTTCCGCTGCATCCCCGTGCGTTGTCGCTGCCTGTCGGCCGTTTCCCGTGTCCGCGATGTTCTATCTCCCGGGTCGAAAAATGCTTATTAATCCACCAAGTTGTAAGTGTGTGTTTAGTTTTCGGAAGAAGACAAAAACAGAAGACGATGCCCGATTTTCTCCCACAGCCTGACCAACATGTCCGCCTTCCTGTTCAAACACCCCGGAGGAGCAACTTCAAAATGTCAAGCACTGCGCATGCGCCGTGCCGAGGCGCATTCAAAAGAGTTCACAGACGGATAATGGCAACATGTTGCTGTTCACTGATGTTGCGTTGTAAAAATGTGGCCAGCTACCATTTCTACTACCACAGCTACTGTCAGAGGGAGGAGAGAAAACACAATGCAGGTCATGTGTATTAAGTGCAAATGATCAATTGTGTATTATACTTTTCTATGATATTCGATTACATTATATTTATATGTCGATTGACAATTTAATCATACAGGCCTTCAAAAGGTGATACAAGGTATTCTTCTTTTTTTTGGAAACATTGAACCAAATGCCTTGATGTTTTTTGTGTGGGAGTGACTGCAATGATGTTGCCTGCGTCATAGTGTCCTAGTATTGTATGTATTTGTTTGTTGTATTTGTTTGTGTTGTTGTATGGACTTATGTGTCTGAATAAATAAAGTTGCATTATTATTATTATTATTATATTCAGTGACTAAAATTATCCAAATGGGTAATAGATGCTCTTGGTTATGGACCATAATCACATATGTATCACATTATATTGTATATTCAGTGATGTAAAGCATTTATATGGGTTACAGATACCCATAGTCATATTTAAATTGCCCATTCTGTTCAATTCTAATGTGGAGCACCTGTACTCTTGGTGTGGTTGTGAGTTAGTGACAAGGTTTGGGGATACCAGCTCCAATAAGCTCACTTCTTTAGCCCCAGATATCCATCAAGGTCTATGTTTTATCAGGATCACTCAACATAGTCTAATAGCCTTTTCTAGATTATACTGCAGTGATCTAAAAGTAAATATTCAGCTCATAGAGATGTATATTGCCGTTGTCTTCTCTCAATTTGGCATGTATGTGTCATATTGATTTGTCGCGCGCGTGTGTGTGTCTGTGTTCTGCATATCCACCAACAGAGGGCAGTGTTGTACAACGTTCATGGTTGAAAACTCTGTGTTAAAAAATGTAAGTGTTTACTAAACATGCTGTGTCGCGTGCTCGTTTTAAAAATCACACATGTTATGTATATCACTTAATCTCAATCAAATGTATCTTTGTTTTTGTTTCTTTCTTTTTATGCAGGTTGAACTCAGTGTATCAGTTCTGTGTTTCTGCCAGCAGAGGATGGTATTTTAACCTGAGAGACCAGAAGTGGGAAAAATACTGAAAAAAGTTACTTTATGAGTTAACTTTATGAGAACTGCTATTGTTGCTGTTTAAAAATAAAATGTCTTATAGGTTAATGGGAGGGCTAATTCAATCCAGTCATTAACTGGACAGATAAATACCTAAGATTTCTTAAAACGGCTTGGAAAGTATTAACTCCTGCAGCCACACACATTTCACTGGCACCACACCATCTCGGTCTCTTCAGTAGTATTCTCATGGCGTCTACTTGAAGTCTCTGTAGGCTTACTTTTGTGTAATTAGACCACAAGTGTGCAGTGTAGAGTGGTGTACAATATGCTCTAAACAGGGACATCTTCACTCCATCTGTACACATACCAAACTTGCTTGAGAGAATGTTTGCTTGTGCAAACATCCTACGACATTGTTTACAGATGTCTTCATCATCGCTCATCTGTCCTGTAATAAAATGTCCAAGATATGTTACCTTATCACAGACACCAAATTATCAGACAATTTGAAGTCGGGGAATTTTAGACGTTTGCCCTCTACGGATCAAGGCTCTTACAAGCATTGTATTGTATATCATGTTCCACGCCGTATACTCTCCTTTTGCATGTTTGATTTATTTATTCTGTTCATTAGTTTGTTATTGTATTAGTCTGTTTATGCTGTCTGTATATGACATTGTGAGGTGTCACGCCTGACTTCTTTTTTTTAAACTACCTTTGGTTAATTAGAACCGGTTGACCGACTACTTCCGGTAACATCTGTGACGTGTTCGTTTTGCGTCTGACTCTTGTGTTTTTCATCCTCTCGCTTTAACAACAAGCTGAACCGGGACCGTATCCTCGGCTGAACCGGGGAGGACCGAACGGCATACGTATACAGTAACATCGTGACGTCACTCGTCGGTGCGCAGATCAGCTGTGAGCAGCGCGACCAGGGGGAGCGCAGAAGCAACAGTGTGTGTGTTGGGTGGTGGCGCTCGAGTCAAGGGACGCGAACATTCAACCCGCAGATTCTACGTGGACATGGCCGTGTAAACGCGTCTCTGAGTGGATCAAGGTAGGCGTGTGCGGTGCACGGCTTTTCTGAATCCGCGCACTTGCGCCAAAACAGAGAGAGAGAGAGAGAGAGAGAGAGAGAGAGAGAGAGAGAGAGAGAGAGAGAGAGAGAGAGAGAGAGAGAGAGAGAGAGAGAGAGAGAGAGAGAGAGAGAGAGAGAGGAAAGTAGGGTAAAAAACAAAATAGTAAAGTTGTGAACCAGAAAAATATTTAGAGAGAGAGAGAAAACACGTTTGTAATAAGAAACGGGGATCGGGCTGAAGCCTGCGGGATGTCGGGTCCGTCACCCGGGGGCTCAAACCGCTGCTTTAAAGTTTGTTTTAAATACCTCAGGGAATTTGTATAACAGTGTTGAAGCTGTGGGGATGAAAACAACTGCTATGGGGTAATTAAAGTAGCATGTAAGAAGAGGCAATTAATTACATCATAAGCAAAGTCTGTTTAGGTTTTAGGCTGTAGGTAATTAACGTGACTTGCAGTGTAATATGAGTGTTTTATTGTTGTTGACAAAACCCGCAGCAGAGAAGAAGTCCAGGGAACTTCATTGCAGACCAGCAGTCATATCATTGATCTTGTGCGTATTAAAAGGAATGTAGATTATATTATCTCATTTCATCTTTGAAAATGTCACTCATGTCCCTATGTGAGTGATCGTTGTTAACAAAGTCATGTCAAGTATGCCTGGAACCAGTCCCACTAATTTACACGTTTGTCTCTTGAAGACTGTCACAGTTGCCTCAGGCAAGATGTTGAAACCGGCTTCAGCAGTTTTGGACAGGGTCATATAACCAGGGCTGGGGAGATGGTTTTGGTGGTATGTCATTGTAATTACAGGCAAACCAGTCTGTCTTGACTACATCTAATCTGACATTCCATGTTTCATGTCTCAAAGGTCTCCTCTCCCCCTTCTTCACTTTCAAATTGTCATTCGAGCTAATGACAATAACATGCGCGTTACACGATGCTGCGGATTACAGCAGAGTAGTTAATTCTACCAGATGTGGCAGCCGGCCATAAAGCAACTTGCAAGGGCGCTTTTCATGTCAAAGCAGCACTTATAATTGAACAAAACGTTTTCCGGGTGGAAAATAAATTATTTAAAATATCTAAATGCCTGATTGTCACCGTTAAACTGTGGATTTTGTGATAGCCGACACTCCTGGTTGTCCTCTGCAACTACCTCTTAAACTCAATTTAAGCATCCCTCACGTGACGCTGACGTGAAGGGACGCTCTATACGAGGAGTGTGGATTGAGATTGAGGTTCGGCTGGGTGGCCTGTGTCACCGAGAGCACTGTCAGAGAGGGGAAGGGCCGCAGGGAACAGCGGGGGCCCCTGCACGCTGACCATCTGGCCCTTGGGGAGCTGGTTTCCTCCCTGGCTACCTTTGTTCCAGGGGAACAATTGGGAGTTAATCTGGGAGGAGATAAGTAAGGCCCCCGTGACACCACTCCTGCGCTCGGACAGGTTTCTCTCTTTAGCCTTGAAGGAGACATCTCCTTCCCCTGAGGCTTTTGTTAAGGCCTTCAGTTGTGGAGGTTTGGCTGCTGGGCGTTTGTTCTGTGTGGTCAGGGCATTTTAACCTTTTTTATTTCTCAAACGTGAGTGACATGTCGGCTCGGAGAGTTGGATATAGTTTTTAAAAGCTATATTTGTTGCTGAAATTGGTGTGACCCTCATTAGTTTCCCTCTCGCTGGAGGTTTGTTGTAAACTGGGAATATTACATGTAGCAAACTTCCACCATCATGCCACTGATGAGAAATAAACACATGCAGGTTCTAGCATATTTGAATCAACCAAAATGAGATGTAACTGAAACTGAAAACTAGGTCATGATGGTTATTGCTCGTCCCTCAAAAGATGCCCTCTTTAAAATAGAAATTCATCTTTTGAGAACATGCTGTTTAGTCAATCTTTCATCTTGTTATCGTCAATGCACCCCTTCTCTATTTATTTTTTTGCCAAAGTATCATTAACAGCTGTTGCGTTGTGCGGAAGACCTGCTGTGAGGCGCGGAGGTTTTTGCAAAAAATGCAACATGTCATTTCTCAAGCTCGATCAAGCTGTGGAGAGATGATTATTTCACATCCCTTTTTGGTACATAAGGCAGTTGTCACCAGGGTAACAGATTGATTTATTTTCTCCCCGGCCATCATTTCGAGCTCACCAGGCCTCCTCTTTTGCCGTTTGGGCCTTGAGCTTGCTCAGCTGGCCCTGTGCGTTTTTGGTTTATTTTCTGGGAGATGCATTTTCATTTGAACATTTCCCTGTTATGACAAACATGTGTGTGATAGATTACTCTGATTTGTGTTCAGTATCATACACAACAATACGTAACAATTGATTCCCAATCCAGTCGGCAACCAAGAGGTTTCAGGTTCTCCGCTGGCTTCGAGCCAATTCCACAAACACGTCATTTTAAATATTGATCAGTGAGGAAAAATCTTTCACATGAAACACCCACACGGATCATTCACAATACCAAATAAGATCACAAAAACACCTCTGGGACCAGTCAGCAATGCAGGCAGATGCTTCTCTTGATCCTTTCAGAGGTACGTCCTAGTGATTGTGGGCTTCTCTGATCCTGAGTACAGATGGTACAAGGGACTAAATCCCAACGAGAAAGATCAGCGCTATTGTTTGACATGACCCAGAAAACAGGTGGTCCTCAAATTAACCCTCATTATCCAAATTCTGCTGAGGCAGTGGCAGCAAAAAACAAGTTTCCTTTTTGCTTCACGCTTATGTGGTCATTGTTTCAATCAAACACACTTTCTGATCTAAAAGTAGACAATCAAATACTATATTAATCATGATAAAGGTAGTAACAATAATAGAATGAATAATTGGAATAGATTTTAAAAAAAGTAGCAATAAAAAACTTTAAAAAAGTCTCCATCACAATAAAAAAGTTTAAATATAATGCTTGCTACTGGGGTTATACTATTTATATATATATATATATATATATATATGAAATGTAGGTGAGTAGAAGTATACATTAAGTGGAACTACTCAAGTAAAAAATGTAGAGTAAAATACCTAAAAACTGAATATACATTTTCTAATCTGGCTTTATGTTCTGTTCTTGAGTAAATGTTGTTATTGTTATTTACTGTAAAATAATAATATAGATCCAGTGTATGCAAAACGGGATTAAATGATATATTTAAGCCAAATACATCACATAGAAAGTGTGTATTCATGTAGCATTGTTCAGTAAGACATCTGTATTGCTTCAGCAGTAACAGCATCTGATGAAAGTCAGACTCATTCGGTCAAGTTGTGCAGGCAGCTCCGAATCGTAATAGAGTAGAAAGAATTACCGTCATTGTGTGTCAGATTTTGGCTGATCTGTTTAATGGCTGTTTTCAAGAAACATGAGAAATAAAAGAACATGTCGGTGCTGATCTGCAGAACCAAATGTGTTCCGCATGAATGCTAGTAAACCCTTCAACCTGTCCTTTTATTTAATGATGGGTCAAGAATTCCAGGAACACCGTGTCCACTGGTCATGTCTGAGTACTCACAGACTGTTATGGTGGTGTCAGGCTGGTGTTTTTGTTCTCTCTCTGTAGCAGGGAGTTCGTTCTACATGTGGTTGAAGTTATTTTAATCTAAATAAGTAGTTGATCAAATATCTCTTAAAAAAATGCAGCATGAAAGAGGAGTGAGGGAAAGCACTGATAATGTCTAAAGAGGAGCATAGGGAGGCTGAATGGAGGGAGATATAGGAGAAGTGCTTAAAACAGATGTGGGGGTGATGAAGAGCGAAGCTCGGCAGCTGGATGCAGACAGAGTGAGATACAGGGCAACATTTTTTTTCATTCAAACCCCACACTTACTGCGTGTCAAAACTGTGCAGCCTTGAGGGAGGAGTGTGCACAGAGGGGAGGACAATGTGACACAAACTCTGTACTGTATGTAGGCGCATGACACAGTCGACAATCGGATCATTAAAGCCAATCTCACAAAGGCCTGTGCCCCTCCCCCGGCTGAAAGGAGATGTCAAAGGTCTGTGACCTCTTCCATTTATGTGCATTGATCCCTCTGGTGGGGGTGGGGCTTCCTCCTCAAAGCCCTCCACCATCAGCTGTTATATCTTAGTCTCACCTGCAGGAAGTGGAGTTATATTTTAATGTTATTTTAGTGTGCTATGATTAAGAGCTGAAACAATTAGTCAATCAAATTAATCAGACACACACATTTTATAATTGATCAATTGTTTCAGTGAGTTTTAAAGTTTTTTTTAAAATGTCATTCACAGGTTCCAGCTTCTCAAATGTAAATGTAAATGTGTTCTATAATAGCAAAGTGAAGTTTTTGGCTGTTTTTTGGACAAAACAAGTGATTTAAATAAACTTGCATTTTTTTATTCTATTCCCTAGTCACATATTTTATAGATTAAATAATAATATTAAATAATAATGATGTGTTAGTTAGTTTTAGCTCTATTGTTCCAAGTCGCAGCGAATACAAATGAGTGTGTATTGAACTGTTAACCATCTTATGTTCTTGTGGATGAAGAGCATTCGAGCAATTACAGTTGTACTGTGCATTTCAATAAACAAATAGCATAGTGAAAAAGTAGAACACACTTTAAACATGAGCTAAATTTCATTCTTTTTTTTTAACCTTTGGATTAATTCCAACAGCTACTTTACTCACAGTCTCATTGCTCCTTGCTCTTGCATGTGTTAAACCCTCACTCATTAACTTGAGCTCGGTTGAGGCACATTGCTGTTTCCTCGTTGCTTAATGATCCAACGAACATCTCGTCCCTGAATGCCTCACGATGAATTTGTGCTATTTTGTGTGAGTCTACCCTTCTGTGTTTATGGCCTACTCAGGAGTGAAGGGGAATGGAAAAGGTTGTGAGGGTGAAATTCCTCTAAGCTAAAAAAAAAGCCTCCTCAGTGCCTTAGAATGTGACTTTTAGTGATGGTTGAAGGGAAGGTAGGACATGCAATATGTAGGAGTACAACCGAAAAGGCCTGAACATCCTGCTCTTTGTTGCAAGTGTGTGTGTGTGTGTGTGTGTGTGTGTGTGTGTGTGTGTGTGTGTGTGTGTGTGAGACCCCCGGTAGATGGCACTTCCTGTTGTTCTGTTGGTTATCTCTGATTCTGACATGCATGGCGGTTTCTTATCTGTCACCGCTGGATGTCCTACAGTGGACGAACCGAATGACTCAACGAACCCCTTCCCTAGTTTTATATCAGCCCTCATTCTCTGCAGCATCCATCATACTTAGCCATGCTCACGGCACTGCTACAGAGCATGTCGTAAAGCTTATAAATACAGAGCTAAAACAGTCATGAGCTCCAACTGTGTCGCTCCATTGAGCTCTTTCCCCCGAAATCAAAGTCAAAATAGCTCCCTGACAGAAATTAATCAGGACTTTTCCCCCAGAGTCGCTCGTCAGAAAGTGCACAAAGTCAAACAGTCGCCATTTAAGCGCGAGTGCATTTGTGTGGGTGATGGCACGTCACGGTGACCGAGGTTCAGTGTGCCATTTGCAGCGGTATGATGAAGTCTCACGTCTACAGTGTTTATACTTTTGGGGTGGGGGGGTTCCATTACATGAATGTAAGCTCATAAAGAGCGAAGTGTGCATGCAGCTCGGCTGAGAGCTCTTTGTAATAATATGTCCTCATTGTCTCCATTGAAACCTGGAAAGCATCCAGCTGAGAATCCCTTCTTGCACAGTCCTGTTATGGAACAGTGTGTTCTCACGGACTGTACTGCTGCATCCCCCTCCTCTTCCACTTCTTCTTCCTCCTCCTCCTCCTCCTCCTCCGTCTCCCTTGCACAGATGCCAACCCTAGTGGAACAGTACCTGCAGCCAAAAAAATTAATGCATTACCTTATTTTTTTGAAAGAGTTCAGTGTTTGATCACAGTGCAATAGTCTGATAGGAAGTTCATTGTTTTGGCCTTCGCTACAAGTGTTTGAGTCATTCATCAGGTTTCTATCTATTGATTAACGTGGCAGCTGCACACATCGGTAATAATCCTCTGCATTTATTATTTCACTTTCATTGTGCCTTTATTCCACTTAAAGAGCTGTGTTTAACATTCTGAACATTAACACGTGTTCTCAGAGCTTCTCCTTGCTTTGTGTACATAGTAAATGTGTAAAGAAATAACCCAATAATCACCCTCTGTGCCTTTTTGAGCTCTTTTAATCTGCTAATTTATGTGCTAACTATAAATTAGCAGTTAGCAGACACATAAATTAGTTCACACACAGGTTTATTCTAATTTCAGTCGCAGCAAGACATTACTTTTGCCAGGCAATTAACTGCGATGAAGGTACGGTTTTATTGCAGTTCTATTGTCAGTCTCGTGAAACATCCTGCAGTGTTGTGTAACTTGGTGTTGCAGTTGCAAAGGAGCAGGACACGTTCTAACAACAGCTGGAAACACTCAGGCTTGGTGCCAGATTTCCCACATTACCACAGCAGCATCACATATATTTCTCTCCGAAATCTTCCTACAAACACACACACACACACACACACATAGATACACATATCACAAACAGGACATTCTCTCTCTCTCTCTCTCTCTCTCTCTCTCTCTCTCTTTCTCGCGCTCATGTCGAAACACAAGGTCAGCGTGTGTTGATGCTGCCAAGGTTTGTGGGGGAGCGGGCTGCCTGGAGCAGAAGGCTGTCACCAATTGTCCAAGGCTACGGTGACCAAGACCCAGACCTCTGCTGCGAGAACTCAACGTTCCTCTGTGACAGGGGAGGTCATTCTCTCTCTCTCTCTCTCTCTCTCTCTCTCTCTCTCTCTCTCTCTCTCTCTCTCTCTCTCTCTCTCTCTATCTCCATATACACATTTGCTATTCAAGCCCAGAAAAAAAACAGGCAAACACACAGAAAACTACTAACAGATTAAGCCTTCTTTATTGATTTCCCTCTCTAGATCGGTGTATTGACTTGCTGATAAAATCAATAGCATTAAAGCACAAACTAATTCAATGAAACCAGTTGTGTGTCCTATAGCTATAGTTTCATGTCCATTTATAGCCTCGACTGTAGCAGAAGACAGAGGTCTTCAGTCGTATGTTACAGACAGGTGCCCAAACAGGAAAACAGGAAACCCATGAGGAAATGAGTCAGGAAACCAAACAATTGCAGATCTCATACAGTTAGTGAGTGATTAATGAGAAACTGCTGTGAATCATATGCTTTGTAATATCTTATTTACCTGCAAAGAGTCTCTCTCTCTCTGTCTGTCTTTGTCCCCTATGATAAGAGCTGCATTGCCGCATTGCCGAGGAAGGTTGCTTACACTACACTTGCCTTTGCTAGTTGTCCCTTCGGGCTGCGTTTATGCTGTTTTCTGTGGTCTTGACAACACAGAATGCAATTTATTTTTGCTGCGGCGGGGAACAGCTGCCCATTTCTAACAGAGCAAGCGGTTTCTCCATGTTTGAGCTTTCGTGTCTATGCCTATGCAATAAAACGGATTTCCCAAAATGACACGGTACTCCTTTAAGTTTACCTTATTAATTTATGCAGGAGCATAGTGTACTGTAGTTTGTTTTTATGTTTGTGTTGAAATAATTCCACTTAATGATTTTGTACTGTTGAAGAATTAAGATAAACCATAATTTCACATACCATGTATCACAGTAATGAGTGTAACGGCAGAGTTGGAAGTCTGATGTTAAGCTGCGAGGGTGAAGTGAAGTCGGGGGTTTTTACTGTCTTGCTGTGCCAGTGTTGAATAAATATGATTATGGAAAGAGAAACTGAACCCCATATATTACTCACAGGACAGAATAATTGGAGATTGCCACCCGACAGGAAATTGGGTTGAAAAAAATATCTGGTTTGAGCCAATTAGCTCGACGCTTATGAAAATATATTATTTACTTTGACTCATGTTTTGGTGCAAAACTGTTTAGTAGGGACATTTTGAAATGGCCCACTTAATAACTTTCGAGGAACATGGCTGAAAAGAAAGCAGGAACACATTTGAAGTCGTAACGTGTTTCACTTTGCACCTGAGTGCCGTATCGAGCATTACTTCTGCTTGGTGCACCACTTTGTCACAGGAGCCCCCCGTCTTAACTATCACATCTGCCAGTCGGTAAAGTATCTCATCTCTCGGAGGGATCAAGGCAGGATGAAGTGCACCGGGCCTGAATAGGTTTACTGTCACTTTTTTCTCATCAGCAGAGCTTGTGTGTGGGGTCAAGCCCTCAACAAAAGATCCCTGCTTCCATTGTCTCAATAAGACAAAAAAAAGAGTCCTGCTGATGCCGTGGCTCTTGCCGCAGTAAGGAGGACTGATGGGATCTAAGTGTGGGTCCTGTCACCGAGGGCAACCTGGTGCTTATTAATCGGGATGGGGGGTGCTGATGCAGCAATGCCGCCTGGGGTCAGGAAGAGGGACATGATGGATACAGCTGATCGCCCGGTGAGGAAGTTTTGAGGGGAAGGGGAGGAGGCGCCTGCGTCGAGGACATTGAGAAGCCTCTTTGTCCCGGTGTCACTCAAACGGATTCAAGGTGGCTGAGACTTTTTTTTTCAGGAAGGAAAAGAATGGAGAGGTCCCATTGTGAAAGGTGGGTCTCTCTCTGGATGCCTGATAAACACAACAGACCTCTTTCTTATGGCCTCTCCATGAGTGCTCAGTGCTCCTGCGTGGCTAAATTGTGTCGGTTGTGGGAACTTTTCAGGGAAGAACTTTGACTGAACTTTGAGGGGATCGCCTGTCTTTTGTATCTGTGTTTTTTTATGTATATTACTTCATTTGGGGAAAAGTTGGAAGCATCCGAAATGTTTAGTGAAGGTCTTTATAGAGACAATTGACGTCTTTATCTCAAACGTGTCTTTGATTTGTCTAATGAAAGGAGCAGGGTGGAGCTGCAACTAATTTAGGCTGTTTTTATTATCCATTCATCTGCTAATTATTTCTCAGTTAATTAATTAATCATGTATAAAATGTCAGATGGTGGTTTAAAATGTCCATATTGGTTACCTACTCGTCCTATCACATAACTAAAAGAAAAGCATAACATTCTTATATTAAAAGAAGCTGAAACATTTATTGAATTCTTGTGAAAAGCCTTAAAACGATTTGATTAATAGACTAATTCAACCCTAGAAGAGGGGACTTTTAGAGTACCGATCAAAATGTTTGTCACATTATGTAGAAGGGTCAAGTCCCGGAAACTGTCATAGTCATTTTATAATATATTCACTTTTTAAAATATTTTTTTAATTTGTCTTCTAATTGTTTTGTCTACAGGCAAACATAAAATTCAACAAACAGATAATATCAATAATAATAAATTAAGTTTCCAATAATAACTAATTTCCTGAAGAAATGTACTTGGAAATTATCAGGAAGATTTACATGAATGACAGTGAAGGTCATAAAATGCTTACATTGAGTTGAGTCAGTTTTCATGCATTTATGTCTTTTAGTATCGGTACCAAAACGGAGGTGCAACAATACAAACTCTTATAATGCATTGAGTTTTTGCAGAGCCGGTCCTATGCAAAAGGCAATACAGGCGAATGCTAGAGGCGCCACCCATCCCTCGGGGCAGAGCAGTCTCTGTGTGAACACAATGATTGGTGGTCGAACGGGGAACCGGCTAAAATCTTGCCTCGGTCACCAAATTGGTCAGGGTCAACTGTGTGTGTGCGTGTGCGTGTGTGTGTGTGTGTGTGTGTGTGTGTTGAAAGGTTCGCTGACACAACGATCATGTCGGAGATCCCCCCCATTATTATCAGCACCTCAGTCTGTCTGACATGTGACGTGGAGGCAAGGCTGAGTGCAGCTCAAGCCGGCGGCAAACAGAACCTGACCCCTTTTGCTAGTTCTGTCATCTGATAAGAGACAGTGTTTTGATAGTGTTGGCCCTCTCAACGTGATCCATGGCTCTCCTTTTACACCCTTCTAGCAAACAGGGCTGTCTAAACAACAGTTTATGGCCAGGACAAGGCCTGGTCAACCATCATCAAAGATCTCCTCTGGGATGAGCCATTAGGTGTGGACCAGATGTTAGAAGAAGCTGTGGCAATGATGGCGGATCGATATCTTTCTCAGAATAGGATAAATTACAGGCTAATTAAGGAACTGGTGATTAGGTGAATAAATGTATCATTGTCTTAATTTCTTTTCTTTAAGCGAGACAAGGTTCGGGATCATTTTCCCAGTCTTGGATTACAAATGTATATCCTTAGAGAGTTGATTTGACCAGTTCAATTATAGCATGTGCTCTTGTCTTTAACTTTATTTCCATCTTCCCTCCCCGTGCCCTTTACCATTGACCGGTGTTCAACCCCTCGCTGGTGACAGCTTTACAGTATGAAATAGAACTCATTGTTGTCTTATTCAATATGGCTCCGCTGAATAAGTCCATAAATGCATTAGGGTCCTGTGTCCCTCCCTGTTGTCCTGGCTATGGTGAACTGACGTTCAACCCCGGCCGCGCTGTAAAATGCAGATTGGGTTCACTGACAGGCCTTCCATTTTATTACACAGTCATGAACAGCGTTGTAAACTGTCACTCGTCCTTCACTTTCATTCACTCATTCTATCGGGGATAACGGCTTTGAGAGCTGACCTCTTCTGCTCACTGGTCACGTTAGCAAAGAACTGACATGTTTGGCAATTATTTTTTTTACATTTTCTTACAATCTGCGGAATGTGTAGAAGCTGTTTTTTGTGGCCGAGATTCCCAAAGTAAGCCCATCAGTTTGGGTGTGGCATTTTAAATATGTGATCAGATTTTTTTAAATTTTTCTATTATCACAGCTGGCGAGAGATTGCATGAGCTGTATGTATGTATGTATTTATAATCACCGCGGCAACACAACACATTATAACCAGCCATTGCCCAGTTGCATTGTTCTGGTCGGCCGTGTCCAAAAAGTCATAATTTTAAGCTGAGCTGAAATGATTCGTTGAAAATCAATCTTAATGGTGGATAAGTGTGTGTGTGTGTGTGTGTGTGTGTGTGTGTGTGTGTGTGTGTGTGTGTGTGTGTGTGTGTGTGTGTGTGCGCAAATAAGAGCAATTTGAAAACATCTCCTTGGGGAAATGATCATTAGTGGTGGCAATGTTCACTATTTTGTGATCTATTATAGACAAAATAACTAAGACATTTATCAAGAAAATAATCATTGATGAAAATTGCTTTTGCAGCCCTGTTCTTGAGTATAAAAAGAAGTTGTAGGTTTTTCTGTTTGTTTTTTTCTGGTTATCCGTCCGTATTCATTGGAACTTACATACAATTAGATGCTTGCCTCTTATTTAACAAAGACGAGAACTCTTTTCTATCAAAAGCTGGAACATTACTTTAATTCCACTGTAGACAACTAGAGTGAAGTGTGGATCCATGAGTTGGTTACTTTTTAACAAGGCTTGTTTTGCTGCATCAGTTATCCGTTTGGTCGACCTGCGCCGTTAAACGCTGCTGGCCTTTTGTCCGCGGCTGAGATTTAGTTTAAGGTTAAATGCCTCGCCCTTAAACTCATCCAGAGTGTGTGGCAAGGTCACCACTCCAGTCAACCTTGTATTACCACAAAAGGCCGCTCGTCCCCTTAATGAATTAGCGGTACTGTTCCCTCGGCGAGTCGCTACGCGGCCCTCCAGCCCCGCTGCCCTTTCACACGCACCCCCTCGCCCCTAATTTTTAAATGAGTTTTATAACTGGACAGTAAACTTCCAGTGGCTTAATGATGATGACTTCTTCATCTGCCCAAATGCTCCTTTTGTCCGCCCCTTCTCGGGCCCTGTACCCTGCCCCCGTTCCCTCTGGTCACACCGAGCCTTAAACCCTGGTTCACCCCACTTTATAGTTCCTCAGATAATCCCCTAGAACACACGCACACACACACACACACACACACACACACACACACACACACACACACACACACACACACACACACACACACACGCACCCTCAAGCTATTATCTTCACTGAGCCCTGCTCTGTCTCCTTCTCCCACTCCTCCTCTCTGTTGCTGCCGACTTCAGCAATGGCATTCAGCTGGAATGTTTGCCTTTTGTTTGTGTGGCCCACTGGCAAGCCATGAATGACCTTAGCTCATCTGCTATCCTCACTAGCACCGATTTGCACTTCAGGGCCCAGCAGGTGGTCCCGAGGAGCCGGGGGAGGGTGTCCCGGAGAAGGTTGCGGGGCTTTTATAAGGAAATTAGAGCCACACGGACAGTAAACGGGGGCGCGAGTCCTCACACCTTTGGCGTCAGGTAGCCCACGTCAAGCAAAGTAGAAAAAGGGGATGCCTGTTGCGGGAATTTTCACATGGTGTCATTTTTGTTTTCTTGTTTTGTTTTTTCGTCAGCATTTTCTTATTATAAGAGACAGACGTGCTAATTAGCACCTTGGTTTTCTGTGCTTCCTCCCCACCTGATACTGGTCTTGCATGTCTCGATTTGTCGGTTAAACCTTGTGTTCCCACAGTACGGGAGCCTCAGCCTGCCACGGTACGTAATCAGAAGAAGCCATCCCAGTGTGCTGGGTTAGGCCGGTAGGTTGCAGAGTCACCTTACACACTGTGGCGATCCTCTGGGAATCCTGAGAGAGGAAGAACCCCTCTCTCCTAGGCCCTTCCTCATTTTAAGAGCATCAAGCCCAAGATCTTCCAGAACTCCCCCACAGCTGGTCATGTGACTCGTCTTTCCTCAGGTGGCGGTGGCAGGGACACTTCCCCTTTGTCAGAGACTTTAGAAGGAGCTCAATGCAGCGGTGAAGGATGTGCTCGGGGGCGGGCATGCATTCAATCCACACCCTTTTTCTTTTTTTTTTGCACAGTCTCTTTTGAGGCCAAAGAAAATGCCGGGCTTACTCATTATCTCCATTCTAAATGGGCTGTTTAAGACAGGCCACGTCAAAGCTGACAGGTCCCCCTCCCCCCCCCCTAGTTGAACTTGTGGCCACGCTGGTATCAGATGAAGAGATTTCACTTTTGTCACACCTGATAACTCTAACAGTTAATTTACGATAGCTCTCGCACTGAAAAGCGTTGAATAAAATCCGAGGCCCAGTGTTGGGACTCACCGGTGTTTTTCCATGTGTGGTCTAAATCAGCAATAGCCGGACACATTTCACAGTCAAACTCAAGCCCAATGTTTAGACAAATGTGGCTGATTGAGAGGAATGAAAGGCCCGTAAGGACTAATGGAGGCCCCGATTGGCTCGCGTGGTGGTTTTTACGGCCGCCATCACGCTGACTGTGCCCTAATATAACCATTGGTGAGGAGGTGAGAAGAGCTGCACACGACTTGATTAACACAACTGTTGACTGTGTGTCTGTGGTAATGAACTGGAACACCAGTCACACGGCTCAGCGAAGCACGAAACCTGGGAGATATTTATAATGTGATCAATTATTACAACAGAAATGTAACCGTTAATCTCTATCATTATGTTGTGTTATAAGTAGGTTTCACACAAAAACACAATTTCGACATTTTTCTTTCTCTTCACTCAATAAAAGCAAGTTTGAACTCTTCATAATCAATTCATCTGAGGGAAACAAATGAGAGAAAAAAATGCTGTGTCATGTTAACTGGCGAGTGCATCATCCCTGCCATCAAGTAGATGTGAGTTTGCTCCAACCTACTATTTACCTGACAAATTCTTGCTGACTTGGCATTAATTAGTCGGATGAAAAACCGACACAGGAGTCTAAATTAGTAACGTTACACACGTGAGGCCGCAGTAAATTATGAAGTTAAGTTTGTTGCATCATTTCAGCGATCTTGAAAAGAAAAACTATGAAATTTAAGAGTTAAACAGATTGTAAATCTTTATAATATAGTTTCAACTTGCTGCATCACACACACTACAAGGATTCCAGGGAAGAGTGATTGAATTAGTCTTGTATAGTTTAAAGTAAGTTTGACTCTTTTTTTTTGACATTGCAGACGCACATGTTTGAGCATTAATGTCACACTTCCTCACGTACGCCATATACCCTTATCTGGAAATGAGCGCCCTTTCCATTTAGCGATACCATGGTAAGGTACTAACCCTGATCATTAGGCTTTAATGACATAGAATCCCTAACATCTGCCAGTGCCTGTTGATTTGCGATGCATTTCCGTTTATTTATTTTGACCAGATGAGCCCCTGGTATTTATAGCGGGAGTAAAAGCCCAGAGTGGGGTCAATCCCGAGCAAGGCTACGAAGACAAAATGCTCAAGCTGACCTGACATTCTTGTCCCCATTTTGCTGGGGACAGATTCTCCGTCTCCTGAATTGGCCCCCCAATAAAAAAGTAAAAACAAGTTGGGTGTGTCAGTCAGTCAGTCAGCAAGACCCTGAACTGAGCGTGAGAGCGAAAGTTGGATTTAAAGAGGCAGTCCACCCCTCTCTCTAGGATAAAACCCACCTGACACAGTGTCGGTGTCTTGGCGTGCTGGGGGTCACGCGTGGCAGGGCGGCGTGGCCGTGTGGCAGCGGGGAAATGTGGGACCTTCTTCTTTGTTTCTCCCTCTGCCCACACACACACACACACACACACACACACACACACACACACACACACACACACACACACACACACACACACACACACACACACAGCTCCACAGGCCTCCAAGAGCATCTGTCACCACAGGGGGTCAGCAGGGCCAAGATGAATGAGCCCCCGGTGGATTCCCTCCCTCCTTGGCAAATGGCACAGGACAGAGGAGGGCATAGGGGACTTGGGGGAGGGGTGTGTGTGTGTGTGTGTGTGTGTGTGTGTGTGTGTGTGTGTGTGTGTGTGTGTGTGTGTTTGCATGCAAGTGAGAGAGAGAAAGAGAGCGAGAGAGGGAGGGTTTCTGAGAGTGGGATTCTCGTTTCTAGAGTATCATGACAAAGGTGACTTGAGACATACCGGAGAAGAGTGAAACTCCATATGCTGCCTGGATATCAACACATTTTTTCCTTGAGGATTTATTATCTAAAATGGACTATTTCTTCACATTTGGGATTTACTGCATTTGAATTTGGATTTGAAGGGTTCCTCTGCTGTCCGAGTGCTCATGGAAGGTACAGAAGAAGCTTGTGTGTCATGTGGCCCTGACGTAGCATTAATGAGATGGGCTTTTAGCACCTCATTTAGAGAGCATGAAGAGATGTTTGTCTTTTTTTTTTCCTGCCTCATTTCTTACCCCATCCCGCTTTCTCTCCTGTCTGATGGGCTAGTGTCTCACCACCGCAGCTTTTCTAATGTTAACACTCTTTCCCACATTTCAGCAATTGGTATGGGCTGAAAATGTTAATGCACAACAATGAGGTGTAAACGATTTGGATATTTAACACATTTTCATCAACATTTTATGTTCAGTTATTTGTATGACTGAGAACATTTTGTCAATAGGTAGTTATACTTAAAATATATATATGTTTTACTTTACAGTAGAAGTTTAAAAAGCACATTTTAAACAATCTCAAATAATGTTTCCAACAAAGGTCTGCGATGAGGTTTAATTTACAACATGTGATTTAATTAAGGATCACTTTACAAAATTGGGACCATTTGCACTTAACAAAGTATTACAGTTACAGAAAGTGTAAGGAATATGAACAATAATGCTATATTTATTAAGTTGTATTTTCTTCTATGTGTGCTATTTTCTTCTATGTGTGCTATTGTTAATTTACATTTTTAATTATTTATTGTTATACATATATTATTTGTATACATTCACAACAAAGCATAATTTTTTCCTTCCCCTCTTTAATTGAAAACATTTGGCGCACATCACTCTTTTTTTGATTTTCCTTCCATTTAAACATAAGCAACCTCGTGTTGTTTTCGGGTCAAAATGACCCTGTATATGTATGTGTGTTGATGGGTCATTTTGACCCGAAGACAAAAATAGTTAATGAAACAATTTAAAAATACTCAAATTCGATATTTCTGTCACAATCTCACCAGAATGGTCTAATTTCTGCTACTTTCTCCACACATGTTTGCACTGTGTAATATGACACACGGCCATGTGACATGCTGTGTGTGTATGCAGAAGCAATCGGACTTGCATTACAAAGTGCATGTTAGAAATGTGTGTGTTTTACCTTGAATCTCGCTCTGAGTAAGACACCTAACCGGCGCATCAGCCGAAACATTCCCTCAAATGTGATTACTGGAAGCACAGAACCTGATTAAGCACCTCGGGCCAGGCTGGCGTTGGGTGTCTAGGTTTACGGCTCCTTCGTCTTCATCTTGGCAGCCATCTGCGTCTCCTTCTGTGTCGTCTACCCTTCACGACTAGATAAGCATCAAAAATATTCCAAGACTCTGCATCCTGGGTAATTAGCAGAGTGGGACTCTTGTGGAAACACCTGGCGGAGGGTAAATCCTGGACTTGTGTCATGGCACTTTAGCCAGTAAAGTACATTGCATTTGATCAATGCCACATCGAATTCTGGTTTCATTTTCTTCCAATTTAAACAAATTGATTTTTTTTTCTATGTTAAGTTCAAAAAGCCTTAATTACTTTGGTTTTGTTAAGTGTTTTCTATCTTTTTGCCACTAATGAAATGAATACTGATTTTAAAAACTGCATCATAGCAACATATGGAAACAGACAATAGAAGGCTAATGCTGGGTTGGAAAATGTTCAGTTGGCCAGGAGGCAAAGAGTACAGGTTTCCGTCTGACATATTGACATTTTTAACCCTTTACCTTGATTAGCTGTAGCAAGCTGGCTAATCATTCACAAAATAAGCTACATTGTGGTCCCTAAATGCAAGTTGAACCAGCTTATGTACACTTGTCTGTTGAAGGACTTGGACCCCAGACCAACATCCCTCTTACAGAATGGTCAGAAGTGATGACGGGGTAGATTGTGACCCTCAGTGTTGTGAAGGGAACTTTGCTTGTGTAATATCAGAGTCTGAGTAGCCAAACGATATTGTCTTCAAAGGGTCAAAGTAACTGGCAAATTCCATTCAGACTAGAGTGATCGTGTGTAGTGAGTGCAGCGACGCACTTAAACACGACCACGAGTGCACCGATTAGTTGTGTTGTCTTTGGATGGTGGTGACCTTTAGCACCTGACTTTCTGTAGCATATATGATCCAGAAAACAATGCATGTCTGTGGCTTTCCATTCAATGGTGAATTATTTTAAAAATTGCATTTATGAAACGACTCAGTCCTGGAACGTTATTATTTTGATTTAAGCTGCTTGTTAAAAGTCTGATTAAAAAAAAAAACCCTTTCAATAATTCCCCTGAATAAATAGTCCATTTCTTGAGACATACTGCAGCAGCCTGCCTTAATCTGACGCTTCACATCATGTGTCTCAGTGAGGCGGATTTCCTGCAATGTAAAAATGCAATAGGAACAAGTTGACTATTATGCTTACATTTTTTTTCTTCTCCTTTTTAAAGAGTCTTGAAAACAGAATCAAATTAAATTTGTTCTTGGAAATGTCTCCCCGGTACGTTGTTTTCTTTTAGTTTTGGATACTACTGCCGATGATAAATATTACTGGGAGTATGCTACAGGGCGGTATCTTTCCAGGCGTATAACATGTTTGTGATCCATTGTGTTATTGACAGTGATACTTTGTGAACTAATTCGATATCTCCCTGCTGCCCCCCAGGTCTCGAAGCACTGAGGGAAATGCCTCACTGAAAGTTTCCTCTGAGTGGTAGTGATCCAGCATGTAGCAGAGGTGAACAAGTCCCTTCACGCCTGGGAACAATCCGACAATGTAAGTCCATTTTTGTTTTTGATGCATTGAAAGGAATTTCGCACTGTCTGCGTTGTCATATTTTTCCTCCGTCTTGGTCCTCCCAAATCCGCTGAATAAAGAGTTGACCCGGGGTCACATTCATCCAATCTGTTGATGCCACCCAGGAGCTGAGAATGGCCTTGACTGACCCCCACCCTTTTTCTAAGCCACTAGTCTTTGAGCACTAAACTGCTTCCTCCCCAGGTTAAGTTCACTCATTATGTTGGACCATCCATCAAGCCAACCGCTGACTCACCTGAAATGCCCCTCTGCCACTTCAACTGACCTCCGCAACCACCTGAGTCGCACCCCAAAAACATCCGTGAAGTGACCTCTGCCACATTTACGCTTTGTTTTAAGTCGCGCACCTGATAAAAGGTCAATCTCTTGAGTTCACCTCCGGCCTGCGCGGGGTTAATGACAAATCCGTCCACTGTGGCTCAAGGGTCAGCCAGCCAATGAGGCCTCCGGAGCCTCTTTTGACTTCACAATCGAACAGGCAGCGGCTGCATATAAAAACACCCTTGGGCACTCGTTTCTTTTCTTTTCTTTTTCTTTCTTTTTTTTGGATCCCCCTCTGTCTTTGTCCCTGTGTGCAGCCACCTTCCTCCATCAGTTAAGCAAGTAATACTGTAGCTTCATTCTGTTAAGCTGCTTATCTCTTTGACAGCACAGTCAGGCACTGTTAATCTTGTCTTTTGTCTGGGTTGGCCAGATTCCTCCCCAGGAAGGTCGTTAGGTAAACACGGGGTCTGGAACCTGTCCAGGCGTGGGCAAAGTGAGACCTGGGAGGAGAGAGTCAGCTCCAACTTGATTCCCACTCTGTCCATTATTGACCAAATAAAAAAAAGTTCATGGTTCCTTTGTGGCCAAAAGACACTGTGTACCTAGATATTGATTCATTGACTGACATATTCAGTGTGCTCTGCAGATAAATAAACTAACTACTGAAAACTTTTGGACTGTTGGACCTCACCATGGGGTCTTTCTGAAATTTTTATAGAGAACACCACTCAATCTATTTGAGAACATAATTAGATTATTCAATAATGAAAGGAATTGTTAGTTCTTAAAATTGATTTTAAAAAGTACTACAAATCAAATACATTGACAAAAAAAAAAGCTATTAACTATGCTAAGTGCATTATTTTCTATCAACTTTTCACTCAGCAAAACTGTTGCGGCCACATTTCTAATTGGTGCACCTTTTGCACTTAAGGGAATTAATTCTGTTTTTGCAAGCTGTTTTACAGCAACACATTCAAATAAACATCTACAATCCAAGGCTGATGTTGAGTTGGAAATTATTAGAGGCCAGGTTACTAAAATCTCAAGTTTAGGTCACTTAAACACCTGACTTTCGTCAAAAGTAAAGCTGCAACACATGACCTTGTCGTGCAAGTGCTTCAACCGCTTTTCCAAACCGCTGAAGTCTTCAAGCTGGGCCTCCACTTGGCTGCTCGACCAGCGATGAACCACAACACTGGTCTGCACCAGTCAAATATAGTCCAAGGACAAACGTGGGAGGCACATCAGGCCACACTCGGTGTCAGGAAAGCATCCAAAAACTCCCTTTATTTTCACTCTTGATGACTGGCTTGATATTAAAGAGTCTGAGTGGGGAACTCCATTGTGCAATGAATGGATACAGTGATGTTGCACGGCCATTGATCAGTGCTGCGTTTCCACCACCGTCTTTCTCCCGCCCCTTCCTTCTGTCCCTTTTCTCGCGCGCTCCTCTTTGAGACTCGTGCTCGGCCCTCTGTCCAGCTGCCACCTGCCACACCAGAGAGCCAGCCAACCTCAGGCCCACACAGCCGACCCCGGCAGATGTCCCAGAGTGGACACTGGGGTGGTGGGGGCACGGGGCAGAGCAGGCAGAAGGAGAAAGAGAAGAAAGAAAGAGAGAAGAAAAAGCCATTGGCTTTGGCCATTATGTGTGTGCTGACGTAGAGAAACTGTGTGTGCGCGATTGGAAGCATACATATGTTGAGTGCATGTGTGTGTTATTGGTCATCGTGGCTTCTCCTATTATTTACAGAAGCCTCTGGTGGACCAGAAACATTTATCCCACGACATAATACCAGCAGTGAAACATACAGTACACTCGCATATCGGGCTGCAACTAAAGATTTTTCTTTTTCTTTTTAATTGGTCGATCGATAAGTCGTTCGACCCTCTGAGGGATGCAGCTGTGTTCATTTGAAAACACGCATGCATCGTGTGAGCCTCTTGCTGCCGGTTCGCCATCTCCGCAGACCTAGCTATTCTTATGTAAGAAACTAACCAATGAATAGAGATGCACACGGCAAACCACGACCGTGCATGTTTCTCATCATCCCGCTCCTCATTGCTCTCGCAGATAATGGGGAATTCATATGCCGGGCAACTGAAATCGGCTCGATTTGAAGAGGCTCTCCACAACTCTATTGAGGCATCGCTGCGCTCCACCAGTGGAGATCCTCAGCCGATCTTCACGCAGCTCTACCTTGAGCCGGAGCAGTATCCTGGTAACATGGAAGGTAGGAAACGTGCCTGGCTGCCATGTCGACAATACTAAATATGTTCTTGTTGTGCGCCTCTGATCTACGTTTATAAATACATGTGTACATACATACATGTGTATTTGTCCTGAGTCAAAGCTGTGGCAAAGGAAGTTATCCACAAAGAACTGTTATTTGGAATTAATTCATAAGGGAAATCTTTAAACCCACATGAATATAAATGTATGTGTTATTAGTACTTAGGTTTTCATTTATGTTCATGAATGCTATGCATTAATTAAAAGACTCTCAAGGTCATTGTTAAACGATTCACTTTAAATCCCCCATAATGATGTGTTACCCATAATTCTAATCCAGCTCGAGTGAAAATAATCCATTTTAAAATGTCCACCAGACATAAAGCCAAAAGTCGACTTCCACGGTGGGGAGCCGCCCGGCCACGAGCTCATGAACGGACACTCTTCCAACGATCTGGAGGAGCTGGAGGACGAGGAGGACTCAGACAGCAGCAGCCCTCCACTTCCCTACCTGCAGGCCCCCGCACCCGACGGCTGCTGCACCCTGGACGGTAACCCCCCCAAAAAGGCCTTGATTTAAATTATAAAAGCTAGTTAAATACAAAAACCAACCTTGTTGGTGATAGAATCATAGAAGATGTGATTTCTACATCTTTGTTTTCATCCCTCGATTTATAAACCGGTCCCACGTACCCTAAAGTCTGACTTTATTTCCTCAAATGTCACATCTGTTTCACGGTGAACATCTTTCCTCTTCAGGGTTCTGTCAGGCTGGCAAGGACCTCCGACTGGTATCCATAGCAACAGAGCTCATGGAAGTCCCAGCGGGCTTCGAACTGGTCGGTGCCAAGTCCCCCAGCGTCCCCGAGCACATCTTGGTGTGTGCGGTGGACCGCCGCTTCTTGCCTGACGAGAATGGGAAAAATGCACTTTTAGGTCAGTGTGTGCCTCTGACTGCTCGCTATCAGCATCCTGTTGAGTTCCTGTTAGAAGGAACACGCTTCACTGTGAGCCCGTGTTGACCGGAGACACCGGACTGGACTGAAACATGTGTGAATAATCTCCCTAATTCATCCTCCAACCGCCACATATAATACAATAGTTTTTTGTGTGTTTTTCTTATTCAGCAAAACTGCATTTTGTTGCACAGCCCTGTTGTACAATGAAAATAAATAACCTCGTCATCTTTTTTTAACTTCCAGGTTTTTCAGGAAACTGCGTGGGATGCGGGGAAAAGGGCTTTAGATACTTCACTGAGTTTTCGAACCACATCAACCTGAAGTTATCCACGCAGCCCAAGAAGCAGAAGCACTTAAAATACCACCTGGTGAAGAATTCTCAGGGTGCTCTGTACAAAGGACCGCTCATCTGTTGGAAAGGTGAAGAACATTTTCTACGACACTCCTGTCTCGCAGGGCGCTGATTCATTCTCTGTCACAGTTTTGGTCATTCCTCTCTGTTCCTCCTCAGACTGTAAAACCCGGCAGATCTCCAGCAGCGCGTCGACGTCCAAACCCAGCTCGTCCTCCTCTCTCAGCAGCAAAGAAAACGGGGGCGCCAGCGGACACAGCTCCTCGCCCTTCTCCTTCTCGGGTGAGACTGTACACAGCACAGAGGACACGTGTGGTTTTTAATAACATCCTGTAAACACATACTAATGTCGATTTTTATTAAGATACACATAGTAAGTGCAAGAGACACATAGTAAAATAAAAACAAGTAATATAAATAAACAGTAACAAAAACAGTAAAGAATCCACAATAGCAGTATTATTTATTTATATATATATATATATATATATATATATATATTTATATATATATATATATATATATATATATATATATATATATATATATATATATATACAGACAGAATACAAAATGTATTTAAAATGTATTTATATTGCACCAGTTGAAATGTTTTTGTGGTCCACCTCGAGCTCAGTTGGTTATTTCCTCCATTCATCCCTAAAATGACAAACCGAAATGTATATATTTCACCGAAAAAGACTTATTGCGTTGCTTGGCTTATGCTGAAGATGTTGTGGTTGTTGCAGTGTTTTGAAATCGGTTGCTGACGTCACGTCGTCGTGTTTTTATGCCAAAAATAAACTTTTATACTGTTTGTGTGATATGAGATAATACATAACAACAGTGTAATGTTAGGCCTGAATGATTATTTGTCACATGACCGCAAGAGAGATTCTGCTTCTCTTCAAGGAGAGTGCCTGTTCCCTCCTTAATTGAAAAAAAGAAGCTTCTGGGCTTACGGTATATTGATTTTGTTCCCTGTCAGCCGAGACCTCGTGCATTAATGTGTTAGACAGCAGAGCCGTGAGGCTCGTCGTTGGCGTTGCCTGAGATCTCCTGACGGCGACCTTCATGTACATCTGGCTCCCAAAGAGGTCGCTGGCACTTGGAAAGCCAAGAAGTTCAACACAGCAACATCTCCCCCTCTGCTCCAAAATGACTGTTAATCCTGGAATGATTGATGAAAAGGAGAGTTTGGTGTGTTTGTATTGTGCAGTGGACATTGGATACAGACACAGAAGAGTCTCTGATCCGAGGCACGAAAGAAAAAAGCCAAACCAAAAGACCAAACAGGGGGAAAAGTGGGTGTTTAGGCAGCATGGAGGTGGTGGATATTATATGTATTTTAATGTCTTATATGTTTTTTACCTCCAGATTCTCCACCCACCAGAACGCCGCAAGTATCCGCCGTCTTTTTCGGGAGTCAGGACCTCGGCAGAGACTGCAGTTTCCTCAAACCTCTGTCCTCCACATCTGGAAACAAGACTCTACCAATAGGTGAGGCTCTTTTTAAATACATTAATTGTGTTTTTTTTTTATCAGCTAATCGCCATGCCAATGTGTTTCCCCTCTGCACTATGCTTTACTTTCTGCTGTATTATGAATCTTCTCAGACAAGATTGTACAAGAGAGAAATCCATTTCAGTCACACGAGTCCTCGTGTCCTCGTCCTTGCAAGGATTCAGATGTTGATGAGACTTTGCCTTTATGTGTGTGACACTCAAATGGCCGTATTGTATTTAATTGTGCTGAAAAGGGTTGCTTAGCTACGTGGTAGATAGAGCAGCGGCTGACCATGGAGCCAAAAGTAAGCTCTGCTTTGGCCCGTTTAGACAAACACACACTCACACACACACAAAAATGCGACATGTACACACAAACAGATGCATGTGTGTGTGCACACCAATCAATACTAAAGGGAGTAATGCTGTAATGACTTTTTAAGGCTTTACTGTCCATTAGCGCTTACAAGGTTGTGCTATTGACAAGCAAAGGCTACACACACCAATCAATGCTTTAGTGTATCGCAAACACAGTGAATATGAGATTGCAAAATGTCCAAGCCGGTCGTTGGCAATACGTTCATGGAAAGGAAATCAATAAGTCACTGTTAGTACTGACTAATGTTGATGTATTGCTCAGCAGATAGTCGCAGCTGCCAAAAATAGTATTCATGTCTCAACAGCTATTAGATGGATTGCCGTGACATTTCTGACAGACATTCATGGTGCCCAGAGGATGAATCCTAAATACGTTGTTGATCAAATTACTTTTCCTTTAGCATCATTGTCAGGCCAACATTTTTAAAGTGTCCTTTTGTTTTTTTTGACTAAATAGGCCAAACTAATTAAATTAACATGACACTTTAACATACACTTTATATTAGTTATCTGTTTGTCTGAGCACTTTATTTTATACTTAATTTAATATCTATTGCACTGTTGTTGTCGTTGATTGTTGATTGTCTCGTCTAACGTCTAATGTTATGCACCTTCCGCCAAGAAAAAATTCTTGTTTGTGTAAACATTCCTGGCGAATAAATGGTTCTGATTCTGATTCTGGTCAGCTTGTACTCTATTTTGAGTTTTGTACTAATCAGCAGATTTGTTTCCACAATCATTAAATACATGAATCAAGAACTAAATACAGTGAAATATAAAGTCTCAACTATCTCCAGTGTTTCACTGTAAATATTAGTGTGAATATTAATGTGAATGTGCGTCTCTCTAGTCCCCACAGCTCTGAGGGTGAACGGGCCGACCAACTGCCTGGGTGTTGACGGGCGTCCTCCCTTACTGAGCCCTTCCCAGGTCTCCTTAGGGCCTCAAGGGCAGGCGTATCGCACTGCTGACTCAGGAGACAGTCCTGGTAAGTCCTTCTTCTTTTTTCTTTTCTTTTTCTGACAACATTCCTTATCATTTCTTTTGTTTTAGTTTTATTCTCTGTTTTCACATCATTCTCTGTCTTGTTTGGGATGTTCAGTATCCACTGCCATGAGCTCGGGTCCTCCGAAGAAGCGCCACCGGAGCTGGCATCCCAACGCATTGGTTCCCGTCCCGCCGACTGCCGTCCCCGTTCCGGCCATCCGGCCGATAGTTTGCTCTCCAGGTGGGTTCCTGAACCCAATGTGGACGGCTCTCTGAGCTGCAATGGGATGAGTCAGAGTCAAAAAATTTTTTTTAGCTCAATTCACTGTGTGTGTGTGTGTGTTGTGTGTTGTGTGTGTTGTGTTAAGCCCCCCACCCCGCTTCCACTCCACCTGGGTCGTGGATGAGCACGTTCTCTGGTTGTTAGGGATGATTCACCCAGTATCTGGATGGAGATGGAGAGTTTTTTTTGCAGAAATGGTTAAAATGATTGAGGAAGATTTCTGCCACATCATGTAATTGTGGTTATTTTTTACAAGCATCATTTCAACTGAATAGTCTATCTGAATTGTATTCCTATAATTTATAACATTTCTGTGACGGTACAACAGCCCCAAATATTACTGTTGTGTTCCATTCTGGATCATTTAAAACTTAACCTACGCTGCAATTGATCTCTCAGTGGTTAATCCCAGTATGGACGTGTTATTCCATCGTTCCCCTCCAGGTGCTGTATTAGGAGTGTCGCCTCCTCAGCCACCGGTAGTCGGAGTCATTCAGCCCCAACCCGTCACCGCTGGAGAGACGGTCATCGTCCCAGACAACCTGCTCAACTCCTCAGGAGTCCGCCCCGTCATCCTCATCGGTACGAGCTTCATTTATTTTAAAGATTTCAAATGTAAACCTTTTATTTAACCAGGAGAGTCCCATTGAGATTACAAATCTCTTTTTCGAGGGAGACCTGGCCAAGACAGGCAGCACCATTTATAAAAAAATAAAAAAAACATAGTTACAGACAGAAAACACAGAACAAGACAAGTTAAAAGAAACTAAAAGCTAAGAGAAAGTAAATTTAGAAACATTTACATTTTTGTGAACCAAAAGTACCAAATGTATAACTTTCAGGTTTCGTCTAATGATAACTTTTCTTCTCAGGACATGGCACCTTACCTTATTTCTATGGGAACGTCGGGGACCTAGTGGTGAGCCCCCTCCTGGTCAGCTGCTACAAGAGCAGCCAGCTGACGGACAAAGCCCTGGAGACGCTGGGCCTCAACAGCAGCCAGCTCCTCTGTGTGGAGACCATGATTCTGCTCACTTTACAGTATCTCGCACGTTTAGGTGAGCAGCAAACACACACACACACACACACACACACACACACACACACACACACACACACACACACACTGAGGAGCCGGTATTTTTACTGACATGTTGTGTTTTTGCTGTTATTGAACACAGGGGAGGGGGTTGTTGGGTGGATGACCAGGAGGTGTCTTTGTAACATGCACGCTTCTATATCAGTAGTTTGGTCTTTTCATGTGTTAATTTGTTTCTTGCAGGCTCGGGGCAGATTCCTCTGAGGGAGGAGCTGGAGCAGATCGTTTTGAAGGCTATGCTGTGCTGTCCCAGGGGTTCTGCCATCTCCTCGTCTCAGCTGCCCTGGTTGGCTCGGCTGGAAGCCAGCGTCTCGGGGGGCAGCGTCCAAGTCGTCGTTACCCATAACTCTTTGGGAGAGGGCATCTCGGAGTCGCTTCGATCTCTGAGCGAGGGTCCTTACCACCAGAAGTGCCTGCCCACCTACGTCGTCATTATATGTGCCTCTAAAATGAGCGGCAACGAGTTCTGCGTGCTCGTTTTGGGTGAGTGTCGCCGGCCCGGTTTCGGTTGCTTCCTTATTGCGTCGACCGGTCTGTATGCCAGTGTGCGTGTCACAGTTATGATCTTAATGATCTGAACTTGTGTGTTGGACACAGGAAAATACCAAGCGCGGGCCTTAGCTGAAGGCATGCTGACAACCAATGAGTTTCTCAAGGAGATCAGCTACGAACTAATCACGGGGAAAGTCAGCATCTTGGCGTCCCACTTCAGAACCACGTCTCTAGGTGAGTGCTGTGTGAGGTAAAAGAAGTGTATCAAGAGGCTGTAAAAAAAACACAATGTCTTCATTTGGAAGAAACCAGATTCACTGAAAGTTTCCTAAAGGGTTTCATGATTACATTTTTCTGGAGCAAAATATTACACTTGAAGCCAATGCGCCATAATGGCTGGCTAATTCTTTTCCGGCTCACTAAAGTTTGACACCATGCAGCTCAATGAATATCAAGGACAGTATAACTCTTATCAGTTCCATTGGATTCGGAGGATAAATCGCTATCTATGCTTTCACATTGACCGCGCGGCATATCAAGGACAATATTGAATGCTTGGCTGTGAGTCTTTGTGTGACTATGGCGACTGTTTGTTTTTTAGGAGACAATCTGGACAAGCAGCTGGTGCGATACCAGCGCAGATGGAAGGGACAGGTCATCCAGCCCTACCAGGGCGATGTCACTGACCACATCCACTCCCAGGAGGCTGCCAGCATGTCACCACCATCAGAGAGAGGTTAGACTGCCCTCCGTCGTACTCGCTGAACTTTTCGCACCGGCCAAAAACAATCGATATAGTACTCTACATGGACTGTAATCCTTATGTTTGATCTGCAGCAAATGGTCCTATCCTATCTGTATCTCTATACTTTTATCGCAATATTTGTATATTATAAAAAAAGTCAGTTTTTTTACACAATAAATTGACAGTGACTCAGACACATACACCATATCCCTGTTTGTTTTCCTGTAGCAGAGCTTTTAAGCAAGATCTTCCAGATCTATCCCACCCAGCTGAGCGTGGCCCGAAGCCTCCTCTCTCAAGTCTGCTCCATCGCTGACTCGGGAACCCAGAACCTCGACCTGGGGCGTTTTTGTAAAGTGGACTTTCTTGTTCTGGTCCCTCCGTCTCACATTCTGGTACACCAGACGGCACAGCGCATCCGGCAATCAGGTTTGTGTTCGGCGTGATGAATGACAACATGATGAGGATGACTTCTCCACCTGCTTAGATCTTCATCCGATGAATGTGCCTGAACTCAACTTTATACACTAGCTGTAGTCTGACCCATTTACTTATAATGACTGGTAACACCACAGGTGTACAAAAGTTCAATAAAAACCCCCACAATTTAATACAATTTTTTAGGACAAATTCATGGAACCTGGCGTCAACAAGATCAAATTAATGTGTTTTTTCAGAGAAAGCAACTGGAGCGCAGAAGGAGGGTTAAACATTAATGTCTTGTTTGTTTTGCTCAGGGGTGCTTGTCGACCTGGGAATCGAAGACGTCTGCTCAGCCCACCAGAAATCCGACAAGTACGTTGTGCGTCTGGACGGTGACGTTCACGCCAAGATGGAAGCCTTCATGAGGAAAGTCAAGCAGAACCCCTACACCCTGTTTGTCCTCATTCACGACAACTCGCACGTCGACCTCACAAGGTAAGACGACTCCGCTGACGCCAATTTAGCTCCGTTGATAAGCTAAAGATGTGTGAGAGGAGGGGTTGTTATGGCTGCAAATCTAGCCTTGTCCTTTTTATGCACTGTTTAAAGTGGAGAGAGGAGAACAGCTGCAAGAGTGGCAACAAATACAGCACCAGTATCTTTAACCTTGAATTTTGGTCAAATGTTGGCCAGTCATTTTGAGGTTTTTTTCTATTTTTTATTTTCGACATATTTACTTTCAATTTAACTTTCATTTTAATGATGATTTAAATTATTTTTAAAGTATTTTTTTTTGTTTTATTTACTGCATCTTTGCTCAGTGTTGTATAACTTTAAACTATTTAAATAAAGAATGATTTTTTGTTCCCCATTGTTTGCTGGAATTTGCGTCGAAGCAGTTTGACACCATTTATGTTCAGCCAAGGTCTAATTCCAAGTAAACAACTGTTGTCACAGCCAAAAGCTAAAATAGATCACTTCCTGTTTTCCAGAGGGTTTTTCTTGGGATATGTCCTTCAACACACTGGGCAGGGGTTGATGTGAACGCCTTCCTGAACCATGGCCCATAATCGAGATGTTCTTGGCATCCAACTTGAATTTTATGAAACTAGAATATCATAATAATTCTAACACTTTGCCCTCCTCCCTCTCCAGTGCTCTGTCGGGCTCTGTGTGCCATGCCGAGCTGCAGGGTTTGGCCGACCGCGTGGTCAACTGCCAGGAAGTCCTCGACGCCATGAACCTCCTGGTCCTGCAGGTCAGCTGCTTCCCGTACACACTGCAGACCCACCAGTCCCGCATCAGCATCCACAACGAAGTTCACTGGCCCTCCCCCGAGAATCTGGTGAGTTTTATTATAATCAGCCCAAATGCACTGAAGGTATGAGAAAAGTCACGCAGGTCTTTAATTTGACATATGAGCTATTTCATTTCTTTGGCAATTTTAAATATTGTGAGATTAGGGCAGCCTTGTGGATGCCAGTTTGTAACAGTTGTGGTTTAGCTACTCCCCTTGGTGGACCTAAGGTGCACTTACACTCACTTACACTAGAAGAGGTAACTTGATCCTGATTGACTTTTTCAATGTTAAATGAGATATCTCTTTGGTGGGCATTTTTGCTTTAATTTGACAGTTCTTCCATGAGGCTTCTGGGGCCTAATTCTGCTCATGGTACATCTATCACACCATAACTGTCTGTATGCTGCTATTGAGTCTTCAAACTGATTTTAGGTCTGGTTCGAGGTCATTGTGTGTTCGGTTGTAATTCAGTAGAAAGGGGTCTAGGTCAGTCATAATCATATTTACAACCAAAATCTAATTCAGATCTTTAATATTTGTCCTGAGGTTTCAGAGCAGAGCCCGGGTGTTATTGCTGCAATTGTTATTCTTATCATTTAAATCGAGCTGAATGAACAGAAACACTATATAATGTAGCATTTTCGGCGAAATTATATTATTTAAAGCGGTGACTCTCAAACCGATTAAACAACATTGTTTTAAACAACGTGCTGCACAAAATGACATTCCTCTAAAATGTGCACATTTTTTCTTGCATACTATTCAGACCTTAGGGAAGATTACTCAAATAGTTACTCATGAGCCATAGACATATGCAATTGTTGATGATGGTTACACATTGACACATTTTAAGAGGTTATAAACAGAATAATAATAATGAAGTGAATTGAAGTGAAATGAGTTAGCGTTCAGATCAAGCATCATGCAATGAGAGAATACTCATTTTCTGCTATGTAATCTGTCTGCTTTCCAACCCTGGTGCAGTGTAGTGAATGTGTAAGACGTGTTGACATAAATGAGAGGATGACGTGTTCTGACTCTCCTGTAATTGTCGTCCAGCAGGGGGAGCAGTCTCCCAACGAGCTACTCTACTTCGGCCTGAGGGACTACAGCAGCTCCCTGCAGTGGGGTGTGGCCAGCCCCATTCTGCGTTGTGATGATGCATTTGAGAAGATGGTCCACACGCTGCTGGAAAGGTCAGTGCCGTGTCATCACGGAGAAACCATGAACAGAGATTAACATATTGTCATCCAATATCAAGTCTTACACATGTGTGTTTTCTATCAGTTTTAATTAGTATTTTCTGGCAGTGAGTACGCTAAGAAACGCAAACCGGTCTAAAGCTGTTGATTTAAAGATGTTATCATCAGCAATACAGCTCAAACTCTTGTGTTTGTGTGCCAGACATCCGCACCTACACAGCATGGTGATCCGGAGCTACCTGCTGATTCAGCAGTACACCGAGGCCATGATGGCCTTGACCTCTTCCCCGTCCCTGAGAGACCACATCACCCCAGAGACCCTGGCCATGGTGGAGGACCTGATCAACGCCCCAAGCAGAGAGGGCTCCCAGGGCCGGGGCCACATGCTGCTGGTTCGAGTCCCCTCTCTGCAGCTGGCAATGCTGGCCCGGGAGCGACTCGAGGACGTGAGGGACAAACTGGGGCTCCAGTTGTGCTTCGCAGTGCTGCTGGGAAGCCCGGCCACCGAGCTCAACCTAAACAGGACCTTCACGAACCGCCTCAAGGTCAGAATACAAGTAATTTATTTGTAGCATGCTTTCGACTTAATTTGAATAACATTTATACAAAGTTTCTGTGGTTTAATCAAGGAAGAAAAAATATTCGTGAGTGAAACATTCAAGTTCATTAGCTTTTGTTTTTTAGGCCCTTTCCTCGAAAATTGCATACCCAAACTAAAAAAGGTGTATCTCTGCAACCACTAGGGCTATTTGAATATTTGTTTTAATAATAAAAGGCTACAGAGGTGAGATTTTGTTCAGATGTGTACATATCAGTCTATATGTTACTGGTTAAAAGTAAATGAAGATGACAAAAATCACTTTCAGGGTGATTATTTCTTTGAAATGATGCAGCGGTAAGGTCCAACTCTAACCCAAATCATAGCACAATATGTGAACATTCTCTCTGCAAAGGTTGACTTTGATAAAGTGAAGCAGAACAAAGTTAGAGAGGGTTTAGTACAGAGAATATTCAGACGAGGACTCAAAAAATTGCATTGGGGCACATTTGCACACATTTGTGTGCATCTGTGACATTTGCATTTTTTCATGTACCATACCATATATTTCACTTGTATATGACTTATGGTGTTCAATACATCCAAATACAGCAGTTTGGGGCTTTTTTTTTCATAAATCAAGCTATGATTTACAGTTTTATATAACAATCACTCAGTCTGCCTCCCCTATGGGTTAGTGTTTGAATAGATATCTGAAGGTTTTTGCAAAGAATTCTACGATAATTATCAGGGAATCTTCCTAATTCTCAAAATTCACTTATCTTGTTTTCTCAGATTTGTCCCAAAGATTATTGAGATTAATCTCAAACCTCATGTAAACCATGAAACCCTGCCAGTGAATGTTTTAAGAACTTACACTCTTTTGAACAGTATGACTTCTTCACCTTTTACATAAGGTGCCTGTGGACTATTTGCTTAAAATGAGGCATTTGGGAAGAAAAACAAAGTTTTTAAATGTGTACATATATGGCTTTAGGCGTGGAGAGGCTGTGAGAATGAAGACTGGGTGCCACACACGTATGAGGATCTGGAAGGGCTGCCCTGCATCGTCATCCTTACAGGGAAGGACCCTCTCGGAGAAACTTTCCCCAGGTAAACTCAAACACAACCCCAGCACTCCTAAAACGTATGAAATAGTCAATCATGGAAAGTGTAGTACTTTTCCTTTCAGCTCATTTATAATTCCTCTTGGTGTGCTGTTGCCTTGGCTTGACGTGTTATCTTACACATCTGCACTCTCAGTGTGGATTGCCTTCTCTACAAGAGGTCCAGTTACGGTTCTGTCCTGCGACCAGTGTGCCAGGCCTGGCTTGTGTGTCTGTGTTTTGTCTGCATCAGTAAACCATGTTAGATTTATAGCACAGGCATTCAAAATTAGGAATTGTAACCCAATTGTCCAATATAGTTTGAGCATTTTGGCTTAGTATGTATTTTCACAATTAAATACCTGTGTCTTTTACCCCCCCAGGTCTCTGAAATACAGCGACCTGCGTCTGATAGACTCCAGCTACCTGACTCGTACGGCCCTGGAGCAGGAGGTGGGTCTGGCCTGCACCTACGTGTCCATGGGCGTGGTCCAGGAACCCAAGAAGGCCATGGCCCCTCGGGAGTCCGACGGAGAGAGGGCCACCACCAGCTTGAACGATGGAGACGAGCTGGAGAGGCCTCAGAGCAATGGGAGCGCCGCAACCAGAACCTCTGGTGAGTCCCATGAACTCAGCGAGACACCGAGTCCTAGCATTCAAAGTGCAAACACCGGATGTTGGCTTTAAGTCGTATCTTCAAAGCTGTTTGTTCATGTCTCCACTCAGGCTCTTTGGCAGAGAACGGCGTCAGTTCATCGGACATCACCGACTCTTTCCAGAAGCCCTCCACCTCCACCTGCCCACCCGAATGTGCCGTCACCTCGGACACGGGCACAGTAACACAAGGCTTCAAGCAGGAATGCGATTCCCTAGGAAGCCAGTTCTCCGCCAACCCTTTGAAAGCCTCCAAGGCCCCACCCTCGCTTTACTCCAGCTCCTCCTCTTCCTCCCCATCGTCCTCCTCCACGCAGAGGCCCAGCCAGTCCACACAGTGCGGTCGAGGACCGAAGCCCACTCGGGTGTCACCGCGGACAGTAATCATGTCGCGGGCGGCATACAGCCTGCTGGCGGGCGAGTCGGGGAGTCAGCTGAGCTCCTTCTACCTGCTGCCTCATGCAGACGTGGCCTGGAGCAGCCCGCTGAGGCCCCTTGTCACCCAGAACCTGCAGGGGGCGGAGCAGAGCGAGTACTACCGCCAGTGGACCATCACCAGGCAGCATCACGCCGATTACGAAGCTCCGTCTGTGCCACATCCACGACGCCTGCTACTCAGTGGACCCCCACAGGTAACACAAGTACTGCTTGCTGCAAATAAGTCCTAATATGTATATATTTATACATCTGGATTTCAGTGTTAGTGTAACACAATGGTTCTCAAACTTTTTCTGTCAGGCCCCACTTTGGAGGAAGAAAAATGTTCGGGGCCCCAACAAAATTGTAACAAAGTAGTCCAACTTTTGAGAACATTTTAATCCCTTTCAAGTAAACCAGATTGTGCATTCACTTTGTTAGAAGAATGCTAATACAATTATATCTGTGCAACAAACAAAAAAACTAATATCTGGAAAAAAAATTACCTATTGTGGCTGCAAATAGGCTGTTTTGCACTAAATATCTTTTCAAGATAATAACAATAACGTTCAAACTGTGCAAAACTAAATGAGTGCATATGTGGCTGCAGTGAGCTGCTTTCCTCTACACATCTTTTTAAAACTGGGTTGTAGATGTGGGAATAATAAAGGATTATTGAAAAAGAAAATAAAAAAAAAAATCTCCCCCACGCCCCACCTGTTATACCTCCGCGCCCCACTAGAGGGCCACGCCCCACAGTTTGAGAACCACTGGTGTAACATTACAGGGATATTTCTTTGTCCTCAATTAGGTGGGAAAAACCGGTGCCTATCTGCAGTTTCTTCGTATCCTGTTTCGAATGCTCATCAGGCTGTTGGAGGTAGATGTGTATGATGAGGAAGAGGAGGAGGAGGAAGAAGGTGAGGATCATTGCTGACTCATTTATTCTGACCTTAAACACACCATAGATATAATGAGGAACTAAATGTCAAGTTGTTGTTTTTTCATTCACACCTTTTCATCTCCAGAGACATCAGAGGTTACGTCTATTGTAAAAACCCAGCTGCCTGACATTGAGGAAGTGCGGAAGCTGCCCTTTGACCCCTACCCCCGGGACCCTAAGTTCAGGAAGGCCAGCCCTGTTTACACTGACAAGAGGCCAAAGTACTCAAAAGGTCAGCAGAAACATGCGAACACACAGCGGAGGCAGTCTCTGAATTAGTCATTTAATCTGCCACTGAAAAAACAACATTGGTTTTAATTCAATATAACGTCAACAACAAAATGTAATCTCAAAGTATATGTGTGAGTGAACATGTTGGATTTTTGCGATCGGCAGAGTTTAAGCAAGAAGACGACAGCCAGACGCCAGCCAAGCGAGTGACCAAGTCCATACGTCTGAGCAGGTTTGCTGCCCACAATGCCTTTCATCACTGTGAACAGTGTCACCACTACTGTGAAGCAGGCCCCGCCACGCAGGTGAGTGCACACACTTCACCTTCATCAACATTGAGTAACATTGCTGATTTATAGATGCACTTCCATATCTGTATATCTACTTTTTTTACGCTCGGCAGTCATGCGTAATGGTGATCCCTCTGTGTTAATAATGTGTGTGTGTGTGTGTGTGTGTGTGTGTGTGCGTTGTAGCTGTCGGAGTGCACCTTCCATGCTTTCACCTTTTGCTCGTCCATGCTGGGGGAGGAGGTGCAGCTCCAGTTTGTCATTCCCAAAGCCAAGGAGCAGCACTTTGTTTTCAGTCAGCAGGGCAGCCACTTGGAGAGCATGCGCCTGCCTCTGGTCTCCACCAAGGTTAGTTGACTATATCAATGTGAGTGTGTGTGTGTGTGTGTGTGTGTGTGTGTGTGTGTGTGTGTGTGTGTGTGTGTGTGTGTGTGTGTGTAGGTGCTGTATATTTCTGGAGAGGGTGAAATTGCTCATCTCTTCC
Organism: Taurulus bubalis; assembly: GCF_910589615.1. Lineage (NCBI taxonomy): Eukaryota > Metazoa > Chordata > Actinopteri > Perciformes > Cottidae > Taurulus > Taurulus bubalis. Next base: position 38,001,155 of record NC_136589.1, on the reverse strand, counting down.
TGTTAAAGCTCAAAACTGAGGCATCCACTCGTTAAATATTTTTCTGGTTCACAACTTTACTATTTTGTTTTTTACCCTACTTTCCTCTCTCTCTCTTTCTCTCTCGCTCTCTCTCTTTCTCTCTCTCTGTCTGTCTCTAGGAGCCCAATCTGTTAAAGAGTCCAATCTTCACCCCGACTACAGGACGCCAGGAGCACGGCCTGCTCAACATTTACCACGCCATGGAGGGCGCCAGTCATCTGCACATTCTGGTGGTCAAGCAGTTTGAGATGCCCCTCTACAGAAAGTACTGGCCCAACCACATCTTACTCGTCCTGCCGGCTGTGTTCAACAATACAGGAGTTGGTGAGCTGGCTTACTTTAATTAAACTGAGATGTCCTAAATCGGCTGAAATAAGTGTAACAAAAATAAATTCCTTCTAAATAGATGACAACAGAGATCCCCCTTTGACCCATTTTGACTAACCAAGACCCTGAGTGTCAACTTCAATAAGGAGCATGCGTTTCACATTCACGTGTTCACGTGTGCATGTGTAATCTATACACACACCATGTAAATTCATTGTACACTGCTTATTCCCTCCTGCAGCACTGTGTTTAAGTTGAAGGGCACTATAGGTGTAGCAGTTTTGAGAAAGTATAAATAGAAAAGTTGACACGTGGGCTCCTGTCTGTTCAAGGTGCTGCCCGCTTCATGATCAAAGAGCTGTCGTATCATAACCTGGAGCTGGAAAGAAACAGACTGGAGGAGCAAGGTGTCAAGAGGCAAGATGTGTGGCCTTTCATTGTTATGATGGACGACTCATGCGTGCTGTGGAACACCCACCAGCCGGCGGACAGCAGGTATTTATGGTTTCTGATGTGTGTACAAGTTGCTCAGTTTTTAGACCGAGAATTATTCACATTGATTATTTTTCACATAAAGCAAACTTTTAGGTTGAAAATGTGTATTTTATGATATTTATGAAGAGCCCAAAGGAAAGTACGGAAAAGGGTATGTGATTATTTAGATTTTGTCCCCCCCCCCCCAAAAAAAAAGCATTCTAATGTGTGCTCTGTCCTCCTTTTTCCTCTATCAGCGAGACATCAGATGGAACCAACGTGTCACTAAAGATGATGCTGCAGCACATGGAAAGCACACCGAAGATCTATCTGTACGCAATGTGCGGTACGCGCCGGTGGAGCACCAGCCTGACTCGCAAGTCTCCCAGCCACCTCTTCAGCCGGTGTCACCTCCATGACTGTGTCATGCTCAACGTGGACCTGACTCAGAATGTTCATTATGACCTTAATCGGTAAGTTAGTGGAGGATTGTGTCAATTGGTCACACGTTTGGTGATTTGGGCCGAGTCTTACACCACTGGTATCGCTATGCGCAGGTATAGCTGTGAGGAGGTGGACTTCAATTTAAGGGTGAACAGCAGTGGGCTGCTGCTGTGTCGCTTCAACTCCTTCAGCCTCATGAAGAAACACATTCCAGTTGGGGGAAACAAAGACTTCCTGGTCAAGCCTAAGCTCATGGTATGTGTCTCGTTCCTACAAAACAAAATGCCCATTCGTAAGAGGGCTTCTTGCTAAACTGCTGTCCTTCCCTCTCCAGGAAATGGGAAACCCCGCCGCAATCAGCCCGCCGCAGTACGTTTGCGCCCCAGATAGCGAGCAGACCCTCCTGGACGCCCCGGCCCAGTTCTTGCTCGAAAGGTTCCTGGAAAGCTGCAGCCACAGATTGTTTCCGATGGCCATTCGGAACAGAAACAACCCAGTTCTGTCCATTGACAGCTACCTCAACATCAGCCCCGAGGTGAGTGCTCCCCAGGATGCTGCAGTTGAAAGCATCCTTCCTTCAGCTTAAATCTATTACAAGGCTTTAACGGCCAAACTATCGTAAAACCTCTTTGGGATAGAAGCCATGTGCAGTTGTGCCCCGGACATGCTGCATTTCATATGTATGTACATACTGTACTTCTGTTTCAGGGGAATTTCTAAAGTAAAGCATAAGAACAACTTGCTGACTTAGTATACTTTTTTTTTTACAAGCCTTACATTTTCTTTTACATGTTGCACGATTTCGCCATCTGGTTTGCTCTGAACAGTCTGACCTACATACACTGAATGCTAACAATGCACATTTCCACTGTCAGCTACATTTGTTCATTATTTACATGCCCGGACACACTTCTTGTGTAATGGAAATAAATCACGCTGCACGCAATGCAACCTATAAATCTGCTTATAAAGACCCCTCCAATTGCTCCCCACAGGATGTATTAGTGGTTATTTCTTTCTTTTAGTTTGCTCGAGTGGAATTAACGAAGTGAGTCTCATGTGTCATGTCTTTTGTCACAGATTTCTGTGTGCTACATCAACTCTCGTCCACACTCCACCAACCTGAACCATCAGGGCCTGCTGTTCAGCGGCCTGCTGCTTTACCTGTGTGACTCCTTTGTCGTCTCTGGACTCCTCAAGAAATTCCGCTTCCTCAAAGGTGACACTTCAGCTACTACATGTTATCTTATACCTCAGTGGTATGCGACACTACCGTATGTCTCGATTGAGGCTTGGCTCTGTGTATACTCCTGTGTCTTTCTGACCAATAATCACGAAGAATACATGGTAGAAACGTAATGCATGTGAACAGATCATCGCCAGGGTAGCTTTAGTAAGCATAAGAGCCTCTGAGGGATGCTAGATTTTATTTTTTACCCCGATTGTGTCCACAGGCGCCACTCTCTGCGTGATCTGCCAGGACCGAAGTTCCCTGCGTCAGACCATTGTCCGACTGGAGCTGGAGGACGAGTGGCAGTTCCGCCTGCGGGACGAGTTTCAGACGGCCAACTGCAGTGAGGACCGGCCCCTCTACTTTCTGACTGGCCGCCATGTTTGAACCAAGAAAACGCAATCAGAGACTATGACAGATTTGATTCCAAACCAGCCAGCGATCACAGTTCTCGCCATTCCAATGGAAGGTCAGAGGAAATGTGCTGGAGCACTAGATCCAAAGTGCCCCACAAGTGGACACAAGGCCACCTGATATGGCTTTCCTTTCATCTGTACTACCACAGTGCACTATGCCGGACTCTGAAGACGGCCAGTGTGTTTTTAACTCTTGCTTCTTGTAGCTGGGATTGTCTCCACTTGAGCTTGTGTTCTACTGAAAATGACGTTGGGGAAAACATTGACCCTCTCTGATCAACGATGTGACTATTTGAAGGTTGTATTTGTACATACAGATGTACTCTGTCTGCAGTATGTCCCATTCTGGACATGCATGTTTATCTCAGGGTTTTAAAAGGGAGATCTAAGGGAGGCCGCTTAAAGGAGGAAAGCTTTTTCTCCGATCACCGGTATTTTTTAATTTTTGTTGCGCACCAAAGACATCCTCCACTGCCCCTTGCCTTTTCCCTTAGCTTTCCTTGTCCCTCCTCACCGGCTCTGCCTCTCCAACTCCACGCAGCCCATTGACTATGAAAGTCAGCTCACTGCATTAAAGAGATATTAACATAGAGGTTGACCTTTTATTGGATTTCCCGATCGTTTGAACTGCAAATGGACTTTTCTCTTGTGCCTCTAAAAAATATATACGTGGAATCGATAATCTTTCTGACGGGTGTGGTTTTAGTCTCAAAGTGACTGACACGTGTGTTTATCCAAAGACTTTATTCACGGCTAAAGAAAAGTACAAGTTGTGTCCTTTCAAGAATGTAATACGTCTATATGTTCTATTAAGGCTGGAATATACAACTATGAAGCAGGTCTGTTGTCCAAAAACACACTTATCTGACTCACCACAGGGTTCTACTTTGACAACTCATCTGTAAATGTTGAATGCCAATCAGACGGACGGAGCAACGTGGAAGTAAACGTTGTAAATGTTTTCTATTCAGGCATTTACTGACTTGAATACTGGGTATTTGAAGCATGATCACATTACGTCAGTTAATGCTATTTAATAAGCCCGCCTCTTCACTGCCAAATATCCTGCTACTGACTACTGTGAGTTCACCTCCTGGTACAATGTTCTGAGGCCAATTGTACATTAATGGTCTTGGCTACCATCCATACATTTACTCACAATCTGCCATATTTTGTCCCCCAATGCATAGGGTAATCAAAGAAAGGGTTACACAATGTCCAAAGCAGCTGATCAGATCATTTCATATACTTGAAAGTAGAATGTTTTTATATGTTTCTGCACAGGGTTGTCCAAAGAATATGCCTTTAGTGACTTTTCATACAGTCAGTGCTCAAGTCTCTAATTTTTTTTTCAGACCAATGAGAATGAAGAAACCATTTGAATGTGAGACGGAGAAATGTTGTTTATCTGAGTGAAGCAAAATTAAATAATTAGATTTTTGACTGCTGTACTGTTTAAAGCTTTGTTTACATTAATAATATATTATATCATCCCCTGAACCACTGAGGGTTACTGATGCGTTTTTTAGCCTTGTGTAACTTTTGCCAGTATATTTTGGTCATGATGTCTTTCTTCTTTTCATGTTATGTTGCAAAGACCAGAAGAATCTACCTAGATGAGTCCTTAACCACGTGTCTGTATCCCTTCCTGTTCTTGTGTTGTGTTTTTATTGAAAATGAAAATCAGGTCCCATCGGGATTCTTATTTATTTGACAAGCATTTTGGACTGATAATCATATTGAAGTGTGATATTTGATTGCATGCTGAGCTCGCCTAAACCGCGGGGGGGTGTCCTCTTCAAAACCATCCATGGAAGCTTTGCACAAGACCCAAACCAATGATTCTAAGATCAGCTGAATGTCACTGAGGGTAGGAAACGTAAACTTGCACTATACAAGTCAGGAAAAAAAATGTAATGAGCCCCAAAATGTGTCCAAATACAAGACCGATGATCCAAACTTTAACTTAAACTCCAATGGTCCATAGAATGTGTCTTTCTTGTTAATAATTTAACTCTTTATATGCAACTTGCTCACACAATCTTCACTGAAATGTGTTTGATAACCATGTGCGGCCCAGTGGTAGCCTTGGTGTCCGGGTTGATCTACCTCATGTTTACCGTTGTGGTTGCAGGCTGTGAACGTATGACATTAGAGCCATGCTATTGTTGTTGAAAATGTATGAATGTAATAAAATGACTTCTAAAATCATTCTCATTTTTTTTGTCTTTCTTTTTAGCTTGAATGTTTATATATATATATATAATGTTCATAGAGTACACACATATACTTTTCACAGAGTTTTATTTTTAATTCTGGGAGACATCCTAAAGTTTCCCGATAGCATCTGTGATCCCAATTGTATTTTTTTTCAATTTTTGAGAAATGTGTATAAAATGATGCACAATGGAGTCAATTTGATGGAATAGTGCAGCCGTAGAAAAACGCATTTTATAGGTTTGACTATTTTGCTCTGCGTAAACATAACTTATATAAAGATCTACATTGATCTACAGTCTGCTGTTGCTGGCCTCAGAGTTTGATCAAATACTGAAGTCAGGGCTTAAATAACAAAACCTGTATCTCCCGAACACTTTGTACTTTTGCAACCACAGTTGTTGGACATGCCATTTGGCCACTAGGTTGCACTGTAGCAGCATCCTCTGACTGCACGCGTGTGTGCGTGTCCTTTGCATATCTCTATACAGGCGTGGCTCATGAGGCTGACAATCCAGATCCTTGAAGACAAAGAAGAACTAGGGACCCCTGAGGAAGTGGAGGGGGTCATATTTACCTTTTCGGTCTAGGCGTATACGATTGAGAAGTGTAAGTAGGGATTGTGATGAATAAATAAATGATCAAAGAAATGTAACTTCTTTTAATTTTTTATGATTTATGATTCATGCTTGGTAACTGTTATACAGCATAAAATAAATGTTTGAGTTATCTGTACTTCTAGTCATGGTTGTGTTGTTTTCATAGAGTTGCAGGCATTTCAGTGAAAATCAAGGCAGCAGAGAGTCAAATGTGACAGGAGCAAAAAAACACCATGCAACTGCTCTGGGGTACAGAGGGTTAAAGGAAACTGGTCAATTAAGTTCAGACTATTTCCCCTAACTCTTAAAAGATTGGTAAATTTTTTCATCCAATTACTTTTTTATATCTTTTCCGGACAATTCTTGAACAAGGCAGTGCTCATTTCCAGTGCTCATTTACAAGCAACCCTTTTTGCCAGTTATCGGTCTCTCGCTGTTTCCCAAAGCAAAGTTGGGGAGAATGTCTTTGATAGCATTCACATAGTCAAGGAAAGTCCCAGTTGAGTTTATTTTACGCATTGTGAATAGTTCATGTGTAAAGTCGGTGGATTTGTTTTGATGATTTCTTTTATCTTGGTGTGTCTTTAATGTACCTGCTAAGGATTCTAAAGTGTAGTTGAAGCACATTAATATAAATCTTTAAATAATCCTCTCACTGCATGCATGCAATCCCAGTAAATCCCAGTACCGTATTCATTTCCCAGTCGCCTCTCCTAAAATCAACACCTCTGTAGCCACGATGTGACTTTGCACAGTGACCCTCTCGTTATCAAGAGCTGAAATGTCTTCTTAATGGCCGCTATGACTTCACTGGAAGGGAACAGGGGCATTGCTGGTCCGGGGACAGCATTATTTCAGCTCCGCCAAAGTAATATTAGAGCACCCTCTCCATCAACCTACAACCCCTGTGTGATATAACACAAGGCTATTTTCAGCCAGCCGCAGTCAGGGCAGGATAAGGAAGAGAGGGCAAGAAAAAAGAGAGTTGCTGGTATGCTGATTCTCGCACCTCATGATTTCTCTTTTGAGAAAAGCAGAAAGATGTTGTGCAGGAAGCCCACGAGATTTTAGATCACAAAGTGGTTCATTTATGAGAATTTGCATGCTTAAAAAGAGGTAAATGGTTAATTGACTGTTTTATGACTTCAACCATACAAAATGTCAAGATTGGCTGACTTTGGCTTCTCTCACTGATGCTGTAACTTTACATGTGGTACAGTTTCCTTGATTTAATTTTCTGATTTGTACTTTCAGCTGATATTTGAACAAATCCTAAGAGGGGAGAAAATGTCTCTTGATGATTCTGACATTTCTTTCAATTATTGAGTCCTCAGGCAACTACTTTCTAACACTGACGTGATGAAAAGTCAGCGTGAAATACCATTTTGATCCACATTAACATGAAGAGCATTTATTTCTCTATGATTGTATACTCATTTACACATGAGCAGACATAACAACAGTCATAATAGAGAGATTCCTGCCACATAATATCAATTTTCGTAGATGGTAACCAGCAGTAAATCGCTCATCCCTTTTGGCAGTCTACTCTAATTACTCTCAGGCTTCCATAAACCATCTCACTAAAACTAAAGCTCATCTGTCTATGGGTTTATTGTGGGCGGGTTGGGGTGAAAGAAAGTGGAGTGCTGGGGATTACAGTTTGCCTTTGGTGCATCACATCCACTACTGCAGCTATGCATATCCTATCAGCAGCTAAGCCCATGAGTGTGGAGTGAGTCGATTCCATGGAGCAAAACCCTGGACTGTGATGTGAGAAGGAGCGGGAGTGTGACCCTGCAGTGACACGCAGGGCATGCAAGTAAGTGGTACTAGCTCAAGTGGTAGACTTGAGTCAAATGCCTTGACTTCAGGGGTCAGTATCAGTATTTAGCCACAGGTGGAACCCAATTGTTATAAGCAGGGAGGGAACAAAAGAAAGACAGAATACAAGTTAAGCCAGAGAGAGAAAGAAAAATGAAAGAGAACTGCTGACAAAAAGGAAATTGCAGTCAATTATTCTAACCTACAGAACACGGTCAGTCAAGCGATCCAATGTACTCTGTTGAGAAAATGCATTACAAGCGGAATCACTTGAGACAGCAGACAAATGGACCTAGACTCTGTTTAATAATTTATTAAATACAGCATATTACACTCATAGTGATAATGTGCATATACTGATAACTGTACTGAGACATTTTTTTTGTAAATTTAAAATCTTATTGCTGCACACGTTAAGACAGGATGTTTTTCCTCTTCGTTTTATGTCGTGTACAAAATGAAATGCAGCATCCTAATGGAAGAAAACAAACAAACATGTCCTTTGTGCTACAGAAGTGACGTTAAGGTTCGGGACATGATGACGCCGATGAAGACACATGCTACTCGATGGACAACCTGGCAGAACAAACAGACACCAAAATTCCACAGGAACAGGAAGTCAGAATCCCTCATGCAGCGCATTACTGAAAGTCTGGCCGCCAGTCAAATCAGATCGTTTCATCAATGCCAACTCTTAGCGGTAGCCAGCCCCTTGATCATTGTTGGCGAAACGAAAAAAAAAAGAAAAGAAAAATGACCTGGTTCCATTAACGATACTGTGCATAAAGGTTCATCCGCCGCTTCAAACAGCCAATATGTACACTACTATGTGCATCACTTCATTCATATCACTGTATCTAGCACCCTCAGACTTATTTACAGAACTAACCACCAGCATTTTCACAAAGAAAACCTCATGGAACTCATATACTGCTCTGTTCTGCCTTTGGGATATACTTTCATATATGCTACGAAATGAAGTGCTTTGCATTAAGGAATTAGAGGCATGGTAAAATCAACTAAAATAGTGCAATTTCACATTCCTTGTCATTAATGAATTATTCTCCTTATTATACATTTGTATAACTATTTGGTGTGCGTAAAGGTAGCATGTGAGAAATTAAAAGTGCATGCAGGAGGTTACAGGAAGGAAAAGATCGACATTTTATGAAACGCGCTCGTTCGCTTTCTTGCAAAGTGATGAGAATATAGATACCACTCTCATGTCTGCACAGTGTATTAAATATAAGGCAGCTGGTTAGCTTAGCTTAGCATTAAGACCGCAAGCAGTGGGAAACAGCTAGCTTGGCTCTGTCTACTGCTAAAAACATGTTGTTACCTTTGGATAGAGCAAAGATAGCTGACTCCACCTGCTTCCACTCTTTATGCTAAAATAATCTAATCAGTTGCTAGCTGTAGCTTAGACATGGAAATGGCATTCCCCAAAACATCCAACTGCTTTTTAAGGATAGAACGTCAGCTGTGTGAATAGCATCTACCTTTAAACCACGAAAATAAAAACTATGATTGACAAAATAAATCGACACAGGATGCATGAGTACATAAAGAAAATCCCTGAGGGCTAAAATCCTACTGATGGATGTACAGAAGGCTCATGAACAAAGATGATTGGATTTTCATGTACATTACTTGTGTTTGCTTCAAGAGAAAATGTTTGCACAAGGTAATCGCAGAATTTGTTAGCTAGCTAATGCAAGTGATGGGCACAGGTTCATCTTTTCAACAGTGACATGAACAGCTATGCTTGCTTTTTCTAATAAGCATACCACTTACAGCATTATTACATACAATGACTCGTTAACTGTAAGGAATAAATAAATGGATGTTGAATGCAACACAAATGCTGCACTCTATAAGATGTGCCCTTAAAATGAGAGAGACATGCTTATTTTTGCTTGTGGGGGAGGAAGAATGGAACAGAAGGATGGAGGGTAAAGATTAAAGAAAGTCAATGGAAGGAAGGAAACAGGTAGAACAGGGTTAGGTGGGGAGGGAAGGAATAAAGGATGTATGGAATGCAGAAAGTAGGAATGAAGGGCAAGTTTGGAAAAGGGGGAAAATATCAAAGGAATGGATGAAGGAAGGAAGGAAGTACAAAAGAAAGACAAGGAAGAATTTAATTATAAATGGAAGGAATAAAGGATGGAAGGTAGCAAGGAAAGATGGATGGCAAAAAAGAAAGAAAAGATTAAAGGAAGGAAGAAAGGCATACGAGAGAGGAAGTAAAACTAGCGGACCACTTTGTTAAGTGTTTTTATCAGGAGAGGTCTTGGAGTCCGCTGCCTTGTTCGATGACCGCCTTAGTAAACTGCTTGAAGACTCGGTCCATGTAAGTGCTCTGGCGAGGCCACAGGCCCTCGAGGAAACCAATATGGCCGCCGTGACAGGTAATGAGCAGCGCCAGGTTGGGATTCTGCTTCACGGCCTCCACTGGAATGGCTGCAAAGGAAACACAGGACTCAGGTCCTGTTTTCTTCTCCACGGACTAGATTCTCATTCTTCACGTCACCATGTTGGCGGCGTTAGTAAGTAAAGTCGGAGTGTACAGAAAATCTGAGGTGGCTGGGACTCACCGTGAGACGGGGAAAAGACATCATCAGCAGCATTCAGACAAAGCATTGGCACCTGCACCGATTTCAGCTTGTGGACAGGACTGGCATCATGGTAGTAGTCGTCATTGGTGGGATAACCAAACATTATGGAGGTGAACCTCTCATCAAACTCTCGAATGGTCTTTGCCTGCAGGGAGGGAGCAAGTAAATAAACTACATTTTGGCTACTTCATTTAATTAGATACTTATTTATGGTCAAATATCACAAAAAAAAACCCGACCTTCATGACATGATCGATATCGTAACACTTTTCAAGCACTGGTCTGTGTCTGCAGGGGAGATTAAAAATAAAACGGTCACTGGCTTCTGTCAGGTGAAATGATTTGCAGCTGAAAATGTCCCTCAAAAATGCTGACAAGGTTGTAACGGCATAATGAAACAACAATCACGCTCAGCTTTCAAAGTGGTCTTACGAAAGCATTACTGTGCATTTACATCATGCCCACGTTAAAGGGACAGTTCACATCAAAAATATAATTAGGAATCTAGACTGTGGAATTCAGAGAAGTCTGCACCCCTTATCCAAAGACCTTGTTGTGAGCAGTTTCATGTAGAAAATAGTTCCTACATGACACTGCGACAACAATATGTATACTATTTTGGCGTGAACTATCCCTTTAATGCACAAATTGAAAGATATTGTAGGTTTTATGGTTGCTAAATGTTACCAGGCTTTTCAAATATCGTCACCTTCCTAAAATAACAATAATAAAATAATCATTTTTTGAAAATAAATATTTTCTTGCCTAAATCATCTCCTCTTGATACTGGTCGCCTACATCCTCAGTTGAACAGATCATGTGATTCTACCCCTGTAGTGTAACGGTCTGTCAAGAGTGTGACTTAGGCCATTTTATTTTGCCTAAGTCAAAAGACAATGTGACATAAGCAATTTTACAAGCTTTTCAAGATGGCATTTTGAAGCTAGCATTTAAGCTAGCAATTTAGTTAGCATTTTTGTCAATGAAAATCTCACTCGAACATAATATTAGTAATCATAACATAATTTGACCGTTATTACAGTATGCCTGCTGTGCAGTGTCTAGAGGCAGCTTGTGCACCACAATTGCATTTAGTCAAGTTGTTTGTGTTTTCTGAAAAACCCGAAAAAATGACTTGGGCCATTATTTTAGGAAGGTGACGATATGTGTAAAATGTAAATCAACTTGTATTGTCACACATGCACACAGTACAGCACAGAGTGGCATTTCATTGAACACAAGAAAAACAAACACGTTAAAACCCAGTTATTCAGGCTCCTGCAACACCAGCGGTGAGTTAGCAAACCGCGTTAATCCTGCTCCGACCCCGGCTGACCTGTGCACAGAGGCTTGTAGGCAGCTGGTGAGGTAGGAGTTGAAGAGGAAGCGGTCCAGGGGTTTTTCCAGGGAAGCGGTGCACTCAAATACATCCCAGCCCGCTGAGAAGACGATGACCCCCTTCAGACAGGTCTTCCGGCCCTTGCGCCCCAAGTAGTTGGCCAGCATCATCCTGAATACGGAGAGAGGGCGAGAGGGAGGGACAGGTTGGTAAAAAGGGGGATTGGAACATGTTCCATTTCAGACCTGTCTTGCGGCTGTGCAAGACAGGTCTGAAATGAAACATTTAAGTCACATTCGGAGATCTGTTAGCAGTGTACAGAAATGTTCAGTCAGCTGGTCGTGAGTGGCTTCATTACCCGCCCATTGATACTCCGGCAGCCATGATTGGAGCGTCCTCGTTTGTCCTCTGGATGTGCTCAATAACAGTCTCCAGATCCTCAGTGTTGGCCGCACAGTAGGTCCTCGGGGTCTGAGCGGGAAGACAATAGAGTCACTTTTTTCTTGTTTTCAAATTTGATCGAACAGGCTATCAGCATTTCCATGACAATGCAAATATAGATACAGTGCAACGGATACTGGTGGTGATAATGGGATGATGGAAGTGGTTGTGGTGACGATAATGTGGCTTGTGGTAATATTAGAAACACAAAAGAATGATGATATAAACTTCATATTCATAATCTATGGCTGATGTGCAGGTCCCTGTTCAGATGTGGGGTTTACGTTGGGGCAGGAAAGCTAGACTTTCTCACCCAGAAGGGGAAATTATAACATAAAATGAAATAATAAGGACTGCAATGAATATTGCATTAACTTGTTGCAGTATGCTTTTGGACCTTATTGGGTGAATATTAAGAAACCAAAACAGTAAAAAAGAAGATACTGTATACCTATATCATACAGTAAACATGTGAGACACACAGACATTTACACAAAGAGTTAACAGCTGAATATGTCGACACAGTGTCCCTGCGTCACATTAGGGCCGTTGTTATTTTCAAGGAGAGAGAGAGCAGCAAAGGAAGTGGACCTATAGAGTCCGTTTATCTATGGAGAAGATCAGTCATCTGCTGGTGCTGTCCAGTAATGTAATATGCTCTGCAGAATTCAATCCATATGATATATAAGGCAGATCCAACTTCAGATAAAAGCATTAGTTTAGTAATATAATCATTGAAGTGCTTAAAGAACCAGTAAGTAACTTGAGTAAAAACTAACTTTTTGTTGTATTTGCTGAAACTGACACTATATCCTGAGAGTGGTAAACGAGACAGATAATGTGAGAAAAATAGCAGGCTCCTCGGCCTCCCTATTCCACCAAGCCCTTTCTTTTTTTTACTTTTGTCTAAGGTTTTAGAGATTAAGTAATTAGTCTGTAGGATAAGCACAAACAGAACATCAGGCAGGACTGACCTCTTTCAGGATTCCCTGAATCCTGAGAGATTGAGGGAACCTGCACAGATTTCAGCTTGTGGACAGGAAGCTGAACTCTTCCTGTCCACAACAAAGGCTTGAAGGTTACAGTGTCAATGTTACCACCACTAAACACCGTCTTGTGCAGATTGGTTCTCCAGCGGCTGCACCAGCGGCCTGATGGATGAAACACTGGCCTCATATGCCATGGATTATGGGTTACAATCCCATTAGGTGTGTCTGTGTGTGTGTGTGTGTGTGTGTGTGTGTGTGTGTGTGTGTGTGTGTGTGTGTGTGTGTGTGTGTGTGTTGAGGGCTGATTGATGTGATCTGTCCTCTAACACAGTGGTTCTCAAATGGGGGTATGTGTACCCCTGGGGGTACGTGATGGCACTACAGGGGGTACGTGAAATTAAAAATATATATATTTCAAATTAGCATCCATTCAAAAATTCTCTAAAAACAAATATTAAATCCCCAAAAAGTGTAAGTTCAAAATTGTATATTTTCTATATTAAATCAGACACTGGTGGCACAGTACTACATTTTTCGTCAACCAAAAATGCTTTGCACAGATGAGGGAGTACTTTATTTATCTATATTTGAAAAATATTTCACATGGGGTACCACTGAAAAAAAGTTGAGAACCACTGCTCTAACATGTTAGCTGTTTTACAAAGAAAACTGAATATCTTTGGGTTTTGGACGGTTGGTTGGACAAAACAAGGTATTTGGAGGAAGACGGGATGAAAATAATCATTAGTTGCAGTCCAAAGCAGCCAATGTGATTCACTGTACCACCTTTGAATGCAAACAGTAATTATACATTTGGTAATGCATACTATTATGTCTACTAGTGCAGTGCCCGTTCAAAACATGCTGAGAACTCTATTGGCTACTGTATATAAATTAAATTGTCTTTTTTTTTTTTTACAGGCCAACAAAGGGTTTAAGTCAGTCTCTAATGTAGCAAAGCTCTGATTTCACAGCTCATCTTGAACACTACGTTATCGTTATGATTCATTCAGGCTATGATACAGATGAACACTGTTCTACAAAGGGGTCAAATCCCTTTCAACCTGAAACAGTTTGTCAGGCCGGGCAGGTAGCTGCACATTAACAAACGAGCTTGAACTCTAAAGAGCCTCTTTAACAAGTCCAATTCCTCAGGATGCTGTTGACTCCTCAGCTTTGAAAGGCCTTTCATTAAGATTCAAACACATACACAGGCAAAGTAAATCCAACTATTGCTCTCTTGAGGTGCCTTTATTCGGCCTGCACAACTTTTGAACTCTACAGTGAAACAGCTAAACTTACAAATTGATAACATATAAGATATTTAAAAAGTATATATAGCACTAATATTTACGCTGCAAAGCTACTCCACTGTAAAGTGTAATGTAATGGGCTTTTTACGAGGTATAGAAATAGGGCACTAGCGCTCAAGGCAGTCTTTTGCGGCAGGGGGCATCTTTCACACAGCGAGCCCTTCTGAACCAAAGCCCTGGTCTATTTTAACAATGGATGATATTCACACTAACTGGGCACAGAGAACACACTCACAGAGGCGTACAAATGCTACATCATTTGCATAGAAGAGCACAATTCCCAAGTGAAATGAGGGAGAACATCCCTGTCTTGCCACCACCACCACTTGGTACAGTGCCGAGGTCAGAGAGTTTAAATTTGTAGTTTTTTCCCAGCCAACTACATTTTGGATATGACCTTGAATATATGTTTAATTTGAACCCTTTTGTCTTGTTGCAGCTGGGACGACGAAGACAACAGCAAGCCACAGATGAGCCACTGATTCAGATGTACACACACACCGAGAGGAACATTAGATGGATTGTGGGCAATGCCTGCCCGTACTGAGACCTCATTCGTGCAATGAATGAGACGTCTGTATGGTAGTCATGGTATGATTAGATCAGGGTGATACAGTCGTCCATAAAGAGCGTGCCTCTGTTCCAAAGATGAGGTTGAGCCATAAAACACAGGCACGCTTTGTGACATCAGAGCATTGGTCCATTTTGTTGGCTAAATATACCGGGCTGTAAGAGGACAGATAGGTCATATTTCTGTGGATCGGTATTAAAAACACAGTATCTGTCTGCAACTTAATCCCCGGTGTGCAACAACACTTTCTGTGCAGCATCCGCTTAGGGTTCCCTGTGGGCTGTGTGACACATGTTTGTGACACATGTGGAATAGATCGGCTCTGTGCTGGCTGAAGCAATGACAAGGACAGCGAGGCTGTCATCCTGACAAATGGGGAAACCAACTGTCCTCAACAGTCCTTTTTTTATCCCACGCACGTGCCAGTCCTTCCTAAATGGACGAGGCAAACGGAGAAATGAAATGACACACGTTGAGATTCCTACCAGCAGTGTTTCACCGGAAACCCCTCTGTTGTTGAATACCACGCATCTGAAAAACACAAAACATGTCATGTTAAACATAATTATAGTCTTCTGAATGATTCCTTTAATCACTTCATCTATTTATTGACTGTCACTGAAAGAAGTTGAAATAGAGTTGAAATGACTAATCCGTTGGTCGAGTGTTTTCTGTTTTACTTTTGTTAAGTAAAAATGTGAAATTAACATCTTTGGGTTTTTGACTCTTGGTTGCACAAAACAAGAAATTATGATGGGCATTTATCTCAATTTTATGTCATTATAGACAAAGGTACCAGTTGATCAATGATTAGCAGGCTAATTAATGATGAACATTTTTCCAAGGAAGAAAAACATGCTCTCGTAGTTTTTTTTGTTGTCGCTGCAAGTAATCAACTTTCATGCTCAAAGGAGCACGGAGGCACAAATTCCTTCAAACAAATGTTCCTTACTTTAAAAAAAAAGAAACTGAAGTGGAAATATGATGAGATGTGCAGGAAGGCACAGCTGTGTGAAGAGCATTCTGTCTGTACTGTGCAGCAAAGGCATCAGCATCCCCTCCCCTCATCCATAACCTGGAGCCAGACCCGCTGTTTCGGTCGGTGTAACTCAGCAGCAGGGTGGGGCTAAATGGAGTGTTGGGCAAGAGGACTTGGAGGTGTGTGTGTGTGTGTGTGTGTGTGTGTGTGTGTGTGTGCGGCATGAACTCGGAAGCTGGCCTGGGCTAAGCTGCAAAGCTTGTATACTGGGATAAGCTGTAATTCATTAAGCTACACAGACAGGGGTGAAGGGTGGAAGATGCTGAGTTTGCCATGCCTTCCTTCCTGAATCTGGGTGAAAGAATGAGTGCAGGGAACGGGTCTATTGGAGGGGCGAGAAAGAGGCCGGCGGGGAAACTGCCTCCCTCTGCAACTCTTCGAGCTTGTGCTACGTTTGGCGATTTACAAAAGAAACTCTTGACGCAGAGCTTAGCTGAACGCTTTATTTGTGCACTTCGGCCTGAAATAACTCTGAGCCCCTGGCACGCATTACATAAAAGTTACAAAGTCACCGCAAAGCCAGGTGTCACGTCTGTCGTTTGAATCAATACCGGTCCGACTGCAGAGGTATTCTGGTTTCGATTGGACAAAATATCTGTGTGGCAAATTAGAGCGTCGTGTGAGTCGGTGCCCTGAATGTATGCTCAGTGCTGGACCTCAGCCAAGACCACCCACCTATAGCCCAGATCCCGGCTCTGCTGGACCATGTGCAGGATGTAGGACTCTCGGCTGGTGCCGGTCAGACCCGGGAGGAGGAGGACCGTGGGCCTGGAGGCCGGGTCGGGGTGAGAGAGGCTGTTGTCGTTGTCAAACCAATCCAGAGAGATCTGTCCTCCATCTTCTCCCTTGATGAGCTCACTGCAGAGACAAGCGAGACACGCAACTCAGCAAACGGCCATCTCACTGGATATTATCTTTCCGCCCGTATCTCTACGGAACCGTTCATGTGTCTCGCAAAACACGCAGGACAACACATTGGCAAGATCGCCTCACAGGATGGTCGTTAAAATGATCTGTTTTTTATAATTCATGTTTTCTGTTCAGCTCCAGGTAAAGTGACCACTTCATTGTATCCATCACAAGCACTTCCCAACAGGGGGAATTGATATGCGAGTAGAACGCCCACTCGCAGCTGTCAGCAGCACAGCAAGTTAAGATAAGGAGGAGGGCACTGCACCAGTGGGTTCTTATGGTCGATCAATTTCTGGACTATACAACCCCAGCCAGGCAGATGAGGTCATTCAGCCCCGGTGCTAGTGCGTTTAAAAACTTCCACTGCACACACACACACACAGCAGGCAGTGAGTCAACCTGGCCGGTTGGCTGTAAAGGCATCCGCATGGAATTACAGAACCGCCATGAAATATGCATCTTAAGCTCGATTTTAACATCAGCGAGGGCCGATCCACAAGTGAACAAGTGAACAGCGCACAATGTGAGAGGGCACCTGGTGCTAACGCTCCGCTCGGCCAATGAGATGAGTGGAGTTTCACCTTCGGCAGCCAACGACCAATTGGACAGTTTTCACAGTGTCCGTCCTTGGGTTAACCTTGGGTAACTTCATTATGCCCTGTTGTCCCCAAAGAACATGTGATATTAACTTGAATGACTGTTGCCCCCGTTTGATAATAGACAGTTGGACTGGGATGCATTATGGGAGTTTTTCTCTCCTTGACCGAGGAGAGCGTAAGCTGAGGCAGTGTGAATGTTATTGGGACGGACAAATGATGAGACTAATAATTAAACTGCATATTTAAGAACTAAGACTACGTCAATAATCACGATACAATGTGTCAACTTCTGAATGATCAAATGTTTAAATTTGAAATCATTTTTTTTTAAATGTTTTTTAAAAGTTTTAATTTCTATGTTTAGGTTGGGTTTCTGCCTTAAGGCCGAACAAAGCAAAAGCATCAATTTAGGATTTTGTTTTTTGTTTTTCCAACCCTGATTACTGTCTGACAAACAACTCAAGATCCTATTGCAGAATACATGCACAATGTATAATATAGACACACACACACACACACAGCTGGCCAAAAAGCATGGCTATGGAAACTAGGGAATGTCTGAATACATTAAAGACAGTATGTGATAATGTACTATTAATAAACAAGTAGTTAACAGTAATAATGGAAAATAAGGCTTTCTTCATTCATTGTAATCTCCTCTATGTGCGCAGGGGGCAAGGAATGCAGTGGCAATTAATCTTGGACAGAATGCACATTATCAAGGGGCGGGCAGGGCAGCAGCATCGCGGCACAAAAGAGTTCTTTCTCCTCTGAGCCCTCGGCTAAGAACAACACTGGGATTTGTTTCCCAGTTTATGAAACTGGTAAAGCAGATTCAGGAAATGTACAATGGTAGATTCTCAGTGACCGAGCTAATTCCTAGAGATTTTCGCTGTGGGCATGAAACATTTCTGCAGTGGCATTTAATTACTCAAGAATACCAGAACAAGTCAGCTGTCATTTATAAATGCACACGTGTCGCACCATGTCAGAGGTGAACTTTCTAATTTATGGCCTTTACACTTATCTCTATGACCTCTTTTACTGATGCTGATAATATGTACATATATTAACCAGGTGATGCGTTTCTGCTGATGAAACAGTGAGGACCTACTTTCTGTAGACGACCCCGGGTTTAGCCGTGACAAAGGGCCTCAGGAGAGTCTGGATGCGGCTCTCCCAGCACCAGAAGGTGGGGTAGTAGGTCTCTGACACAACCGGACATTGCTCCCTCAGAAAGTGGTAGAACTTCTTACCCCCGGAGATGAGCTGTGGCTTCTGCGAAAGACAGGGGATTAAAGTGCGAAAACAGGTTAAAAAAAGAAGAAGAAAAAGGTGTCTTCTTTACTTTTTACCACAGGGATTCATTAAAGTGGGGTGTTAACACGACAGCAGATCAATCACTGTGATAAAGCATCTTTTAGCTGAGTCATGTTTTGTTACATCATATTTTTGTAGAAAAAAATCCAACTTGTTGCATTATTGTATCCAAACTAAACCTCACATATTCTGATGTAGAGTTGCAAAACATTCAAATGAAACAAAATGACTTGAATTCAAAGGTGATTAAGAACAGGATTACAATGAGGGCATGACTAATTTACTATAACACACATGACCCGCATGAACCTGCATTTGAGGTCTCTATTCCACTTCAACACACTGACAATAAACGTCAGGCCTGCACAATAACGCGTCATGGCTGCGTCATTTGGTCTAATAGCCAAGTGAACTCTTTTGTTTTCAGTCACTGGAGGATGTTTTGGGGAGGGGTGGCGGGGCGGGGGGGATTCAACCAGATTAACGTTTGCTATTATTCATTGTTCCCCCTCTATTCATGATGCATATTCTAATTTTAACTCATGCATAATAAACGTATTAAACGTGTATTTATCATTACATAGAACCAACAGCTGGCTACCGCCCGCCATCAAAGGAATGATGGCAACGCTGCAGAAATCCTTCAACCCGGCGTTTCCAGCTGCCACACAGTAGCCGGTCATGTGCACGTTAGACGAGCTCGGCTGACATCTAACTGTGACTGTCGCATCTATGCATTGATTTTTTTTGTGTATGCAGTTACATAAGTGCTGCACGTGGATGTGGATGACACGAGTTCCGGGAAACGTTAAATAAGCTGATGATTTAACTTGTGTCTGCCCGACACACATACACACACACGCACACGCACGCACACGCACACACACACACACACACACACACACACACACACACACACACACACACACACACACACACGTGTGTGCAGGCGTGTAACATTAGCACACCGGTGGACAGATGCAACCTTATTGAAAACCTCCATCAGCAAATGCACCGGTCGCCTGGCGGTGGTGCGGATGAGGATGATGATGATGATAATGATGATGATGATGATGATGATGCTCCTCCGTTTCATACGGGCTCCCTAACCGTAACGTGAACGTCGCTTACCTTCGCTACCGAGAGCAGATAGTAGCAGGTGTACGCTGCGCTAAAGCCCAGCACCAGAGACAATCCCACTCCCGATCCGAACAGCCCGACTTTCACTTGATTTTCCAGATAGTGTGACAGGTCCCGCGTCCAAATGTTGAAATTGAAGTCCAGCGAGATCATTGCAAGGTCCCTGTTTTCCAACCCGTACTTGCGAGGACAGCGGCCAGCGTCGGCTGAGTCTGCCGGCGAGCCCTCTGTGAAGGAGACAGTCAAGGGGACCTGAGGTGGAGAGATACATACATATATGTATCGGCGAGCGGTGGCGCTCTTTGGCCGGCTTTAAGGCAGGCGGTTTGTCGCCCCCTGCCGCCGGAAAAGGGGAAGTGCAGCTTGCAGGGCTCTGCGATTTCTGCACCAGCCTTGCAACGTCCCATTCGGTGCCAGTGGGGTATATAACTCTCAGACCAAAAGACAATGAAATAGATATTTTCAGAAGAAAGCCTGATCGTCATTGAATAACTTCAGCGTCTGAAAATTTATCAGGGATTTCCTGAAGTGGATTAACAAATCAGGCATCTCTGCCCCGGGGACTATGACCCACAGGGCCCAACCACGAGGTTCACCATGTGGCAATTAGCTAGTGGTAATGTAATTAACCGAGAAGGTGTTTGTTGATACCGTATGCACCATTATAAACAGAAATAATTGGCACCTTAAAGCAACACCTGTATTCTAACCTTATCTAAAGGCGAGAAGGGCCCGGAGTTAAAGTCTATGTTTAAGGCCTCGTTGTGTTTTTGTTCACATTGGGTTTATATGGTGCATTTTACCAAGTAAAGTGCTGCGTAATACTTACATAATGCAGTGAAAAACTGGGTCACGTGGCACACTGTAGGTTTATCTGATTTAAAAAGCAGTTCATGTTTTGTATTATCAGATAAAAGCATGTACCGTATCCGGTGAGTCTGATATCAGTTGAAAAAAAAACATTTGAATGGAATTAACACATTCTTTTTTGCACATTTTTGTTGATAGTGATTATAGGTAAACATACAATTGATCTTGTCGACCTCACCTTTTGGACTCTGGAGACACTGGCTATACAGCAAACGTGCTTCAAATCATTGTAACATCCCTGAAGTACTTATTGATGTCTGTATTGATAATTATTGTGTATATGTGGACTTTTAGTGTGCCACTGGAAATATTACAGACGTCAAGTTACAAATTGTTGATCGTGATCAAATAATACACTCTTTTTTTCAAATACAGTGATCATTCAATATGGCAGTTAATATAACACAACAATTATTAACTATATTCAGAGTATTTGAATTATTGTCAGCTGCCATTAGCTCAGAGAGCTGTAATGTTACCACTATAAATCCAAAGTGCAGTAAACAATGTACGAGTGGATGCAAGAGACTATTCAGTTTTTCGTATGTATTGATTAATTCATCAATGTTGGTTTATGTACTATATGTTCCCATGCATAGACAACATATATGCATATTTTCTATGTAAATAACAATAAAAAACATATATTTTGTAACACAAAATCAATTAAAACTTTGATGTGTGTGTGTGTGTGTGTGTGTGTGTGTGTGTGTGTGTGTGTGTGTGTGTGTGTGTGTGGTGTGTGTGTGTGTCTGGTTACATATATGCTACATTAGGACAGGTGGGTTAGTTGAAATTATTGTTGAAATTAAAAAAAAAAAACATTTATTAGACCATTCACATCAATAGCACTTAAATTGCACTTACTTTGTAGTTTAACTTTATTGAATACATTGTACTTTCTTGATTCTTGTTGTTCTGAGTTTGTACTAGTTATTGTAAGTCGCTTTGGATAAAAACGTCAGCTAAATGAAATGTAAAATATCTGTCTGTATCTTCACCATTATGGCTGTAATATACTGAGATTATGTTGCGTCTCCATAAACAGAACTGGGAATGGGATCGCACGTTGCATATGCGCATGCGCGCTGGACTCGTGCTTGTTTTTTTTCCCAAGCCTCGCGTCTTCGGGCTTTGTCGTTCACCTCCGTGGCTAGTTGTTGCTCGTCTGAACGATGATTGACAATAATGGCGACGCGTTTATTCTGAGTTGACTCCAGGGAACCCTCTCTGGTTGACACAGGGAACGTCGTGGATGGATTTTTTCTTCCGGCTCGACAAACAAGAACGATAAAGGATAAGCAAACCACCGAACACGGAACTACATCCACCTCAACGGGAGACGTTTATCCTGCTAGCATTGCGATAGCTAGCTAACTCGGCTCGCTAGCTTGCTAAGTTGAAGAGGTGGCATTCTTGTGTGTGGAGTGGAGGAGAGACAGACAGCCTGCTGGGCACTCAGATCTGTCTACGCTAGCGATGTGGCGACTTAATAGGCGTTTGGGCTAACGTGTATTAGTTTCTCCTTCTCTTTGTCAACGTTAGCTCGTAGGGGGTAGTGTTCTAGGAGGCTCCAGCAGCCTCCTTAGGAAGCTAACTCGGCTAGCAGGCTTGCTTTGTGGATTGTTCCTGTCTCTTTCCTGTTGGGACTTGCTCGCACTTGCATTTTGAGGGGAAACTGTCCACCGGGCCACCGGCTGCTGGCAAGCAAAAAGACTGCCGACTTTATTATTATAAACCCTTGTGCTGTTTGCAACAAATACAAAATGACCACCGGCAGGAACAACCGAGCGATGATGGAGGGAGTTGGAGCCAGAGTGGTCCGCGGACCCGACTGGAAGTGGGGGAAACAGGATGGCGGAGAGGGACATGTTGGCACCGTCAGGAGTTTTGAAAGTCCAGAGGAGGTGGTTGTTGTCTGGGATAACGGGACGGCAGCGAACTACCGTTGTTCTGGCGCCTACGACGTGAGGATACTAGACAGTGCTCCGACAGGTAACTATACTTTACACTTTGCATTTTGTTTGCCAGCACTTTCAAACTGGTGTCTCGATGCAACATCATGACATATACTTGTCCTTTTTTTGTATGTAACCTATATATTGGGTGCAGGAAATGAGAAACCGATCCAAAGTTGTTGCTGTAATGGATATATTGGCTACATTATGGTAGGAAGGTAAAGGTCTCTGCCATTCAAAGTAGTTGGGTCGTTGAAGAAACTTATACAATTCTCGGAAGCATTGTTCTCTGTGTTGAACGCAGACAACGCCTGCTGGGCTCCAACGACTCCTATGTTTAAAAATACAAAGTATTTAAATACATCCTGTCTGAACAGATGTATGTCACAGGCAGCACTAGTCAAGATGCTCAAACAAGCTGTGGGAGATATGCGCAGGATATGCACGTTCAGAGTCAAGCATATGTGATTTTATACTACACATTATATTAAAGTATGTCAGTAGGATGTAGACATCTTCCTATTTCAGTCCTGGTTGATTTAGATTTTATATTTGAGGGGAAACGATATGATTGTGCTTTGAGTTTAGCACAGGTATGCATATCTCCTTTTTGTGTATATAATTTGGAGAAAAACTGTAATACAGGAATCCAGTTTGTAAGACTGAAAGTATATGCATATTGCAATACTTTCATCAGTGGGCCACAGGTTCAATCCTAGTTGTGTTACCTCCTTTGGAAATGGTGACTTAAAATTCATTTATTTGAATGAAAATATGTGATATTGCCACTTCAAATACCGTTTAACCATATCTTTTTTTGCTTTATCTCCCCGTATTTATCATAGTATTTAATGCCAACACAGTGACAATGATTTCAGCGTGCATCCTTTTGACCGTATGTTATCACCTGTGATGAGGAGCAGAAGAGGTTTTTGGTGGTTCTTAACATGAGCCTGAACTATCAACCACATCTAGAAAAGATGTGATTTATACCCTTAACACCAAAATGAGTCATTTACATGTGTGGGATTTTGTGAGCATGAATTTAGCCCTAAAATATATCGGTAATGTGTACGAGGAATATGTGGAATAAGTGTCATTGTGTGCACAATTATGTCAAATCATAGCATTCAGATTGCACATTGAATACTTTATTTGCATAGTATAAATGTTGTTCATAGAAAAATGTGGAAAAGTTTTTCCAGTCATATATTTAAACGTATGCAATGTCCTACACAATACAACCTACATTTTTCTTTTTACTGTTGACTAATACTGCCCCTCCTCAGGCATCAAGCATGACGGAACCATGTGTGACACCTGCCGCCAACAGCCCATCATTGGTATTCGCTGGAAATGTGCTGAGTGCACCAATTACGACCTTTGCACAACCTGTTACCATGGAGACAAGCATCACCTGAGACACCGCTTCTACAGGATCACCACCCCAGGCAGTGAGAGGTTAGCCAACCCAACATTTGTCAGTGTTGTGCCTCACCTTAGACCCACTATTGATATATGATAGATACAAGGTAGCCAGGTAATCCATGCACTTCATTGTGATGGGTGGCCCTCCCCCTATTCTCCTTTAGTTTGCCTTATGTTGCATGCATTCTGTGTGTGTGTGTGTGTGTGTGTGTGTGTGTGTGTGTGTGTGTGTGTGTGTGTGTGTGTGTGTGTGTGTGTGTGACATTTGAGAGGTCTTTTGTGCACCCTGCCTCTCAGGCAGACAGGATCTATCTCTATGCTCCCAGCCCTCAGTTGCCAGGCAACAACTCAGCCTCGTTTTAAGATCCAGTCATACGTTTGTAAAAAATTACATCAATACAACGCTTTCTGTTCATAGAATTTATTTGAGTAGATTTCCCAGATTGTTTTTCTTTCTTGTATTTATTCCTCAAGAAGGCTGCATGCTCGAGAAACATAACATCATATTGATTGAAAAGTCTGTTTCGCAACTGACTTTTCAATTTAAAAATGTAGATCTTTGTCTCTGCAGAAAGCATTGTAATTGCATCTAAGGAACAGAGGAAATGGAAACTACATCATTATGCACTTACACATATGTAATAACTGTCTCAGAAGTTACCAATCATGTAATAATATAAAGAGTAACACTAAACTTGAAAAGATCAGTGTTTTCATGTCATTTAGTCCCAGCAGGATGCTACAGTACGCCCTTGTGCTTACTATTTTTATTTATCAACATTTGCCTGCAGTCAAGTTCTGTCACTCAGATGGCATTGTCACAGCGGGAGCCCTATTGCTTTCACTTAGTGTAGAGGTGTAAAACTACTATTTTATAGGAACTCAGCACATTTTATGACAATAAATACATTTTAGTGTGAAGTGGTTATGCTGTGAAGACAGTGGTAGGTTTACTTTCACGCTTCCTCAGGAAGTGTTGACATTGTCAGCCAGACATTCGATAGCATTGTTGTGGACTAACTAAATGTTTACCAAAACAAAATGCTAATTATTTTTAGATTTTGGTCAGGACAATGGCACACAACCTGTGTTACAGTTTGGGCAAACTTTGAACTAGGGGACGATCAGTGGTAATCAGACTAAGGGATCTGCGCACAATACCATTCCCCCATGAGGTACTGTGTTTGTTGGTGTATGTGATGATGTGTATCTACCCTCAGGTCTTATGGTTAAAAAAAACACAAAGAAAGTTTCTAGTGGAAACAATGTTTTCGGCTTGATGTGTGGAAAGTAGAATCCTAGTTAACAATTAATTCATGTGCAGACAAGATCAAGTCAAATTGTTGAAGGCAGCTTTCCTTTTCTTTAAAGGTGCTCTACACAGAGATTAATGTTAACGTGTATTTGAACATGCAATCAAATCAGCCCCTGATTTGATTTAAATTCTTTAAATGTATCATTTTGACCTGATTGTGAGTTGGCACACTTGCTAAATTCCACAACTTACATTTAATTGTGTTATTGCAAAGACTTGTCAGTACTGTGATGACGCTTCATGCATTTCAGGCCTATTTCAGCCAAATACCGTCATTTAGTAAATGAACACATGGCCCAACAGCTGGCAGCCTTTTCAACTGAGTACGACTTCATTTCCCCCGAGACAGACATTGCATAATGCACAATGGGTGCTGGAGGTCTCCCCAGCTCAAACTGCTCCGGCAGCGTAGTGGGGTGTTTTGTTACACCACATTAGATTCTGTCACTAACTGCCGGAGAGGGAGTGGCTAGAGGCCACAAGTGGTTTGCATTGGTTAGACCGTCACTGTCCAGCTGTCGTGTCTACCGCCACGGCTCACACTTGTTTAATGGTTAAAGCTCAGCTATTAATTGCTATTACCTCTTCATTGCTTAGGCTTATCTAGACAGCAAGCAGCATTATAGTGATGTTTTTTTTTTTCAATTGATCCATGTAAACAGAGCCCTTGTAAACACCTGCTGTTGAAATCTATGATAGTGTCAAATAAGCGTTTTGAGTTTAACCCAGATGCAAATAATTTTCTTTGTTTTTCATCTGAATAGAGTTCTTTTGGAGTCACGTCGTAAGTCAAAGAAAATCACAGCCAGAGGGATCTTCACTGGTGGCCGGGTTGTGAGAGGAGTGGACTGGCAGTGGGAAGACCAAGATGGAGGCAATGGAAGGAGAGGAAAGGTAATAATAATAATAATAATAAATGTTACTTATATTGCAGCTTTTTAAAAACAGAGTTTGCAAAGTGCTTTGACAGACAAATCAAGGCAGTAAACCAACAGAACGCTTAACGGTGAGGCCCAACAAAGGAAGACAAAGTAAGGTAAAAGTCAAACCCTGATAAAACAGTTCAATAGATGAAACAATAAAAACCAATCGATACGATAGGAACAAACTAAGTAAAAATAAACTAAAATAATAACAACAAAGATAAAACGGTAAGTAGACGATGTCACATAAAAGCCAGTTTGTAAATATGAGTCTTAAGAAGTGACTTAAAAGCGATTACTGATTCGGCGAGCTTTATCTCTGGCAAGTCGTTCCAAACCCGCGGGGGCCCTGAAGGCAAAAGCACAGTCACCCTTAGTTTTGAGCCTCGACTTTGGAACAGCCAGAGGGGCCCACCCGAGGATCTAAGGCTGCGAGGCCCAACATTTCTTCTACGTATTTTGTGGCCAGACTCAGAAGCGCTTAAGCTTAGAGTCAAATAGTACTACTAAGTTTCTGGCAGTGGACTTTACGTTAATAGATACGGTTTGGTGGATTGATTATAATAAATTCGCATTTTGAGTTATTGAGTTGATGAAAATTGTGTCCCATCCAAAAGTTGATATCACTAAGGCAGTCTAAAATAGCAGCTAGACTTCTTGGGTCATCGGGTCTCAAGGGAAGGTATATCCGTGTGTCGTCTGCGTACCAATGAAAAGAGACGTAGTGGCGTTGGAGGTTTTGACCAAATGGGAGCATGTATAGAAAATAAAATTGAACTTAAAATTGAACCTTGCTGTACACCACAAGTAATGGGAGTTGTTTGAGGATAAGTAATTACTTATAGTGACCAAATAGATTATATCTGAAGGGTAAGAATAAAACCAACTAAATGCAGCATCCTTGATGCCATCCCATATTGTAAGACCGTTGATTAAAGTGGCATGGTCTACTGTGTCAAAAGCTGCACTTGGGTCTAAAATAATTAAAATAGGTACGGTTCCAGCCAAGAGAGTAACTTCACTTTGCCGACTTTCTTTCTACTCTAGCCCGCAAATACAATACAGAGATGAGATCAGTGAGCCAATAAGACAGGTACTCTTGTAAATTGCTCGAAAGATGTTCCTGGCTTTGCTATTTCTCATATAGTGAAAAAGCACTTTTCTTCTCTTTTTTTTTTTTTTTTTTTTTTTTTTTTTAATAATATTTTTTTTCCAAAAAGTTTTTACATCACCTGAGAGCTTCTTTGGGCTCCAGCAACTGACAGTTGGAGGTGGACAAGGCATTAAAGCTTAAACGCCGCACTTAAACGCACACTACTAAATGATTCAATGTAGGTCAAGTCAGCTTTTTATTTTTAATTTAAAGCTGCACATTTAAGTGGATAATAAATCCCTGGTAGTAAGGCAGACTTAGTAAGTCTGACAGAGGCCATCACAGCCACGTGTGTGCCACTGAATGGAGCATGAACGCCCGTAAGGGCTGCATGGAAGGATCCTTCGTCCTAAACGACTTCGGAGAGGAAAAAACAAACTTGCATCTCAGGATATGATTTGATTTGAACGGTGCAGGAGCCTCAACCAAAACAGGAAGGGCACTGCCTGACTCAACGTGTTTGTAGCATGGACATGTTGCAGGCAAGTGGGAACACAGTTAAATCCGCTGGTGCCTAGTTGAGCTGTGTTTACTCGTGCTTGGCACCGTAGCGCAGGCCTCCGTAGATGGAGTATCCATATATATATTCATGGACTACATTATTGACTTTGTACAAACCCTGTAAAGAAACAAGTATTAAATGCATTATAAAGAAACAAAGGTTGAATATCCTGTCTACAATTTGATTTGGCAGGTAAAATATATGCTTAGATGTTTAAGACCTCCTGTTTCTAAAGCTTTTAAATATGATTTTGCCTTCTTTGTATAATCCTCAAGCATGTATATTGTGCTTTTATCACGGAGCCAAGTAACATTTTGCATAAAAATGATGATAGGAACAGTTATGCCTTTTTGTTTAATTCTGCGAATTCCTATTTTGGCCTACGGAGGTTTTAAACGGACCTCCTTACTGCAGGTTATTCCAGGCTTGAATACATTATTAGAAAGTAATACTATGTCTGATGAGGTTGCATTTGTTCAGTACAGTCTATTTAGATTTATACTGTAAATGTGCTGTAAAGTGCTTGTATTTTGACTCTGCTCCAGACCCCTGAGTATTGAATTTAAGAGTCCCTCCAAGCGATTTAAGACTTAATTTTGCTATGTTATTTAATGGCATATCTCATTACTGTTTTATGATGCTGTAAGCAATATGCTCTCCAGAAAACTGCTACGGCATGTCCTGCAGCTTAGATGTTATTTTAGCATGAATATTACCTCCCAAGACCAGTTAATCAATTACCCCTGTAAGGGCCCTAAACATTTTTTTACTGTTTGGTTTCTGTATTTACTTAAGGCACAGCTTTTGATTAAAGAATTCATCTACTCCAATACAGCTCTTCTCTTGACACTTTCTCGATATAATGAAAGTGTTGCGCTGCTTGTGATGGAGAGAGAATTGTCTCGTGTGAAAATCCCATCCCTCTCGTCCAAATTTGAATTGATTTTTATGTCCCCCTCATTCATAGCTCATTGTTTATTTATGCCAATAACACATCATTTTCTTTGGCTTTACTGTGGTTTTTTTAGCCGAAAGCTGTGAGCTGGTCCTGAACACAGAAGTCCGGTACAGCATTAGTCATAATGTAATACAATAAGTGCTAACTCAAGAAAACCTGTGTTTTTAAATATAGTGACAGGTGTGTATGTTGTCAAGTCTCGATGCAGGTGTGTGAGACAGTCAAAAGAAGCTGGTGCTTAGTTTATTTTCAAAGTGCATGCACAAGTTGAGGGGTTTAATGGAGCAAAGGGGAGAAACCATTGTTAACTCATTAATGGTCCAACAGACTGAGGAGAGTAAGAAGAGCAGCTTTTGGCCCTTTCCTTTCTTTCTGTGAACGACTGGTGCTTCTTATTTATTTAAATGTAAAGAGTTTCGCACTGTTTTTTACTGTATAAAACAGTGCGAGCCTGATATTGCTGTGGCCCTTGGATCCCCGCCATGAATATATATATATATATATATATATATATATATATATATATATATATATATATATATATATATATATATATATATATATATATATATATATATATATATATATATATATATATTAGTGATGTTTAGGACCTTCCTGAATTCATCAAAGATGATGCACCCAGACATTTTTTTATGAATTATTTATTAGAAGAGTAACGACTGCATTTAATTCCCTTGAAATAGGAAAGACGAGTCTGAAACCTGTTGTACCGTTTTTCATAGAAAGTCACGTGTCACGTGTTTGCCGCTGTCCGTGGTCTGGCTGAACACGGCTTGTCTTGTGTCTTTTTTTCTCTTTGAAAACACAGCGCAGTAATAGTTGCACAAGTTGAGTTCAAACATTCTTGGAGATTTCACCACTATTCCCAACTGGTGAAAGAACAAGACAATAAAAAGATTAGTATTTGTTGTGAGATTGCAATGCTGTTCCATTAAAAGGTAATCTAATTGTGACCCCAAGAATCACAGCCTAATCTAATTTGTTTCTTGATCCTCTCTCCTAATATTTCTGAGTCGTTAGGGAGTCAAACTTCCCTTGAATTTGAAACTCTGTGGCTGTGCAGCATAGATTTCCTCCATCAGCATGCCGACCACTTATCATGTCCTCTGAAACCTTGTTGGACAAAACAGTGGTAAAACTAAAATAAAACTCTGTGATGTGTTCACACGAGGAGCGACGCAGCAAATTGTTACCCTGTGCGACGTTGGACCCTTTAACTAGAGGAGCCCAAGTTCAACTTGTGTTTGCAGACATATTGTCTTTGAGCAAATAACTGAATACTTACTTTGTTGCTGTTCTGTAGTTCAACCTTCACTCTGCCCTTTTAGTTTTAAAAGATAATTTCCCTACAGGGATCAATAAAGTGTCATATTCACTATCATCATGAGGTTTCAAGATGATAAACACCTGCTTGAAAGCTCCCGTGAAGAAAATGATCCCCTTCTGGTCAATATTGCATTTTTGCATACAGTATGCTGAAACCTTTATGTCCCCATTTACAACCAGACAATTAGGAATAAAACTCAATGTGCCCTTATCTTTCTCATCTCACCCCTCCTCTTCCTCCACAGGTGACAGAGATCCAGGACTGGAGTGCAGCCAGCCCTCACAGCGCTGCCTACGTACTGTGGGACAATGGGGCCAAGAACCTGTACAGAGTTGGCTTTGAGGGAATGGTGAGCAAACTTCCAGCCTGACCCTAACGCTCAGACACACACCCACCCACACACACACCCACACACGCAGAGCCTCACAAAAGATCAGCTGTCAGGTGGCTTTTGTGTTTGACCGCTGGGCGGGGGGCTCTTTCTTTTGCTGCCAGGCCTTTGTGAGAGCCACGCAGCCGGCATGAGTAAGGCACAATTGTACAGGCAGCTGGAAGGGGAAGGTATCTACATGATAAAGGCAAGCTGTTCTTGCTGCTTTTTAGGGGGGAGAGAGTGAACATGGAGGTCAACTTTCAGGGGAGTGGGGGGCATTCTCTTGGGGTTGCAGGCGCAGCTACACACGCGTCTCAAATCAGAAGCATCTTCCTCATTGGATGAGACTGCCCTTTCCTTTTTATGAAAGAGGCCAATCGGGTTTCTCGGTTGCATAACAGATTTGTCCTTTGTTATTTTAATAGGCTGATAGGGAAGTAGATGGCATCTGCCTCTGGATTAAGTAAATGGGTTTTGACCACCCATCTTGACTGTTTCATTTTTGGCTTAGTTTTTCATGGAAAATGATCAAATCCTGCTGAAAACTACAAATCTACTGCACATTTTCCTATATTAAGTACCTCTCCCTGCTAAGTAATGTCTGGTTGGTGCTCAAAGCATCGTCAGATCAAAAGTGTCTTGCTCGCTGGATGTAGTAGGATAGACTTGAGTTATTCATTTGTTGGGACTTGTTCTACTCAGGACTTTAGTGTTCCTCCAGTTCAGAGGAATGTTTGCTCTGCCTCACAATCATCTCTGCCCTCTAACTCTGCCACAGTGGCTGCGCATCTGAGTCATCACAAATGATATGATGCCGTCTCTCTGGAGCAGTGTAGTGTCCCATTGTCCTGCCTTGCTCGTAGGGCACTGATAGTGTTGGTATTCTGGGTAACGTCACTGGCCCTACAGCGTGAAGTGTGTAAATTCTCTGTCATTATTCACGGTCGTCCTGCCCCTCCTCTAATGTAATTACCGTGGGTAATTTATCTAATCCCTTCCCTCTTTTCTCACAGTCGGATCTGAAATGTGTCCAGGATGCCAAAGGGGGCTCTTTTTACAGAGACCACTGTCCCGTTTTAGGTAAGTTAGCCTGTGATCCGTGTCCACCGTCATTATTGCACCAATTCTCTCACCAATCGTTCTGGTGCAGTGAATTCAAGGGCATTAGGGGAGTTTGCGCTTGTAGTTAATCCTTTTTGGCCACTAGATGGCAGCGCTACACAGTCACATGGCTGCCAAAGCAAGTACAGGCACAGGTCATGCAGTGAGACTCTTCCAAGAATTCCAGGAATGAATTGTCTCTCTGGATTCAGCAATGCAGCAAAAGTCTCTCAATATGTATGATAGTGTCATTATTCACAAGTAGCAACACTTAATACTCATAGTAATGTGTTGCTATCAGATATGTGGTTAAAAAGTTTTGTGGTGCTATTTATTTTCACAGATTTTACTTCCGTAAAATGTGTTTTCCTTTTTTCTTCTTCTCTGTTTTAAATCACTTGCCGATTTAACATTGTTAATGTGTTTTTGATACACTTTTAGTAATGAAAATGTTGCTATCGATAGACCGAACTTTACCTTTAATCTCCCAGGTGAGCAGAATGGCAACAGAAATCCTGGCGGTCTCCAGATTGGCGACCTGGTCAACATCGACTTAGACCTAGAGATTGTTCAGTCCCTCCAACATGGCCACGGTGGGTGGACTGACGGCATGTTTGAAACGCTCACCACCACCGGCACAGTATGCGGCATCGACGAAGACCACGATATTGTCGTTCAGTACCCCAGTGGGAACAGGTGAGTCCCGAGAAGTACTAGCTCCGATGTGTTGGCTGCGGATAAGTGGAACCAATGAAACTGTAACTCATCACCACAGTGTCTCGTAAATGTAGTTTTATACAACCCCTTTCATCTCGGCTCAGGCAAAAGCCAACAATCGCTAAAGTACATCTTCACGACAAGATAACATTATGGTTTGTAACACTTGAGAGAAGAGCGTCTTTAAAAGTTAGTGGTCAATTTGTCGTAAAATACAATTTAAAAGTGTATCTTCTGATCACCTTATATGTTAACTTCAGTCTGCTTCAAGTATTCATAAAAATGTTATTTCATAACTCATTAATCATTTAAACAAAGTTTTTTTTTCCATTACTTAATCGTAGCTTGCGAATCCCCAAAAAAATTCGGTGTGCTGCTCAGAATCTATTCTTGGTCAGGTGCAATGTTCCCTCTAATTTTGTTCAGCACTGAGCAAATTTTTTTTTTTCTGAACGCACATTTCAGCACTGTGAGCAATTCTCAACCACGCGATCTGCCGAAAATGACCACAAGCCTGCGTTAGGGGATTCAAAGAGATGACAGCAAATGCATCAATATGTATACAAGGTTGATATTTATTCAATATCCTTTATAATGGTTGGACTTTGGGAACATTTTAATGATGGTGTTTTACCAGTCAGTTTAGTTGAACTTAAAGGATCTTTGTTGAACTTCAATAAGGGGAGGTTATGACTGGTTCACTGGTTATGACTGATAATGATATATATATAAAAAATAAAAGTATTAAAGGTGTTTAGTCATTTCTCAGCAGGTACAACATTTAAGTGGAACTGCATTGAAAGAAAAATGCTAATGCAGTGCTTAACAATAATTATAGGCCTATTAAATTGACATGGTGTCATTTTCCCTAAAGGTAGCCTATATAAACAATTTAATAACTTCCTATTCTTCATATTTAAATATGTCTGAAAGTTTCATCCTACCTGTGTCAGTTTGGACTATTTCATCTAGCCACTCATGTTTGAACGTTAGGCAGACCTTTTTCTGGGGCGCCTGCTCTGCCTTTCTTTTCGCCATGGTAGCCTATAGCTGCTGGAGCAGGGCCCGCCAAGAGGAGCCTAAACAGCGCCGGCCCGAGCTCATGTGGCGCTCTGGGCGAGCTTCACTCCTGGCGCCCGGAGGAGGACAGCGGGGGTGGGGGGTGCTAACTGAGGCAGAGCGCTAGCAGAGGTACAGAGAGCGCATGTCGAGAAACGGGACGCTGATTGGCCAAGAAGACTCGACACGTCACATCAAAGATCTTATTATTGTGAAGATGGCTCACTCCTATCTAAAACTGGCGCAAAAACGATTTTTAACCCCTGAAAAAAAAACTTTTGTGCGGTCTGAAAAATGTGCGCGGTCTGAAAAATCTATAGCGCGGCCACTTCGACTGGCCTGCGCGGCCGCGCACGCACACAGCTTAGAGGGAACACTGGTCAAGTGTCATATTTTATGAACTGTGAGTAAACAAGTCTGAGTTATTGAATGCATTAATTTCTGTATCCTCAGATGGACTTTTAACCCAGCCGTGCTGACAAAGGCCAATGTCGTGCGCAGCGGTGAAGCAGCAGCCGGGGCAGAGGGAGGCAGTTCCCAGTTCGTAGTGGGAGACCTGGTCCAGATTTGCTACGACATTGACCGCATCAAACTGCTACAAAGAGGCCATGGAGAGTGGGCGGAGGCAATGCTACCTGTAAGAGGACTAATGTATTTACTGTATACTGTAGTACAACGTCACGTGATGCTATCCACTGGACTGGAGCTGTGAAGTTGTGTGAGCGACAGAACATCAGCAAATCTAAAGTACACTCCAGTGGATAGTTTAATTTAAACTTGGCGAGAAAATTATGTTCGTGGCTGTTGATATTTGCAACAGACAGTTTTGTGATTGTTTAAAATAATTTATAATTTTGACTACTAGCTAACTGTGTGTAATATTTTTGCTCTCTAACACTCAGCCGTGCCAGTTCATCATCATCTTTTAAGGAACTATATTACTAGTAATACTTATTCGTATTACTAACATGCAGAGAGACGATTCCTCGCTGTTGCGGCCAATTTATTTGTTTTTTAATC
Organism: Taurulus bubalis; assembly: GCF_910589615.1. NCBI lineage: Eukaryota > Metazoa > Chordata > Actinopteri > Perciformes > Cottidae > Taurulus > Taurulus bubalis. Next base: position 37,966,596 of record NC_136589.1, on the reverse strand, counting down.
TTTTTTGGTCTCTACGCAACTTTATTCTTCCCTTTTTTTATTATGAAGTTTGTTCATTGTTGCCCAGCCGCCTTAGGTTATGTTACGCCAGTCTACTTCAATACGCCACTTGTCCCTCCCAAACTGGCCCCCCTCAGCATCTAATGAGCCTTAAAACCCAGTTAAAACTAACCACGGCTGTTTGTCGCCCGCTGCTGATTCCACTGCAGCAGACCCCATTATTGATGGCATCCTCGAGGACAGCCCCAGACCCGGCTCGACACACTCAAAGTGCCTCTTTCTCGTACAGCCCAGATCGAGACGATATGATTCACAATGGGAAAGCATTTTGCTCCGTCCTCTTTGTATTGGCTGTATAGATAAATAATCGTCTAGCCAGTAGAAAGGTCTCTTCCTTTTTATATCCATCTTATTTCTTGTGTAAGTAAATGTCCTCTGACTAATGAGAACACATCTTAAATTTGTAATATATTTTTTTTATTTTTGCAACAAGCCTTGTTTCTGCTGCGGGTAGGACAATTGCATAGTTGAGCTGGTATTTTTTTTTCTCCTCTTTGTCCTTCCCTGCACTCTCTCATTTTATGCTCATCCTAACAATCTCTCTCCATCTTCCCTCTGCCACTTACAGGCTCTGTTACACAGAACATTGCCCATAGACAACAGCACTTCATATACTAATGAGTTTGTCGCAACATGTACCAACAGACCCTTGGCAAGGTGGGCCGTGTGCAGCAGATCTACTCTGACAGCGACCTGAAGGTCGAGGTTTGTGGAACTTCCTGGACGTACAATCCCGTCGCTGTCACAAAGATTGCCCCATCTGGCTCTGCTGTCAGCAACGCCTCTGGAGGTATGTATGAACAAGCACTACTGAACTCGCTGCTCCATGTTCTCTGACACCTACGCACAATCACTTTCTTATCTTTTCCCTCCGTTTGGCCAGAGCGTCTGTCTCAGTTGCTGAAGAAACTATTTGAGACGCAAGAGTCCGGAGACATCAATGAGGAGCTGGTCAAGGCAGCAGCCAATGGTGACCTGGCCAAAGTCGAGGACATCCTGAAAAGACCTGATGTGGATGTAAGTGCTCACCATATGGTATTTTCGTAAGAGCAGCTGCTGGGTTTCTAGATTCTAGTCATTTTGCCGTTGAATATTTACAAAAGATCTGAGTAGATTATTCCTGGTTATGCTCTGCTCTGCTCTCAGTATATTGGGCTGAGAGTCTCCGAAGAAAGGGCTCTGAGATCCTCCCACTCCTGCACCTCTCTCAATCTGAAAAGCATTAAGGCTGGGCCCAGAGGAGGCACCGAGGAGCATTGGTGTGCACTGCAGCACAGAGCCGATTCACTCTTTTTAAAATCAAGCTGAGATCTACAAACCCTGACACAGGCTACAGGCCAGGGAAAACGTCCTCTTGTCATAGGACAGAAGCTGGTGCCCTGTATAGGTTATGAGAACTGGTTACGTCAAGTCTGCGATACTGGCCTCACTCAGAGTGTGTGTGTGTGTGTGTGTGTGTGTGTGTGTGTGTGTGTGTGTGTGTGTGTGTGTGTGTGTGTGTGTGTGTGTGTGTGTGTGTGTGTGTGTGTGTGTGTGTGTGTGTGTGTGTGTGTGTGTGTGTGTGTGTGTGTGTGTGTGTGTGTGTGTGTGTGTGTGTGTCTCAATGGTGAAGGCTGGCCAGATGCCCTACTGCCTTTCAGTGGAATTATTTGCTTAAAGCTGAGCACACTAAGCTTGGCCAAGTGATCCGCCTGCCAGGACAAGAGATGTCTCGAGACTCCCAAAGGAGTCCACATTAATATTTATGGTCTGAGTTTTTGCAGTGCTGCAGTTGCTGATGAAACATGCACACACAGCCGCACATAGACAGCGGCACATACAAACACGCCCTCGCCAAGCTGTTCGCCCCTCAGGTGAACGGCTAATACAGTAGATACGTATCTAAACATGAAACGGGACGTTGACACACACTCACACACACACACACACACACACACACACACACACACACACACACACCCATATTCTCTCTCTTGATGTGTTGACAGGTGAACGGGCAGTGTGCTGGACACACTGCTATGCAGGCAGCCAGTCAGAATGGTCACGTGGATGTCCTAAAGCTGCTGCTTAAACACAACGTGGACCTGGAAGCTGAGGTTTGTATAATTAAACATATTTCTCCTCACATCCATTTACTTATCACGAAGGCATCTTAGCCTAAGTAAGTGCATTTCACTGTGAAGAGAGAAACAACAACAACACAACACTGAGTCATTATGCTGGTGTGTCACTGTACTCAGGACAAAGATGGAGACCGGGCAGTGCACCACGCATCCTTTGGTGATGAGGGCTCTGTCATTGAGGTACTGCAGAGGGGCGGCGCTGACTTGAATGCCAGGAACAAGCGAAGGCAGACTCCATTACACATAGCTGTCAATAAGGGACACCTGCAGGTGGTCAAAACCCTGCTGGACTTTGGCTGCCACCCCAGCCTTCAGGTATCTATCACTGCCACTTATTTACATATTTAAAATGCTTTGTGCCGAGAGGTCGTTTTTTTTTTCCGGCAGGGTTTGAATAACAGATTAGCACGAGAGAAAAAAAAGTTACACACGGTTTACCTTTTAGGATTCCGAGGGGGACACACCGCTGCACGATGCCATTAGCAAGAAGAGAGATGACATGCTGTCTGTGCTGCTGGAGGCTGGTGCTGATGTTACCATCACCAACAATAATGGCTTCAATGCCTTGCATCACGCTGCCCTCCGAGGAAACCCCAGGTATGTGACACTGTCCCGCTCTCACGCTAGCTGTCACACTGATTCGGGGTCTACAAAGGACCACGGCATGTTGTGGAATCTGTGGAAACGGCATCCTCAGGATCTCAATAAATGGCTGCTTAAGTAACACCTAGATTCGGTGCAGACATACTGTATCGCTAAAGACTCGCATTGAAATGACACACATATTTCTAATGTCCACACGCTGATTCTTTCTTGACTGATTCACCATTGAAGCGCAAGACTCCTGAACTGGAAGAGATTTCACGGTGCATTTAAAAAAGTATGGAAATCAATTGAGAAACCAGATTGGTGGCACCGTGAGACTTTTTAGCCCTAATAACGAATGGACACCAGACTAGTATTTAATTGTATGTGTGACAGTCATAACACAAATATTTTGAGTGGCAAAATTGTGTGGATTATTTAAACTTGATTATTGAATAATACCTCAACTGATGCATAATTTTTCTCAATATTCAGCCCCACTAAAACAACTTTAGCTCAAGAACCGTTGAGAATATTAGTCAAAACTACAACCACTACACTTCATGTTTTGCTTCTTAGCAGACAGAGGTCGTAGCAGAAGCACTAATCTGTTCCTACTAATCCGTTACTTAATCATCCTCCATCGGAATGAAAGAAGTGGGCTCACCACCTACAGGTCTAAACTAAACAGACTAGGTCGGGACATCGACATAAACAAATAGAAAACTCCTAAATTGTTGATGAAATAAAGCATGAATGCGCATTTATTTCACAAATTGTATTTCTTGTAAAGATACATTTTCAGTCATGGATTATTATTGCATTGTATGTGTTATGCAAAAAAATATGCAAAACCTATAGATCAAAGTTTCAGCATTTTCCACACAGACTACTGCAGTGATGCGTTTTGTAAAAGTCTAAAAGGGTAGTATATTTAAAATAAATCAAACGGATATTTGTATGTAAATGGATGTTTTAAGTTCTTCCACAGATTCCACCTCGGAGTTTAAAGCCACTAATAGATGTTCAATTCCACTACCTCACTGATCACATACAATTTACTTTGGGATCTCAATTTAGTTTGACATTGATTGAAGTTTGAAGCAGGCCTTCAGGCTTCATCCATCTCCCCAACAGATGGCATTGTCTCCAGCTGACATGAGACTACCTTTTAAGCCTTGAAAGCATCTGTGCTACATTGAATATTTTTTTTATTAGTGTCGTTACTAGCACTTGAAGTTAATTTGTTGTTTCTTTTTACTGTTATGCTGGTCCGTCACCGTGTGTTGTGAGCGGAGGCTGGCCTGAAGTGGCAGCAGTTTGCCTTGTCCTTGGCCGTAGCTATTTCTGGCTGTAGGAGGTTACTGCGCCACTCTTTGGCTACTTTATTCTCGTCTCTCAATCGTGAGCATATTAACGACGGCTCAGCGAGACGGCTGTCTGTATCAGGTTGCTCATCCGGGGTCTCTCAAATTGATGGACATTGACGTTCCAGGGTTAGTCTTATAGCAGGGGTGGGCAAACTTTTTGGCTCAGGGGCCACATTGAATAAAAAAATTTGACAGACGGGCCAGTATCAGATGGATGGAGAGTGTTTGTGTGAACCTGTCACGGGAGGACAATGTTGTGGACCCAAATGCAGACCACATGAGAGTATGAGTATCTGGTAAAACAGATTATTGGAGCCAAAGGGAAGGTGGGGAGCCTGTGGTCCGCCACAGGGGGTGCTGGGCGGTGTGAGACCCGTGGCTCTACACTGGACGACGGCGAGGCCGGCAGTGGGCGGTGTGAGAATATAACGTAAATGACTCAGCTTTTTTGTTCAACTCGCTGGTTGAATCTTCATCAATTTGTTCTACACGGCGAGTCACTGTTCTGCGTGATAAACTCAATTTTTCAAATTTGTTTTTGCTCTCTGGACATAAGAGACCTGCTGTTTCTACCATACATTCTTTCAAAAACTCCTTCAGAGAAAGGCTTGCTGGCTTTTGCTATTTTGAATGCTAGCAAAACCTTGCCTTGGTGCTTGATTCTTGTATAGCAGTTTCGCGGAGAATTTTTTTTTGCTGGTCTGTTGTGGTCATTGTGCGTCGGGAAACTGAACTTGGGAACGGAGAAGCGCTACAGCGGTCTTTACAACAACTTTTTTTTTTTAAATTTTTTTTATTTTATTTTTTTTAATGTTATCATAATTATAATACTCGGCGGGCCGGATTAAAATGCCCCGTAGTTTGCCCACCTCTGTGTTATAGGATAGAGCGGCCTCTAGAAAAGTTAACATCTGCTTCCCACGCTGAGCGTGTATGGTTGCGCATGAGCGTTATTATTCAAGGCTAAATGTCATTCCCCTTCACTGGCATTCATTCATTTGGCATGAGGACAAAACGAATTGAGGTCGTCAGATGGCTGTGGACCACCTGCCACAAGCCTGGCCAGACCCAGCTCTCCACCTCTGCAGAAAAGATTGTCTAAAGCCAGTACCTGTTTCCTGTGTGGTGCACTGACCAGCTGATTGGCACATTGACTTAGACATAACGAATAACTATATAAAAATCAGCTGTCAATGGGCTGATTTCTAGTGAAGTTTACTGGCAAATGCATTTAATTAACATACATATTGTGAGGGAAGGACTTATTTTCTCTCACAAGCAATTTATCAAAAATGATCGTGACACAATATAAAGCACTTTTAAGGGAGAGACAGTGTGCCAACCAGACAGAAATAAAAAATCCAACGAACAAATAAAGACAAAGTATGAACAGCAACAAAAGTGCAAATTTAAAATCAATCTTTAATTATATATATATTTATTTATTATATATTTATTTTATAAATGATGCAGAACTAGCTTGCTGGACCGATCTTCCTCTGCAGGTCGCTCCAGAGCTGATAATCCTTGAAATTATTGAATTAATTAAATGTAATGATGTCGATAAGTGTGTAATGATTTATTCACATTCATTTAATTTTTTAATTATACCCACTAAATTACAAAAATATATAGAAAACACACACGACACGCACGCACACGACACAAAATTGGACATATGGTCAGAAATCCCAGTCCTTGCGGGAAACGATAGTACAAGATCTTTTATTGCACAGCTTTTAAATGTTAATGAATAATAGTAAACTTATTTAGAAAAGGTAACTGACTGGCAGAGTGTAAAGCATTCTAAATATTAAAATGCAATGGGTGTGTAACGTGTACACTAAACCAGGATTCAGTGTAAAGCAGCAGAAAGCTGGTCCACTGTCGCACTCATTGATTTAACGACTAAAAGTGCTGGAGTAACAGTATTTGCTCTCTGTGTGTGCGTGTGTGTGTGCACGTGTGTGTGCGTGCGTGCGCGTGTGTGTGCGTGCGCGTTCGTTCGTTCGTTCGTTCGTTCCTTGCCTCAGTCCACGCTCTGTCCCCTTGCCTTCAGAGAAACGAAGATATATGTCGCCTTCTCCAGTCTGCCCATTTACTTTTATTTCACGCTCGAGCACCTGCAATATCGGGAAGACAGTCCACAAGTCCTAAAGCCCTCAAATCTCTCCCTAGGTTGAAATGAAAGTACCTTGTCTGGTGTGTTTTTAGTGGAGAGGCAGTTGTTTCGATTGAGCGCTTAGAGGAATTCCTACCATTGAATCATATTTCAAAAAAAGTGACTCTGACATTCGTCATGAAGTGCTTGCGGTTGGAAGTTGATCAGAAGCCCCTCAGATGAAGGATATGACATGAAGCCCCTCTGGTTTACGATCGATGCTATTAATGCTTCCTGATTGTAGGTCCGCGCTCCCTTCTCGTGCTTAGATTGAGCACCGGCACAGAATGTCCTGGCATACATATCTTAAACAAGTCTAATCTATTGTTTTTCATCAAAACGAATACAACTCCTGTAAAACAGGGCGGGGGGAGGGGGAAATGTCCCGTTACATTTTCCCTTCATCGCAAGTGATGTAAGTTATCTTTATCAAATGCTAGCCTTTGGGCTCAAGTGGAGAGTGCGTCAGAGGTCCGTGTGTGTGTGTGTGTGTGTGTGTGTGTGTGTGTGTGTGTGTGTGTGTGTGTGTGTGTGTGTGTGTAATGTGCCTGGGTGTTTTAAGAGCGAGGGTTTGTCTTCAAGCAGTGGAAAGAAGATTGAGGAAGACATATAGGAAGAACCCTGTGGATGACAGATGAATCTTTCAACTTGGAGTCCCAAATACAGAGACAAATCAAGTCCATCAACAGGGGTGCGGCAGGAGCTGGGGAGCACCACTACAGAGTGTGAAGGCATTTCCTCATAAATTAGACCTAGTTGTTAAGTTTTACAATTGCTACTAAATTGAAAGTGCTGGTATAACCGGTAGTAACGTGTCGAGGAACGGATTTTCTCGGACATCCACATTATGTTTTCTCTTTTTACCGCAGCCCTGAGCCTGCAAGGGGAGCCTGGCTCGTATCTGTGTCTTTCCCTCAGGCTGCTAAAAGCCAGTAGCTGCTACAATACTGTAAACAATACGATTAATAGCCTGCGACTCATAAACGGGCTCCAAACAAGCCCTGCAGCGGCGGTCTGTGCCCTTTTACGTGTCACCTCCGTGTAATATTTGCCCTCCTCCCTCTCTCATATAGTGCTCAGCTTCTTCTTCTTTTTTAAATATGGCATCATACAGGCAAACCCCACATGGTAATCAAGGGCTCTGTCATCATTCACACTGTGCTCCAAAAGGCAGTATTCCTAATATAATGTCAGTACTAATAGGCTGCAGCATAATGGCGGCATTGTAACAGAGAACAACAATTAGATAGAAAACGTGTTGTGGGCCCTTTTGAGGCAAATTTGCCAAATGGGACAAATGTTTGCATTTCTAGGCGCTTGCTGCTTCATTCACATGCTTTTCATGGCTGTCAATGATTGAATCAGGAGTTTTTCGCTCTCTCTCTCTTGCTTATTTCAAACTAGGCTAATCAAGTCAGACTATACTGTAATTGAGTAAGCTAGTGCCTCTCACGGTACGCCAAATAGATTTCATGGTTATTGGTCCAATGGAGAACACTTTAAATTCATAAGAAATGGAGACTACCGTGCTTTTTTACAATGAATTTAATTAGGGCTGGGCGGTATGGCCAAAAATTCATAGCACAGTATTTGGTAAGATTCTGGCGGTTTCATGGTATATCATGGTATATTTTTTCCAAATAAACACATTCATTTATTGACTGAAAAGGACCACACCACTGGCCAGCAGCTGTTTTGATTGGTACATAGGGAGCTAAACAGGAGGGATTTAGGACCCAGGGGAATCCCTTGATACTAGTGGCACATGCGCAGCCTAACGACTATTGTCATTCTTCGGCAGGCAGCAACATTTAATGTTTACAGTCTCAGATATGTGTACAGCGGTCTGAGCTACTTACGTCTCACGGATAGAAGTTTGACTCAGGGTGTGCAAGACATGACATTGGCAAAAGGCATGATGGGTAAAGCCCGCCCACTTTGCTGCACAGGAAAAGATTTCCTGTGTGGGCGTTGTCATTTACCCAGCATGCCTTTTGGCGATGTCATTTTTTGCACACCATTAGTAAAGTTAGTTAACATGAGACATAAGGAGCTCGGTCCGCTACTCCTTTAGCTTCAAGCTGTGAACATTAAATGTTGTTGCCTGCCGAACTGTGGCGACCGGTATGATGGTATATGACAAATTCATACCGTATGGAAAACTGAGACCAGTATGCTGCACAGCCCTAAATTTAGTACATATTCTGTTTATGCCATACCCACATCCTCAAATCAGTTTGTATAATGAGACAAATTGGATAAATTACGGCGCTTAGATCGATTGTCAAACAAATAATTCAGGAGTGGTTTTGTGGTTGTGTACTGCTGAGCACCAAATTAGGAAGGCAGAGGAAAAGGAGGGTGGTCGGGAGACACGGTGTGAAGGGAATTTGGTTTGATCTGCCTGCCTGTTCTGCAGTAACAGCGAGTGAGCGTGCGGCACTGTAACTGTTGGAGAGCAGCCTGCTCCTGTGATTTGTGCGTTGAGCTCCTGTCCTCTAGAGCATCTGGCCCTCGTCTATCCCGGCTTGTCCAACACCAATGCAGGAGGAATCGGGGGTGGAGCCCAAGGCGTTTGATTTTGTGCAGTCTCTTAACAAATATCTTTTGCCCATTTCTTATTCTTTATAGTCTTATTTCTGCTTAAAGCAATACCATTGCACCCCTGCTGAGCTGCATTGACTGTCTCCTTTATTGTCTTTTGCCTATTCCCACCCACAGTGTAATTGACTCTTAGCCTCCAGGGACAGTCAGTTTAGGAGATGTCTTAGCAAGACAGCCGTGCAGACATGTGAGTGCTGTGTTTCTGAAATAGCGCACGCTGCGCATCCACCCCCTGCTATTTTTGAAACAACTATTGATAGTGTTGGTCAGAATATCAATCCGGTTGGAGGCAGAGAGGTAACAGTCAGGAAAGTGGACCATAGAAAAGTTTTGAAGCTGGAATTGGTTTCTTTATTGGTCAGAAATGAGACATTGAGCATTACAATTTTAAACAGTGCGGATGTTGTTGATGGAGGAAAGCCATGAGCCGGTCATCATTAAGAAGTGGCCCGCCGCCATTACAGTGATTTGTGTTGAAGGCGTCACGGCAAAAGGAGCTCCTGTTGTCATCAAAGCATAGCTACAGCTGGTTGAAGGGGACCAAATCCATTCGAGAGGTGATTTGGTTCCATTTTACCAGCTTTAGCAAAGCATTGTGGAATCACTGTTTCCGAGACGGACTTGGGAAGCTGCTGTGAAGTGTCACAAAGGCTCTGCTGCAAGGAAAGTTTTATCCAAAAGGAGCCAGAGACACACTAAGCAGAGAATGGCCATGTTGCATTTACACATCTTATTAAAACCCTGAGATGTGGCCCATCACACCGTGTCTACCAACTAGTTGAAATGGACAATGTTGTGTCTCCTTCTCTGCGTGACACACATTGCATTTAACACACTACACCCCTTTTACTCCCACACCAATAAGACACAGGTGCAGTTGATCAACATTACCTAACTTTCTCCCAGGCAGTCTATTTAACTTTCTTTTTTTTTTTTTTTTTTTTTTTACATTTTATGCTTGCCCCCTTCCCAGTGACCGGGGAAAAAAAAATGTTCCCTGAGAAAAGGATAATAATAATCTGTGGCAGTGCACTTGAGTCAAATGTCCTGGAGTCATGAGGCAATTACAGGCTCTGACAGATGGGCCCTGCTGCAAACACGCTGCCGCTGCGGTCACCGAGACGGCCAACAGACAAATGCAGAGGCATAACCACATACACAAGCGCTCTCACTCACACTCCTACAGCAGCACTCTGGGGTGTCAAGTCACAACATTAATTTAAACCAGTCATTTAAGTGCTAGAGACTGAGTTGTGGTGTAGAGGGTACTGTTTGAATGGTGACTGAGGGCAGATTATTTTATTTCTCTTTCAGGGCTCAAGTACAGTAGTGTAACATTTTCCGCAAAAAATCTATCCGAAAAGATCACAGCGGCACCCACATGAAGAACTTTGATTATGTTTTTGGGTGCCTAAAGCTTATGTTAGATGTCGTCAATCATAAGCTCAATAAACCATCGCTATATTATAGCATAATCAAACATTTCACTTTTTTTCCTTCAGCTTTCATCATCATTACCGGCATAAATGTTGCTTTGACACTATTTTGCAAGAGGAATTTGAAGCATAGGTCAGCTGTTCTAATTATTGACTTTTCTGCCAAGGCATGAATACGGTTCTCAGAGTGGCCAATGACAGCTGAGGGATCTACAGCGCTGCTTGTAGACCGGGTGGAGTTCAGTGTAGGGCCGGCTTGATATGGCACACCAGAGGCAGGTCTATTTGTAACATACACATGCACATTTCATGCTTGCTCACACACACACACACACACACACACACACACACACACACACACACACAGTCAGGTGGCCGGGCTGCTCACCTCGTCTAAGGGCCATAACAGGGCAAAAGCCGGGGGGGACGACAGGCACTCAGCATTTGATAATGTCAGCATCTGCTGTGTTTGTCACTCAGACAGCAGGTCGTTGCTATTGAGGGCTCGGGAGAAACATGCAACGCAAGCCATGTACTCTTACACGCCTCTGAGGTCTTGACCAAAAAGAGAGCTAAACAGAACATCATGCAGGAAGGTCTGAATGGTGGAACAAATTATAAGTGCTTCATTATGATGTTATCCTAAACCTTTAATTCAAAAAAAGTTTTTTTGCATTTTAGATCTGGACTGAAATTTGATCCAAAGAAAAAAGAACATCAGAAAAGGATTTAGAGACGTCAAACAATTTTTTCATCGTCATTAAATCATGCATTAAAAATGATGCAGATTGTCAGAGTACGTACCGGTAGTGTCATCTCAGATATTTCTCTCATTGAAGGGGAATAGAGTAAGCGAGCCTTACACTTGGCATATTAATCAGCTCAGAATGAAGTGTCTTGTATTTCATTAGAATACAGCTGTCGTACTACAGTGGCATACGCACACCTTTTCATTGCTCCACTGCGGGATACATTATGTATGCACTGATTCCAGTCTTCTGCATCTAACAACATGGCAATTAAGGAAAATAAATCGTAATTTTATGAATATGCATACAGGTATTGAATGTGTTTTTAGTTTCACAGTTTCATCCGAGGTTTACTGTTCACGGCGCATAATTTTATTTGATATTTATTATTTTAACTATCTAATTTGTCAGACCTCAAATAGTTGTGGATAACTGGCCTGTAATAATGGTCTTATTTCATCCATGTTTAGTTTATTTGTTATTTTTCAAGCTCGAGCCAAAGTGGAACAAATGACAGTAGAGCAGTGTATCTACATTAGAGAAGTAAATCTGTGCTAAAACTGGTACATGGGATTGTCTGTGATCCAAGCACAGGCCAGAGAGGGGGTCAAAATAGGTGAACGTGCTAGATATGAATAGCTCTCCATGCAAACGACTCCCCTTACTCCCCCCTCGCCTCGCCTCATTTCTCTCTGTGCCTCTGTCCATATTCTGTTGCCTTTTATTTGTTTGAAGCAGTCAACAATTGGAATCAGCTGACTCCTGATCCTGCATTGTCACTTTTTGATGGTCTAATCTGACTGCCATGCGGCCCAGCAAAGCATTTGGCAAGCGTGGCAAACATGAACAATGAGAGCAGGAATCGGAGGAGGGGAGGGAAGCACGGGGCAGCCGGGTGGATGTGGGGTGGGGGGGGTGCGGATAAAGGGCAGCGGCATAAAGGGACGGCAGTCGTAGTTAAACACACAATATTGTTAACACAGAAGCCATATGATACAGCGGTAGTATAGAGCAGCAGAAACCTCAGTCCCTCTCCATTCTGCCTCCTCAGCAACTATTTCCTGCTCTTTCAGTCGCATGCACACACACACAAAAAAAGCCAGCAACAGTGGCAGAGTTTTGGTCTAATTCACCGTGCTTTCTTTCCCCCTTGAGCCATGTGGGAGCACTGGAAAAGATTATGGTATTAATGGTCAGGAGCAGCTCCGGCATACCTCCCATGGCCTGCTGAAGTTGGTTCTAAGTTGCAGCTGGCCGAATTTCAAGGGCTGTAATGCAGTAAAATCGCCCCAATAATGAAAGGAGGCCCTGTTTATATGACGATGTCACAAGGCCACTGTTTGCCCATAGTTGGTGTAAGTGGCCAGTAGCTGACAGAGCAATCTCAAAACACGATTGCTATCATATTCTGCTAACTAACGTAATTGTCCAATGACTTGATGGCAGATCTTGGATGAGAGGTTTTTATTGGCCAAGTCAGCCTGTTTTAGAAAGCAGTAAGTTCCCTACAGTGAATATTGCTGCAGTGAGACTGCCCAGAGACAGTATAGCTAATGTATGAGCCTTACCACTCGCATGCCTTCTCTCTCTGCTCCTCTCTCTGCCCTCCTCTCTCTTTCTCTATACGTTGCTTGATTATTTTATTTTCTTCCCTCACACACCCTGATCACAGTCACATTAACAATCTGCAAAGCACAAACAAATCCTCAGACAGCGCTGTCCTACATCATTTTCCCAGAACGAGGACTAGCACCTCACCAAGAATACATACTTCTTTACATTCCATAGCTGTCATATGTTCATATGGGTACATAAAGAAGTATGTACACCAGGGAGGTAATCATAGGTATGAAAATGTCTCACCTTTCGCCAAGGTCAGGAAGTTACGAGCAGAAAATACCGTTCTGTTCTCTCTCTCTCTCTCTCTCTCTCTCTCTCTCCCAAGTATGGTAGTCTGCACCGTAAGGTGACTTTGAGTGTAAATTCAGTTCAACACTCAAGGCTTTCCTTTGGTTGCCATGTAAGGCTGTCCCCCCACCCCTGAACATAACAGAAGTTTTGCAGTCCATACCATAGCTGTCCCGGTGACCCCCGCTGTCCTCCAGACAACTGGGAGAAACCAGGAGGATCAAGGGGGAGGAATACAGCGCCCCTTTTCTTTTTTTTCTTCTTTTTTTTTTTTTACTGCAGTTAGACGGTGGTCTTTTTCTCTTTCCAGGATAACATGTTGAAGTAGATTAAGGGGTTGGATAAAAAAAAAAACCAGCAGCAAAGATGGGAAGAGTGTTCTCCTTGACAGAAAGTCCATAGTGTAAGGTGCTGCCTCTGTGTGCGCCTTGTCTTGTAGGATGATCATCATGCTCTGGACCGTGTGTCCTGGGAGCAGAGGTGCACCTATAAGCTGATTGGCCGCGCTGACACACTAAACATTTTCACTTCCCTCCTCCCACTTCTCTTTCGGTCTGCCTCCCTCACCGCCATCTCATTCTCCTATTTCACCCCCCGCCCCACTATTTCACCCCCAGCCCCCACTTTCTATACCCTTTCCCCAGTCCTACCTCTCACTTTTACCAATATGTAGCTCTCGCTTGTCTCTCTTGTGTCAGCAACGTCCCCAGAGGCTAGCCCGAGTGCCTGCTGATGTATGAAAACGAGAGTGATCCAAGTGGAACAGGAAGCTATTGTGAGCAGGATTTGGGCTTTAGGCGCAGAGGCAGGCCATAGGTCACATGAAGGCGTTAATGCCCACTCAGCACTTGTGGATTGGTCCTGGCTATACCCCACCCGCCACCAGCACCTCTCTCTCTCTCTCTCTCTCTCTCTCTCTCTCTCTCTGTACCTTGTTCTCTCTCTCCCCACGCATAGATCACTGTTTTTATGGTAATCTTTTCTCACTTCCCGTTTCGTTGATCAAACCTCACCTGTCTGTGCAGAGGGCAGTTGGAACGGATCAATAACCATTTGCATGGTGGTGAGAATTGTTCAGCAAGTCTCTAATGAATCTTTTCCCCAGACCAACACATTCCACAAGTCAACACGGCCTCCAACCACGCTTAGCTAGCCAGCCGGCCGCGTGCTGAGGCAATGGGTGTAAAACAGTAAAAATGGAATTCGGGAAGCCCGGCTTAAATTTGAGTTTTCGAGACTTGATGGCGGAGAACGGAATAAACAGGAAAAATTGGTGCAGTGTTTTTGCAAGTGGAAGGCTTTTGGAATAGCAATGAGGGGCGGTTGAACTGGAGGTGACAGTTGGTGGATGAGCCTGGTCCTAAAGGTGTGACGTCCTGTTTAGGAAATGTCACAGCCACCCGATAGGGTGAGCAAGTAGAAGAGAGAGGGGGGGCTGAAATTCCTTCCTACACTCAGCGGGGATGAAGGTTGGGGAACGTGTTGTGTCGGTTCTAGTTTGGGCGATAGCACTGCAGTACTGTGTGCCCTGCATGCCCTGCCCAGCCTATAGCAAAGAGAGAAGGAACTGGGTTACTACCCTAAGTGCTGTGGGTTCAGCCGGTGACACGCATCTACTCAGCCAACCATTGCTGCCCAATACCCCCACCCACATCTGTGTTAATACACTTCTCACAGCTGTGTGCCGTCAATCCGCTTTCCCCCCGTTCAGCACTCCTGACCTGCCCCGCTGTTCATTATTCTGATGCTTCGTCATCCCTCTGGTCGCCACGTTCCATCCTTCTGCCCCAATCAGCCAACCTTGGACTTAAAAGTGAGATCCTCAAACTTACCTCCCGTCCATTTAGAACACCAGTGACCCCCACACCCACCCCAGCCCTTCAGTTAAATTGAAAAGCGGTCTGGTAAGACCACCAAAAATATATATATATATTTTTTTTTTTTCAAAAGACAAAAAAAAGAACACATTAAAAGTCCCAGTAATTATAGTATCCTTAGTCACGGTGACAAAAAACATCTTGGAAGGTGTCGGACGCGGAGGGCGAATTGTGCATGAGGGAATGCCTCTTCACACCAGTGCAGGTCTGAGTTAACGAGTCCGTCATTAGATAGCGGCAGGGCTGCAACCATGAAGCCTAATGAGCCAACCAGCTCTGCTGCTGCAGCATGTCCGGCCAGGGGAGGGAGAGAGAGAGGGAGAGAGAGAGAGAGAGAGAGAGAGGGCGAGAGAGGGAGAACGGGCTAAAATCCATGTGGACCGTAGCAACTCCCCAGCCTCCTTTTTCCCTGTTCCATCTCCTCCTGAATCCTCTTCCTCTCCATATTTTGAAACTCCGTCCGAAAGCGAAGGAAGAGCATATATTACCTGTCGGATCAGCTTCTTATCTGAGCTGCTCCTCCTCTCCTCTCCTCTCCTTCTCTTCCCGTAGTGAAGAGAGCCATAATGACCTAGAGAGCGCTCCAGCTGCTGCAGCCATCGTGTGTGCCGGGTGCACGCCTGACTCGCTGAATCAGCTTCTATCATTGGGGGGAAGAGGAGGAGGAGGAGAAGGAGGAGGAGGGAGGGTGGTGGTGGTGGTGGACGGGTTGAGGGGAGGGAGGAGAGAAAGGACACACACACACACACACACACACACACACATTCCCATACAAACACAAGTCATACCTTTTAGAAGAGGAAGACGTAGAGCTGACATGAAGAGATGCCTTTTGGAGAAGGAAAAAAAAAAGAGGAAAAAAAGGGGAGGCAGAGAGAGAAGGGGGGGGGGGGGGGGGGTGGAAAAAAAATCTGCAGCACTCTCCTCTCCATCATGTGCATTCTGAGGGAGAGAGCTGGGAGGATGCCCTGGTCGGTGGAGGAGGCAGAAAGTGTACCAACCGTCGTCCCACCCTGCCTTTTTCTTATTCCATCGACACACACACATAGCCCCAGAGCTTTATTCTGCTCCTAAAATGCGCTTTTATTATTCAGTGGAACTTTACACAGCAGCTTAGAAGAGGGAGTTTATTGAATGGGTTGAGAGCAGTATTGTGATCGAGGTATTTTAAAAAAAGAAAAGAAAAGACGTTGCTGTGCCTCTGCGGTAGAAGACAGCTGTACTTTTAATAGTCCCTTGCGATCCCTGTAAATTCGATTACCATCGTCAGGGACTGGAGACAGAGGATATTGTAATATATTTTTGGTATTTTTTGGAGTTTACATCTTTTTTTTTGCGCTTGTGAATCTCCAAGATGCAGCTTATGCATTCTTAATAGTGCATCTGCAGGGTCACTTTTTTTTTTTTTACTATTGAAACATCAAGTAGGAGATGCGGCTGCAGTTTCTGGGGCTGGCAGAGGGCAAAGGAAGATCAGTGGCAGCAAATTGGGGACATGAGGTCAACCAGCCAACGGCTTCCTATCCCACAGTGCAGAGGGCTAAGCTGAACAGTTAGCACTTTGTGGGAAGCCAAGCATTTGAAGCACGCCTCGGCCCCTGTTGCCGGGCTGCTCCTGTGTCTTGTCTCACCACCTCCCTGACCATATTTAGTCAAGCAGTGCAAAAAATAGTTCCCGCTCCGCTCCACTCTGCTCCTCTCCTTGCCTCCCCCCTCTCTCTCTTCTATATCCCCCCTCAGCAACTGTTGGCTGCAGGCTCCGGGAAGCCTCCCCTACAGCTCCCTGCCTATCGATTCCACCGGCCTGGAAGGAGAGAGGAGCGTGAGGCCAGCTAGCCTCTGTTACCATTTGCTGCGCTATTTTTAGTAGCTCCAAATAAAGTGGTGTCTCGTGCTTCCACTTGTATATTCTTGATTCCCCCTCCCCTGCTTTACATCCTTCACCAGCAGCTCCACCACCAACTCCTCCTCCTCTGATACCACCCCCTCACTCTCCGCGTCCTTTTGACCACCCCCGGTCTCTATCAGTCTTCTTTTTAAGCAGAGCTCGAGCACGGAGCTTCCGTGTGCTCACCTTTTTATACTTCAAATCACCGAACGTAGAGGAGGGAAAGGGTGAAGCGTGGTGTTTGTCGCCATGCAATATTATTTAGTTTCCCCATTCATTTATGTATTTTCTTAGACTGCTTTTGGCAATGCAGGGAGGTACGTGGCAACCTCACCTCCGGGGCATTGAAAAAGTTTGGGCTGCTTTCTCCACTTTTTGAACTCTCATTAATTTTCAAGTGTCTTTTTCAAGCTTTCCCGAGGTGCGGCCACTGAAGAATCTGTTTAATTAGTTGGTCTCATCATGGGGCACATCTATACTGTACAGAAGCAACGTCCTCTGTGCCCTCCTATCTTCCTCCCTCTCTCGTCTTCTCTCCTCTTATACCTCAGAGACAGCATTACTAAATCCCCCCACCTGCATTTACAAAGCAGAACGCCCCAGGAAGTGTAAGGTAATCATATGGAAAACCAGAATGTGGCATTTCTGTTAAAACGCAAAAACACCCTCAATACAGCACGGACATCTGTCAAAGTGTGTTTTCATGAGCCAGAATAAAATGTCACCCAGCTCTCTGTTTCTTGATTGGATAAGCCTTTTAACAAGCTCCCTGTCATTCTACCCCCACTTGCCGTTATATCTCAGGCCCTTTTTTTCACGGTGGAGATAATTCTGTATAAATTTAAGTATGCAATTTAATTAATGTATTGTCACTGCAATTTATAGCTTTCCGATTACTTTATCTTTACGGCGGTTAGAAGAATTGACCATTTGCGAGGCAAAATGGATTCCAAGTTAATGTGTCTGCTCAAAACTTGACCTTTATATGGCCAATCAAAATGCAGAATGGCAGCTATATAAATGGCAACTGTGAATGTCCACCTGTTATTGCGCTGGAGTCTCTTATGTTTTGCACACACACCACTTAAAATTAAATGTTCCAGCCAGCCTTAATTCCCTCGCTGTGTGTAAATTCACACACGGTACATGCACTTACTGTACATGTGCATTTGAACCTGATGGTCGTCATTCATTTCCTACTCAGTTGGTTAAGGTTTCTAACCATCTCCACCGACGATGCCACTGGGGGTTTTGTGTGTCCCCAGTGGGTCTCCACCCGGCCTGTTGCAGCCACCCAACCCACTAGTTTAATCTCAATTACATCCCGACATCCCATCTGCCCCTGAAACTCAGCAGCGCGGCTTACATCTTCCCACCATGATGAATACCGCCGGGCTAAATGTTTAGCTGAGCAGTTAATCGATCAATAAGAAAAGGGTCGACTAATGGATGTGCTTTCTTTCACTGGGTGAAGGGGTGGGACGTGCTGTTCTCCCGACGAGTGCTCCTCGAGACGTATCTCCATTCAAAATTAAAAATAATTATAAAACAGATTTTTTTTTTCAGAGGATGGAGAAATGCAACATTAATTAAATCTGGTTACAAGTTTTCTTGTAGAAACGTTTTTAAAGCTATTCATTTTTATTAACCTAAATTAACTGCAGAGTATTGTATAAAAAAGGCATCTGTGGAGTTTTTAGGCATTTTAGAAAATATTCGAGTGTGTGCATAAAGTCATCTAAGGTTAAACACAACTATATCTGAAAGGTCCGCCGCTGCTTAGTCAACGTGTGAATGCTGTGCTTGGTCAAACAACACACTCTGGCAGAAACACACAGTCCCCACCGTGAAGCGTAGTGATGGTGGCAGCCTCACGCTGTGAGGATAATTCTCTGCAGCAGGCTTTTGATCAAGAATCTGTAGCAGGACTTTAAAATGGCTTGTTTCTCGCTGATCTCATGCAACATAACAGAGCTTGGGCAGTGTTCACACACAGAGGCAAGGCTATATCTGCTGCCAAATATTGACTTGCAGGGCTGAATACAGTCAATAATTTCGTTTTTTTAAATTCGTATTTAATTAAGATTAATTTGGAGAGATTCGTCTTTGCTTTGACATTTAATGGTTTTCTTTTGATCAAGTTCAGAAATACTGATTGCTTCCGCTATGATTCCATGCTACAAAACTATAAAACATGAGTTTTTGATTCTTTCGCGTAATGAGAGCTCATCCCTTTTTTGAGTTTACGAAAAACGAGATTGAACAGTTTTGTACTGGGAATTGCGCTGGTGAAGTCGTGGTCGGTCGTTCATCTTGTCTTAATGCCTCCTGTCAGTGTGTCCTGCCCACCAGTCAACACCGTAGAAGGATTAGAGCTATTTCTAATGAGTCCAGTTTGTGCCTTTTCAATAAATCTCCATGCTCCCCTTCCATCGGTGCTGGCTCTTCCTCGTGCTCGCTTCATCTCTCTCGTCAGTTCCTCTCCCTCCCCCACAACCCCCGTCTTCTGTCCACCACCCTGCCCCTCCCTCCTCATCCCTTTTACACAGTGCATCATTTGAAGAGGTGAGGCTGTTGAGCGCTTGGAGGAATAAAAGTGATTTATGAATGGGCCAACCTACCTGGGTGCTGGAGGGGGAAGCCAGGCTCTCTGATCCAGCAGCCCATTGTTCCCTCCAGCCTCACTGCAGGGGAAGCTCCTCTGCCTCTCGTTCCTCTCATCTCTTACCGTGCCTTACTGGCGCCGCATGTAACCGTTAAGTGACTCACAAACCACACAAATACTTATGCACTGCAGGGGTGCATATGTGTGTGCAAGACCACTTTCTCACAGGCAAACGCGTACACACCCACAGTATGCTGCCTCCAGTCTGTGCTTACTTGGCAGTCGGACACTCAAGTAGCTGCGTGTACTCAGTTTATATTGTTACGCTTGGTGTGAATTTGTTTTTCGTGATTTTTAGTGTGTCCGATTTTAGATGTTGATACACGTGAGGAGAGCCAGATGGACCAGCCAGCAACCCCTATCGGTGAAATAAAGAGAGGTGACAGGGAAGGTGTTGTCGCTGCTGAGGACAATGTATGAGTCCCTCCTTATCACCATATGCTCTCTCACACACACACGCACACACACACACACACACACACAATACATGATGGCAGAATATTGGGGTTTTACATGGTAAAATGTAGGTAGGACGTCACTTGGGCATAGCGATTCGGCTATTAGTGTTTGTGTGTTTCCCTGCCGTCTCTTATGATCTCCCTATTTTTAGAGAGTGATATATGATAATTCCCGATGACAGGATGGTGGAGGCGATAAACTAGGTCAGGGGAAAGGTTGTACACAGGTGCCCGGCTGTAATTCATTAAAAGATAACCGACGGATCGCAGCAATATGTCGAAAGGAGCCTTTGGAATCCAGGTGAACCGCACTTCGTGAGTTATTGTAGTCCACGATGGGAGGTCAAAACCTACTCTATGTAGTCTGGAGAGACTGATTCTGCTGATTTTCTTTTTGCAATTACACGTCTCCTCAGTATTCTCGGTTATTATCTTCAGTTCTTCAATTAGACTCGCCGTAATGTTGTTGTAGCTTATTCAAGTTAAATTACTCACTGAAGACTGTTCCCATTAAAGATTGAGAGAGCCTGGGTACCAGTTTGCTGCAGCATGCCTTGTGACTTGATTGAAAAGTCGCCCAATCCTAAATGCCCTCCCAGTGTCCACCTCTGTATGAGCTGGGACCAGTCCAACAGACCAGCCAGAGGACAAGCTGATACAAGCCCCAATCCTCCTGTGACCAATCAGAACGCCCACACTTCCTCCTAGGGCTGGGCCAACCTGTGGCTCTGAGCCAATAGATAAGCTCAGCCGTGCTGTAATGCTCTGTCTGTCCTGTGGCATGCTGAAACATTGAGTCCTGACTGCAATGTTGCTACAGCACATGTTGGAAGAGGGAGGGGTGAGGGTAGCAGAGGGAGGGATGGATGGATGGATGGATAGAGGGGAAAGAGAGGAAACAAGGGATCAAGGGAGGGAGCGAGGGAGGGCTAGGGAGGGCTACATCTCTTTCTGAAGGGACTCAAGGACATAGCGAGCTTTTGGGAAAGTGACTATGGCATGCAAAGAGAAAATCTTGCATTGTGAAGGCACTATAACCCCTAACGGTATGTTTATTTTGCCCACTTGCCAAACCTAGAAAGAGCAGGATTTATTTGTGGCACTTAAAGTGCCTCAGCAATGCAGGTAATAAATATGACAGAGCAAGGTGATGTACTTCCACAGCACAGCTGTCAGGCATCTTTAATATTTTCTCCCCCCATTTAAAAAAAAAAAAAAAAAAAAAAGTAGTTTATCTATTTACTTGACATATTGGAATAAGTAATATTTTTTGTTTTGTTTGGTACGTTAACAGTGTTTCTTTTTAAACACTGAGAAGCGTTGTGCATTTTTCTTTGCTGTGTGAGCGCACGTAAAAACATCAGTATAGACCTTGCAGTATAAGAAATATGGATGCACATGATACACAACTCAAGAAAAGATGTCACTGAGTACATTTTTAACTCGCTGGTCACCCAGTGTGATTTATTGTTATTATTATAATTTTTTTTGCTATGTTCCATATTTGTACTTCACGGAGCTTGTCTTTTATATCAATATAATATAAACAGACATAAGTATTTATGTGACCCTGTATTTTAATAAGGGATGTCTAGCTCATGCTTTTGTGATTCCAAGCCAAGTCCTTTCACTATTGAGTATTTCATAGTGTAGATTATTTAAAAAATATATATTTTAGATCAAGTGAATGAAGGATCAGAAGTGGTTTAGGCTTCATGTGGTAAGCTGTTTTAAATAATTCTGAATAAGCTGACAAAATAATTTTAATAAATGCCTGGCTGATTGTTTTTTAGTAACCCTAATGCACTCTGAGGGACACATTCACGCCGATGCTCACAAACCGAGCTTAGCCGTTGAATAATGTAGACCATGTTACCTTGGTAACCCCAATACGGACACTGAGGTCAGTGGCTCCCATGTAAGTGTGTGTGTGTGTGTGTGTGTGGATCCTTGTGTCCGAACATGCAAAGAATATTGAAGAAAAAAAAAACAACCGTCACTTTCCTTGTAGAAAAGCATTATATTATTGGGTGTAGGCGGCGCAGCTGACAGGCAAAGTTGTTGGAGAAAACTTCCATTGCACAATCTATAGAATCATGGATCTGTGTGGAATACATGGCAGTTTCTATGGAGCCTTATCGGTGTAATCTATACTGCATTCATTCAAGGTCCATCCCCTCGCCATTATCAAGTTGGCTGTTCTGTCCCGCTCTGAGGCGGATGGCCGGTTGTCTCGGTTGTCTCGCTGATACAAGGCCCTTTTGATTCCTATTATTTCCGACTGCAAACAATAGATTTTAATTACCAAACGGCTCCGTCAGCCACAGCTTCTTCCTGTTGGAAAATTTCGACTAATCAGCTGCAATATGGAAACTTATTTGTGTCGCTTTGGATCTGTTCTGCCAATTACTGTGGGAGAGAATTTGATGGTGCGTACCCTCAACCTGCGGACCCTCGCAGGTTACAACACAGGAGTGTTTCAGGGGGATGGGGAGTGTAATGTGTTTCTGGAAAAGAGAGAAAAGGTGGGAGGCAGGCCAGGGAGTGAGGGGTGATTTAAAGTGCTAGATTTGCAGCGAGGCCGTAGATCACGAAAGCCCCTCCGACTGTCTGCCCGCGCGGTGACAGTGTGGCACGCTGCTGAGTCGCCGTCGATCGAAGGACCTTCAGCACGGCTGAATTCTCCACCGCTCTGCAAAAACCTGGAGTCGATCCCTCTGTTCTATTTACTGCTTTGTACCTCAGTGTCGACGACACGTGCAGTTAATTTCACCGGTCTGATTTTGTTTCATAGAAACTGAAAGGAACGTTATAATCACAAAACTGGCAGTATCTCAGTCACAGTTATAATGAGTCATTGTTGGTCAGAAATGAAACATTGGCTTCACAGATAAGAAGTCATTTATATGCTGTTGAGTTTGTGGCTGACAAACCTGAAAACGATGCAAATGACACGGTGGCTCAACATAAAGACTGCTAATGACCTAGAAAGTTTGAAAACATGTACATATTGTAGTTTAACAAAGTGGAAATTGGGATAAGAACGTTTTTGCTGAAGTCCACTTGCGTAAAGCCAACCAATTTGCTTTTAGTACAGAATATTAATGAGTTCAGTTTCTCACTTTGGATGAGCACAAACAAGTCGCAACCATCAATAATCAAAACATACATGCATGCATAGGAAAATACATTAAGTTAAGATAATATCTGGGATATATTGTTATGTCAAAGTGCATAGGTGTAGATATTTCATCAATTTCATTTATGTAGTACAGTCAGAGAAAAGAATGGAAGAGTTCGTAGAAAAGGCGGAGAGAAAAGGAGAAACAGATGGTTTTCTTTGCTTTGTTAGCGGCTCGTTGAAAGCGCGATGATTGTTGTGACAGCGAAGGGAGGCCGGTGAGTGTGGATGCTCTGGTGACAACTTGCCCAAGTCTGTCTGTATCTTTGGCTGATAAGTAATTTGAGCTCCGACTTTCATTTCCTCCGCCTTGGTTTGTCAAGTCAAGCGTTCAAAGTGCTATTACCAAATTCTGTCTTGTGGTTTTTGTCATCTTTTAATTTTGCTATTAGCACACTTTCACTGTGTTCACTCCGTCATGTCGGTCATATGTCAACTACTTGCGAGTCATTTTCATTCAGCAGGTTGATTCCACAGGTCATGATGCTATTGAGCGACATGGTGTGTCTGATTTAGGTGTCTCTTTATTCTAACACAATCTACAAGTCCTTGCTTTTATCTTTTATGTCAGTTTTGGCTTTTTGGGTAAAAGGATGTATATTATGACTATTAAGGCCGTGGCAGAAACGAGAATGAGGCTTTTTTAAGGTGCTGAGGAGAATAAAGTGCAAAGGAAGAGTAGCACGGGAAAATAATTGGGTCATCTCGGACCAATGGGACATTAACGCGCCATTGGGCTTCACTGACTGTCTTGCTGGCCCCTTCTTCATAAATTGCTCTGAATCAGGACGCCCATAATACCAGGTAATTTAAGGCTGATTAAATCTTAGCCTTTATCGGCCCCCACATACTTCCAAAATGGACAGACAACTATACCGGAGATGTTTGAAAATGCACTTGGTGTCTACTAAACAACCTTCAAGGCACTGGCGAATAGCAAGAGTGATAACCAAAAACATCATAGAGACGCACCTCTTACCCGTCTTCCCCCTTCCTGGTTTATGCAAATAGTCCTTAATAAAAGCATGCTCACTCAGGAGCCTCAGGTACAGGCAGGCAGGGGAAGGTCACATTGTAGGGGAAATTATTCTCTTCACGGCATGGTAATGAAAGCCTTTTTTTTATTGAGCGGAGCCAGCTAGGTTCTTGTCCTCAGCTCTCTGCTGCACTGCTGGCCTGGACGCTATCTGTGTTTGTTTACTCTGTCCAAAAGTAGCAGTGGGACGGCCCTGACAAGGTGAACTGGTAGCTAATTGCTTCTAGGGTTGGAGCGATGGCCAGGATGAACTGTAAGCGATCTGAACATCAACCAGCCATATTTGTTTTGGGATTATAGGTTTCCGAAGTTATTTGTCATCTTAAATATCTGTTTTATTTAGAGACAGTCGTGGAATTGAGAGTCTTTTAAGATCAGAGAAATCCTGAACACTCCCAGCTGCCACTGACTTTAGGACCGTGTGTCTTCCAAAACCTCTCACACATGATGAAGAGTGCCTCCCTGCCCAGAGTGGGAAGGGGAGGGCTCCATTTAGAGTTGGTGTGTTGCATTTGTGAATGATTTGTTGGGAATAGGGTTCACTATTTCAAAGGACCTGAAAGTATTGATCCTGTCCCCGATAAGCTGACACCTCATGTATCGTCTGAAGTAGTCTCAGCTCGAAAGGCTGTTCCAATAAGGACGGATTGGGGAAGGAATATATAGGAATATATAGACAAACCTCATGGAACATTATGACAAACTCAGTTTCTTGAAGGCATTATGGATAACGTAAGGCCTCTAAAGACATTTTTGAGCAAATAATTTAAACTAAAGGCACATTCACCGAATGCTTATTTGTCCAAAACAGGCTCAAATGGTGTTCATCAAGCGGATAGATTTTACTCAGTTTTCATAGTTAAACACTTTTTGTGGTGTGGATAAAATGTATCCTTATCCGTTAATAATTGGAACTTGAGTTTGGGTTGTATTCCAAGGTCAAGCATTAACTTTATGATTGCGTGACCAATTTGGCTAATGTTGTGTGGTATGGACTATTTGTTCCCACTAGTATAGAGCTGTATGTTTGACCATATAAGCGCCGATCACATTCAGTTTTATAAAGCATGTACTTTTCCCAAGGCAGGAGGCACCTTTTGGCAACTACTTTCCGATGCAGAATCTCTTTTTGTGAGCCTGAAGCTGTAGTTAATGGATGACGGTATGCCAAACACGTCTCCTACATCAGAGTAACCATATGTTTGTGCGCAGCCATTAATCTCAGGCTGGATGTTGACTGTTCCCGTTTTGCCCCCGTCCCTACCCAAGTTATTGTCCCCCGACTCTCACTTTCTGTTGTAATAACGGCTACTGACCACCACACAGATGGCTGTCAGCCAGGCGAGGGCAGCAGAAGGGACCTGTCGACCCCTACACTCCCACACACAGTTGCACACACACACACACTTCCGCTGTCTAACATACAATGACAAACGCCAACACACACAGAGCTGAGGGTGTCAGAGAGCGTCCTGGTCAAAGACAAATCGCAGCCCAAGACAAGAGGCCCCGGTGTAGCTCTCCTGAGGGACTCTTGAGATCTCTCACAGGGTGACCCAGTTCCATCAAGTCTCCTCTTCTACCTCTCTCCCCTTCCATTCCCTTTTCTCAGCTGCTCGTCCTCCAGCATTCGCGCAGACCACGGCATAAAGTCCAGATGTATTAAGGCGATCCTCACTTAACTCTAAATATCTGTGTCCTTCTCGTAGCCGATAACTGGAGTTGTCTAACGGTTAACTTCCAGGTCAAGTCGTCTCCTTCTGCTCAGTAAAAGGTTTGCAGTCTGAGCTAACTAGACTCACTCTCTTTTTCTGTCTCCCACTTTACAACCAACCTCAAGGGCCAGCACGCAGTTTCTCTCATAGCACCCCTCGGCCACTGCTAACATCACTTACCGAAGAGATAAAAAAAACAACCAGGATTTATTTCTTGGTTCTTAATTCACTCTGTTTTTTTTTCTTCCTGCCTTTACAGCAAATAGCTTAACTGCAATGCAGCAGTGCCAGTATGGGGCATTAATATTAATGTCCGCCCATTTTGCCCAGCGTGGCAGGGAGCCTGTCAATCTAGTCTTCTATTGGAGGGGCTCCCTACACCAGCAAACACCTGCCCAGCACTCAAGTGCCTGCTTCTGACACTAGAAGGCGCCGCTCTGCCCGTATAGTGTTGCAGGCATGCATTTATTGGCCAGTTGTTCGACATATAGGAGATATTTCCAGCCAATCCAGAACGCACAAATGTTATACATTGCACCAATAGAAGGAAGAAAATGGGCTCAAAAAGAACAAAGGCTTTATGTGGGACAATTGCCCTTGATACTGATGGAAACTGTTATAGTAAACTGCATTCCTGTATTGTCTAGAAGTCTTACTTGAAATAAAGCTAAAAGAGTGCCGTTTAACCACTGGGAATGAGTTTTATGTTATAGCTTCAGGCAAGAATCTGATGTGGCATGGTATTTTCTTGAATAATTTGCTTGTTTAAGTCTCAACTCTTACCCAGTGGGAGCGCCAACGGATGAAATTACTCAGAAGTCGTCGTGTGTCCCCCCCTGAAGATGGCAAATCTACAGTATGCAAGCAAATAATTCTTTGTAACAAAGGCGACACATTGTGAATGTGAGATTAGGCAGAATGGGTGCGGTTGCTATCTCATTTAAGCAGTGCTTCTCTGCATTAAGTGGTTGAAGATGGCTGCAAGCAATGCAGGTGTGTGTGTGTGTGTGTGTGTGTGTGTGTGTGTGTGTGTGTGTGTGTGTGTGTGTGTGTGTGTGTGTGTGTGTGTGTGTGTGTGTGTGTGTGAGTGTGAGCCTCTGTGCAATGAGAGGTAGAGAGAGAGAGAGCAAGGGAGCCTGGGATCAGTGTGCTGCGCTGTTCATCACTGCAGCAGTACACCAGCCCTGGATCTCTTGTCCGTACAGAGGTGCTGACTGCCTGCCCCTCTCTCTCTGCTTTCCTCCAGTGGGTGTGTGCTGATGATGCTCCCTTTCATTACTCCAACAGGAGGGAGACAAGATGTAGGTTTAGCAAAAAAAAACGCAGGGGAACCAGCCGCCCTGATTACCTTCAAGTCTTGCAGCCTGCCAAGCATGTTGGTTTGCATTTCTTCCTTTTCTCCTTCTTAATAGTAAACGGTTTGCATTGATTGTGCAGGCCGTGGCCTTCTTGCTCTGTGCTCCAGCCAATTTCCTCCCTGTGCTGTTTCAGACCCTATTTACCTCACTGTGGTGTATGTAAACACTCCAGTGCTCGCACGGGGGCTGCTCAGCCATATCAAAGTGCCTCCTTTTGTCGCAGTTCAAAGATATGCCCTGCATGATTATTCAGGGTTAATCAAGGTCGGAAGTGTTCCCTCCAGCGTTGCAGCTTTAATGCTTATTGAAGGTACATTGTGTACCTTACTACAGACGAGCTGCAAGAACAGTTCAGGGATATGGCTTTTGAAGTGCCTTGTTTTATATTCTATAGCATTTGCAATAATTGAGGAGTTGCGTTGGCAGCCTTTGTTTCACATCACATATCCTCGATTGATGAGCTGGTCCTACACTAGATTACGGATGCGTCTCATTTCATTTTTCTCATGAACCATATGCCTGGATGTGTGCCCAGGGGCTAAAGCAAGAAGAGAAGGAACAGAGGTAGAGGTTGGGGGTGAATAGATAATGGTTTGGTTCAAAGGCTAAACTAAAGCTGGAAGGAAGAAGGTTGCTAACTTTTACTTTTTTTTCCGAATAACATTATTACAGCGTGTCAAATCTCATGGAGGTTATTTTCTATTTATTTTTTCAAATGCTGATCTAATAAGGAATGTAAAAGCGTGTGGCTTTTTTTTACTCGTAAAACAGACATCTTTTTCAATGACGAGGAGGAAGTGACAGTCTATCCCCACTGTGGCTCCCTCTCAGTGGTCCTCTTGCACACTCTTTGCAGTCACTTCTCTCCGTGGCACACATCCTCTAAATGACCTTCAATGGCACAGAACTGACTGGCTCTTTTCACCACACCAGGCTACTTCTGTTAGACAGCGCTGCTCAAACAATGGCTTTTTCCCCCATTCCCACCCTGTCTGTTTGCTCCCCAGGAGGAGACCTGAGTGAATGCAGCTAAATCGTGTGTAATTACCAGTTTGTCTCCCAATGATTGGTGCGTTTGCGTATCATCTCGGGGAAAAAGTGGCTCCCCCTTTTAGCTAAAGAGATGCTAGGGGGACAGGTACTTTAAAATCACACACAGCTCTCTTGTATCGCTCAAAGCATGATGTAAATAACACTCTGCTTGGGAAAGCAACTCCTCCCTAAGTTGATTTAGTATTCTTGTCCCTATGTGTGAAAATGGGATATGCTCTGCTGTAAAAAAGAGAGAGAAAAAAGTGTTGGAATATGCTGTGTATCAGCAGTACAGACACTGCGATGTGTTTGCTTACAGCAGCTTGTGGCTGGCCCCCAGCTACGATACAGTGCATGATACGTTCAGTCATGGATAGATTCATTTTAGCACTTTACGTTTAAAAAATATCGACTATACTTTCTGTCCTTTCTTGTTTTTTTCCCCCCAACTCAGGCCATTTAAACACTCATTTTCATTCCTCTTTCTCCGTTTCTCCTTCGTGCAGTGCCATGCGCGTGCTGCTGTCTAAACTTCCGAGGCCTTGGATCGTAGACGAGAAGAAGGACGACGGTTACACCGCACTGCACCTGGCTGCCCTCAACAACCACGTCGAGGTGGCTGAGCTGTTGGTGCACCAGGTAACAACAACAACACAAGCAACACACGTACGTTTAAATAACTGATTCTAATGCGCACTTAACACTGACAACAAATGCAGTTATTCATACTGCATGAGAGGCCCCTTTCGTTTACAATAATGAACCCAAAGCATAGCTGCATCAGCTCAGCCTGAACTTCTGGCTTTCCCCGCCTACATACCATTAAGAGCAGCTTCCACTGCACTCCCTGCAGCCAGCAAGCTGTAGACCAGTTGAAGCTGCTATAAGTGCCTTTTTTTTTTTTATTGAATCCATACGGTTCACAGAGCCTCCAGGGGTATTCTTTAGTGCTGTTGGGCCCTCATATCCTCCTCTTCTTGCAATCATAGGTTCATGTTCTTTTCCCTTCTGAGATTGCAGGTTTAACTCTCTCAGGATTAACACATACAGGAGTTTACAGCAAAAGCCACCTGACCAAGAGGGAACTGGGTTAATTTGGATATGGTGCAAAGCAGCGATGTTGCTGCAACATTCCAACGCATGAACGCTCGCTGCGCGTGCTACCTTTCAGCGTGGACGGCCTTTTCCCCCCCCCAAGTCTCTGCAATGGGCTGGTTTGCAGTGATGGCTCAGCTTTCTATTCAGTTATTGCACCACACTACAAGGTGCACTGCAGATTCCCTGCCAGCCAGTCAGTCTTATTACTTGGGGATTTCACACACCGCCTGATCACAATGCTTATCTTCCCCCCACATCTCCTCAGCTGAGGTGTTCGCAATTGGAAATGACAATCACATGCAACGTTATTGTAGGATGCGTTTTTTCCAACCCCCTAGGTGACACTTTGTTGGTCGGCAGGGTTGAAGGAAGGAAGGAAGGAAGGAAGGAAAGAAGGAACGAACGAATGTTAAAGCCAGAGTAGATGTTACAATCTTTCATGTGCTGAACAATTATTTCACTTTTTAACTGATTTTTTTCATCCTTTTTTGTCACATTTATTGTCATTTATGTGCACGTAATATCATCATTATGACGTGCACATATGTGCGATTCATTATAGTTGGTTGTTAATGTATGCACATATGTTTATTGTGTGTTTGCTCCTCTCCTGCGCTCCCTCACCCACCTTCAAGGGCAATGCCAACTTAGACATCCAGAACGTCAACCAGCAGACGGCATTACACCTGGCAGTGGAGCGCCAACACACCCAGATAGTCCGGGTTAGTGGACACTTTCTTTCTCATGCTTCTATCCTATTTCTTTCTCCTCCTCTCCCCTCTCATTTCCAGCACAATACTGAAGATCTTGTCTCGTTATCTCTATCAGTTTCTCTTTCTGGTCTAAACACAAGAGGGAGTAGAACAACCTCAGTGCAGCCTCGTATTTAATTTATTCTGGTGGATGTCCTGCCGTTAAATGTGGTCCTGCTTCAGATTGATGCTGTGGAGGGAAAGCGTTCTCTCCGGCAGTGTCTCGGTTAGTCATTTGGCGTAGTATTGGATTGAGATTGCCACGTTGCCATCTTGTGGACTCAAGAAAAAATGCACTCCATAATTGGAGAGTACAACACCGAGGCAGTTCATTGTAAGCAGAAACCTTAAAGATCAGAGTTGTTTCACAGTTCTTGCTGGAGGTTGCCTGCCTGTTTGTGTGACGCGTATGTTTATTGACGCGTTGTTCTTAACAGCTGCTGGTGCGGGCGGAGGCCAAGCTCGACGTGCAGGACAAGGACGGGGACACGCCGCTCCATGAGGCACTGCGTCACCACACACTGTCCCAACTGCGACAACTCCAAGATATGCAAGACGTCAGCAAAGTGGAGCCCTGGGAACCCTCCAAGAACACAGTGCGTATACATGAATTATTAACCTCACTGTTCACTCCTAGATCACAGTAATTTGCTTGGGTCAAGGTTCCTTACGGTATCGTAAGGCATCACAGCATTAAAGTGCAATGAAACGCCGTTGGGTGTTGTCTCACAGCCAAGAGAAGCAGTTATCAACAAGAAAACAACGCACTGAACACACTTGAGGCCACTTGAATTCATCAGGTATTGTGGCACCTCATTATCCAATAGGCTGGTGTGATTCATTTAAACATTCCCAAATGTATTTGCCCACGAAAGACACAGACACACACACACGAATGCAGCGTGTTATAAGAACTTTAGATTACCTGCCAGGGCTTTACTGCCCTCTTTTAAAAGGCTCAGTTTAAAGTTTAAAAACGTGTTCCATTTGTGTTCTTTGCCTGTTTTTTGTATATACAGTTGAGGGTCTGGTTATTACTCAGCATAAATTGGGCAAAACACTCGGAAACACCCTGGACAAGACCAGTGAATTACAGAGCTGAGGCACATCCGAACATATTCTCACCTAGGGACAGTTTCTGCCTCCGCACCGCACCTGTGTGTGAGACACAAGAATGCACCAAAGTTTGCAGAGACAAACCTGTATAACATCGAGAGAACCGACAGCAGCCCGACACGAGCAGCCAACCAGCTCGCTGCAGCCCTCCTGGCCAGCCTGAATGAGTTTGTCCCTCTATAGAGGCCATGTCAGACCTGAACCCTCTTCATGTTTACACCACATCACTAATCCCTACAGGGATGAGTTTAAGGCTACAGGGCCTAGCTGCAGCTTCAGACTTACCTGTCAGCTTCTGTCTCCCTCCCACTTCCTTCTCTTCTCCTGCTCCGCCTGCTCTCTTCTGTCTTGCTTCCTGCCCTCCCTGGTTCCCTGCGGAGGAGCGGAAGTGACAGACAGCGGGCCTAATTGAGATATGTGCAGTTGGGTCACTCTCCCATAGCTTTCTCCCCGTTCAAGATGAGAATTGAATTAGCCGGCCCGGTGGCTCCATCAGCAGAGATGTAAAAGCTACTGGTTGAAGACAATCAGACATAGAAGGCCCAAATTGCTAGAGAGAGGGCTTGGGGTGTGGGGGGGTCCCGATGCCTGACAGCCATTTTAAGGCATGTCTTTGACTGGCAAATTAGGGATGATCTGATAGTGCTTTGGAATGGTCTGAATAATATCAAAATCAGGACTCCCGACTCGCTTTGCTCTTTCAGGGTTGTTACGGTCATGGAAAACCTGGAAAAGTCATGGAATTTTAAAATGGTTATGTGTATGGTGTGGTTAAAAAGTCCTTGAAAAAAATAAAATCCCAAAAGTCATGGAAATGTGTTATATTTATATGTTCATGACGTTCATTTACGCTGAGTTTGAAATAATGAATGTGCTTTTAAAAGAAAGACGCTCAAAATATAAGCAGGCATACATACAGGCATCTATATAAATGTTTATTATTTTAATCAAACTATTGTCTCTCATTCATTTGTGTCATGTAAGGTATACTGTATGCTTCGGCATTCTCATTGTTAGTTTAAATACTACCAGCACTTTTCTCACTTTTCTCACTTTTTTATGTATACACCGAGATTTCACAAAATGTTTGGTCATGGAAATTTGGTTTAAAGTCATGGAGATACATTGGTCAAAATGTGTATGAACCCAGTATTTACTCTACTGCAGATGTGTAAGGAAGAGAAAGAGACACTGGTCCCACTGGATTCAACTTGAAAACAATCTTTTATGTCCAAAGTGCCTGATGTACTTCTGATGTATCTGTTTGTGTGTGTGTGTCTGTCTGGCTACCTGCAGTTAATCATGGGCCTGGGCACCCAGGGGGCAGAAAAGAAGAGTGCAGCATCCATCGCCTGCTTCCTGGCAGCTAACGGCGCGGACTTGACCATTCGTAACAAGAAGGGCCAGTCCCCTCTAGACCTGTGTCCAGACCCCAGCCTGTGCAAGGCTCTGGCCAAGTGCCACAAAGAGAAAAGCAGGTAAACATCCCTTGAAGGAATAGTTTGACATTTTAGGAAATATACTATTTGCTTTCCTGCCAGGAGTTAGATGGGAAGATCAATACCACTCTCATGTCCGTCCGTTAAATATGAAGCCGGAGTCTGAAGACAGTTGGCTTAGCTAAGTGAAAACTGGGAACCGGGGGGGAAACAACTCACTTCTCTTGTTGTTTTGTTATGTATATTGTATGAATGTAATGCAATGTCTGGACTGTAGGTAAAAAAATAATCCAGCCACTAGCACTTCTAAAGCTCAAATAGTTATTTGTACTAAAACGGAGGTGGAAAATTGTCAATTTGTGGATTTACGGTGGTTTACTTTTTATGCATAGTTGCTTTTTGGGGGGGATTAACGAGACTTTCATCAGACTATGTCTGGTCGTATCAAAACAGACGAGCAGACCTCAATTTTGTGACCCATTTTATTTATTTAGTTTCACTTTTATGTGGCCAAATAAAACGTAACCGTTAAATCAAACTGCCATCACGATGCTTTAAACAAGAAAGAAACCTTTGTTACACACAGCAATGTGTTTGGTGTTATTTATAAATTCAGAAAAAAGGAACCGTCTCAGGAAAATCATCAATAACCTTATTGATTTCCCTTTTTTGCAAAAAATGTTTCCTTTTATTTTGATTTTTTTCTGTTCTTTTTTCTGTCTCTCTTTGTCCCCCCCCCCCTATTTTCTTTGTTCTCTGTCAGCTTTACTCGCTTGTAACCTCTCCTTCTCTGACACTGTTGTGGTTTTCTTCTCTATTGTTTCAGCGGCCAGGTGGGCGGCACTCGCAGCCCGTCTCTGAACAGCAACATTGAATCTCTGGATGAGTGTATGGTGTGTTCAGACTTGAAGAGAGACACTCTGTTCGGGCCCTGCGGACACATCGCCACTTGCTCCCTATGCTCGCCTCGTGTTAAGAAGTGTCTAATCTGCAAGGACCAAGTCCAGTCTAGAACTAAGGTACCAGAAGCAGTGCCACTCTCTCTGCTACCCGGAAATAGCAACGCGACGAGGAGAGGCTGCTTTTATTCGGTTCTGTTGTCTGATTTGTCCCCTCCCCAGATAGAGGAGTGCGTAGTCTGCTCTGACAAAAAGGCAGCCGTTTTGTTCCAGCCCTGTGGCCACATGTGCGCTTGTGAGAGTAAGTTCCACCGTGGCATCTTTCTGAATCAAAAGCAAAACACACAAAAAGACTTTGCATTCAAGTGTGACCAACATGTGTTCTGTTGTCTCCAGACTGTGCCAGCCTCATGAAGAAGTGCGTACAGTGTCGGGCTGTAGTTGAACGCCGCACCCCTTTTGTACTTTGCTGTGGAGGGAAAGGTATGGAGGATGAGGCCGCTGATGATGATGATGATGATGATGATGATGATGATGATGATGATGACCTTAGTGAGTGAATCTTCCACACGTTCCCTTTTAATTCCCCTTTTATTTTCCTTTTTTCCTTCTTTCTTTTCTAGTTTCCACTTCTTCTTTTATATCTGCTTTAGCCTGTTTTTATATTTTGTGTTGTTGCTGCCTTGCTTATGCATTTTTACTTTTTTTGTTTGCACCATTGATACATTGTTGTTGTTTTTTTCATCCTAGTAGACGTGT
Organism: Taurulus bubalis; assembly: GCF_910589615.1. Classification (NCBI taxonomy): domain Eukaryota; kingdom Metazoa; phylum Chordata; class Actinopteri; order Perciformes; family Cottidae; genus Taurulus; species Taurulus bubalis. Next base: position 37,932,327 of record NC_136589.1, on the reverse strand, counting down.
AGAAATGTACAACTTAAGTCAGACGTTTGAATTAGTTAATCTTGCTTTCCAAACTCTTTTCCACTACTAGATCTGGTATGTTTTAATCGTTGCAATCATTTTGATAATTGTATTTGTTCTAGCTTCTATTTAGATACTGGCTGAAATGGACAGTGGCGTCACAAGTGCTTGGCTGCCTTGTCTGAAAGTCGCCCAACTAGATCTTCCAAAGAGAGCGGATTTTGTGTGTTAGATCATAATCTTTTTATAAGTAGAATCTCGGAAGCCATTTCTAAATTGAGTTTTGCTGACCCGCACTGAGTAATACAATAATGTCCTAATATACAGTCAACCTGATTTCCTTATTCATGTTTCTGTGGCCTCCTAAAGTTTGACTAATCTCATTTGCATCAAATGGATGAACTTATTTCTAAGTGTATGCTAAACTACCTTTAGTAATAATGAGATATATATATATATATATATATATATATATATATATATATATATATATATATATATATATATATATATATATATATATATTCATATTTACATGATAGTGAAGAATAACTAAGGAATTTCACTTTTGGAATGATGAAATACGTAAAATATAAAACCTGACAAGTGCTGAATGTCATCCGTTTTACCCAAAATTGGGATTCAATGTAGTGTGTAAATATATTTATTTTTTGGTTGCATTCACAATCCATCTTCTTGTCTCCAAGTTGAACACAGTTTTGTATTGCCCATAACCTTCTTTTAGTGGTGCATCTCACCAGTGGTTACTCCTGTCGTGTTTTGTTTGAGTTAAAAGGGAAACTGTTGTAAGTTCACTAACTTCATGGTTACCCCTGTGTTGATTTATTTTTACACTTGTCAGCTTGTCGGAAGGCAAATATTTCTTGCAGTCGTTACCAGACGTGCAAAACGTGAATGCAGACCCTAACACTCATACACTCATGCAAGGGGCAGCATTGGTTGTTTATCTACTCTTCCTCCATCCCAGTAACACTGACTGTTGTTGTCCGTTACAAAAGCAAATCTAATGCACGAAATTCATCCGTCGCTGTGATTATTTTGACTCCCTACTCTGACATATTGTATAACTTCTAACTGTGAGTGAAAGCATTAGACTCTTGCTTCATATTGGCTGACGGCAAAAAAAGGAGAGAGAATCACCTGCCGCTATGCATTTTAACAATATATTCTACATAGAAGAGGCTCTATTTCCCTTTCTTTCCCAGCTTGCTGGCTTTTTCTTCAAATTATTTCTCTAAACCTCCCTTAGAGGCTTGTAGTGAGTAGTTGTAGTCCCCAGGCCAGCTGTTGAGCTGGCAAGGACGGCTCCCACTATAACAATGTGACTGGTTATTCCCAGCAGGGAGCTCTAACACTATGGCAGGGGGATCGCAGGATCTTCTCCAGCCCAACAATCTGGCACTAAGTTGGTGTAAGTATACCTCTATGATCCCCTCCCTTATCAGACCCTTTTCTTAAAGAACTCCCCCAGTGCTGCCCTGGCCCCTCCCCTTAAACCCCCTCCCTTTCTTTTTCAGTGACACACACACACACACACCCCGAAACAGTATATGTTGATTCAGTACATGGCAGATGTTTGCCAGCTAATTTGTTGAGCGCTCAGATGATATATTCCACGTAGTTTCAAGCTGGTATCTCATGACACTCATTCATCCTGTGGCTCCTACAATGCCTATGATGTTTTGTCCTGTGTCAGTTTATAATTTAGATAATTACAAAGGATGCATTTCTGAATTCAAGTCATTTAAAAATGAATGCAAGGCCAACACTGACCGCTAGAGCCCAATATATTTAAATTCAAAGCACATATGTTTGTGATCCATGCTTGTTTGTAAAACACATGTTTTAAATAGAATCTGTCTCTCGGCTGGTTTCAGTTTCGGCTGCATTTCAGTTTTACCGGCCATATAGTTTACACAATATAGAGGTGAAGTTTGATTTGGCCGCTAGCGCAACCTCTTTGTTTAGTCTCTCTGCTGGTAACTGAATTCCCTTTTTTCCCCTCAATATGGCTGTGTTGTTGCATCCAAACAGCCAGTGGAAACATCCCAGCTTTGCAGAGAGACAAGGACAACATCAATGTCAACGCTGATGTACAGAAGCTACAGCAACAGCTGCAGGACATCAAGGAGCAAGTAAGTCCAAACTGTCGATAGTGGAAGTCGGCAGGTGTGGTACTCTCACTTTTTTGCAGTTAATTTCACGCAATATTGATGTGTTTTCTTAATTTATGTATTTATTCGACCATTAGACCAGAAAAGCAGAAAATAGTTTTAAAATGTCCAGCATTCTCAGTTTTCTTTTTTTGATAATCAATTTACAATCCTAAAGAAAAGAATCCTCACATTTGAGAAGCTTGAGCCCTCAAATCCACAGCATTTGTATTGATGCATCATTTAAATGAGTAATCCTTCATTAAAAGACCACACGCAGAGGTAATTAATGATGGGCAGCGGTAACCGGAAGCTTGAGAAGAAAGCTTGTGACCGGAAGTCATCGGTTCGATCAACCCGGACCGACAGGACATATATGGGTGGGCAAAGTCATTTTAAAGAAACAGCCCTCATTACCACCACTTGCCCTTGAGCAAGGCTCTTAACCCCAGCTGCTCAGTATCCAGCAGATTAGGCTGTGGTTGTACCGGACAGCAGTGATCTTTCTGGAAAAGAAAGATCATTGCTTTCAGTGAAACTTCCCCGTGAATAACTAACGATGAAAAGAAGCGGCTGCATTAGCGAGTAGCAATGCCTCACAAAGACACTCGAGGCTCGACCGTTTCTGCTAAACGCATAATGTTTTACCGTAATGTGGCTAAGATGGACACACCAACCAAGACACCAACCATGTGTGGCGCGTTAACTACCAAAGAAGAACAAAATCAAACAGGGTGATGTCTCATGTTATGTGTGTTATGTGTTTGACAGTTGAAATGACTTTATCACAACCAAATGAACTTGTGATTGCAGACTATGTGTCCGGTGTGTCTGGACCGGCTGAAGAACATGATCTTCATGTGCGGCCACGGCACCTGCCAGCTGTGTGGGGACCGAATGAGCGAGTGCCCCATCTGCCGCAAGGCCATCGAGCGCCGCATCCTCCTTTACTAGATCCCGCCCACCCCCACCCACCCTCACAGACTTTCTCTTCTCTTAAAGCCCTCACCGAACGCTCCCGCAAAGGCACAATCACACCAGCTGCTGCTGCTGCTGCTGCCGCTGCTCACCATCCCCACAGCACCCGAGTCAGCCAGCCAAGGGCGTCCTCACATGTCTTATTCGACACAACCTATGCTCTCTTAAAGCTTTGTGATCAGATGGAAGGTCTGTTACAAAACAAGGAAAAAATATGAATCGACTTTTATCAGTTTTGCTGTTTCTATTGTGTGTTCTAATTGCGGCAAGAAAAAACTTCACACGCGTCGCCTTTTTTCTCATTTTTCTCTCTTGCCTTTCTTCTCCCGCCATCATCTTCTCACCCTCCTCTCTTGTGTGATTCTCTGTTTTTACTTGATATGTGAAAGTTCTTTTCTCTGAACGAGTCCACGGTGGCTCCTTTTTAGCCTCCGCGGTCTTGGATGTGAACTTTTAAGGGGCTCACTTCTGGATTTCATCCCAGAACCAGCTCCCAGCTAACTCAGAACTGAAGAGGAGGCGACAAAGACGTCGGCCCCCGTTCCCCGATGATGTAAAGTTCTCACGCATCTGTCGCAGTCGATGCCGGCTGCAGTCGAGTTTTATTGTATTTGTACATCTTTATGCACGTGTATTGGTATCGGAAGCTCCAGATGTGGATTTTAAGTACTTAATTTTTCCGCGACAGAACAGCAAGTTTGTGACACATTACTGTTTTGCACCACTTAAAGGTTCCGTGAGTGTTTTTAGCGTCATGTCGGTGTTCAGCTCGGCCGTTGTGACACTCTGTGTGCCGACTGTCCTCGCAGTTGAAGACCAGACGTTGGCGGTTTTGCACTAGAAAAGCCGAGTCAGGGTAAAAGCTCTTTTCTGCACTAACTTTGGAGGGCCGCTTCGGCTCGGTGGAGTTGTAGTAACTGTCGTATCGAGATCAGCGGCGTCGCAACACCCCTCAAGGCGGCAAATTCCTCAGCCGCCGCGTAGCGATTGAAGACGAACCCACACACACACTCATCCGGCTTCTGTCCAGTGATCAGCCCCTATCGTACCCGTTTTGTTGTACACACAAAACCTACATGATGCAAACACCTCTGGAACAAGAGTATCTTGTCACAACTTGATGTTTAAACTGTTGAGACTTGGTGGTATTGTCTGACAAAAAAATGTACATTTCAATGAGCAGTGCTAATTTACCATTGACATCGCTGTGCCATTTGCTTCCAAAAATCTACTTGTGAAATAACTTGTATGGGGATAAGGTGCTCTATATCTTGTATTACTTTTTTTATTTTATTTAAGTGTATTTCCTTTTTCTCAAAATCGACATTTATTTGAGCTAGAGAGTACAATCTATTAGAACACTAAGATGGAAATGTAGAATAAATTATTTTGTATTGCTGCCCAAAAAATAGGATTTATAGGTAACACTGCCTTCCTAATATGTAGCCTCAAAGTCTCTCTCTAACATTCTGCTTTGATATTAATGTTGATACGTTTGTGATGTTTTTTCGTTGGCAATAGCTTTCTAGCAATCATCAGTAGAAGCATTTTTTTTTTCCTTCTCTAAAATAGATCTGTAAGCCTAACTTGTTCATTTGTGAAACAGAAGAAAAAAAGACATTTTGTTGTCAAAAGTGTCAATTATGTTTTCATCAGTGTTTTATTTGGGAGGAAAGCTAATGATTTTATAAAGACAGAACTGCCTTACCTGTTTTAAAAGGCAGTCGCCCACCTGGAGACTCAGCAAGGAGGCTAGCTCGCTCCGCTATGTGGGAATTTGCATCCGCATAAGAGCATTTTTTTCCCTTACTTCTTTCGACTGAAAGCAACTTTTTTGAGTACGGTTTTGATTATTTTCATTGATCATGATAACACTTAAAGCTAGAAGCACTAATACGCTTTACGGTAGTGTTGTCTTGTTATGGTTGTTATGAAAAAAAAAAGCCTATTTTGTACTTTATTTTCAAAAATACCTGTAACTGTCCTGTTGGAAATGTATCGGTAGTATTTTTCTTTGGCATGAATGTTTGACATATGCAGTACGACACGTATCATGGAAACCGTTCAGTCTGTATTGCTAATAAGTGCTTTTAAAAACAACCATATAGCTGAAATAAAGTTCTACATGAACCACAGGACATTAAAAGTGCGGCTCGTTTATCTAACGTCGACCGCGTGGTTCACTGGGTCGTGTTTTTTGTTTTGTTTCTCAAGTTGAGCTGCGATGTAGTCGGCCTCCCTCTCACGAGCAGAGCATTAGCATGTAGTTTCTTTTCTCCTGCTGTGCAGCGTCTGCCTCACAGAGGAGACGGGCAGGCAGAGAAGGGGGAGGTGTGAGCTAATTGAAAAATGCTAACACCTAATAATGACTCAGCACCAGTGTGCGATAGGTCAGCTATGTTAATCACAGAGAGAAAAGAAGCACTCTGGACAGATGAGAGGGACCCGAATAGAGTGATGCAGCTCCTTCCAGTGAGCGGCGGCGACGTCGTCTCGCAAAGGCGTCGCCTCCTCGCACTGAGAAATTATGTCCAAAGGCCATTTATGTTGACTAGTCCATTCATAACCTGGACATCTCTGGGCTTGGCTAACACACAGTAGTATGCAGCAGCAGCAGCTCATAACAAAGGCATTCATCATGCTGTCACCTTCTCACTCCGTCAGTGCTCGCTGACGGTAGGGGAGGCTTCGACATCTTTTTTCTTTTCTTTTTTTTTTTTTTAAATACCCTCTCAGATCTCTGGGACTTGGCTCGAGGCCCAGACGGGTTGGTTGTCATTTCTGTGGCGCTTTGTCATTTTACACTCAAGTACCTGTCTTTTTAAAAACGACGGGCCTTCATCTGGGTTACCTGTTACGGTGTTAGACAGCGAGGTGAATGGCAGCTGCTGCTGCTGCCCTTTTTATCACCATTTCCCGCATGGAGAATAAACGGTCTACGGTCATAAGTATGTGGACGCCCCAGCTGTTCAGCTTCACACAACGGCACTGTGAGAGGAGACTTGATTTGTAGATAACCACATTTTCCCAATGCTCATTAGGACGATAGAGCTGCTTTAATTATACTAATTGTGTATGTTTTACTGTTCAAGATGTCTCTGTTTTGGTGAAGATAACTACTTAATGCTTTGCCCATTGCCTACAGGGATAGTAGTGATGTGGCTTGGTCGGAGTGATACGCCGCAGTGCAGTGATGTATACAAGTTATTTACTTTATCCATGACCGAAAAGTATGGCTGCAACTAAAGCTTCTCATCGTCGATTAATCTGCTGCTGATTTTCTTGAACAATTGATGTCACACAATGTTACACCTCACAATTTTCCAAAACCCAAGGTGACCTCTTCTCAACGTCTAGTCCAAAACGCAAATCCATCCCATTTACAACAGAGAAAAGCAGCAAATCCTCGCATCGGATCAAGCTGGACCTGGAGAAAGTTTGTGTTTCTTGCTCAATAAACTATGTGTTATTATGCTAATATTGTTAATTGAGTAGTTTTGGGGAAGGCCCGTTACAGCCTACCATCAGTGATGGAAATCCTGCAGCCAGGTTCCAAAATGCTGTGATGGGCTGCATATTAATGCCCAGAGGTTTGCATGTCTATATACACTACCGTTCAAAAGTTTGGGGTCACCCAGACATTTTTTTTGTTTCTTTGCAATTTATGGCATGGAATAGCCTTCATTTCTACGAACAAGAACAGACTGGCGAGTTTCACATGAAAGTTCTCTCTTTCTGGCCATTTTGAGAGTATAATGGAACCCACAAATGTGATGCTCCAGATACTCAACTGGCTCAAAGGAAGGCCAATTTTATAGCTTCTCTCGCGAGCATAACTGTTTTAAGCTGTGCTAACATAATTGCACAAGGGTTTTCTAATCATCCATTAGTCTTCTATGTGATTAGCAAACACAATGTACCATAGAACACTGGAGTGATAGTTGGGCCTCTATACACACATGTAGATATTTCATTAAAAACCAGACGTTTCCACCTAGAATAGTCATTTACCACGTTAACAATGTATAGTGTATTACTGATTAATTTAAAGTTATATTCATTGAAAAAAAAACAGTGCTTTTCTTTGAAAAACAAGGACATTTCTAAGTGACCCCAAACTTTTGGGCAATCCTCTGTATGACAGACCATGAGAATCGACTTCAAGCTGAACAGAGACATTCCGGGAGGGGAATGTCCGGACCAGGCAGATGTCCATCACCCCGCCCTGTCCCGCCATGCCGACTGACCGTCAGGGTGCATGGAGACGCCACTATCTCTCCCCCTGGCTGCGGCCTGATCCTGGGGGAGGATCCCTGACCGGCCGCTGCGGTGTTTTGCTGACTGGACTGCAGGGGTTGTTACTCCCACACCAGGGGGGGGGGGGGCAGCTAATCCACCGGCCGCCCTGCGGAGTGTGAGTGATGGTGGCTCGGCACTGCGGGCTTCACCGAGCAGCAGATAGAGACGAATTGGACCCCCCAGGGAGAAGAAGAGTGGGGCAGCCATGATCAGAAAAATGACCGTGCTTTAAGTTCTCTGCTGTGATCACTGAGAAGGGGTCAGTGACATCCATCTGCCGGTGGAGTCGGCATGCCGCAGGGGGAGGAAGGTCCGCGCGACCCCTCGGGCTTTGCCCTTGGCGGCGGTTCTGAAGTTCTGACCCGACAGGAATGAATTTACTCGTGCTACATTTACTGTGAAACGAAGCTCTGACGTGCAGCTTTCAGAGCACATCACAAGGTGGCAGTACATCCAATGGCTAAACCCTGTGGCTCGCTCCCATCATACATGCGTTAATATGTGTGGTGCAGAGGGACGAGTCAACCAAATGTACATCAAGTCACGCTCGAAGCATGATGGTTACATCATTCATCACTTTGAAACAGGGTTGGTGATCCTCACCTTCGGCGGCAGCAGGTACAGCAGCTTAAATCTCCTATCCCGTCTTGATTCAGAACTTGAACTCAACATGTTGGGGTCCCAGGTGTGCTCTCGGTTCCTGCTCGAATCAGTAAACTGCCCGAGCAAAACTAAAGCCCAGAAACAAGAAGCGAATATCTGAAAATGTCAAAGTCTAAGCGGAATAAACAGGAGAAGCTTTTTTCTTCTTCTTCTTCTCCCTGATTTCACTGCATTGATTTGTGAGGTCTCAGTGGAGGATGGTGTCTACGTCTGGCTTTCCACCCACAGAAAAGAGTGCAAAGTTATTATATTTAATCAAAACATTGTCTTTATTACACATTATTTTGTCAGACTACAAACTCTCAATGTCAGTGTTTCTCCTTTTTTTTTATTTTTAACCTGCAGAAATCAATTCCTCCCCAGATTTAGTTGGACCACACAGATAAAGAAAAGGGCTATTTTGGCCACTTGGGCTTTCCTTCCATGTTGGAAGGAATTGATCGCTGGCCGTCTGAAGGTCCTCTCTTTCTCCCTCAAGTCATGCAGTTCAGAAGTCTGGTTGAATTTATTGTCTCAGTTTATGGTCGAGCTGAGCAAAGTGCAATCTGTCTGTCTGGGCTCTTCGAGGAAGGGAAGGGCCGAAAAGATTTGTGTGCGTCACATTTTGGGACCATTTTTTTTTAAACTTTTGATAGGGGTCATTAGTTAAACTGAGGGCATAAACGGTTTTAGTTCTAACTGCTGCTTCATTTATAGTGGTTTAGCATATATACATCGTGGTTCCAGTTATCGCTAACCAATTAGTTTAAGTCACTCGGCGTCCCCAAATGTGATATAATCGCACGTGTGTGTGTGTGTAGCGTGGCTCGGTGTACCTGAAAGCAACAGCCCCACCTCCACAGTAAAGCCATAAACTCCTACACATCCCTCCTCAACAACATATAGGCCCCTGACGTGCTGATTGCTTTATTGATATTGATCAGGGCAAAGTGTCAAACCAGTCGTCCATCTCTCTCTCTCTCTCTCAATGGTGGTAATTGTTATTTATGCATGCAGAGGGAGAAGGTTAACACAAACAACACTCAGTGAAGTCCTACATATGCTGGGACAAAATTCCTAAAAAAGTCAAATGAGAAAGAAATTATTTAGCGAAACATCTTGTATGTCAACTACTTTTTTGTGATTTAATAATAATAAAAAAATTCTCTGCAAATAAATTAAAATTTCTCTTTTTTTACATTTTGTATTATATGAACCTAAATGTGCAGGTAGGCTGATATAATACAAATGATTTCCAGCTCTGTGTTTCAGGACAATTTGCTTCAATTGTAAACACTTTGCCGGGCATTATCACAGTTAATTTACCTCCTCTTTAAGCTTTGAAGACAAGTTTTACGTTGTCAAAATCATTCATTTTGACAACGTAAAACTTGGCTTTCAACATCCCCCAAACCAGATACTCTGTGGCTTTTGACCTATTGCTTGTAGCCACAGTCAGTGCTGTCCTTATCATCCCAGCCGATTGGAGGCTGGAGCCTGCAAGCCACATTTACAGTGCAAATGTTATCGTTCCAATGACACTTTAAACAGTCTTTATCAATATATAGTCATTCAAGGTTTATGAGCTTTGATAAAATGCCACTAGCCATGCAGAGCCATTACAACGTGTGGTAAAACGCATATGCAGATTGTTAATTACTGTTTTCTGTGGATTATCTGAAACTTTTAATGCTCAACAGGTAAAATAAACAACTCTGCGTGTCAAGAGGACGAAGTGGCCCGAGTGCAAAAGATATTGATTTCCTCCTCAGGAAAACCAGCCTAAGGGCAAACTACAGTGTGAGTTTGGCAGAACCTTATCATCCTATTATCTTTAAAAACAGTGGGTTATCATAATTGCTTACTTAATAATTCTATAAAACTGTGGAGGTGCAACCTTTGCCTGGGTAGTAAACTGTATAGTGCGTTTGATGCTGAGATTAAAAAGATTCCTGACGGGGTTAGAAATGCTGCAACCTATTCATTTTTTATAAGGTAGATTACAAACACAAACACAATTTCCAGTAAAATGTTTTTAAACGCGTAAATAGATCATGAATAAGTGGATTATTTTTACACAAAGCATTACTTTTAAAGAAATAGTATAACGCTAATAACATAAATCAATTTTTTTGTATTTCTTTCTTTAAATAAAACAACGTAATAACTATCAGTATTGTCCTGTCAAACCAGAGCAACTAGTCAATTATTCAAATAATGAAGCAATAGTGGCACTACAGCTCTCTTTAGATGCACTTAATTTCACACCTCGGCGAGTATGTAGAACAATGGGGTAGACATACTTAATCAACAAGTGCAAACCTCCTCACATTTAACTCTCAACTAAGCAAACACGGTGGTGTTGATGACACTGTTCTCCTGCATGGTGCCAGGTGAGGATTTCTAAACAAGGTTAGCTTTGGGATCAGTGTTAAAGCCGCATGCGAGGAGTGAATTCAACAGTTTGTAATCCTCGTGAACCCAGATAGAGACAACAAGGAAACTCCCCGAGCTAGAGTTAACTCAATTCTGAGTAATCCTTTTTCTTTTTTTTGTGTGTTTCTTACAATTTCTTGTACTACTGAATCGAAAGAGGGGGTTCTATGGAGACAGCAAATGCTACAAAGACACGTTGTATAACAAAACAAGCGCACATCTGACAGGTGCTCGCCTCCGCCGAGCAGGCAGTAACCTTGGAGGGAGTAGACAGGAATGTTGCAGCCCTATCTGAGCTCAGAGGAAAATACTGACTGCAAAGGCCTTTTTTTTTGTTGTTTGGAGAGAAAAATCAATATTCCAGAGTCCATCACACAGGCAGGCATTTTCATGTCCTTTTTTTTTTCTCCAGGTGGGTTCCAGCTATGTGAAACAAGCTCAGAGTGACCCCTGGAAAAAAAAATAGTTAATGCCTAACTTCTTTATCTTTGTTTTACAGCCGAGGGTTGTACCTCCAAATCAATACATGATACACAAATATCCCAGGGCTCCGTGTTCTAGACAGAGAGCGATGACGAGAGCTTGAGAGTGAGCCAGCTTCACACCACCTGGCAGAGAGAGAGGAAGGTCTTTTTTTCTAAAGGCCAGGAGCTTGGGCGAGAGAGTCAATGTAGAGAGAGAGGGGGAGGATAGGTTATATACTTCTGTGGAATGAAAATGCAAGAATTTATCAACACGTTCAACTCGTGTTTTGACAGTTTGAAGGTTGTAGCTGGCTAATGTCGGAAGAAAACAAATGTGAAGAGAAGATTTTGACATTTTGGGAACTATGCTTAATCACTTTCTCACTGAGCGTTAGATGATGAGATTGATACGGTTAGCTTAGCATAGGCTCGCAGACTGGAGATTGTATGGCGGCCTTAAACTTGCATTCTATCTAATGGCCATCAGGGGGCGACTTCTCCGGTTGCAAAAAGAAGTCTACTTGTATAGAAATATGTGAGGAAATAACCCTACTTCACACTTGATTTATTACCTCAGTAAACATGAGTTCATGGTCTCAATTACTAGTTTCAAGTCTTCTGTATTACAGTATGTATGATGATCATTTAATAAATGATGGTCCCATTTAGAGTAAAATAGACGAAAAAGCAGAATGTGCTTTAGGACGTGGCTAACTTGTGACTGTGGTGTTTTTACAACTTTAAATCTTTCACCGTGTATTTTCAGGTCATAGAGAATTAATTGTAACCTTTTTTGTCGCTTTAAAAATGTCTTATTCAGTGTTTGGTTGTACTTAGCTCCACCTTCTTGTGTCACTTCCCCTTGCCGAAAACCAAGATGGCGATGGGCAAAATGCCAAACTCTGGGTTTCATAACCGTAGTCAAAAACCAGTCGATAACCTTCTTAAATAGAACAAGATTTAATGTGACATTGAGAGGAGCTGCTAAGGTCAGTTTTATTTTTAAATTTTTTTTTTTTTTACAATTTGTTAATTCTTGCTTTGTGTCTGAATCAAGAGACTAATATAGATGTTGCACTGGATGAACCCCAACTCTGTTCATGTTAATGTTGAAGGTCTCCGCATGCAGCCTGGGAATGCAGCATCTGGACCTTGATAGCAGACCGGTGGACTTTCCACGCTGTTATTCCAAACACCTTTTGAATGGACAGCAGAAACTCGCTTGATGTTTACAGCCAGGACCAGCGAGCTTGAAGTTTTCTCTCCTCTCCGTGTCTACGCTGGACGAGATAGTTGATATCTGTCACTGCCTGGCACTCTGTCCCCGCAGACCTTGTAGCAAATCAGGGCAGCTCCCAGACAGATAAAATGCCACAACAGAGTTTCAGAGGTCTAAAGCAGGTTCCAATTCCCAACCAGTGTTATGGTGAGAGAAAGGAGCATCCACTCAAGTGGAGCACAGACAACCCCCCCCCCCCACCCCACCCCCCATTCTCTGATAGTAGCCGGTAATCTCTGAGGTCGACATGTCAGTCAGGTCCTGGAGACAGATGACGTGAGGCCCCTGATAGGCTGTCTCCAACGCAGGAGACGCCAGCCGGGCCGCACGGGCTCGCTGGGACAGAGAGCAGGACCCAAGGCGACGGACGGATGGTGTGGGGGGGAGGCGATGGGGGGAGGGCAGGAAAGATGGAGACAAGGTGGGTCAGGGAGGTGGTGTGGCAGAGGAATGCCAAGGCAGAGAGGGGTGGGGGTCACGGGGAAGGTCTCCTGATGAGCACAGAGACAGTTCTCTGCTGGAGATCGTTGCGTGGCTGACAAAGTTTACTTAACACCAACCCCTGTGAGCTCAGGTCAGCGGGGGGAGGAGACCCCGCTCGCCTCCTCAGAGAGTCAGATTGTTGATCTGGAGAACAGTGAGGAGGTAGAATGGCTCTGTTGTACTTTTTCTTTTTTTGTGGGGGGGGGTTTCACAACATCCGCGTTTACATATTGTTTTTCATCCAGATTGGATTTCCCGACTACATTTAAAACAAATGTATTGCTTTGCTGCAGCTGACTTTCAAAATCCCAGATGTTGGAGTTTCCCACAGTGAAATCCACCAACAAGGAAGTGTTTGCAAAAACGACCCAGCTTCTCACAGTTTAGCAGTGGTAACACCAAAAATAGAAACTGCTAAATGTTTGCTACCATGGATTGACTGTTTCAAGATTCTCTGCAAGTTAGTATATATATATATGTAATCACTTTAATTACATTCTAGCCTGGAAGGAAAGAAATAACAATTTTCGGATTCTTTTTTCCAGCCCATGAAGAAAACAGTCGTCCTGCCATCATCTGGCTGGGAACACGGTTTGACCTCACTCTTTACAAGGCCAAACAGCCAGACTGTTTACCTGAATGTCTACCTTATGATACTTACTTACTTAATACGTTAAAAAAAATCCCATGAAAAGACCAACACAGCTTTATAGTTTCACTACTTTCCGACTTCTCGAAGTCAATCCGCTCAGTCACAAATGTATTGATTCATTTAATAAAAAATGTAAAAGAAGGGGCTGACTCATTTTTTTTCAATAACAGCCGAACCACTTTCAGCTGCGGATTAATACACACATTAATACACACACACGGCAGCAGGACAGTGTATGTGGAACAATGGAGGTCTGTGGCACAGAAGGGAAAAAAACATTTGGCTACATATTGTGCAAAAATAAATAAAATGGTTATCTCATTATCCTTTCAAAATATCCTTTCAGTTATCATTGTTTTAGCTTTCTATAAAACAACTAGAAAATGACTTTAGTTAGTTTGATTACATACAAACATCTTCTGTTCATGTGCTTATCGTGGATGCATTTCCAACTGGCATCTGACACGTTCCTCCTTCCAAGAGGTCCCCGGCCCGGCCCGGCCTCAGGTACACTAAATGTAACACAAATTCCACATTTGTCCACTTTGTTTCACTTTTTTGGCTCTGTGCGCCGAAACAGAGATATAGTGTCACTAGGCAACTGACAAAGGCTATCAGTATTGCTTTAATATGTCAACAAATCCAGAGTAATCTTGAATGAGTAGCGATAGTCATTTGTTTAAGGTAAAGATGTTATCGTTTTTTACAAGCTGGCCGTGTTGGCTCACTTCCCCCCTGTTCTTTAATCAGAGTAAGTCTTCACTTTGAGCGCAGCAGACAGTTTCCCTGGATGGCATGCTACTGCCCGTGACTCCTATTAGATTACAGAGGAGATTTATCGAACCGGCTTCCGGTTCTCAGATAGGATAGTGACAACACTTATCTCCAGATATTCCCTTATCAAAAAACAATTTAGTGGGAGAACCCGACATTAGCCCAGATTTTTTTCACCGCCGAGTGCTCCAGCTTAGCCTCCTCAGTACAAGGGTCTGTTTGCACTGTGCACACACATCTGCCCGGGCGGAGAAGCATCAGCATTGCCTTAGTGCTCTCTTGATGTCACTGCCATTACGTTCGCATCAAGCTCTTGGACTTTGAGACTTGATCAATTCTGCTCGGAAGTGGAATACTGAAGGGAAAAAAAAATGAAAGAAAGAAAGAAGTGTCACAAGACGAGAAAGTCGTCAAAGGTTTCGGAAGTACAGGTGTGCGTGTGCATTTATGCACCAGTGGCTGTGTGTGTCTGTGTGTGTCTGTGTGTGTGTGTGTGTGTGCGGTTGACCCAGCAGCAGGGATGGGCCGAGCAGGCCACACTCAGCAGCTGGTGAGAGAGGTCACCACAGGAGATGGAGCCGGTGGGTCACCATGAGGTTATCCTGACCTGAGCTTTATTTGATGCCGCTTCTATTTATCAAGAACCGAGGGAGGCACGTGTTTCTGTGTAGTAGATTTGTGTGTGTGTGTGTGTGTGTGTGTGTGAGAGAGAGAGAGAGAGAGAGAGATAGAAAGCGAGGGATAATTTTGAAGCAGCTCCTACGATTTTTGACATAGGTGTTTAACAAATATTCATATTGGTGTAGGAAGCCAGAAGGCCGTCTGGGGGAGTCGGGCAGACAGATAGCGCTCACTCCTGTTACTATGACCCTGAGAGGGTTGCTGGAAGAGAGTGAAGAGAGGAGAGAATAACTGAGCAACACAGTTGTACGGAGCATGCCAAGGCTTTATGGAGCTAATAACAAAGTTTGACCTCCAATAATTGACCCTGTTCTGCAAACTTTTTTTTCTTTTCGGAGGGAGTGTCCCCCCGCCCTCAAACACCTGTTGGCATGTCAGATGAGATGATTCATGTAAAGCTGATGTGCCCAACAAGCATTCAAACTATTTGTTCTTTCCATGGATGATGCCTGTAAAAGGGGCTGCAGGTGCTTGGGCCAGGGGCACAGCCTCTCGGGGCCATGTTAACTATTAACGCAGCCATATAACACTGTTACTGATTACTGCCTCTCGCTCTCCAGGCTCCCACTGACCTGAGTCCCAGGTAGGAACCCCTCTCGGTGTGTATTTGCATGCTCTCACGGTGTGGCTTTTTACACACCGGCCTTCACCATGCGTGGTGTTGGAAAGCAACCTCCCCCTAGTCATAATTCTTCCTTATTCCTCTTCCTCTTCCTCTCCCTCCCTTTATTCCACCCCTCCTCGCTCCCTTCCCTTCCCTCCCACGCACACTTGTTCACGCTGCTCGGTCCTCTCCCTCACTGAATCTTTTCAACGACCTTCACCACGACCTTTATCCTCTCGGCCATAAAACGCAGAGATGTAAATATGTCTTGTGCAAAGTTAAGAGGAGCCATGTTGGTAGGGCCCCGAGTGCTTTACTGCGGGGGCAAAAGTCTAAGGTGTAGAGGACGCTGATGAATGACTCACTGCACATGTACAGCACGACACGCTGCTGGGAGATGAGGAAATGTCAAGGTGTTGTGCTGCAATGCAACACGCTTTGTGATAAGAGCTTATGTGACTTTAAGGTGTAATACTTCCATCATAGTGCAGGGAGATAAAGACTCTCGTTAGCTATTTAGAAATGGTTTCCCTGTCCAATGAAACGTCATTACAGGTCTGTAATGCGGTGCCTTGATTTTAAAACTTTATCTGTCGGCCGCTGTCGTTAACCGCCACGCAGTTCCAATTGTTCCTCGCATTGAGATGAGGAGAAAATGTGTGTCTTTGAGGAAATCCGTCAACATTTGGCGGAATTGCACTGGTCCCCTTTCTTTTCTTTGAGTTAGATGAGAGTAGATTGATTCCAATCTGTTGCCTGAGCGTTGAGTTGACAGCGAGAATCGGGAGGAGATTATTCTAGCTCAGCAAAAAGATTGGAAGCAGCGTAAATCAGCTGGCGAAGCGCTCTCTTTATTTCAGAAATGTGTCCACCAACACCCCCACAGCTCAATAACTAACTAACTTGTGTGTTATCTCGTTTGTTTAATCAGCAGGGAGTTACGTTTAAACGTCCTTAGAGCCTGTAACTCCCCGAAAAATTATATTGAACATCTCAGTGTGTGTACCTGTACGATGCATGTTGGTAATATTAGTAAGTCTTGAAAGTCTTGAACGGTTAACTTTTGAACATTAGAGTGAATCGGGCTCTTTCCCTTCTTTCAGTCTTCATGCTAAGCTAAGCTAATTGACAAATAGACAGGGGAGATGTGGACTAGCGACCTTTCGCATTGAATTCTCAGCAAGAAGGTCATTCAGAGTTTCCCTCATAACAATCTGTCTGTGTCAACAAAATATTATTTGCAGCTGCAATCAACTGTGAAGAAAGAGTTGACATTTTTTTTTGTCCAGATCAACAGGAACTCTACTTCTGAAAAGAGATGTCGCTGTTAAATTATTTTGAATTGCCACTTTTTAATATTGTTAGCCCCACAAATTAAATTCCATTCATCTCCATTGATTTGGAGTGGAGGCCAATTAATCCAAATCTTGCAGCAGACGAATGTATAAAGCAGTAAAGGTCATGGTCATCTTTACAGCGGTTCCACACGTTTTATTTCACAGCTCACAATGAGACACACTGCTGCTACCATCTGTGACCACAGCTCCATCTTCGCCTTGAGTCCCCGTCATTATCATGTTATGTTAATCGCATTTCATGGATAATATCAGCGGGTCCTGACCTCAGACCTCAGCGACGTCTGCCTGCCTGCATGCGGCATATTGAGGCTATAAAGGCCGCGTTCTAGCAGATCTGTAAACACTGGGCTTAGTGGAGCCTAAGCACCTATGCTGCTGTTCGGCGTCTATCAAAACAAACCACACACACACTGGCCGGGGGTTTGTCTTTGTGTCAAAGGGCCGGGGTCAAACCAGACGACTTCTCCTTTTGAAGTTTCTTTATTTTTAAAGACAGTTTATGAGTCCATAAAGGTATCGACCAACAACGTGCACCACGCACTCTATGTATGTTAATATTGTACCCTAGAACACTAACGCTGGGTGATTTTCACGCGAGCGATTGTGTTTTTGTTATTTTCATTGTGTTGCTTTTGTCTGAGTTGCGTGAGTCCTTGTGTAGCTTCATGCTGCTCACTGACGTTATTGAAGATGGGTTTTTACATTGAGGGGAGACTTTTTCTTCACAGGACAAGACTCACATGTCCCAGGAACATGTGGACCAAAGAAAAAGTTCATAGCTCCTTTATTTATATTTTAAATCATATTTTATTGAGGATTCCCTAATTCTTCACCCGATTTTGAGCCTTTTTTCAGGGTCTCCCCATGATATCTGTTTATCGTTTTATGAGAAGTTCTATAGGGTAAAATAAAAGAAGAGTACTTCAACTTGCCTTGTATTGTTGCATTTTAATATATTTTGATGAGAAGTATATTTTATCAGGTACATTATATCGGGTGAAATAGTGTTACTATTTTTAACGTTAGTGTTCTAGGGTTAAACAACGTACGGTATGATCGCAGCATTCTTGTGAAATAGCTGGCAATGCGGACGTGACTTTGACACTGAACGGAAGTCAGGCCAATGGTGAGTTAGATCCGCCATGTCTTTGGCCTCTTTTGTTGTGGCACAATGAAGGTTTTAACTGTACGTGCTGCAGATCGCACTGATATGGCCTCCTCCTTTCTATTTTTTATTTATTTTTTAAATAGGAGAATGGCAACGCTGCGTTTTAATTTCGCCGAAATATTCACACAAGGAAGTTTCTACATTCGAAAGCGATCAGTTACAGTAAAGTAGAAGGGTTAGTGACACATTGCTTTTCGACTAAGCGGCGTTTTTTTTTTTTTTCGGGGACAAAAAAAACTAACTGTCCCAGGTATTATACTCCCACCATGGGTAAACATGCAAACACGGCGAGCCACGGCTCCGCTTGGTACTGTACACACCGTTAGAGACGGCACAAAGGAAGGCGCGTGATTGGTGTGTTTGACAGCGATCTGATAAAACCATAATTGGAGCATGTAGAATGCATATGTTTCTCAGTCAAACAAAAGCCCCGGTCACGCCATAGAAACTGCCGCTCAATGTTTTCATTGTCTGGCAACTGACTAAAGTGAAGGAGAGGGCGACAGAAACCTCCAAGTCAGTCTGAGAGTGTGTTTAATGTGTGCGGAAGGGGAGCTGTGCGGGTGCGTGTTTGTCTGCATGTGTGCTAAGTGTGAGAGGCGAGGTTGCGCGGTCATGGAAGGACAAGCGCGGTGCAAAAGGCGGCGGCCATGTCTGGTGGCGCTCCAGACTCCTTTTGAGTGAAGCTCAAATCTTATCAGATCTTCCAGGGCTTATTTGTTCTTCTGACTGAAAAAGCTATAGACACATTTGAACACATTTTCGACCAGGATAGAAAGTTTAAATGTAATGTCAAGGCCAAACGTTGGTACTTCCTACTTGGAGACGGTTTCTTTGAAACATTGTCTAGCATGTTGCTGCTATTTCTGCATGCGTTCAGAAGGTCAGTTCACGCCAAAAACAGTTTGTTTCTAATCATGCATGTGCAGATAGTTTGGGTTTTATTTGCCAGGGAGATTTACGAGTTGCAGAGGGAATAGTTTTTATAAGCGACTTCCTCCCAACTGTTGATGGTGGCCTCTGTAAATTAATCACATTTAAGGAGAGACGCCGGCAAAGACATTGTTTTTTATGCACTATTTTGTGCTATTTTGTCTTCTTTCAGACTAGTGGAAAAGAAATATCCCAAATACACTTGTTTATATTTTTCTAGACTGTCTTTTTGTGTCTATAGATTTCCCCTAAATACACCAAAAGCTAGCATTATATAATGCCTAATTTTCATATTTAAACATAGCATTTCTGAAAACATGTAACAGAAACATGTTTGTCTTCATAGAAATAATTAACTGGGGAAGTTTTATGCTGATATTGTTTTTTGTCCAAAATGTATGACATTTTACAGTACATGTATTTTAGATCATATTTTATTGCTAAAAACATGGCACTTTTTTGTTATGGCTGTTGTGTATGTGTGTATGTTCGGATTTTTGGAGGGATACAAAGAAATCTAAAAAGTACTTCTGGAAAAACCTTTGACTCTAATATACAACATGAATGAGCCTTTTGCTCTCCTTGCTTGATGACGCTACGGCGGCTACATGCATATGCTCTTATCAGAGAGCGGACAAATGGGCAGCGTTGGCCTAAAGATCAGAGACGGCAGCATGTGAGTGGAGAGTCGTCGGTTCTGGGTGTCGCTGGGTTCTCACTCCCTCATTACCACACCACTGAGGAGCCTTCGAGCAAGGCCCCAAACCCCGACGGCTCAGTGGCCAGCCGATCAGACCGTGGTTGTACTGGGCAGCTTCCAGGTGTTACTGGGATCAGGGCGTTCCTGGAAAAAAAAAAGAGAACATTGCTCTCAGTGAAACTTCTCCCGGAATAGATATAGGTGGGGGAAAAAGGATGACAGGAAACAGAGGAGAGACATTTACATTTATTCAAAATGCGTAGGTGGCTGCAGGGTAACACAAGGTTGCGGGTTCATGAAGAAGTCCAATACTTTTATTTTGAAAACAGATAGATAAAGAGAAGGATGCATTATTAGCTATTATAATAAATGTGGGCAACAGGGGGAAATCCATTCACCCCCATCGTAGAGTGGTAATCTCAGAGACTCTGATGAGATACCAGCAGAGGAAAGTGAGAAAATGCCTTTTTGTATTTTCAGTGTACTGACTGAGAACCATATTAATTATTAGGAAGTTAGGCCTGGTTTAGAATAAATGGGCCTTTTACACAGCAGACGTAGTGTCTTGTCATAGCAGGAGAAGCCCAGGTGTTACTACTAACACCAACAATGGCTCTGTTGTATTCAATGAAATTCACAAAACCAGGACCCTGAAACCGAAGCATTACAATGCATTATGTTCACCGTGCATTTCCTACAGTGACAAGTCAGAAGCAGAAAAAGGTTAACATCCAAAGTTGATGCCTATATTGGGCCCCCAATTTAGACTCCAACAATTGGTGATTGTTTCAGTTGCAGTGTACACTCCTTTCTTATCTTCCTAACAAGCAGCTGAGCCTCCTCAGACCTTGAAAGCATGAGTGGGTCTGCAAGGTCTGCCAGCTGCTATATACATAATCCACTACAGTGCCAGGCCGAAGTATCCAACCTTTCGTACCTCCACCTCCACACTTACCTCCACCACCACCACCACCACCACCACCACCCACTCACCTCCAATGCTCTGTGTTTTGCTATCAGTGACGTCACCTCTGCCCAAGGCTGTTTTCTCTGGAGCTGGGGCTCCAAACAGCTGATTCAGGGAAAGTCACAAAGTGTACTGGAGACCTGACCTTCTCTCCTGAGACAAAACACATAGAGAGGGCCTGGCTCCACAGGATGGAGGCGTTAGTGTGGAAACAATAACACGGCCTCTGGATCTGCACTAGAGATGAGGCTTGGTTTTCCAGAGACAGAAAGACTGGCGGCCGGGCGTCTGTGGGTATAGATGAAACTCTGCGCCCACACTCAATCCCCTCTTTGATCCCAAATCATTTGTTGTGTGGTGGATTCCAAACGCTTCCTGCTTGTGAGGACGCACGCGTCTGCGAGTTGTCGAGAACTGAATTTCCCCCTTCTCGATTTGTTAGATTTGAATTGTGTTTTAGAGACCCGAAGAACTAAAACAAGGGAAACTGAAGAGAAACACAAGATTAGAGTTATGAAACCATAACTAGTTCTGAGAAATATGCGTATTTACTTTCTTGCTAAGAGTTTGATGCTAAATATTATGCTACAGCTTGCTGCCAGGTATCTTAGATAGTACAAAAACTGGAAACAGGGAAACAGCTAGCTTGGCTCTGTCCAAAGATTAGAAAAATATGCCAACCGGCCCACAGCTCACTGATTAGCATGTTGTATTACATACAACACATGGCACATCACATGTGTTTAATCTGTACGGAGACAGGCTGGCTGTTTCCCCTGCCTTCTGATTTAGTGCTAAGCTAAAGCTAACCAGCTGCTAGCTGTTGCTTCATATTTAACGTACAGACAGGAGAGGGGTTTTCTCATTGAACTCCTGGCAATAAAGCATATTTCTCAAAATGTAAAAGATTATCTCAGACTCACTTTGTGATCCGTTGGAGGGATCCCGACCCGCAAGTTTGGGACTTGGTTATAAAATCCACTGATTTTCAAACAACAAAGATTTTGAATTGAAATAAATCAAAAGCATTTTTTGCAGCAAAGAGACATAAATGAAATCTTTATCTAATTTTGCACTATTAATCTTTGTAATGAAGCATATCTACATCCAACCTAAATTAAACTCTGATCTTTTTTGATTTTTCTTTTGTCGATTTTTCTTTTGCAGTCCCCTTTAACACATAATACAGTTCCACTGTCACAAATGCAATTAGTGGCTAAGTGTTTTGAATTGTACACCTCTGCCTTATCTCGTTTTAATGGCTTTTTAAACACTTAAGTTTTATAGGTGATTGATGGGGGGGCTTATCTGACTACTGGCTCTTTCCAGGAAGGGTTCCTTTGACGTGGGACCAGACTACTGAATTGACCACGGCTCCCTAAAGTCCCCAAAACATTACAAGATTCCTGCGATGAGGTGACCGCTTGCTAAACAAACAAAAATATGAACTAAAATATCGAGACTGAGTTAGCATTTTTCGTTCAATCATCATGGTCGGTTCTGCTTAGAAATGCAGACACTACACTTTTCTAGAACCAAAAATAAAGCATCAATGGAGCTTTCTGTCATCCAGATATCTAAAAATAATAAATGGACTTTGGTCTTTAGCAGGCAACTTTCTGCAGAGAAAAAGAGTCCACATAAAAAAGAAGCACATGAAAAGGTGTTCAAATATATTTTGTTATGCGGCAGGAGCTCCTTGCCCTTATCTGCTTAACCCGACATTCAATAAGACTAAGCACAACCTGGAGAGCGTGCAAATTAATATAATAATTACATGCAGCAAGTCTTTGCTCTACTAATCCACATAATCCCTCATGTTACATGAGCAATGTGCTTAGCCTCACGTTGCCCTATCAAAGCTTTGTTTGAACTCCATAACAGAATAAGCCCTGTATGTCAAATCTTAAAGTGAATTATCTATGATTATTATTATTTATTTACTTTTTATCTCAATTAAACTGGAGTATTCCCACTGATATCCAGGGTCCTTGAAGACAAGAGCAGTACAAGTGACATGCTAGCTGATGCATGTGTGGAGCCAAAGTTAAGGGAATAGGTCAAATGAACCCTGACGTCTGATGTCAGGCTGATGTGACATCATGACACTGACGTGATAAGCTGAAGCTGCTGGAGACACAAATGATAACCCATAACAACAGATAAATGTGCCTCCATCTTAATCAGGTCGCAGCCGCCAACGCATCAGGAATGTGCAACATCATTTGAGGCATTTCATGTTCTTGTGGCCAAAACAACACAGACGTCGAGCTTGTCGAGTGTGACGGTGCAGGAATCGTAGCGGTCTCAATTCCCCACTGGAAAATTCACTTTCAATACTGACACACACACTCAAACACACACACAAAGTCTCACTCACACTCAGCATAAGCAGGTGAGCAAGGCGTTCCGTTGTGGGCGAGCCGAGGTAGCGAGGACGGTACATGACAAAGGTTGCTTTTACACCTGTCATGGCCCGTTTAATCATCTACCACTTCAAACAGGAGAGTCTGATGCTCGCGGCCTCCCAGCAGCCTTTGCTCCAGCAGCTCTGGACAGGCTGCCGTTCAATAGAAGGACATGAGAGAAACAGACCTGTGCACGTATAAAACTTAACTGTGTCTTCCATAAAATAGGAGCAAATAGGTCAATGTTTTAAAGGCTGCAGCAGCAAGATACCAAGGTAATAAATACAGGAAAAGGCTTTTCACAGGTGCTGTTAAACATTAGGAGACATTCAGAGAACTTTCCTCGTAAAATTATAGATCTAACTTTTTTTGTTTCAGTATGAGAGACAACCTTTTTGTTTGTACAAACAAAACATCCAATCTGACTCCTGCGGGTCCTGATATTTAATTAAATATACAATTGATTGCATATTCAAAATGTGTGATTACAGGAGGTGAGGCTCGTTCAGTATATCCTGCAGATATTAAATGTGACTTTTAAGGTAAGCATTATTTTCAAAATAAAAAAAAAGATATGCTTTATGAATAAATGAATTGCATATCTCTTCCATATTGGAGTAAAGCACAAGGTTGGGAAATTGGCAGTCCTCCTAAAAAGTATAAATATTTGTTTTAATAAAAGCCTGATTTTTAAATTGAATGCCTCATAATACATTATTCATTATTATACCATATTATTGTCCACACCTCCCATTTTAGAATCCATTTTTTCAAAGTTATGAAACAACAAACATATTTGTTTATTAAAATGCACCTCTTTTTGTTCAATATTATAGCAGCAAATAACAAATAAATGTCTTCTAAAGCTGTGTGTGTTTTTATTATTGTATCATTTTAAATAACTATCTGAAACATGCTGTGTAGTACTTTTTATGCAAATAAATTATTTCTGATTTTACATTGCAAGGTACAATATCAGCAGATAATACTAAAATACTGTTGATTGGCCATTAATTAAAAAAGTGTTTTTGCAAAAACAATTAGGTGCAAACGTCCCTCTTTCAAATTCAAAATATCTCCCCAAATCTTCCATTGTAATTAAAAGCCTATTATAATATGTTTGGCTCTACATACAAGCACTCATTGTCTGAAAGATAAAAGAGAACAGCTGAGTGGTGATTAAAATGATGAATTGAGTCTCTTTCCTGCATGTTTTACATGAACCTACAGTCGTTTCTCATTAATCATAATCGAGACCTCAGAGACCTCCGTGTGTAAAAGGCGTGTTAAATGTCCACAATATCTTTTATTCGCCAATGTGACAGAGAGGAGAAATGCAAACTTGTTGCAGAAGCTTTTCCTCTGACTCATCTGACTCACAAAGAAGCTAGACCCTTTTTAAATGACAAATAGTAATCACCACCATCATAATTAATAATTCATACTGGAGCACAATAATGTGACGTCGTTCCTTGTTGTCGTGAATCTCAGCTTCTCGTTATCTCCATATAGCATCATGCATATAGCAGCAGTATTGGCTAATCAGGAGCCGGCTATAACAAGCTGAGTGTTGGAGATAATCATTATCAAGTCGGTACATAAGGCACTGACACCTGAAGAGGGTCGACCATTAGCCTGCACACCTCCCGAGAGAAACATTATTCAGATAAACCTGTGGCCTTATGGGTAAAAAAATAATAATCAATAAGAGTACAAACTCATCATTTTACAAAGAAACTGAAAACAGAAAGTGGTTGTGGCCTTATGGGTAAAACACTCAAATCAATAAGATTACAAAATCATCATTTTACAAAGAAACAGAGACGTAAACAGTACATTGGTTAGAATTATTATTATGTCATTGTTGTTCCTTTTTGTTTTATTTTGTTCTAACGAAACCAATATTGCTAAAATATTGTAATAATATTGTACGATATAGCTGAAATTACCATTCTCATATGTAAATGCAATGTAGTCTATAATTACTGTAATATATTATTCGTTTTATTATTACTGTTACGATTACAATTACTATTGTATCATTATCATGATTATTATTATAGGCAGCAGCCACAGTAGTCTACAATGATATGTGTGTTTTCCAGTGAATTTATGGGAAAGATAATTAGATTATAGGCCTCTGTGTGTCTCTAGTGCACGCGGCCCGCAGTATGTGACCGTCTGCGGATAAACGCGGAGACATGGCGGCGTCCTGCCGCAGCTCCGCGTGTCAGAGCAGCGCACTTTGACATCACTGCGAAAAAACACCTCATTCATCAAGTCGAGGCTTCGCAGCCAGTGGGCAAAGAGAGAGAGAGAGAGAGAGAGAGAGAGAGAGAGAGAGAGAGAGAGAGAGAGAGAGAGAGAGAGAGAGAGAGAGGGAGAGAGAGAGAGGGGAACAACAACAGGGTCCTGTATCCTCGCACCTCCCTGACAACTGCTCACAGAGACGACGGGATGGGAGACAGTAGCGCGTGGTTGGGTTACTCCCCTCTGATAAAAATCACATCTCCAAAATCTGTCTGGCTGTCACGCGATGTGTCCGCATTGATCCTGAGAGCGGACAGAAGACCGAGACCTGACAGCGCAGTGTGTCTTTATAAGAGAAGATATAATGCAATAGCATACATATTCATGTGAGCAAAGTTATTACAGCCTATATAACAGAACCAGGAATGATATTGAGTTCCATGTCCAACACACACATAGAAACACGGAGCCACTGTTTAAAGTTTCAATTTAGACATTTAAAGCAGCAGAAATAATTTATAGTCTCAAAAACAGTGGCAAGGCCTCACAGCAGCTGAGTCTAGAATGCTGTGTTTTCCTACACACACTTAACTCAACATGACCCCTCAGTATTAAGGACGCACACACACATAACAAACATAAAATTAATGTTAAAATACATCTTATTAGTCTATGCAACATAATTAGTTGTATTTGTGACAATAGAAGTAATAGTAGAATTTGTGGTGTAAAAAGTAACAGTTGGCTATAATAATAATACTCAGTGTAGTATCGGTTGTAGAAGCAGAAGTAATGGCAGCCATAAAACAAGAAGTAGTGCTGACAATGGCTGGAATAGTTGTGTAGAAACAATTATACGTTTTGTAAAAAAAAAAAACACGTTTTTATTTTAAAGGACTAATTTCGGAATATAATTATAATGATTGTTAGCAATACGGCATATTAGTATATTACATTGTGAGTCCAGTATAGGCTGCAGTGACATAGTACTGGGAGTCCAGGCCTCCAGCCTGCACTGTATTGTCTTCAAGTATGCAGTATGGAAATGTTAGCATAGTACTATATATATATATATATATATATATATATATATATATATATATATATATATATATATATATAAAGTAGTACATTTGCAATATTAGTGCTAAATTAGCAATGCATTGGTGTCTATCTTCCAGTTCAGAGTGCTGTAAAAGTGGTAATTAGTAGTACTTTTAATAGTAAATGTTGTATATGTCATAGCAGCAGTATTTATGTTAGAAAGCGGTCTCCCTCAGGTCTGTGGGTATACTATTTGTAGTATTTGTAGTAGTATTAGTAACTAAATGGTGGAGATCAGCTCGTCGGCAGCTCAGCTATCTCCCGTCCAGACAAACAGTAAACAGACGGGCCTCCTCGCTGAATGGCTGAGTGTGATGAACCGGGGACCTATTTGTTCACCTCTGTGATGAACACGCACGAGGACGAGCTGTAAATGAGTGAATGATTCGATTGACACCTCGCGCTACTTTTGATCACTTCACTCAGAGAGATGTTTATTCCGGCTGAACGAATCATCGGGTCAAAGCGACGCGGAGGGGTTTGAGCCGCAGCACACCTTTCAAGACGTCTAATCCCGAATGGCAGCGTCTGATTTAAATACACTAATTAGGAGGATTTATTGATCACCGCGGTGAAGATGCAGAATAAACAGACGGGAAGATCCAGCCCGGGAAGAGACTTTTATCTTGAATAAAGATCAGACTGAGCGGAAATTAAAAATACGTGGAGGATAAATAAAGCTGCATTGCACTATACCATGCAGTGTGTTCATTAATAAAGACGTGTGGTAATTGTGAATTTAGTCATCAATTATCAGCAATAACTGCATCGTACATATTATTGTAATAAGAATCAGTCAAATGTTGGAAGACGTATTTAGATATGTTATTAAAGTAAAAGAAGCAAAAAGAACAGTGTAAATAAATATGAAATAAAATCTAAATATGTCTTCAGTAACTACAGAGATATCATCTGTTATGCAGACAACCCTGGAATTGTTATGCTGTTATATATTAAGTAATTGGATTAATGTTAATGGTTTTACTGTGTTGGTCGATTTGGAGCTAATTTTAATTCCTTGTTATACTTTTGGGGGAGTTTAATTGTGTGATAATTAGTTATATTTTATCAACCGACCATGATGGTCATGTAGAAATCACAATGGGGAAGGCTTTCACTAAATATAGTGCAGTGAATAGTACAACATGTATTGTTTTATTATAGTTATTATACTATGAAGTAGTATAAATAGAAAAATACCTACAAGCGGACTAAATGTAGTTCCATTTCACCGTTTTAATCGACAGAAAGATTTGACTAAATTTAAAGAACTGAAATTAAAGCAACGTTGTAGAAAAGCAGCAACATAACATACTGGAAAATGACATACAACGACAAAAAATATATATATACATATATATAGGGTTAGATTTTAGATTAAA
The DNA here is from genome assembly GCF_910589615.1 of Taurulus bubalis. Classification (NCBI taxonomy): domain Eukaryota; kingdom Metazoa; phylum Chordata; class Actinopteri; order Perciformes; family Cottidae; genus Taurulus; species Taurulus bubalis. The sequence goes on along the minus strand of NC_136589.1, from coordinate 37,904,591 downwards.
TACAAGTAATTATATTTAGAAGCAAAACAAATAAGAAGTGGTGGAGCTCCATCTCTGTCCAAAGTATGTTGTTGAACGCTTTCTGAAACGTGATTGCATTTGCAAATTATTATATTTCAGACGCGATCAAGTCGCTATTTCTCTCTCTCTCTCTCTTTCTCTCTCTCTCGCTCTCTCCCTCCCTCTCTCTCCTCCTCTCACTCTCTCTGTGTGATTGATTGGAGGAGTGTAAAGGCTGGCACCCCCATCGCGTCTCCAGCCGCTCTCTCGGCACGTGATTGGTCCTCCTCCCGCAGCCGCAGCCAGCAGAAGCGCCTCCTCTCATAAACCTCGTCAGACCGCACCAACGTTTCCCATTACTTCCAGGAGAAGCAGCGGATCACTATTAGGAACTTTGCGTGCGACCTATGGCACATAACTAGCAGGTATGTGGTGGAAAGCGACTAATGCCTCCTCCTCTTCTTCTTCTTCTTCTTCTTCTTCTTCTTCTTCTTCTTCTTCTTCTTCTTCTTCTTCTTCTTCTTCTTCTTCTTCTTCTTCTTCTTCTGCTTCTTCTTCTGCTTCTTCTCTCTCTCTTCGTCTTTTCTCCGCCGTGCCAAGCTAAACATCTGGCGGCGCGCGCCGCTGGACCTCCACCATCATTTCGGGGTTTTGTTTTATCGCCGCAGCCCCTCGGCCCTTATCTGTTTTTGGGTCTTATCAAACGGTTATCTCTTTTGCTGTGAAGACATATTGCGTTTTGTTTCCTATCTGTTATGTGTATGTGTGTGTACTCGTGTTACGTGTGTGTGTGTGTGTGTGTGTGTGTGTGTGTGTGTGTGTGTGTGTGTGTGTGTGTGTGTGTGTGTGTGTGTGTGTGTGTGTGTGTGGGAGGATAGAGATTTGATATGGCCGGGTCCAGCAGTGCCTCTTAAGAGCGCTTGATGGGAGTATGGCAGCCACTGCGCGCATTGGATGTGTTTTTATTTGGAGTTATAGATGATCCGGAGCCATGGACATGCCGTAGAATGCATAGTCAGATCTATAGTTATTTATTTATTTCACTTTTTTTTGACGGAATGTAAGCTGCTCCTTTGAATATGAAAGCAAGCTGTGCAACAGAGGTACATTTTTACTCATGGCGAGTTTTTTATCCAGATGTTTTTGGGACACATTTAAAATCCAGCTGTGTATTTTCTCCTGATTTCCTAACGGTTCCAACTTTGTTTTAATTTTTATTATCATCATTTTTTCCAGGGTATACTACTCCCTCACGATTTTTCTTAACCCTACGGTGTATGGAAAGGGCTCCTGGATGGACCTGGGCGAACACAGCTGGTCCATGGTCAAGCGAGAAGTATCCAGCAGCCCAGGCTCGCCGGCTGAGCACACCTACCTGTCCGACAGCAGGCGGGACGGTCCCACCTCGGACGAGCTGAGGACTCCTCCGATCGACCTTGACGCTCTGGGGCACCGCCGCTCCGACGGGCGGTCACTACACTCCTACGTTCATTTCGGACACCATAGCAATACCCTGACCCACGCCGAGGACATCCCGCTGTTTACGGATTTAGACCAGGGCAGCAAACTGGTCCTCACCAGCGGCGCGCACAAGGCGAGCTTACTGGTGGACCCGACCGACATGTACCAAACACTGGCCATCGCCGCAGCCCAGAGCCAGACTGGATATGATTCCTCTTCTGGTTATATGCACTCCAACCCCAACTCCCCCGTGTACGTACCCAGCTCCCGGGTGGCCCCCATGATACCCAGCCTCTCCTATCTGCAGGCCAGCGGCTCTGCGCAGCCCAGTCACGCCGTCTCCAGCCACTCGGTCTGGTCGCAGTCGGCCCCGGAGAGCCCGTCATACAGCACCGGGAGCCCGCACAACTCGAGTCGGTTCCACTACCCTCCGAGCCCGCCCATGAACACCGGGACGTCCCGGGACACCGGCTACAGTAACGCGCTGAACGTGAGCGGCAGAGACCAGTACGGCCTGTCCCGGCCCCTCGGCGGGACCTACGCGAGTCCGTACTCTCCGTATGTTGCGCCGCAGCTGTCCCAGCTGCCCTCGCCGTGGAACGGGGGACCTTTTGACAACACCATGCTGCACACCTTGCAGAGCAGAGGGGCCCCCTTGATTCGAGGGCCAAACGGAGGTAAGAGAAAAAAAGAAAAAGTAGAAAAAGGACATGGTGGAATAAGTGTCAGTCTCACAGGTTGGGATAACGATGATGAGACAATTAAAACTGGGCCTCATTTGGGTTTAACGGGCGCACGTGTGTGTGAGGCCTGCATTTAAGAAAAAATATGTGTCACCATGGAATATTCTAAACGTTTTAAAAAGTTGAAGTCTAAAAGGTTGAATATATGGAAAAATATCAGATTTAATTTGTTTCACCTTAGAAACCCAGTTCCTAATAAAAAGTACAATCTGTTTGGCATGTTTAAAAGTGTTGCGTTCCCGACTAAAGTGTTTCTTTTAAAGTTTCAGATATTCTCGACGACATGGGGGAGAGCAGAGAGTGCGTGAACTGCGGCTCCATCTCCACGCCTCTCTGGAGGCGCGACGGCACGGGCCACTTTCTCTGCAACGCCTGCGGCCTTTACAGCAAAATGAATGGGCTCAGCCGGCCATTAATTAAACCACAGAAACGGACGGTAAGCAGGGGGACACTTAGCCGCTCCATTTCCTCCCTAATCGTTCCAGACAACGACAGGAGGTCATCGCCGATTAAATCCACGGTGTCTGAGCTAGAAAAGAAAGCTTTTTTGTTGTTGCGATTTATCAAGCTAGTCAAGCCTCATTATATCTGTGACTGATCCTGTAAAAACAATGCTTTATGTGCAAAATGTATGACAGCAGTAAGACATTACCTTGATATAAATGTACCAGCCAGGAATCCTAAACAAAATTAAGTGAATGCGAGTTTGGACGATTTGCTCCTGGAGAGGTCTATTAGAAAATTACCCATAATTTAGTTGAGCTGAAGGCAGTGATTTAATTAGATTAAAACCACGCATACGTGGAGATATTCATAAGCATAATTAATAAGGAATTTAATCTGTCATTATATGTAGTGCTTGTGTTTGGGCAATGACATCTTAATGAGCAATCAGGTCAGATCTTTGCCTGGTGCCATTACGCGCATTATTTTTTGACATGGAATCTGAAGTCAGGTATGACTCCTAGAAAATAAACATCCTGTCAAAAGCCGTGCGTAAATAGCAGTTGAATGGAGCTCTACTAGGACCCGTATTATTGTTAGGAAATAGGGCGTGAATAGCACGGCGTGTAATTAAATTAGCGGAGTGTGGCTTTCACTTTAAATGCATTTTTCTTTCACTCAAAGTGACAGACAGAGACTCCACTTCTTGGCAGATCTATATTATATCACCACCATCTCTGTTCCAGTTATGTATTTATTATATAATAATTCAATGTTACGTTATTGTCTCCACACAGTCGACCTCCAGAAGAATCGGATTGTCCTGCGCTAATTGTCAAACCAGCACGACCACGTTGTGGCGCAGGAACGCGGAGGGAGAGCCCGTGTGCAACGCGTGCGGGCTCTACACTAAACTGCACGGGGTGAGTCCAGATTTGTATGTCATATTTATGTCAACACGTAATATACCCGCTTCGATGAATCGACTAATCACAAATCAATAAACGTATAATGAATAATAATTGCTGTGATCTGCAGGTACCTCGGCCGCTCGCCATGAAGAAAGAGGGAATCCAGACGAGAAAAAGAAAACCGAAGACCTTGAATAAAACGAAGGGATCCTCTGGTGAGTCACTGATCAGTATTAGTCATATTCGTGTGGATAATTATCATCAAATCTTTTTGTTTTTTTTAAATTTGATCTCAACAATATATTTTATATATTAATTTTTTTAGGAAATAACTCTGTCTCTATGACTCCCACATCCACATCTTCTTCTAACTCTGAAGATTGCTCGAAAACCAGCTCTCCCACGGGACAGGTGTCAGGGGTAAGACCTATTATTATTATTCATATTTATTATTATTTATGGCGTTTTGTTAAATATCTGCTTTTTATCTTTTTTTTTTTTTTCACTATTTGTTTTATTGTTTTTTTACTGTGTTTTTTTAACTGTTGTAATGTGTTGGCCCCTGTTATCATTTTTCCTGACTCCTGTACAGCACTTTGTGACCTTTTTGTGTGTCAAATGTGCTTTATAAATAAACTTATTATCATTATTTTATTTATTTTTAGACTAAAATGCCTTTTGCCAAATTTGAATTCATGAAATTGAAATTACATGTGGACACTTGTGTGATGTGGCATAGGAGTTTGTTTTTGATACAACCTTCTAGAACAAACCATTATTTCCAGTTATTTTAAATTTCAAACTTCTTTCTGATTGGATCCCCAGAGTGGAACAAACTAAAGGTGTAGCATTCACCTCAGCAGGTGTTTTTGCGAAAGAGATCACATGCAGGCTCACTGCTGCTCACACACGTGTCACCATGCAGTGAGATGAGCATCACGTTGCTCAGCAGTATCTCAGTCCAAAAAACAACCAGCACATTCCACAAAGAGACAACTGCTTTTTATATTCAACAAATGTCTGCTTTGACAATACAATTACGCTAATAATGCATTTTTGCTTTGGTGTTTGCAGGTCAGTTCGTCTGTGCTGTCCAGCTCAGGGGAGGGAACCGGCTCAGTGGTGAAGTACCCGGGACAGGACGGCCTGTACACCAGCGTGGGTCTGTCCCAGACATCAGATGTAGCTTCAGTGAGGGGTGAACCCTGGTGCCCCATGGCCTTAGCTTGAACATCTAAATCTCTGGGAGGAAGGCAAGCCCTCTGGCCGCCCCTCTTGTCTGGATGCTATGTAGTGTGGAAGTATTCAGGGGGGCAATGTTGGTGTCCTTCCTCGCAGCTGATGCCAGAAGAGTCGGACAGGGTGGAATTCGGGAGGGTGAGGCGACCTTCAATCACACTGCAGGCTTGAACCGAGCGTGGAATAGCTGGGATTGGTTTCCAGATTGGTGTGGGGGATCTTGTTGCCTTAAAAAAACAAAGGGGATCGCCAGGCCAGATGATCAATCAGCTTTGGATGGTTTCTGGACCCGCCATGCACTCGATATCTCATCCCATCCACCGTGGCACCGAACCAGATCTCCTTCCTTTAAAAAAAAAAAAAGCCATCGTGTACATAATGGATTTCCTCTCTGAAGAAAAAAAGCTGTTGATTGGATACCACTGCTTCATAAAGCGTTATATTCTGTAAGGACATTTAGATTTTTTGTTTTTGTTTTGTTTTCTTTCCACAACTGGAATCATGCCACAAGTGCCAAGACAACTTTTATGAATCAAAAGAGAAACGTATTTATAAATCTTCCATTGTTGAAAACATGGCTATGATTGTTAATAAAGATATCAATATAGAGTAGAAGTTAAACCATCCTGATGTCTTCTTTTCTATTTTTTTTTTCCTGGTTGTTTTGAGTACAGTAGTGTTGAATCTGCACGTTTTCCACTGAACGCTCTTACTGTATTTGACTGAAACTAGCTTGGTTTAAACAGGGTATAAATGACGATGTCATCTCGTGGTTTTGTTGAATTATTTACTGAAATAATGCAAAGAATCAACTCTTTCAGACAATTTGTTTTATTCTGAAATGTCATCTGTTGGGCAGCATTAAGGTACTATAATAACTCTTTTACATGTAAAGCAGTCAGGTGGCTTGTTTGAACAAAGCACACCCATGGAGCTGTGGGCCTCCTGACCTTTATGCTACAAGACATACACTGCTAAAGAAGACTGTTGGCTGCTCTACCTGACTCACTATGACATGTGCACCTTTCACAATGCAAGCATGTACGACTCCGTCATTTTACACCAAAATTAGACAGAGAGCAGAAAATGAGGTCATCTCTGTAAAAATAAAATACATCATGTTCTTTTGATGACTTTGACTACACCCTGTGAGGATTAAAGGGGGTGTAATGGCCAAGTTTAACATAATGAGGTGCTAATTGAAAAAGGGAACAATAGTTATGTAACAATGCAATGTTTTCATCTTGCACATTCAATGTGGTACAGATTTTGAATTCACAGCTGTATGGGTGGCATGCAAAATCAAAATTCAAGAGGTTGTGTTTGAATTTCCACACTGTTGGTCTCCATGTCCTCAGCAGTATTGTTGGCGGAGACTCAAAAAGCCATTTCAGGCCAAAACACAATCATTGGGCCATAGAACCTGAAGGCAACCAGATTAGTTATGTGAATTTTTTTTTTCTCCAAAAGGTGCATGCCATTTATTCTTCTGGATTTTTTTTTAAATATCATGTTTATTTTTTAGCATCATTTATGTTTTGCTGTTGTTTTATTTAAAACTTTTTTTTACAAGAAATTATTTTATTTCAATTGCAGTCCAAGAAATTGTTCTGGCAAAGCAAAATACTTTACAGTTACTCTGTTTTAGAGAAAAAATAATCAGTATTTGTTTTAGAAAGAACCGCGTTCTTTGACAATATTAACAATTATAAGGCATACTTTGGTGAGAGCAAGTCATAGCCGTGTTCCGACTCCCCATTTCTCCCTGGCGGAAAAAGAAAAACTGGCTTTACATTCTCAGATGTGTTCATGATTGGGAGGTAAAATGAAGACCGGCTAATGCAAGGCAAGGAAAGAAATGTTTTTAAAAATTGCATCTCAAACCAAACATGATTCTTGCCGATTTTGATTTCCAGCTTTTTCTGGGTGGCTTGCCTCCACATTCTGCTTATGTTTCATTAAATCAAGCCTTTATTCTTCCTGACAGCTTTTTTACTTAAGAGTTTTTTTCTCTTCTACCAGCCCCTAAAGGCTCAAAGCACAATCCACTTTCCTGTGTCCTCTTGAACCAGCGGCTCAAAGTACCTGTCACAATGTTTACTGTACTTAAGCGAATATGGCCTGTGAGTAATACCACATGAAAAGATTTTAGAGATGGTTAAGATTTATGTCTGGGCTTAGCGTTATCTGTCTGCTCTTTGACATATTGATTTAGCTGAGTTTATTGAGTGTGGAGGAATGTGCTACACGGCAACAACAGCCACATCCACAGTTTGAAGATGAACATTGTAATTGCACCTATTTTTTATTTTTTTTTTATTTTGCATTTTACATTTTATTAGAAGGATACAGCCACTGCCATTTGTTTTATAGGCAAAGATCATCCATCATCTATTTTTTTTCTTCTTCAATGCCAGTGTTAAAGTTTGGCTGTAAACGGTGAATGGAAACGTTCGGCATGTGTCCCCATGGCTGCTGGGTGTTATAAGAAAAACAATTTGTGCACCGAGACCACCAGACATTAAGACCTTGAGCCTCCACGCAGATAAATTACCAAACCACCTCCAGATATGTAAATGCAAACTAGTGTTGAACTCAAAACACGAGCAAATATTTATAGGTTTCTGAATTTACGAGGTGGTCCTACCTTGGCACCGTCTGACTGGTATCCATGGTTCTGCAAGGGAGGAAATATAAACACAACGGCGCAAAAAACACTCCCTGCATTCTCATGTTGGATAGATGTTCGCAGAGCTGAGGGTCGCATCAACCACCACGTTCACACAGAGTGATGCAAAACGGCAAGCTTGCAGTTATTATCTGTCAAGTGATGTTTGTCACAGGGTTGCAAGCTTTGGAACAGAGTGGGGGAGTAATACATGATCAAAAAGCTGGAAAAGAGGGGAGAAGAGAGACAGACAAAGAGGGAAAATGCAGAGATCTTGATGGCTGCACAGGGTTGAAAGTCCTCCCAAAGTAAACAGAACACGCTAATCCAGCAGCAGCAGCAGCAGCAGCAGCAGCAGCAGACTGCAGGCCCCAGGGCTGTTTGGCCACGAGGCCGCAGCACGGTATGGCCCAGTGGCTCCCTCAGGAGATGCCCGCTGATCTTTCCATGTTGCCTTTCAAAAGGAGAGCGCCGCTGGCCCTGCCTCCGGAAGAGATGGGATCTCTGACTCAGCCCTTTTGGGTTTCCTCGACAGACACGGGGGCACATTCTGGGAGAAACAACACTTAAACAACACGATAGCCGAGCTGCTTGTGGACTCTTTTTCCAGATTTAGGAGTGCCATCAAAAGGTCTCTAATGGCAAGTGAGTGTGTGTATTTGAATCATTTATTATTCTGTGATTTATTTGCCTTGTCTGATTCATAGAAAGCCAAACTGTGCGTTCAAAGCTTATGTGCACACAGCATTTTGCCTTCTCAGATAGCAAAACATATCCGCAACTGAGAGAATAAACGCCCCTCCTCCAACCCTGTCATAAATATATCTCACACAGCTTTACTCACAGGAAGTTCACAGCAGTTCAAAAATAAATGGCAGCGAAATGTTTGGTTCCACAGTGTGGAGGTTACGTCAGTGTTACTTACAGAAACAGTGGGAGTATATGTGTTCAGGGAAGGTTGGGTGTTGGAACGAATGACACTTCTGGCGAAGAGTGACGCGTATTACGTGTGTGTGTGTGTGTGTGTGTGTGTGTGTGTGTGTGTGTGTGTGTGTGTGTGTGTGTGTGTGTGTGTGTGTGTGTGCGTGTATGTGTGTGTGTGGTAAGGAATGCAGGAAGTCGTAATAGGAATAGGGTCTAATGGGAGGCGGTGGGATTGAAGGCTGAAAGTGGAGGAAAAGACAAAAGGAAAGAGCTTTATTATGAGGAAAAGGGAAAAGTTCCTTGACAACCTACAATACTTTAACCTAAAATAGAATCAAAAGACTTTACCTTTTAGTGGAAACAATACATTTTATGATGATGTTGACAAATAAACTGTATGTGATGTCACATAATAGTCATTACTTGATCTGATTAAGTTCAGTTATCGCCATCAACAGTAAACCTGTGTATCGCACTGGCACATCACTATAGTTTTCCTCATCGGGATGTTCAATGTGACGTAGGACCTTGATTTTTCAGATGTTTAATTTGCCATTTAGAGTATTTTCTCCGTATGTCCCATTCCCACAGAAACATCAGGAACAATATAGCCTCAAATATACGTGGATCTTTTAAAAAAAAGACTGATGTTTGAAATGTTTTTTCATGCAAAGGACCTCACTGCACCCAATCAACTAAGAAAAACAAAACATCACAATGATGACAAGGTGAGGAGGGGGTTGAATGTTTGGCCTTGAATTTCACTGTTTTTGTGAGCAAGTGACCTTCCTCCAGTTTTTTTTCCCTTTGGTTGATAGAACTTGGCCCGTGTGTCCTCCATCCCTCACCAATGGAGTCTAGATGCTGCAGAGAAATAACACATGCATGTTTACTGGGACATTTCTTTTTCTCTACTTAATAAATTTGAGTGTCTGGTACGGCACACACAGTAAATAAAGCTCTACGCTGATATGCAAACGTACAAGCCAAATAAAACCATGTTGCGGTTGAAAAGCCTGGCCTGCTAGTGAAAAAGCTGCTTACTTTTTTGTGTTTGTTCAATCTGTTCCTCCTCCTAAAAGGTGCAGACTGTTGGGAACTTTGTGCTACGAATGGTGTGCCAAGCATGGTACAAACAGGAGATCATTGTAAAGGAGAGATGTAGACAGTTTGTTTTTGAATGAGGGCATTGTGGAAGCATTTCTGTTCGGTGATAAATCATTGACACCATTTTCATTTAAATAAAGGAGTGAAAAGTAGGACATATATGTTCTCGTGGAAGAAATTCAACGGTACATACATTTGTTGTACTTATGTACCACACATTTTAGGTGTTGTGTAATAGTTTTATTCCAAAAGTCTGATAGAGGACCATTGTTGGTTCCATGGTGGACTCTATGAAGGGAAGGGACGGGGAGACGAGCACTAGGACCCAGACAAGGAACAGAGTCTATAAAAAGGGGTGGGGAGCTCACCTGCCTTTCTTCCTGCACTGAAACACACCTGAGAGAGAGGCCAGCCTTTGTTTGGTGTTTGATTTGGTTGCTTCCCTTTTTTTTTTAAATGTTTAAAATTATGATTTTAATAACAAAGCTGTAGAACTATGAGATGAGTGTGTTGATGAACAAGGTATACACAGCAGAACAGAGATAAAAAAGCTTTTAGTCCCTTTAATACAATATTAACATGGTTCTTCATCAATTTAGATATAGATGTATGTCTACGTTGCATGTGTTTTTCAAAATGTTTCTATATTAATGTGCTTCTGTTTCTTTTAGTTTTCAAACAAAGACACTAGAGGAGACAAGACTTCAGTTAAGAGGCAAAATAAAATCAGTTGAATGGGCAATTTAGGTTTTATTTGTATTTTTTGTGGGCAGTGTTAAAGGGGCAGGGGGCGGAGCCTGAATGGGAGAGCAGCCATCTTGCATGTGTGCTTTATTGTGTGGTTTGAGTCACCTCAGCTTGCAGGTAGATTTAAGTGTCAAATTGGTTTGTGTCCAGTGGTCGTTTATTAATTTAACTCCTCACTGACAGTGCAGTCTAGCCACACATTGTTTGTTTTCTTTGCCTGTATTGTCAGTAAAATCTATATTTGTTATCGCATATTCTTTTGTAAACGCAATTCAAGTAACGGCTCTGTGAGTCTCTGAAGGAAACATAGTTTAATTACCACACCCTCTGCCTAAAGGGGTCTGGGCTTTGAAACTCCGCCAGTAAATCATGTAACTCGTGTAAGTATTTTCTGCTGCCGCGGTCCAAGGAGTACGCAGAGATTCTTGGAAGTTCAATGCAAGGTTACAGCTATCTCTCCTCTCCTACTAGCCCAACAGTCAGCCTTGTGTCCAAGGCATTTTGAATTAGCCTCAGCGCTCTCGTGTATGGGAACCCGAGCTCGCCGCCAAATGCAATACTTCCCGGAGTATTTCTGTCAGAACTCCGGCCTTTAAAAACAAAACACAGGGAAATCACAGAGGGGCTGTTTTAATCAATTAAACATACGTCAACAAGCAATATGCTCATCATTATGTAGACGTGGAGAGCAAATTCTCTCCCGTTGATGTATGATCAGAAGTCAATCATGTTCGTGAGAGGAACGAACTTCAGTTCAGTTTTAGGATAAGAAATGCACTATGTTGATTACGTTTTGAGGAAAAATACAGGCATGCATTTTCAGTTTGCTATTGGCATTATCTGAATTGTCCAGGTCTGGTGTGAAACAATAAAGGGAGTCAGAGACAGGATTTGTTTTTTTTCCCATGCTCCATGATGTACGTTGTGTGTTTCTGTTTGTGCGTCTGTGTTTGACTTGGATGAGGAGGTGCGGGGGGAAACGGTGCCTTCCTGACTGGTATCAGACGTTTGGCTCAGAGTCTCCGGTCCTCTAGAGAATCCGCATGGAGTCATCGCTTTAGTCATTTGGGTCAACCAAATGCCCCCGACCCCCACCCCTCTTACCCAGACTGCAACACAGCATCTCAGACTTTAGGTCTTTTCGAACGAGGTATGCTTGTGTAAACACCATTTGCTTCAGTGAAAACTTGGAATGTAATATATTTTCATCTAGAGCTCAAGATAGCAGCACAGCCATGCAGTTGAGATGGGGGATGAATTGCAGGATGTAGCAGCTTGACAGAAGAGCCCAGTGAGGCTCCTCTCTTGCCTGCTGATTGGAAGACTCTCCACGGAGACCTCTTACGAACACTCCTGATAACCAAATGAGCATCTAAAATAAATAACAGGCTGACGCATGGCAGGCTCCCAAACAGAAGAGACAGCTGCTCATTAAAGTCCCACCAGTCATGGAAGTCAGGTTTTATTAACCATATTTTTCACTTTGAACATATTTCCAAGAATGCAAAAGAAATCATATTCATTTTTGAAGTGAATATACAAAGCCAACATCTCACAGGAAAACGATCACAACATTGTGTTTTGTAGCTTCAGCTATCTCTTATGATAGCGCTGTACTCAAAGTAGGTGCGGAGATCTTGAAATGTAGTGACATTGCTAAAATATATATAATGTAAAATATAATTTGGAGAAAAGGTTAACCCAAATGAAAATGTCCCTTTACCTCTATCAAAGTGTACAGAGACTCTTGAGGGGCCGCTATGAACTGCATTGCGAATTCCACGTAGCGATGCTAACAAAAGGCTACCGCTAGTGAGCTAGCATGTGTACTGTTACGCTATTAATACAGTGTTATCTTATAGAGGACTCTTGACTATTTTGTTATCTATTTTGTTATCTTTCAGTTTCAGTTCATCTTTGGTGTTTGATTAAGTCTGTTGAATATGTTGTACAGTTTGTGGAGTTATTTTGCTGGCCAACAAACCTACACATTAAATAATTTGAAATTACTATAATATACAAAAGTCTTCCAAATATGATCAACTATCTGGCTTGACTATTCATAAGGGTTAGCATAGATCTTTTGGAGCGAGATTGGCCTCCTGCAAGTCTGATATATATATTTGTATTGATTACATTGAAATCACAGATACTCTTTTGAGAATCAAGCTAGGTAGACATAACAGTTGTGTTATATGTTTCCTCATTGATTAACTTCTACTTCTACGGTACAAGTAGAAAGGCCCCTGAAAACCACCCTACTTTGTATGTTTGTTCTTTTTACAGACATTTTCTACAGGTGGCGACTCTCGTTGGAGATTCTCTCGAAGGGTTACAAGTTCACGCTCACGGTTTCCTGTGCAGTGAGGGATGATTAGCGAACCTACACACACATGCTCACTTTTCCCAGTTTATTATTTTTAACTCATACAAGCTTGTTTTCACCCTGTACGATTGTCTGACTGCTCGTGGTTGTTGCCCTTTTGTACCTACTTTAAAAAATATGGCTGCATTCCAAGATGTCAGCAAATTCATAAAACTGATGGCCGGACTTACAAAAATAAAACCCAACTTGTAATAATGTGTAGTTTTTTTCCATTTAAAAACATCCCCCAGTAGCATAGACGGCATGAAGTCTAATGTGAACCCAGTGACTGAGCACAACAACAGAGCTGCTTCCTCATGCTCCCCTGACCAGGCAGACCCTTTGGCTGAGGCGACCAATTAATTATAGACGTGACTTTAAAACTTCCTGTTTTTCCCTCTTTAATTAAGCCAATCTTCCCTGCTGCCCTAAAGAGAGGAAATCCCTTAAAATAGTTCCCAATTTCAACACATTCAATTATTTTGTGCTAAGTGCAGATTGCATCGGTTGCGTTAATGTACGGACCAACAATGTTTGATCGCAGGGAAATTATGTCTCTCATTTCTTCCTGCTCCGCCCCCAAATAATGTGGGAATTGTGAGAAGAGGTTGTGCCCAACGCTGGCATGGCCCCGTGCAGGGATTACTAACTACGTGCCCTCAGTCAGGCCCATCCAACATCAATCTCTGCCCGAGATGTTTATTATTACACTCATGCGCTCACTTATTCTGAGAGGAGAGGAAAAAAAGAAATCCCTGATTTATGCCTCCACTGTTAGCTTTCCTGTCCTCATTTATGAAAACAAAATTCCAGTAAATTCCTGCAGTATTAACACGAAGCAGTTATGAGGTCAAGCTTTCACTTACATTGCACAATTCGGCCAGCCCGGACACAGTCCACGCACAGATATCGTGCAGTCTGCTGCAGCTTCACTGGACGGCTTTGTTGTTGTCACGTAAGTCGAGTAAAGGAGTCCCTGACCTTGACAGCAGACACTTCTCTCTCTTGCCACCCTTTTTTCAGTTACACTAAATCCACAGCCAGTGTTCAACAGCACCAAGTCAACTTGAGTGTTATCATAAATGCACCACACTTCTTGAACACCTGCCAGGGTTTTTCAGCGGTGACCTTTTCAACTTTGAACTGAAACCCACCTCCAGGCCTCACCCTCAGTGTTTTTCACTGGGAAACAGGAAAAAGGAGGAGAAAGTGAGGACGTATGTGGCATAAAAAAACAGGGGTGGAGCATGTTGCAAAGGGGGAAATTTATGGGGAGTGTTTCTTTAGAAAAGTCTGGAGTTTGGCCTAATTTAAGAACAGCACAGTGGGAATTCATTTTATTAGTCATATCAGGTGAATACCATCTATTGTTCTCCGCTGTGGTATCTTTATGCCAGATAGGTGAGGTTGTAGATGAGTTTCTAGGTGTGTACCATCAAAGAGCATTGTAAACTACAGTATATATATATATCTGTATAGATATATATATATATATATATATATATACATATAGATATATATATATATATAGATATATATATATATCTATATATATATATATATCTATATAGATAGATATATCTATATATCATATATATGATATATATACCAGTTTCACCCCATTACTACTGATTCTTAATATGGGCTGTATATTAGTAGATCAGTATATGCTCTTGTATGTCTTTCTCTTTGGAAAAAGGCTTTTCTGTGACTTCTTTTCAATTATGTTTTTGAAATAGAGGGTGACTGACCATAGAGGAGAATTTCATTTTAAAGCTTTTCTCTTAACATTATTGTGGTGTACAGTGTGATGTTGTGCCCTAATGAGTTATGTCCCAGAACACGCATACAAATACATCATTTGGAATTTTGGGTCCAAACATCTTAAAAATCTAATAATTTGGGCCGTGAAGCTGGACTTTAATGACACAAAAGACACATTTTATTTAAATTGTTCCTTTCCTTTTTACATATAAACATGCTAAATATATTCTTTTTACCACATGGATGGTTTTGTCAAAGATGTGGCCATGCTATAGTTTTGTTGGCATAACATTGCACTCACCAGCATCATTGTTGTCAGTTCGTTAAACCCTAGATGGCAAACTGAGTTTTCACTAAACCTGCGTTTGGAGTTAGCCCCTGGTGGTTGCCTTCTTATTGTTTCAGCAGGCTTGTCAACAATTGCAACGTAATGTAAAAAAAGATATTACAGCTCAAACATGTTTGTTTCACATTGTTACTCAAGTGGCTGAATTCCTGTCATTCTTCAGTCTGAAGCAAAAAAAAAGTACTTGTGATTTGTTCATTTAAACACAGAGGAAACCGGCCTGCTGACTTATGACTTATTTGGAAAGATCCAGAGTATCCTGGCCTTGAATGCAGAATAAGTCAAGCATCGAATTACACTCACGCCACAATTGTCAGTGTTTCCCGCCGAACTGGACACTTCACAGGTGTCGGCCGCAATAGCTGACACCTACGCTTGAAGAGTCATTGTGCTTTTAACTTTTTGCATTACCATTCACGCCACGCCATACAAGTACGAACCCTGAGATCGTGTCCATTCGGTGAGTGGTGTGACGATTCTGTCACGTTCTGAAGCAATGTATAAGAACAGATAAAGAGAAAGGGGCGCCTGATTTGGTGGACTGGCGGTATGACATCATCAAAGAGGAAACCCAAGCAGGCCTTCTAGCTGTCCTGCTAGAGGCCCCTCAATAAACAGGCTGGTTATCACATCACTAACATTTATTTAACCCTTCTGCAGAAGGTGTTCTGTAGAGAGTGTTCATGGGAGGGAGCTACTCCCGACTCTTTTTGGCTGACCTGTTACCAACCTTAACCGATACCCTAAACACACACACAAGCCCATGCAGATTCATACTCATACACACACCCGATGCTGTCTTCTCTAGGCCATTAAATGTTTTAGACTGCTCTCGAGACAATCCCCCCCACTTCCTTGAACTCCACTACTCTCTGTCTCCCACTCCATCCAGTCCTCCCAAGTTTGGCTGCCTCTGTAAGACAGAGGACTGAAAACATGACTTCAGCAGAGAGAGAGAGAGGTTGTGGGGTCAAGAAAGGATGAGAGGATGAAAGGATGAGGGGAATGCTCCTTTCCCTGGATTCCTTACGTCCATCTCTATTTCTTTTCTGTTTGCAGTGAGTCAGTGCGCTCAGCTTTCTCCCACACATCTCCACACCCGAGCTCCGGGCTCAGTGTTTTCGTAATTCATTACTTAAAGGAAAGAAATGTAGCCCATACGAAAATAAATACGGCTCTCTTGGATCCGACAATGTGTCAGAGTGCGATAGCTCCTAGGAAAAGACTGTTGTTTTAACCGGAGGAGGATGGAACTTTCTGGCTCTGCAGAGCGTCTGTCACTCTGCTCTCTGTCTCCGTCGCACAGATCCGCAGCATGCACCCTTATCGCATGATTTAGACCTAAATACATTACTTTAAAGTGGGTAACACTCAGCGGTGAAACCAGATTCACTGGGTGTCACTCTGAAGTTAATGACCTGAGGCTGTGTGTTTTGCTTTAAGCAGTTTAAAAAAATATATTCTTCAGGCCTACACAACTTTGCATAGTTCGAGGAAAGGCAAGGTCGGTCCACCATTTTGTCGCAGACTGAAATATCTGAACAACTATTAGATGGATTGACATACAATTTTGCACAAACATTCCAGAGGACGGATCCTAGGGACTCTAGTGATGCCTTGACTTTTCCTCTTTTGTTACCACGAGTGCATGTTTTAGTGAAATGTCTCTTCAGCTATTTGATAGATTACAATGAAATCTTGATGGTGGTTGATGGTCCCCTTCGCTGGCTGTTGTCATGTCAAAATTGAATTGTCCAACATTGTGGTTTATATCTGCAAGACAGTAAACATGGTAAACACTATAACCTGCCAAACATCAGCAGGTGTTGCCATGCAAGCGTCAGCATTCTGCCCAAAGCACTGTGGCTAACGTATAGCTAGCATGGCCGTAGATTCTTACACTGCCTTCCAAATCGCATACTTTTTCTTTTTCATCTTAGTACACACTGCCCTAAAGTACGTACTGTAACATGCAGTGTGCATTCAATTGGAACAAATTACTTCCTCATAACCTTGCAACTTGAACTTTGAACCTCTTGCTCAAATATCCGCTGCACAGAGGATTGTGGGTCGGAATAACCAGAAAAGCATGCTGACTTGCATACTGCAGAATGCCACCAGGATGCAGTAGCACATCCTGGTATTTTTGGCATACTGTATGTATATGTATTGTACATCGTATTGTTTTTGGAACACACAGTTAGTCTTGTAGAAGGCCAATATTTGTTCTTGGTTACTTTCGGATATATCCATTATTTCAAGCTTTAATATTAGTACTACTATTTAGGATATTTGCATATTTAAGGTGAGTTGTCTCTTGCATTTGGAAAACGTCATTCTCTATAACAAAAACTGTGTTTTTAAAATTATGGCACACAACGTATAACACTCGCTCCTAAATACAAAACTGACAAAAAGATATCAAGGTAAGGACTTTTTTTTCTTCCTATTTCCAGCTTCCTGCTGTTTGTTTCAGATTAACCAGCACTTGTCATTAGGAGTCCGGAGCCGTCTTCACGGAGCGTTCGCTTCGGGTGAGGTCTGTGAAATGGCCAATTGAATGCTCTGTCAAGCAGAACCTTACTCTGACCCTGACGCACATGCACGCACGTGCACACATACACACAAACATTTACTGCACTGGCACAGTCTAGCACAATCCTTTGCTAGAACATCAATAGTTTGTTTATAATTAGCCATGGCACCTCTTGACTACTTAGAGAGAGTGATTGTTTTTGAAAATGGCCCCTGGGGTCCTGTTGACTGATTGGCCTGCTGTGGTTAGGGGAGTCTGCAGTGTGCAGTAGAGGGTCTGTTGCTGGCCCACAGTTGTAGGCTGCATTCCTCTCAAGCCGCTCTGGACCCTCGTCTGACAGCCACTCCGATAATATCCCAGTCAGATAGAGTCGCAGGGGCGGCGTGTCTGAGCCCTGTTCTGAATCACTCAATTAGTGGAGAAGGAGGAGGAGGAGGAGGAGGAGGAGGAGGAGGAGGAGCGGGGAGCTGAAATATCTTTGTTCTCCCAAAAGACTCTCCAGAGTAGTACACAAACAGCGTGAGCTCAATTAATAGCAGCGGTGTTTATGCAAGGAAGAAATGCAAGGTGTAAATACAGTTTGTGTGGTCTTGTGGCGAGTTCGCTGTTGGTGGGAAGAGGTGTGAGTGTGTTTGTGCTGACTGTGTTTATAGACCGTAACATCACTGCACAACCTGGCTCCACATGGGTGCCAGCACCTGTTAAGTGCATCCATCACCCTACAATACATTAAAATGGAGACCTGCATCTGAATGTTCACTACATGTGCGTCAGGGAACAATTAGCTTTTTGAGTTATGAGAATAGCTATGATAATGATGCACAATACACACAAATCTTAACTTTTGGTTTCACTTGCTAGCTTGTGCTTGCGTTTTCGACTGCATCTCACAGTCTTCATCAGTAAACTGGATTTGCTCTGATGTCACGCAGAACAGTGAGTGCTTTAACAATGACATGACATGTCTAACACGATTTATTACAAACTGGGATCTTATTTTCTCAGTTTTAGCCATCATCTCATCACTATTTTTATATATACTGTATATTTTACTTTTCTCTTTTTTTTTATTACTTGGATACTGAAATTTGATCATTTGTGTCAATGTGATGATCGTCAAAACTGGGAAACTATGGTTGTAAGCGTGCTTGTTTGTTTTTCAGCTTCCCCCATGAGTTTCTGGGCAATTTACAGTGTTTCTCTGTATTTCTACAGGACATCTTTTATGTGATTTGGACGACACCACAACTAAGCGAAGACATAACATTTCTCTGGAATTGTGTGAAACGTGGGAGAGGCATGGAACAAAAACACATGTTACGTAACACATGCTTTTATATATTTTATTTTATGGTGTACATACTCAGATAATACAGATAATGTATACTGTGTTATGTATTATATTATATATTTTACTGGCATCCACATGACTCAGACTCACAGATTACTAAACCAATCCTTTGATGAATATGTCTTATACTTTGCTGCATTATGAGCAGCGGCAGTTGTTTGTTGGCTCATTTTTCATCTGGCACATTGGGACTATTCGGTTATGTGGATGGAGGACTCAGGGGTTGAACATTAAAAAACCCCCACTCAGCAAAATCCGCTTTCTTCTTGGACCGTTTTCTCCACCTCTGCTCAGACCGGCGGCTCTGCCAGCCTGCGACCGACCCCTCACCTCCCACTGACCCGTCACCTGCAGACACCCTCTGTGGCGGCCTTTGATGCCATGTTTGCTCTTATGTACAGTAGGGGTTAATCACACACCTTGAGAGAGCGACGTGGAATTCCATACAATGGGTCCGCTGGCCTGTGTTGTCTGAGGGATTAGAGATTAAAGGGCAGCCAGTGTGTGAGGTAAACAGCAGAGAACAATATTCTACCCAGTCAGCGGATGTTGATGTCAGTCCTCTTTCTTTCTAAGGGATAGTTTTCACTGAAAGCCTGCTGGCTGCCAAGACTGTGTTTTCTCCTGGTTTTCACTTCCCCCCCTGGAATTCCCTATAATTGGATATAAAATAACTGTCAATTTTGAAGTTTATTTTAAAGTTCAGATATAAATGTGTTACAATACTTAATGTCTTTAATGATGGTTGACACTATCACAGCTGCAACAATATACATGTTTAGGAGGATGGGCTTAAAGGTGTTAATGGTGGTAACTTTGAGGTATTGTACAATTTCTTAAATAATTTAGATATGGTGCATTCAGTGGGAGTTCTGATTTTATCTGACTTCCACAATTTATTGTTTTTGCATACTTTATTTTCTTTGAACCTTCCTTCCTCCATCCTTGAACTATTTTCATAAACCTGAGCGATTCATTTTTACAGCATTTATACTTATTATAACAAGATGACTGTTTAATATACCTGCATATGAATATCAATGTTGCATCGTGTTTTTTATTATCTATTGTCTGGGCCCTATTCTCAATCTTCAGATAGTTTATCAAGGTGTCCCATTTCACATATCTCCATTGTGTCTTATGATTGTACTTTTATACTGTGTTTCAACTTTGTTGTGAATAAACCGAACATTAATTATCTGATGTTTGAATGCAATCAAATATTTATTCACAGACACCACAAAATAAAATACTGGGCCCCGCCTCACCGAACCAACATGTCATCACAAACCCAGAGCCTCAAGGAAACAAAATGTTGTATTTTATTAAATATTTGAAAACAGACAACATGAGGTGTGGTTTGTGTGGAAGCGGCAAAGTTGTGGTGCCTTATAGTAGTTTTACATGTTTCAATGTTATCAACCATTTATGGAAATTATTTTATCCAAATGAAACAAAGATGTTTTCCAGTGAAACCTAGGATAGCTCAGCCATAAACACCGCAGATATGCCACATCTGTCACACTAATGTTCCCTCGCTCATTCTCAGAAGGGTTTGGGGGGAAAAAAACAACTTCAACATCATTGATCTTCTAATCTGGGAAGTAACCCAACATGTTTGTAATATTCATTCAATCTTTCAGCTTCGTTGCAAAAACTAGCTTGCGCTGAAAGACGAGCTCCTAAGAACAGAAAACATATTCCCTCGATTGCTGAGCGCCGTGCTCAGGAATGGTGTTGTTTGAACGTTAATTGTAACAAGACCCTCCCTCAAGAACATGGCCATTCACACGCTAATTGAAGCTGAAGTGCGTGAGTTATGGCAGAATAATTTCTCATAAAAGACGCCATACATTTTTTATGACAGCAGAAAACAAACCAAACTAAAACGGTAGATATCATCTCACGGGAAGATGTTTGCAACACATGATGAATGGACAGTGACTGCAGAGCCCCAAATAGGGACGGATTAGAGAAGATTCATAGCGAAGGAATCCGGGACCAAATGGCTCCTGATCAATTTGGTGCCATATGAAAAACGTTATCTGCTGCCTCACATCACAGCCAGTGGACATAGAAACTGTGAAGCTGTATGTCTTTGAGATTACAGCAGATCTCAAAACCATGTTGTTGGTTATTCCTAAAACACCACATTTTTAGCTATTGGGGTGATGATGTGGGCAACCCCAAAAAATAGCCTGCTTATTCAATAGACTACACAGTTATGTTGTTCTGGGCTTTAAAAAATATATTTTAGAATAATAGTATTATTATCAGGGTAGCTCCAAAACCATAAGGCTTATATATATATATATATATATATATATATATATCTGGTCTAAACTATAGGATCGCTACAGTGTACATTTCATTTAGCTGACGCTTTTATCCAAAGCGACTTACATGTTTGCTCTATACACCGTAGACACAGCAACGGGGAGCAATTCGGGGTTAAGTGTCTTGCTCAAGGACACATCGACATGGACTAGCAGAGCCGGGGCTCGAACCTCCGAACATTGAAAGACGGGCATGCTAACCACTGAGTCACAGTCGCCAGAATAAATGGAGAACAAGGTTTTTATGATTTCTGAGTATATTATTTCAATTTAAAAGGCAATATCACTAAGATCCCATAAAGATGCAACTGAATGGCTTTTTGTACACTCTTTACCAAAACTGGGACAGTAAATTTGCTGAAAATACATTGAATTACAACATTTATACTTCAGCATAATACATATTTTGGACAACATACAGTTGGTTTACGGATTCTGAAAGTTGACGACCCCAAAATAACATTCACAGCCTCTATAAATAGACCATCTGGACTTCCGGTGGAGCGGGATTTGGAGTAATCGCACGCGTCATACTCTCCTGTGACTTGTTCTATTACAACCTTTTTTCCCCTCCCAAAAAAGTCAATTAATAGCTACGTACTGTCTTTTAACCTGACCATGACCAGCAAAATTAAGCCGAGCAGGAGGGAAGACTCTAAGAAAGACGAGCCGACGCCCCAGGCTGGTCAGGTTAGCATGTCGGACCTGACTAGCTTGCTGGAGGAACATCGCTAGTCGATATCATCTGCCCTCTCTGCCGAACTCAAAGCTTCGTTCTCGTCTCTTGAATCGAAACTAGATGCAATTCTAGCCACAGTGAGTGAGAATGGTGAGCGAATCGCAAGTTTGGAGACTAACGCCAACTTAAACGACAATCGCTTTCAGGCCCTCGAGTCCTCATGCGCCACGCTGACCGAGATGTACCAAGCTCAAAGCGAAAAAACACAGACCTGGAGGGGCTTAGCCAACGAAACAATCTGAGGATTATTGGGCTGCCGGAATCCATTGAAGGACCGAGACCCACAAGCTTCTTTTCTGACGCCCTGGTGGAAATACTTGCAGTCGATGTGTTGGAGACAACCCCAGAGTTGGACCGGGCTCACCGCACATTTGCAGCTAAACCACGGCAAGGAGACAGACCCAGAACGGTGATTGTGTGCTTTCATCGACATCAGACCAAGGACCTGGTGATCCGAGAAGCCCGAAACCGGAGGAACGACCTCAAATACAGGGACACTCCGGTACGCATCTATGAGGACTCCTGCCCCGACGTCCTGGAGCAGCGGGCAGCATACCGCAACATCATATACTAACACTCCTACCCCTACACTTTACAGTCAACGCATCAAGCTCCAGGCTGAGTATGACCTCCTGTCAACAGCTAAAATAGAAAAGCAATTGCTACACTCAAAGCAACGTTATTTTGAAATAGGAGATAAGGCAGGTAAGCTGTTGGCCCACCAGACCAGGGCTATGGCGCTTTCTAGGCTGATCCCTAGGATCAGTTCCCCCTCAGGAATTGTGGTGACTGACCCTAAGCTTGTGAATGAGGTGTTTTTGAGTTATTACTCAGAACTTTATTCATCAGACTGCTCACCTGAAGTTTGGAGGGGGCACAACCCTTTGGACTCGATCCCATTCCCTAAAATCAGTGAGGCCATGCCTAACAATCTTGGTGCTCCGATCTCAATTATGGAAGTGCAGGAGGCCATTAAACTACTACAAAATGGTAAATCACCAGACGGGTTCATAGTAGAACTTTACAAAAAATACTCTGATCTAGTCTCCCCATTGCTGACAAAAGTATATAATGAATCATTTACAAAAGGAAAACTGCCCCCAACACTATCCGAGGCCACCATGTGTCTCCTACTAAAAAAGGTAGAAAGACCCTCTATTATGTAGCAACTACAGGCCCATATCCCTTTTGAATGTTGACCATAAGATTTTAGCCAAGGTTCTAGCTACACGTCTGCAGGGAGCTCTCCCATCTCTGATCTCCGATGACCAAACAGGCTTCATGGCAGAACGGGGCTCCTCACACAACACGAGGCGGCTGCTTAACATACTCAGCTCACCAAATCATGACACCCCTAAGGTCATAGTATCTTTAGATGCAGAGAAAGCCTTTGACAGAGTTGAGTGGATATATCTATATTATATTTTGGGAAGGTTTGGCTTCAGTCCAGAATTTATAGGCTGGATTGAATTGCTATATGACTCTCCGACTGCCGCCATTGTCACTAACGGTGTAAAATCCCGCCCTTTCACTTTATGCCGTGGCACCAGACCCCTCTCGCCCCTTTTATTCACTTTGGCTACTGAACCTTTAGCCATTTGGCTCCGGGGGGGAAGAAGGATTTGAGGGTATCTCCAGGATGGGATTCACACATAAACTATCACTGTATGCGGATGACTTCTTGTTATACAGTATGTCTCCAATCCTGTCTCATCCCTTTCAGTTGTGAAAGACATTTTACTCAAATTCGGTAAATATTCTGGTTATAAATTAAACTTTCATAAAAGTGAACTTCTCCCCATGAATGCACAGGCCAAGACACTACACTACTAATCTATTTTTCCATTTAGGTTGACCACTGAAGGATTTAGATACCTAGAGGTGGTCGTCACACCATCAATTAAAGACGACCTCTTCGCCAAAAACCTTTGCCCTCTTGTTGACAATTGTAAACCCTGTCCCTAATTGGCCGTGTCAACCTCATAACAATGGTAATTCTCCCCAAATTCCTATATTTGTTTCAACATATTACAATTTTGATGAAGAAATATTTTTTTCGCCAACTAGATCAGACTATCTCCTCATTTCTTTGGGCCAACAAACCCCCTCATATTAAAAAAGCAATCTTACAACTTCCTAAAAAGTCAGGCGGATTAGCTTTACCCAATTTCATTCAATACTACTGGGCCTGCAACATTGATTAGGTACGTCACTGGATGGATGACGGGCAAACAAACAGCCCCGTGGGCCCAAATGGAATTATCCTCGTCCAAATTTTCCCTCCACTCCCTCATAACAGCGCGACTGCCACTTAAAACTCCTGGAATCTCAGAAAACCCAATAGTCACTAACTCTCTCAACATCTAGATACAATTCCGCAAACATTTTGGGCTGAACAAACCCTCCACTCTGGCTCCAGTCTCTAGTAATAATTATTATTATTACTATTTGTAAAATCAATAAAAAAGATTTAAATAAATAGACCATCTGACATCGTGACCTTTTGTAACAACGCCACAGGTGTGGACCTGGTACTGGGTCCGTCAGGCTCATTCATTTTAGCAAAAAATTGTAAAAGTTATACATTTTGGACACGTTTTTTCCCCCCCTCATTTCGACATAATACATCAGTATATATCCTATTTGTGAATTGGGAAGCCTTTATGTGTCCTAAAAAAGGCAGATCCTGACAAAAGGCTAAATTAGACCAATTAACCGCATCGCGCTGAACACTAGACGGCATTTAGCTTTGAGGTGGTGACATGATGTCATGCGACAGTGGAGGAGTTCGCTATAGCTTTTTACAAAAATCATAAAAGTGGTGTTCATTTGTGAAGATAATCTCGCTGAACAGAATGTATAAGTATCATAAACGTTTGTTTGCCTTGGAGCTTATTTTCTGCAACAATTCAAAATCCACAAGATTCAATTGTTTTTTGTTGAGGGAACCAGTGTGATGCTAACTCCCAGTTTGGCCTACACAAAAATGTGTCATCCCCACAGCACTCTATCACCACGCATAAACCATGTAACTAATTGATCTGATACACACGGTGAAGTGTCAAAAGTTGATTATGGATTTTTGCCCTGAATCAATAGCTGCTTAGAGAGGTTTGGAAAACACAACAACATGGTTCATGATGTAAGATTTTGAGTTACCATACACACACACACACACACACACACACACACACACACACACACACACACACACACACACACACACACACTGGTATGGCCATTTACATCTCTATTCATAACTAATTCAAGATAATCGTAATCCCGTTTTGTAGGTAAAATCTTCTATCTGTAAAAAATATATATATATCTTCCTCTGAAAGGTACAAGTATAAAGCAATGATAGCAATACAATGGAAATACCCAAGTAAAGTACATACTTTTACCTTTCATACTACGTGTGATGAGCCTGACGTCAGACTGTAAAAAGCATTTGCTTCATTCCAGTGTTTCTGTGACAACGCCGATGAGGAAGCCATTCTTTTTAGTCAAAATACCGCCAGTGCACGCAATGATTTCAGGGTGAATCATGTTATGACAATGTTTACCTTGGCCCTCAGCCTCTCACATGTTGTGCAATACAACAGGAAATTCATATTGGGACAGCAGGGAGTGAGGCCGCACACAACATTATGTCGGTCATTACACTCTTCTTTTAGACCGCAACACCTGATGAGCACGGTCACTGGCTTTTTCAGTCCCACACGGTCCTCTTGATCTGCCTCCGCGAACTCCAATAACTCCTTCTCGTGGACATGAAGTGGGTGTGATGAGGATTTTTGGTAAAGAAATGACTCACCAAAAATTTTATTTTTGTAAATTTGAGTCACATGTATAGTCACATCGTTTTAGGATTATTTATAATTGTATTTTTTATTTTCAACTATACCACACTTTGAATAAAACAAGCAACTGCAAAGTCTCATTTGTTCCCAAAACTCTACATCTGTGGGTCGCACCATTGTGGGACTGATGTTGTGTCATCTGATCTTGGCTAAAAAGCTCCACTATATGTCTTGTCAGGCAGCAGCTAACTTTGTAATTTTTTGGTGAGTTATTCTTATAAACCCTTCCTGGTTGTATGTCCGTCATCAGCTGGAGGTGGATCTCTAGGTGCATCTCTGAGTCATAAAAAAAAAAAAAACTACACTTATACCTCTGCTTTTCTTGATGTCGGGCTGAATTGTTGCACAGAAATTAATTAAATCCCCGCTGGCTTGTGTAAACCAGCTGTTTTATTTCGTAACAATTGTTATGATGCAGTCTTTGCTTGTGTCACGTGTGACCAAGAATGGTCTGATTTCAACTGTTTTTCTTTTGTTGTCTGCCATCACTGAGCCAAACAAAAAGCATGTGCCACTATCAAGGACCATTTCGTGCTTTCTGAGTGATAAGATGTTGCAATGTGAAATCCATTTTAAAATAAGTTGATTCACCTACCGTCCACGATAATCTACTTAAGTTGTGAGTGGAGACACGGGATGCTTTTAGAGTTGCCACACAATAAAATTGTTCTTGAAAATATAAGCAACAAGAGGAGTTAGTGTTGAAAGACATGAAATCTTTGGTTTCAAAGGGAATTTCTGATGAGATTTCTGAGAAGCGGTGTCTGTACGAGTCAGATGCTGCCTGTGAACGGGGCTGGTTGCTGTTTGCTCTTTGCACAACGTCTTCATCCCTCCCTCCCACTGGAATCTGATGACAAACTAGGTTTAACCTCCCGGCTATGAGTAGCTGGGTTCAGCTTCTTATTGCGCCGTGTGGAGGAGTTGCTTGTCTGCTGAGAGATGAATTCTAGTGGCGGGTTATGATTCATGACAGAAGGGGGTATGGACTTAGGTTTGCTCCAGCATGCAAGCACCTTTAGTCACTGCAACAGACAGGATGCATGACTACAATTTAAAATATAAATGGAGTTGTTTACAAAAAAGGATTTCTCTAGTTTTTTGCATTATTATCAGTCGAATCCCAAAGTTTCAAAGCGTAAACATTCAGCCTCACTTGAAGATGATTAATGGAGTTCATTGAAAAACAATCAGATCTTCTATTTAAGTTAAACCTGCATTAGTTGATTATTTTTTGGCCACCTGAGGGCAGCGCATCAAGCGATCAACACAACATTGACATCTTCTCCCCCAATCAAGTTTATTTGCTGAACATATTACACATTCGGCAGATACGGAGCAACGTTAGCATTTATGTTGAGTCGGATGTCCAGCCAACTGACGTCAGTCCAATATTCACTCAACTTTAAGCTTTGGACTAACTCCTGAGGGAAATGTTTGGCTTTTTTAGCTTTTAGCTTTTTAGCTAGTTGCTAACTGTCTGCTAACTGACAGGTAACAAAAAAACACGCTTCTTCGCTGAAAGCAGATGGCGTAAAAGGTGTGAATGAGAGCAGAGAGTACACAAAAACTGTAATGTTGTGGAACTTAATTAAAACTATTAGCTGAAAAATGCTCAAACACTTGCCAGAGTTGTTATATTGATGTAATGCCAATTAATGCCACAAGGTGGTGCCTTGTTGAGAGTTGTTTTTATTATACTGCTATCAATTAGCAGACTCTTAAAACTGATATAACTGACGCTATCGCAGTCATACTGTCACTGCATTATTATCACTGCATAGCAGAGCAGAGCATTGAGTTGCCTCTCTGGCACAGAAATTAATAGAACACAATGGATATCTGAAATACTGAAATTATAGATTCAAATTAGTATCATCAAGATTGTTAGCAAAATGATTGGCCGGGGTTTGCATTGGGTTGAGATTTGCAGAACCACTGGTATGGGCATTTATAGTGTACAATATGCTACATGATCTGTGTTTACAGAGCTCTGGCCACTGGCTTGCTGGCAAGATCTACTCGACGCTGGCCAGTACACTGGTTTAAATATAGTCTCAGGAGGAGATTAAAACAAGTGAAAGCTCAATTATCTCAACTTCAAAGCAGCCAAATCGTCAATACTTCCCCATGCCATTTCAAGTTGTGCCAGTTCTTTCATCTCTGCCCATGGTCCTTTAGGGCCAGGCACTTAGATGGAGTCAGGAAGTCATTGGTGCTGCTTGGCATACAGGGATGACGCCTCGACCCTGTGTGCTATATAGAGACAATCATCTTTGTAAAGGCATTTATTCAGCCAGACCTTGTTTCTGTACTTTATGATTTAATGCTGTCCTTTTGTCAGCGCTAGCTTTCCTCTTAGCGTCACTGACTCTCAATTAATGACAAGAATAAATCCTGTTGTATACGACCCTTGCTGGGGAAAACCTCTTACTCTATAGAAACCTGATCGTTCTCTTATAGTCACCACTCGGTGCCACCAGCTACACTTTCACATGACAAATTGTGCACATTTCCAGCCGAGGTGTTTCCTCCCAAAACCATTTCACGGACAAAAGAAACCAAAAAGTGCTGATGTGGCATGAAGGATGGTGTTTTCATAAGTGGTTCGGCGTCTCTGTCACAAAGCCTGCCACACACCACTATCCATTATCTCTCCGTGGGACAGGGGAAGTTCTCTTGGGGAGCTATTGTATGCTCGCTGGAGTTTTGACTATGTGTTTGTGGCACCTCTACTGTGCATACAGGAGGTGTCGGGAGACCAGGACTGCAGTCTGGGATCCCAGAGGAAAGTCTTGGCTCCAGGGGGCCTGTCCTCCCCTCCGGTCCTTGGCTGCTGGGGAAGCCAGGAGTAGGATGGGAAGGAGGGGGTCGGGGGGGGCTAGCATAGAAGCAAATGAGCAGAAGAGGTGCTAGGCCCGGCTCTTGCCCTCTCACTGACAGGATCTGGTCAATGTCCTGCCGCCAAGGGTCGCGGCCCAGCTTACGCACACAAACTTATCTCCAGTGCATCTGCCGGGCCGCCTGCGCAGTCAGGCTGTCTCCATTGCGGGCCACGGACGTTTTCCTGCCGGGGGTGAGAGGAGGATGGTGGGAGGATAGAGGGAGGAAGGGAGAAGGGTGGGGGAGAGAGAGGGAAGGACAGGAGGGGGCTCAATGTGAAACTGCCCCTGTAGAGCCCTGCCAAGTCGCTGAGCTATATGAAAAACACAAGCTGCCTCCAGGGTAACAGGACCACTTCTGATTTTCTACAAACAAAAATAGCTCCGATGTCTGGCTGCGACCTCTCTGGTCTCTGGCCCTCGTCGCTCTCTGTGTGTCTGTCACATTCAAATTCCCACACGGAGACAAAGCTCATGTTCAAACCTAACCGGCCCTCAAGTACAACTTTAGTCACTGTTGAGGGGGGGGGGGGGGTGGAAAAGAACACTGAAATGTAATAATTGTGTGGAGCCGAGCGTATTTATCATTCCTTCTCCTCTCGCGGATGGAGATGACCTCTTGGCGACCAATTGCGTGGACCTCAATCGAGGTCCCTTTGGTGAGCCATTTCATCATTTAAACAGCACGAGATCCAATTCTCATGACCTAATGCGTTGTAGAATGCCTGAAATCTACTGCTTGTGTTTTCTCTTCTCTCCCTCAACCCTTTCTCTTCAGCAGCAACAGGGATCCATAACAGGCAGCTGTTGGTTACAAGGTGGTGAGCTTGCAGACGAGACAGGACTGACATCTGTGAACTTTTATAATGTTAGTGAAATATAGTATAATAATTAATTGTTCTTTTGGCATTTTTGTCTATATTTGATAGAGTAGATGCAGACGGGAAACATAGGGAAAAAGAATGGTACGACAAAGGTAGAACAAACCAGGGACGTTGCATGCACGTCTTAACCACTCAGTCTGGAAATGTAGTTTACATACCTTTTTTCTAATTTTGGCCCTCATATCTATTGTTATATATTACACAGTGCTTATCAAAATATTTTCTGAGATCTGTTACCACGGCAAGTCTGTCGGGGCAAGAACCAACAAATCAGACATTATTATTTAGGTATTACACAAACCAACAGTTTATCTAAACAACTTGATTTAAAGCAAAGCGGACAGTGAGCACACTCCAAATGTTGGTAGTAATCTGGCATTGCACAAGAAAGCTAGGCGCTTGCAAAACTACGACAAGTATGGGAGGTCAAAGTTGAACCAGGGAGTCGGTCTGTAAACTGTAAAGGATGTTTACAGTCGACAATTTGCAAATAAGTTTTGGTTTAAATCCTAATCGTTTCGTCACACTAGAACGTTTTGGACAATGTCCAAAAAAATCATTACTGTAACTTAAATGTTCTGTGTATGAAAACTACTGCGTGGTTAGGGTTAGGGAAAGATGCTGGTTACGGTACGAGATCCAAATTCTGTTCCTTTACATGAAATTTAGACTTACAGTTGGCACTGAATGATGGAGGTAAATTGTGAGCTCAGACCAGTGTGGATGTAATTGAAACCAGTTTGCTCGTGTTTCTCTCCCAGTCTGGCTTCTTTTAACAATGCCACTGTGTTTTCTGATCTCTGAATTCAGTCGAGTTCAACACTTAGTGCCGATCGGGATAATGGGCGAAACTACAATGAATGATCATTTAATAAATGTAAAAAAAGAGCAGAATAAACTTCTTGAATAAACTTCTCTGAATAGTTATTACTCTGTATTTTACAGATCAAATCATCAGCAGTGCCTGATAGAAGAAAAACAACTATTAGTCTTTAGCTTCCTTGGCTCTGAATCTTCTGTGGTCTGCGGGTCAGTTACCTTTTGCCTGTAAAACAGAGCACTATTCCTCCCTGTACTAATTCTAAAGTCCCGAGACCTGCAATAGATCCTCAGAGTCCTACATGACAGCACACTCAACACTGACACATGCACACCTATAAACCTAACGCACGCAACTCCCTTCATCTGCTACTCATTGGGTGCACTGTTAAAGCAGGACATTTAACACAAAGGTGAAACCGTGCGATGGGTGTTTACAAGGCGAAGTTTAGCAATGTGACCTCCAATGCTAAAACTGTTTGACAGTGACTGAAGGAGGAAGGGAGCAGCAGGGCGAGGGCTTGATTATGGCGGACTGCTCTTCAACCTTTAAACGCTCTCCATGTTAAGACACAAACACCGCTGTAAAATGGAGCCCGCGGTATTTGAGCCTTACTTTTGGATGGCAAACTGCCTCTTATTAGTCAATGATGAAGCCAATAGGAAGTATCTTAAATGAGGAAGTTAACCCTCCAATTTTCACCTCAATGTGTAGCATGTAGTTTAGGATGGAGGGTGCAGGGAGAGGAAAAAGGAGAAAAGAGAGAGACGACCTCCTTAATGTACATTCTGTTCTGCTTTGGCTGTGATTCCCAAGGTTGCCTGTCTAGGGTGTGTGTGTGTGTGTGTGTGTGTGTGTGTGTGTGTGTGTGTGTGTGTGTGTGTGTGTGTGTGTGTGTTGTGTGAGTGTGTGGTGGTGCCAGGCACAGCATTTCTTCTGGCTCACACAGTGTTGACCCTGCCCTGTACTCTCCTCCTACTATGGGCGAGGCTTGGTGGTGAAGCACGTAGCAACACTGCTTCATACTGATATGTGCATACACAGATAGGCCAACAGACAGAAACACACACACACACACACCTACACACACTCAAAGAATAAAGACTGTGACATTCGCTCATCGCATAAATACATTCAAAGTTCATAATCTGCAGACATTTATTCAGCTTTTTAATGTGTATTTCTCAAATTTTGCTGCTTTTAGCGAGTAGCAAGTAGCTCAGCTGCAGTCTTATCCACGAACTAGACAATGAGGCTGCTAATCAAAACAGTGTAGTAGCTTTATTATTGACGAGGTGTAAAAACATCAGCACGGGTCACATTTCCCTTCCACTTAATATATATGGATTGACTGCTTTAGAAGGAGAGAAGAATTCAAATAAAAGTCCTTTCTTCCCCTCATCTCCACCCTCCATTAACATCACCCGACACTTTCAACCACAGGTTTTTATAAGTGAGACAAATACTTCAATTGCAAGGTATGTGAAAGTACATTCCTGCAAATGTTTTACCCTGATCTAAGGCTTTCACAAGTTTGAGTCTTTACAACCTCACTGCTCATGTGTGCAAGCCCACGTCGTCCGATCGTATCTCACCGCCAGTCCACTTTATGTCTCTCACCCACTCAATTCCAAATGAATATAAATGAGTGTTTTCATTGTGAGACAGAACGAAAACAGCAAAGTATGTTCCCGAAAACACTGGATAATACTCTTAAAAGGAGCAAACTAGTTTAAAAGAAAAACAAAAGTAGGAAAAAAAGAAAAGAAGCAGTGCCCAAATCGTTTTTCATGTCTGCATTTTGTGTGCAAACTGCAGAAGAGCAGAATGAAGATGAGGAAGAGCATTAACAGTAGTGGTTAGTAATTAATACTCATGTTGTACTCCACATAAACATTCTATGAATTTAAAATATGTTTGTTTTAGGCGTTTAGCTGTTAAATCATCCAAGGCATCCTATAATAAGAGCACCAGTGAAACAGGCCTACATTCCTCGACTAAAAACATTACAACGTGACTAATAGGAAGGAGTTCAAAGGTCAAAGCAACAGGAACAAGTCACTGGACGTGACATGAATTTGTGCTAAAGCAGTTCAGATTTTCACACACAAGATCAACTATAGATCCCAGCTTACTATTCAACAAGAAATATAAAAATAATATCTGACCTCATGTTCCCAACAAGTGATTTCGTCATTACTGTGGAATTCTTAAAGATGCCAGGAACCTGTCAGAAATATAGAGGAGGTTTTGAATAACTTTAACTCTGCCTGCCCCACGGTCGGACGGAAAGCGTGTGCTCATGTGTTTATAGCACCAGATCATACTGCTGAACACGTACAGTTCATGCAGAGACGTGTACGACAAAATCACATTTGCGGCTAATTCATCAATCGTTGTGGACGGTCGTAATATCGGCTAACTGAAGCTGTCAGATGTAAGGCAGACGTCATCGAGCCTCAAATGGATCTGAAGGTTGTCTCAGTGTAAATCTCCCAGTTCGGGACCTGGGCTGACCCTCAGAGTTAGCCTTTGTTTGGCAGACGCCTTGGCCCCCTTTAATCTTGTGAAGAGATAAATCCTTTGATGGACCTGGCCTGACTCAGTTGAAAGTGCTGCCCAGCCATCTCCATAGATCAACACAATACGGCATGTTTGATGTTGGGGGGCTGTGGCACGCGGGTGGGCTTTTTCTCCACGACCTATAGCAAGAGTCATCAATCCCAGGCCACAAGCGCAGACCCCGCCAGCTTTACACGCCTCCTGTCCCCTCCTCCTCCTCCAACCGTGAACCCGGCCACAACCAGCCCTGCCCTCTTGACCACAGAGCACTAACACTCGACCAGGATAAGCATATCTGTGTGTGTCAGGCACAAACAGGCAGACTCTGAGATGGCAAGCGTTTGATATAGCCTTCACAGACACATTCCTTATTCAATGTACCTGACTCTAATAAAAGAATACTTTGACATTTGGGGAATCGTGATCACTATAACTCACTTTCTCGCAGAGAGTCGGGGGTTTAGCGGTCTGGTGAACGCACTGACAACGAGAATCCAGGAAGTCACTGCTCCCGGCCAAGAGAAGGTCCGGCTTGTAAACCCTTGTTTTTTTGCCCTTTCAGATTCAACAAACAAAATTATGTAAAAGAATTAGTGAGTTTCAGAGGGGCTAATAGGTGGTTTGTGTTAACTTTAGAGTGAGCCAGGCTAGCTGTTTCCCCCCTGTTTCCAGTATCTGTGCTAAACTAAGCTAACCTGCTGCTAACTCCAACTATAGATTCACTCTACAGACATAAAGCCCTGAGATTTTTTTTCTTTGGCGTCGCTAAAGAGTCTCGCACAACACCCAACGTCATTGTTGTATTTTCTCATTGTGCTGACTGCTGGGTACCAAGAGCTATATGACTTCATCATTACCATGTTCTGAGCCGGGGGAAAAAAGCAGTCCTGAGTACAAATTAGTGCTGTACTTTAGATTACAAGTTGTTTTTATGAATTTAAACGGTACTTTTAACTCTTAGATAGCATAGTTTCATGGTTTAGCACTCATTCGGCAGTTGCAATATTGATAAAAGAAGCAAATTGTTTGGGCGTCTTCGACCACAAAAAATGCGGTGCACTGCACCTTGCTTTTTCAACTCTGATCACTGTTATAGATCAGGGTGTTATAGATCTTATCCTGTAAATTAATGGAGATAAGTATTTCCCAAAGAACAGCGCAGGTTATTATTTCCTCAAATCTTCCTTGATGAACTGTTGACTCATCAACACTCCCCTGACAGCATAACAACATATTTTTCTTAATCTGTTTGTCCCTGATCTTATGATCCATAATATTCCCTTGAATGAAAGTGAATGATCCTTTCCACTGAGTACATCACTGGTCTATAAAACGGCAACGATTTAATTGAGGTGAACTTCAGGGAGCTCTCTCGATTCCTCTGATAAGACCCTGGTCCCATTAAGACGAGCTGTCCCTGTGCGAGAGCTCAGCGCTGGCCTCACACACTCGCTCTTATCTAAATCCTTCATCAACAGGCACCTAATCTGACGACGGCCGCTAATGTTGATAGATTTGATTCTCCACTTGGGGAATATGGGAGAATTCAGTGTCAAAAATCAAACTATGCATAACATATAATTTACAGTCCATACATGATCCTATCTATGATGAGATAATTAAATAGCTTGTTTGATTTTTGACACTGAATTCTCCCATATTCCCCAAGTGGAGAATCACATCCATCAACAGCGGCCGTGCTCAGATTAGATTTTCTTGCTTGGGTGCAGTAAGAGTTAAGGCACTCTAACGGTGATGCTGTCATGCTTTCCTGTGCCATGCATTGTGTGTGTGTGTATGTGTGTGTGTAAAGAGTGAGTCCCGGCAACACCAACTAAGGCACGCAGCGACATTAGCACCCTTGAAATAGCTTTGCAGGCATTTTAATTGCTTTACCCTGCAATGGCTCAAAATGTTATTGGTGTGGAAAAAAAAAATTAGGATGAACCCTTTCCCAGGCGTAGGATTACTACAAACACTAGTGTCACTGACAGGGAGTTTCTCCAAGTGAGAGCTAAATTGCACGATTTTAAAAACAATAAATACCTGAACGACTGAATTGTATTCCCTATTGTTGTCTCTGATCTTTGCCCTCTTACTTCCACATTCTGTCCTCTCACCTTTAATCCCATTTTTCTTTCAATTTAATAATAATAATAATTGGGCTCATAATTACACAGTATTGTGTTTCTACCTCTTGGGGCAGTGAGGGAGATTTATGATGCACATTGGCATGTTTGTCTTTAATCATTGTGAAAGTAATAGCAGAGTCATGTGCATGAAGCTTCACAATGAGGTGCTGAAGTACTTCATGAGTAGGAAACTTCACACAAACACAGGAAGCTCAGAGTTTCTCATCGAGGGGAGTCATTGCTGCGGCGCTGCGGGGACTGATGGGCCACTCAGATTAACTGGGGCCAAAGAACCTGCAGTTCCTACTCTTTATTGTTGCCCAGGCTGGTACACAGAGAGGCAGTTGGAGTTGTTATCCCAAGCTAAATGTTAAATGTAGATTATTGTATCTATAGCATTCTGGTTGTTGAGTGGAGACACTTTCCCAAAGTAGTCAAGATTAAACACTCTTTTTTTTTTTTTTTTTTGGGAGCACAAGTGAAGCCAATATATTATATAAAGCAAAAAGAGTTCCTGAAGATGAATCATGAGTTGTGGTGTGTCTGTATATATAATTACCATTGTGTGACTAAGACAATGTCAGTAGTGCCTCTAGCCTGTGTTAGTTACAGTAGATCAGCAATCAAACACACGACCAGGGATTTAAAGGTACATTATGATGTTTTATACACATCAGCTACACGTGTTCTTTTGTGTAATGTACAATGGACAAAACATGCAGCAAAGGGCCGATTAGAGGTCCAACAGTGACATCTAGTGGTTAATAAGTGCTATGTTTTTTGCAGTATCAACAAAGCAAATTATACAGTATACGAGCACAAATTTTTTTTTAAAGTTTTTTAATTAAGTCTGATGTTACATATTTTGTCTGTTTTGTAAGACCAACTCTGCAGATGAGGACAGGGTTATTAATGTTTTGACTTTAGCCATATTACAAGCTATCTGTCTTTAACATTTCATTTAGGTTTGTGTCCCATTGTAAAGGAATGTAACATTGTATATATTTAATACATACAATATATATGATCGAACATGGTTCAAAGTGAACATTCTTCAATTTGATTTTGACTTTAGTTGTCACAACTATACTTTGATATCTGCTCAAATTACTATCAGACATTTCTGCTGCCATAATGTATGTTAAAAAGAATGTAATAAAACAAAATAAAATGAGGACATTTAGCACAGTACTCATTTCACCAGGGATTGCTTGTAGGACTAGAACTTTACCAGAGTGTGCATTAACAGATAAAGAGGTTTCATTAAATTTGGATTTTATGGTGTGTTGAACAGGATGAACATGGCTGCGAACTATACCGGGTTAAATATCTTCCTGTGGTAGCAGTATAGTCACAGGTGTGGTTGTTATTATGAACATGTCAGTTTTGTGAAACAAGGTTAAATCCCCAAATTGTTCATCATTCCCAAGATTATGCAATCTTGTGGACCCATGTCAGAATGTCAAGACGTTTAGTTTATATTGTGCTCACTGAAGTTATTCCACTTGACACAAACTGACATACAGAACACTTAATACAATTTAAGCATGGGAACACTGGTTGTTTTGGGAGTCTAATGAAGAAGCTGACATGTGATTTCTGCTGCTTACCTTATACATGTTGTGTTCCCCCAGTTTAATCTGACCATGGCAGGGAGTATTTAACATCTCTCTATGACCGAATAATGCAAACAACAAACCCATTTTGTCAAACAAAAGTGTAATTATCTTCAAAGTTGTACTCAATCTTACAAATCTAGAAACATTATGTAAGTGTGGAGGCAACAATAAATTAAACATCTTCAATTAATAGGCAAAACATAATGATTATCCTCCAACCCTGCCTCTCTTGAGCTCTTCATCAAAACGTGTAGCCTATGCAACGGTACAGTATATGCTGCTGCATAAGCTACTGTGGTTGCCACCGAAAAAACCCACAAGATGGCATATTTAATGGGGTTGGGGAAAGAAAAGCACACGCATTGCATGTCAAGCAGACAGATGGCGCAATTGCTGCAGAAATGCTGACTTGTGCAATACAAATAAATAAAAAAGGATCCAGAGCCAGGCCCCTTTCTATCAGCGGCCGTTGGTCACTGTGCAAACAAACTGCTCTTTTCTTGAGTGTACTGAGGACGCATCTTTCGTCACGCTGGACTGAAACCAGTCATGCAGAGAGAGAGAGAGAGAGAGAGAGAGAGAGAGAGAGAGAGAGAGAGAGAGAGAGAGAGAGAGAGAGAGAGAGAGAGAGAGAGAGAGACGCGTTCTTGCCATTATGTCACACATTTCTTGGGAGGAATGTGTTTTTCCAAATCGATGCATAATGGAAATGTTGCTCCCGGGCTGTTATTGTGCAGGTGGGACTGTTTTAAAGAGAAACCGTGCTTAGTTTATGTCATTTTGGCAAAACACTGGAGCTTCAGCAGTGAGGAAAAAAGGTAGAGAGAGAGAGAGAAAGAGAAAGAGAGAGAGAGAGAGAGAGAGAAAAAAACACATGTATTCCCGACCGCCCATTGGTCCACATTTTCTGTGTGCTGCCACAATACTGCACACACGTGACCTCCCTGTTTTCACCCAGTTGGACGCGTGTACTTAAACGACGGGCCACTACCATTCACCAACACAAGCCCGATTAACACAGCATATCGATGACGGCGAGGTGAGAGACCGCCACTGCTGGGGACTGGGACCACTGGGAGCGGACCATGGCGGCTGCCACGAGCAGCAGCAACACGTCCACGCTGCAGATCAAGCACTCCAGCATCGAACATACGCGGAAACGCATCGACCCGAGGAGGCGGCAAGCGGCGCTGTCCTTCCTCAGCAACATCTCTCTGGACGGGCGACCCGTGCAGGACGATGCGGACAACCAGACCGAGGAGGAGGAGGACTCTCCTGAGGCTAGGACTAGACGCAGCCTGGTTTCTCCGGAGCGCTGTGCGCACGGGGCTGCTGGCGCCGCCGCTGCCGCTGCCGCTACTGCGGCAGCGGCGGCGGCGGCGGCGAACACGGCCGCCCAGGCGCTCGCTTTCGCAAACCAGGCTCTCCTCGCCAGCAGTCGGGCCGGTGTCGGGACTGGTGCCGCCGCCGCGGCGGCTGCAGACTCGGAGGGCGACGCTTTCTTGCCCTCCTCGACGTTCAGCTCTCCGTTCTCCGCGGTCCCGGCGTCGACGCGAGGGAGGCTGCAGACGTACACGCAGGGAATCCTCCCCGCCGCCTACTGCAGGCAGTCCTCGCAGAACTACAGCCTGGAGGGCGTGCAGATCGCCAACTCTGCGATAGAGCTGCAGCGATCAAGGTAACCGCGTGCACGGTGGCGTGTGGCGTTTTGGGAACATGCAGTGTGACGTGTGTGTGTGTGTGTGTGTGTGTGTGTGTGTGTGCGCGATGATAAAGAGGCAAATCTCGTCTGCAGGATCTGCACAGTCAGGCCGTTAAGCTGAACATCGCAAACATCAACTTAACCCTGTCCCAGCTCCAAAACACAGTTTGGTAAACTCATTATTAGGACTAACCCTCTAGTGCAGTTTATTTGTGTTGCTTTGCATTCACCACCAGCCTACAGTAGGTCATCAAGTCTCTTTTTTTCTTTTCTTCTTCTCCTTAATTTCTCAAGTTGGCACACTTCCAATGCAATACATGTTTGTGTTTTGTTTCCTCACATTAACCAGGGCCCTGAATGAACCACTGAATAAACTTTTGGAACCGTTTTCTTGCAGTTTTTCTTTTCCAAGCCGACTGTTTTGGAAAGGTGTCTTTACGTTTTCTGCGGTCACGAACGCAGCAGAAGGATGAACTTCAGCTGTTTGTTTATGTGCTGCATGCAGGAGGTCATAGTCTTATGATTCACTGTTCTGCAGAGGGATGGCTGGATGGATGGATGCAGTGTGACTGAAGTGCTGCAGCTGTAACCTAGTTTCCCCAGAGAGGAGAGAGAACTCGGCAGCACTCCTCCAGAAGTTGTTTCTTTTCTTTCTGTTTTTGTTTACTTGCTCTCATGCTCATTGTCAAAATGTACTAGACCTGAATGTCATTCCAAAACCCTGTCACACACCTGCCGTCTCCTTCTCCTCAGCGCGGTGCAAAGGTGCTGTAACTCTAGCCCCATCCCCCCCCCCTCCTCCTCCTGTCCAGCTACTGTACATAAACAACAGGGGCTTGCTGCTCCATGTGGATGTCTTCTAGTTGTCCTCTCTGGCTACTTGGCCTTCACGCTGGAGGCCCAAGGAGAGTTTGGAAGGTCTAACCTCGGCGCAGGACAGCTGTCGGTAGCAGTCGCCTCATGGTTCCCTAACTGTCAGAACCTGCTGTCAAATCCTCTCGGCTCTGCTTTCCTTTCAGAGCCCCCTCCCCCTCATACCGAAGTCTTTCTCCTCACTCTGGTGTCCCTGCCAGACTTCTCAGGAAGCTCTGCTTCATAGGGAAACACTCAATCGCCGTTTAGTTCCCCTTCCTGACCTCCATAGAAATTGCGTTGCCAAACTAAAACCCTTCGAACCTCTTAATCTGTCGTTTTTAATAGTGAAAGAAGTGCATTTAATATGTTTTCTAACGCTCAAGACACCGTTATTCATTTAAAATCTATTAATTTTCTTAGAGACCGTTTACAGTTTACTGACGGTCAAAGTACGAGGAATAAGCAACCATTGTAAACACCTTGCAATAAAGCACAATCTATCAACTGTATGAAACAGAATTGAAGTAAAACAGAGGCTCAAAAGGAAGTTGACAAAACTCCATTTTGCTGTTTTCTTTGGAGTTCTCAACCGTGTCTCACAATCTTCCTCTGCAGATGGTGTTTGCCCAGTTATCGTGGAATTAAAGATGTTTATATTTTCCTTTCCCCCGCACATTTAAGGTCCTCCTGTTCATGTTGCCGCAAAAGTTGAGATTGACAGCTCCTTCTTGGCTTTGGAAACGGCAGTCCTCCTTATTAGCTGTTCTTCAACTTTTGTGCCAACGTGGATGAGAAGTCGGTAAAGAGCCTAGAAAAAAATGGAAATTTAAAAATCTGCAACTCCACTGCAGCTGAGAAAACTCCCCCCTGTTGAGAAAGATCATGTGATACGGTTGAAAGCTCCAGGAAAAATACTGAATGGACCCTGTGGAGAAATTGTTCTGTCGACTGCTGTGTTCACGGTCAAGAATGAACTTTCAATCTTCAAATGACAAAGTTATGGTTCAAACAGGGAAGCATGCTGTATATGTAATGTAATATATGGTATGATAGTGTTATGTATGAATGACGGTGCATTCACAAAACTTATAGAAATAATTAATTGCGCCCACAGTTTTGGCAGGGTATCATTAACATTTTCATGAATGTATATTTACTACACTTTTTTTTTTTTTTGTTTAAATAAAAACATTTTTCATGTAACAAAAGAAGCCAAAGATGTTAAACACAAGCAGCCTTGCGAGAACATTTCCTGAATGACATGCAGTCAAATATTGGCAAAATGATTCGATAAATCATAAACTGCCAGTTTCCCATCCTTTTGTGCTATAGACTGATATCGTTTGGTACCAACAAAACGATTCAACATCTCATTTCTCAGTCGTGAAACCGTGCCTTTGGAATGTGCTTAGAGGATGTCCCCCAAAATGAATTATAACGTTGAAAAGTAAGCAACCTGTTGGAGCGCGGCCATATTCCGACGGCGAGCGCCCTGCACAGTGCCCGGCTTGTTTTCTGAGGTCAGCTGGTGGAAACGTGTCCAGAAGTCCCTGGCTGGGTGAGGCAGGATGCCCAGGCTTTCTGAGAAGCAGCCTGGCTCTGCGCTCTGTATTTTCTGTCCACTTCCTCTCCCAGAGGCATCAGCGACACACACTCTCCCCTCCAAACTTTTAGCGTTCAGTCCTGCTCCCATTCAGGAAGTCGCGGAGCCTCTGATGTGCTGCCAAAAGAGACGTTCTACGGCCAAAGCTGCTTTTGACCATATCCTCATCAGAATCTAATGCATGGAAACGATGGATGTTTTGGTGTTCAGCTTTCCTTCCACGCCTCAACCTTCATCCATCATGAATTGGCACGCCAAGAGCTGCAGCTTTAAATATAGCATTCCTATTACCATCTGGCCTTGTCTGCCTCAGGTGTTCAGCTCATTTCATCCTTTTCCCCATAACACATATCCAGGTTCTTTTAGTTAAATTCCGTTGGGTAGTGCAGAGTGAATAATGTTCTTAACAGTATTTTTACAAGCATTTACAGCAGAAGGTTGCGGCTGGAAAACAAGCAGCACATGTCATTATACCGGCCCGGTGGAGCTTTGTGTCATCGGTTCACATACTGTTTGGTTATGAGGTGGATTGTTGTTCGCTGAGGTCATGGCTGGCATAATCCCAGGATTATGTAAGAATGCTTCATTTTCCTTTTCGGTGTTTGAGCAGTCAACTAACACTCTCAAAACAAGGTTTATGGTTTTGACTGAGAAATCCACTTCAAGGATGAGATGGAGTAACAAGGGTCAGCTTCTTCTTTATGGACTTATAAGTTAAATCCAGGGAGTTAAGCTTCCACAACATGTGTTGTGTTTCTCACTCTGAACAGCTAATAGAACAGTTTTATTTGTCTGTTTCTTTAACTTCTCTTTTTGCCCATTCATTTTTTTTTTTATAATCCGCTGATACATCCTGTTTGTACTCTGTGTGTTTGAGGATCAGAGGGACTAAACTGTTCTGACTGGATTTATCTTCTTCCACCCTTTCAGAATAATCACATTTCTGATGTAGCCTTTGCTGTATTTGTGCGAAGAAGCCCAGAACGTGGCATTTATTTCCACTCGGCGCCTCTCCGGCAAAATGGAAGACTATGTCCTGTGGCAAGCTGCCATCAGGGCAGTACGTGTGAAACCGTTTAATCTCCACATCTAAATAGTCCACTTGAGTTTTACAGCATCGTTGCATGGCACTGCTGGGCCAGGATTATCCATCGCCTTTTGTAAACGGTTTCATTGCAAGAGGATGTGCAGTGTGTTGCAGTAGAAACATCTCAATGGTACATGGGGTACATATCAAACGTGCTTAAATAAAAACGTGCTTAAATAAAAATCACTGGAGGCAACAACTGCAGGGATTGTGTTGGAGATGCTGAGGGATGCTTGTTGTTGCCACTGATTTATACCGAGGTTTCTTTGAAGCTTCTGTTAAAGTCAAACTGGGTAAATACAGACTGTTCCTTTAGTTGTGAATGAGTTGCCAGCCCAGTGTTATTGTTTCCAGGCCTGCAGAACATCTTTTGCATTAAAAGCACGTCCTGCTGCTGCTGTCGACCGACAGGTCCTTGAATCTGCTCAAAGTCCTCACCTTATGAAGTGGGAACCTTCCCTTGGGCCCACTAGTGAATGAGTGTTAAGGATCAGTAACAATTCAGTGAGATTTCTGGACTGGAACAACGACAAAGTGTCCCACAGACTGCAGACAGATGGCTACAACAAGAGGTTATTTCTTCTTTGGCACATGTTGCGGATACAGTGTAACACTCTTTGAGTCAAAGGACATGTTT
The DNA here is from genome assembly GCF_910589615.1 of Taurulus bubalis. Lineage (NCBI taxonomy): Eukaryota > Metazoa > Chordata > Actinopteri > Perciformes > Cottidae > Taurulus > Taurulus bubalis. The sequence goes on along the minus strand of NC_136589.1, from coordinate 37,862,264 downwards.
GGATGTCTCTGTCTTTCCTAATGCAAACCTCATACCCATATGTAGATTGAGTGCTCTTGGTGGCTGGAAATGATGTGACACAAATCTACCGTACGTTCCTCCTTTTCTGCGAAAATCCAGCTAAAGCTTATATGAGGCATCAGCAGCAACGTTGCAAGCTTTTTAGTAGGAAATCCCATCTTTTTGTTGCCATCCCTACACTGTCCAGGATAAAGCCAAGAGGAAATTGTACTAAAAAGACAGTAGCTCTGATGGACACGCACTTGAGTTGTCTAAGTCAAGATTCTGAAGTCTCATGGGCGTGGCCTGAAACTTCTGCTAAGTTTTTTGTTTTGCTTGGAGCAAGAAATGTGGATTTGGTACGACCTCTCTAACCTAAGAAGTAATCGCTTCACAGTTAGTAGGGACAGGAGGAATGATTTCAGCAAACAATTACTCTTTCAATGTGTGTATGAGTCATATATTAAGAAGCTACACATGCAAACCTTGGGGCCAGCTCAACTAGCTGAAAACACTTATTATTATTATTATTGTAATAATAATAATTATTATTATTATTATTATTATTATTATTACAGTATAAAGTTGTTTTGGCAAAGGTATTAGCAAACCGTTGCCTACAAATCCAGCTGAATATTACCACCCAGTTGGAGCTTTGGCTGCCTAATGAATGCCAAATATTCACTCTTTTATGTCTCAACCACCTCCTGAGGAGTATCGGGCTCATTAGGTGACAAAATGCTTCATTATGTTCAGAGCTAGATGCAAATAGTTTTCTGCTGTTTCATGCTCGGCTGCTCGTGCTTAATGTCTGTTTTTTAAACAGCTGCCTGCTGCATCCAGTGAGATCGCACCGAAACAATATAGTTGTTGGCCCGAAAATCCAAAAGCTGAAACATTGTAAAGCTCTCTGAAGAGCTCTGCAGTGTTGTTATATAATGATCTGTCAGTTCCATGCTATGTGTGATACCTCTCACTTTACACATTACTTTACAGTCATTTCAACCATCTATTCGTACAGAGATATCCATTAGCACAGCTTTAAGTTAAGCCTTCAATTGGAGACTTAGTTCAGTTTGGGATTAAAGAGTCAGATGAGGTGATTTTTTTACATCCTCATTAGCTAACAGTCGTATGTTTCACGCCAACGTCCTGTTTCAGCTCTTAATCTATCAAAATATGGAAGCATTACAACATGGAAATGTTTTCTTTTGACATAAGATATACATCCTCTTTGACTGTCTGTCTGTAGTCTCAGATCTTTATCCAGCCGATCCAGCTCCTCCATCAGAAGGATGATGTAAGACAATAAATCACATGACCACAAACGATTCACCCGGCTGACCATCAGGCAGAGGTCACGCCCCTTCATAACAACCATGTCGGCTGTCTATTGTTCCACTCTGGACAGAAACATGTGCTGTTATCTGTGCTCTTTATCAGAGTGTTTAATTCTGCTCCTCGCAGTTTCCGACTATTTGGGTCATAATATACAGTGCAGACGGTTAGCTGGCGTGATGTCTCTGGGTTTGTTGTCTGGGTCCTCATGTACATACTTGTCTCACCTCGTCTCCTCAGACCTACTATGTTCACTCGGCTTGTATTGGTTTAAACCCTGGGAGATCCTCAAGGACGGAGTCATCTTTTGTTAATCTGTCCTCACGCTCTGTCGTTCATTAACCAGCCACTCCGCCGTCTCCCCCTTATGAAATGTGCAGTGAAGAGGCGGTGGGTCAGGGCAACTGTCATGGTGCTGCCGGCTCTAAAGCATCCCATTGCGAAAAATAATTGCGTAGTCCAAGATTAAATCAAATATGCATGGTGTGAGCAGACGTTTGTTTGCAAACTTACTCTGCTGCTGCAGTTTTATTGATGGACCCCTTGGGAGGATGGTTCATGTTTTAGTTATTTGACTACTAAAGTGTTTCCGCTACTTTTTAAATGTAGCCACTTTATAAAACGGATTAATGATGTTGGATTATGTTGTTATTGTGGTGTTAAACATACAATTACAATCTAATTTTGGAACCGCTCAGGCCTACTTGGCTGCCATATGTGGGTTTGTTTCTTTTGCTGGCAGCCGATCCTGTAGAAGCGGCCCGTCAGATTTAGCCTGTTGAGTCGTGCAAACCAAAGTGTAAAATAAAGGCCATCTGTGACAAAATGTGTTACACAAAGTGCTTGCCGAGCCAGCTCGTTATCCTCTTACTAGCGCTGATCCTGGAAAATTCTCTGTGACGGATGCCAGATTGAGGAGCGATCATTGACCACTCAGTCACACAGTGGTGTTGATGGATGATCATAACTCGACCGGCCAAGACTTGTTTTTTTGTAAATGAACCACACGGAACAGACGGAGATGGGTGATGATTTCACACCGATGTTTTACCTTTTGCGCCACGGCCTCAGTGATCTCAGTCAAAGTTTAGTTTCAGGGCTTTGTATCGAACCAAAATGCTTTCTGAATACTGAATGACATGTGTTTGTGACATTGAGTATTACAAGTTGGCATTGTATGCATCGTCGAATTCTTACGTCATTTATTCAACAACATCTTCGTCTAAATCAAGAAACATTTCCTTCAGAAAAGATTTTCTTTAAGAATATTTTTTTAATAAAACACTGGTACATTCATACATGCAGTTTTACACATTTTGTTAATATTGCCTCTATAGTACCAAAGTATCCTGAAAGGTATTATACCTAGAACTTGTCTATGGTATGGCACACATTTTAAACATTTTCAAAAGATACCAACAAACAGTATTTTGCTGGAAAATAAGTGAGATGGATATATCCCATGCTGTTCAGTTTCTCAGTAGTTGTGCAAAAGTATAGTGAGGTTTAGAGCAGCTTTACCCACTTATTGACCCATTGATTTACACAAAGTAGGTAAATGGAGATTTCGTCTGTGATTGCTGATGCTTTGGTTTTATTCTGAAAGCTAGACTGACCTCAGTTTGCGAGGAAAATGGATTGATTTTTAACGCCCACTCTTGCCATTTTAGGTATTGCTGTGCTGTGGAATTGACTTTGATTTAGTGCTGTACCTTTTTATTCAAATTGCTTTGCAGGTCTATTTGTGTTTGGCAAAGAGATCCCAATGAGGGATTATATCTTTGATTTTGCCAGCGTAAGTCCTCCTCTAAGCTGTTTTGCAGTGCAGTTGGTCCTGTGTTTGGTACCATGATGTCTCTTCATATCGCCTAACTTCATCTCTGTCTGTCTTCCCAGACGGAGACTCATCTCTCAGCGCTCTTCGCTTGAAACGCTAGAGGACATTGAGGAGAATGCTCCTCTACGCAGGTAGCGAACTGCACTGAAATACCGCTCACATTGTCTAACACTGTATATACGATTCTGACACTCAGCTCAGTTTAATGTATCCCAATGGGATTCTCTGTTTTTTGAGGTACTGATGTTTTGTGTTTGTTTTACATTCTAGATGCCGAACCCTATCGGGTTCCCCCCGACCAAAGAGCTTCAAGAAGATCCACTTCATAAAGAGCATGAGGCAACATGATATTCGCAATGGAAGGTATGAAGGCAAACAACGCCACCACTTAGTCAATACAAGTCCTCGGTGGATAATGGCAGGCTGCCGCGGTCAATGAACTGCAGTGTGGATGTTTTACAAGCCACATCGTAGGCAAGCGGCCCTGGCCCATTCACTGCATGTCATTCTGACCCATAGAGGAAATGCAGGCGCTTGAGAATCCTTTCCATTTCACACAGGAGTATAGTCTGATTGCATTTCATTTAAATCTTTAGTTGATCACTGTTAAATCATAATCGCACCATGAATTCACTCCTAAACGCAGAGCCACATATCATTGTATCACAGTGCACATAAGCATGTATGCAGTACACAATATATGTTAAAACAAAAATGGCACAGTGGTGTTAATGTTGATGTGTTACTGGGTGTGTGGAATGTAAACAAAGGAAAGATGGTTGTTTTTAATACAGGCCAGGAGTCCCAGGAAGTGTTTACTGCTCTGGGGACTTTCACCGTTATCAACGCCACATTCTTTGGATTTTAAATCTAATTGAGTCGGCTGTTTTTTACGGGGTATTCTGTGATGCAGAGTGTAGTTTCTGAGGAAATCATTTCCCAGATGTTAGTACAGTATCTCTTGTTTAGACAACCAGTGCACCCTCTGGATGAGTTTATCCTGTTAAATCAGGACTCGTATGCACAGCCACATCTGATGTGGAATAACTGTGAGCTGGATTTTTTATTTTTTTCCCACACTATTAAGAACTGCTTGTTGATCAACTGATGCTGAAACAGGCGGTGACTCACACGTTGTTTATGTCCGATGTTGAGTATGGTCCCAAGTAGTGAGATTAATTATGTTTCTGTGAGTTGCAGCTATTAAAATAAGTGTTACTCTAATTATTATTCCCCACGTGCTGCTGACTCTAGTCACGCGTGCATGTTTTACACACGTACTAGGACAGTTATTCTAAAAATAGCCAACGTTGACTGAAGTAACCTAAGAAAAATGCATCATTGTTGCCTCCAAACCCCTGACTACATGCTACATGTGCTACAATACCACAAACACAGTTGTCACACAGTTTCATCTCATTCTCCTCATTCTTATTTTTACTACACACTCTCTCCAAATTTAACCTGTGGATCTTGTCAGATAGATATTGATTAGCTTGTTTACTATTTTTGTTTTTATAGGATAGTCCTTATCAGTGGCAGAAGATCCTTCTATAGTGTATTTTCTGTCCTGCCCTATCGAGATTGTAGCCAAGCAGGGTATGTATCCTACAGCATGCCGAACTTATTAACCTCCTCCAGCCTGTGCTCCCTCTTTCCCTTTGTTTTCTCGTCGCTCTTTCTTCTGTGGATGACTGGTGCATATATTGCTAGGGGCTGGTTTTGGTGGATGCATTTTTACCATTTAAGGTTTGATCAATAAATAAACAGCGGGCTGAAATGGGCTTAAACACATTAATTTTGTTAATTGTTGCCCAGTGCTTGTTGCTTGTATTTGCTTTTCCCCTAATGGCTCCCATGGCTTTTAGCCACCCTTCCCTTTTTTGTTCCAATTCAACCCATTTTTGTCTGTTGCAACTGTCGCTTTGGCTTTTTAGCAATTTTAAGACTCACTTTTTCCGGCGGGGTTCCTGTTTTCAGATTTAGAAACTTTAGCTCTTAATTTATTGCATGTGTTGTCCACTGGTTTAATTATCCACAATGCTGGCCGACTGGAGTTTCTGCTGCGTGTCCTGTGCACGGTCATGCCAGTTTCTAAGAAACCCTTTTTGTTTAATCTTTGCCTTGTTTAGAAGAAAAACATTTTTTTGCTGTAGAGACTCTTGATTCCATGTAATGGGAACCCACCTGGCTTTCATGGGATGGCTCTGGTGCAGCCTCCGCTGTGACGCCCGCCCAGTCACATGAACTGGTGTGTCTTGGAGGAAGTGAAAGAGAAAAGGGCACAGATGAGCGCCAGAGAATACAATGCACAGAAATAAAAGCTTCACACCAGGGCTTAGTGAGGGGTATAAAAGGCTCAATCCCTTTTGTGGAATTTCCAAAGCCAGCCAATGCAAGGTCGAGGGTTAGCAAACCCCCAGAGATATCCAATTAAAAGCTCATTGCTGCTAATTGACAGTTTACAGTTAGACTTTGGTTTACACGTGTTGGAACTGCACATGGTGCCAAAAAACTTGTGGGGACATAACATGAAGAAAAGCATTGATTTCAAAAGAATGGTTTGACATTTTGGGAAATACACTTATCAGCTTTCTTGCCAAGCGTCATTTTAAAAACACTAACTCTCACATATCGGTCTGTTTGCTATGAAACCATAGCAATAAGATGGCTATCTGAGTTTCACATTAAGACTGAAGCAAGGTGAATATGCACATTTTTCCCGATACTGACCCAAATAGCTGGATCGGGGAGCCATTACAATAGGCTGACCTCGTATCAGATATCACTACTTTAATAAATAACAATTCAGCAGATTTATACCTAGCGGTATGTATTTATTTGTTTCAGTTTGTTTGACAAAGTTAGGAAAGCAACGTTTAAGTTAAGCCTGCTGCCTTACACATACAAGAATGATCCCAACCGCACATAGTGAGGCATGCAGCTTATTAATTAAACACTGGTATCAGATTGGTGCTCTATACTGGACGATACCTGAAGACCAGCTATCATATCGGCACTGAAGAGTCGGATAGATGCATCCTTACTTTTTACACTTTGTATTTGTACCAAGTAAATAAAGATCGGAGGGCGGTGAGCGTTGATCTCCTCATCTAACTGTCGAGGAGAAAGCAAATAGATGCGTTTTTTTTTTCAAAATGTCAAACTTAACATGACACTTTGCAGACTAAAAGACTATTTGATTGGACATCCGTTTATGGGGCGTCGCAGTCTCGTGACACGCAGATGGTTCTGGGTTCACGTCCCGCTTGGGGGTCAACTGTGGCTTTTCTGTGCAGACTTTGCATGTTCTCCCTATGTTTGCATGGGTGGCCCCATATGCTTCAGTTTCTCCGACCCTAAGAGACACGCATGTTAGGTAGAGATCCCGGCATTGCATTGAAGTCACAGTTGGCCTCCGACGTAAACAATTAGATGGGTTAATCGCAAAGGAAATTTCCTCACTGGGATTAATAAAATATTATTTAGTGATTCTAATGAGTTTAGTCTAATGGGCGAAGCTCAGACAAGACTGCAGGGGAATATTATTACAGGTCAATCGAGCCAACTTGAAACTGTTTATATGAGCTGTAAAGTATTTGGTAGTAAAGTAGCCAGCCAGGGTCAAGATTATTTTAGTCTTTTTTTTTTTTAAGCATTTGGCAGAGCGTGATGAGCACTTAAAATATAACGCTACTAACATACAGATGTTTGAAGCCAGTGATTCCTGTCCATGCATGTTACAAATCAACGTCAGCTTTTCTTATATTTTTCCTTTCATTTCTCCTTACTCTCAGCAGACTGAAGCACAACATTTTTCTTTTCTTTTCTGGATCGCTTCTTAGAAAAGCTCCCTTTTTTTTTTTTTTTTTTTTTTTTTTGAAAGCTTTCTAAAATGTTTCCCCTCTTTTTTCCGTTTTGTTTCATCTCCACTGTTCTGTGAGACGTCTGCTGCCTGGGGATCTCCATGTCTATGATGCATCCATCAACTACGTGTCCTGATGTGCCCGTTTGCCAACACTGTTTGCATTCTATCAGATTCGCCCCTCATACCATCAAAACACTTGGAGAGTCATGTGAGGGCAGACCGTGTCATTTCTTCTATTTATCTGGGCACCATTTTTAAACGGAGAGCATGACTGAGCGAGAAAAGATAACGGGACAGTGTTACGATTTAATGTCTGCTGACATTCTGGAACTAAACCACATTGTGTAATATTAACTTCAGCCTTATTTTAGCCACATGTTTACAAACACAAGTGGATATTTGGCTGGCATTGTCTTCTTACAAAGGCAATTCTGCATTTATGTTTTGAGCATTTTCATTTCCTAACCACCTTTTTCATCATTAATGTTGAAATGATTAGCGTCTTCAGCTTGCCGTTACCTCTTTGCCATCCTGAATAACTGATACCAGAGTGTGAATAAAGTGGACTGCAGGTGTACAACCTCCTTTGTCCGTGCACATACACACACACACACACACACACACACACACACACACACACACACACACACACACACACACACACACACACACACACACACACACACACACACACGCTCGGTATCCTCTACTGGCAGTAACTAATGTCCACTTTGAATTAGGATATCTTAGTATATAGTTTGCTTGAGCAATGACTTAATGGGCACACGTTTTTGTGTTTGACATGTGATTGCTCCAGTCCTACTGTACATCCTCAGCAGCAGACATTAAATACAAAAATAAATGGCCAATACAAAATGTGTGCAGTCGAGGGCGCTCCACTGTTTGCTCCACTGACACACTTTACTCTCCAGCAGTTTTCTACTTCAGAAGAACATTTGACCTCCAGCAAATCTCCCACAGCAGTGGGGAATTTCTGGCCTTGGTGAGGCAGCAGCTGAGTCGGAAGAGACCAAACCTGCTAGAAAGAAACTGTACTCGCCCTCCATCCTTCCTCCCAAGGCTGCTCTTTATTTCTGATTGTCCTCCGATGCAACCAAAGGCAGGCAATTACAGAAACTAGACCAGCCGATGAGTGCAGGTCGATACAGGACCTATCGGTGAGGTAGAGGTAGGGAGGTGAGTAAGAGCAGGCCGAAGCAAGAAGGTTAAGGAAAGGGATGGGAGTCAAAGGAAGCTGTAGGAAGGTTTGTATGGACGGTGAAAGCTCTAAAGGTCTTGTGTTCATTAGGGAGGTCAAGCTGGAAGGAGGAGGACGTCAGCGGCACCCGTCGGGAGGCGTCAGTGCCAAGGAGATGGTGATCGGGCTGGAGGGAGTGGAGTTGGGAGCTGATGGAAAGGTGAGATGCCAGCAGAAATGTGCCGTGTGGAGAGAGGGAATATAGTTATATTTAAAGACTATTCACCCTAAATAATCATTTAAAAAAAGAATATTGTATTGGTGCATCATTTTCTATTGTGTACATGATATTTGATTTACTCTCATTCAATGGTTTGTCATGTGTAGTAGTTAGTACTTTTGTTAGTTTTATTCAAAGTTACCCTGAGCCACCACTGAGAGGGAAGAGGACAACTTGTTTAATATTGGGGCAAATTATAATCTGTTTGCAGAAAGCTTATTGTTTTTATGTGCATAGCAGATCTATCACTCCAGTAGCATCATGCTAAATGACAATCAGCGTCATTACTGCACTATATGCAATCTGAGTTATTGCAATAAGTTTTTACACAAATGACTAGGTTTTTGAACGTCAGTGTTAATTTTCAACAGTTTGAAAAAATGTATAATATATAAAATGTTTTTGTTGCCCGGACTAGCTTAAAGTTGCTAGCTTTTAACCTGCAAGGCAGAAACCTGTATGCTGTCGTTTCATAAACCTTCCAAAAGTGGTCGCGAATAGTATGGTAGCTACATCGCAAACACGTAATTCTGAACTACTTTTCACAGTCTCTTCTCATTCCTGAGTGTGTCGAATGTGTGTAATAAATCAACCAGCATTAACCAGCATTTTTTGTCATAACATGAAATCTCAGACTTATTTAATCACATTATTAAAAACTGCATTTAATTTAGGAAAGTAGGTTCCAGGCTCCTGTTATGTACCTGCTGACTCACTGGGGTGATACACTTTGACACAAGCTGACACGCCCTCAAAGTTATTGCTACCGTGCCTTTTTCTGCTTTGACAAGCAAGTAAAAACGATACATTACACCAGTTCAACCTGTTTAGATTAATGGAAAGCCCAACTCTGTTTAGGCTGTTATGAAACTGCTTGTATAACTACATCTGTGTCTGCAGACTGTGTCCTACACGCAGTTCCTGTATTCCACTAACGTGTTGGGTGGTCGAAGAAACACCATCGACTCCACCTCGTCCTTCTCTCAGTCTCGCAACGCCAGCCATAGAAGCCTCAGTTTGGGCCGAGCCAACAGCAACCAGAGCAGCTTAGACACAGGTCAGTCGACTCCCAACAAGCATTTCACTTTCTTCCTTTCATCCAGTGTGTTTTTTTTTTATATATTGGAAACTGTAGTGCAAATGGTATCTTCTTCTTTGTATCCGTGGCAGGGAATGATTTGGGAGACTTCCGCGAGTACGACCCTAATCTGCTGGACGACCCTCAGTGGCCTTGTGGAAAACACAAGAGAGTTCTCATTTTCCCTTCATACATGGTGAGAAACGCATCCTATACCAACAACAACAGCAGCAAATGCAGCCATGTCTTTGAACCACCTCTGGTTTGACATGGTTTGTTGAAATGTCCGACAATATCTCACTATTGATGCTTTTGTTTTTTTCCAATGGTTATTTTTGTCATTATGGGCCTTTTTGTGCTCAGTTTTCCCACCACAATCGAGAACAATCACACACCATTGACAGTTTCTTTCTTAAAGATCTTCCTGAATTGTATTATGTATTATTTAGTTTTTGAAAAGGAGCCAGGAGGATGTTTCGGAAGGTTTTAATCAGCAAGGTCACTCTCTCCAACCTTCTGGGACCCGAATGAATACACAGAATGTACCCCAGTCGAGTGGGAAGGAGCTATTAAGTTGCAACAGTTAGCATAGTGTTTTCATCGCAGCTATAACACCTCTCTTATTTTACCAGAAAAGAACAAACGCTTCATTGATTTTTGAGAAAAATAAACTAGACTCCCACCTTATTCTGTCCTGAGGACAGAATACACAACAAGGAATGACGTCGCTGAAATGTTAGGTCAAGGCCAGGTTATGTGTTTGTTTGTTTTTTCCCCTCTTCCTCCAATTACGAAACCCAGCGTCTCACAACAATGGCTATTGTGTTTACTACAGGAATGGAACCAGTACATTCTCATCATTTCACAGATTGAACACTGGCTAGAAGACATGACTCAAGCAACAGCTTTCAAGCTGGGGATAATGATAGTCTTTGTACTCTGCAAGCAATTGAGGAAACGTGTGTGACCGAGAACACTATGAATATTATTTTCAGTCACTTTGAATGTGGTTGGTTTCGTGGCTTGTTTTGATTTGTGTCCTCAAGGTAAAAACATGCAATTATGAAGTGTTTTTATGTGGTGACAAGTTAGTGTGAGACACGGTCACACATTTTCTCGTCTCAGCCGTTTTGCTTTCATGTTCTTTTCTCGGGCGAAGACGGTCAACAAGCATTCGTTCTCCTTCATGCTTCACGATCGGGAGCGTGGTGTTCAGTGTGGACGCCATTGTTCATACTCAAAGAGATGCATTTCGAGAGTCATCCTTATATTTTTTTTTTAGCACCGTTGCATTGTGTTAACACTTTGCAATGGGAAAATTCCAACGTCGGTGTTAGTTTTGTATGTTCAGCATCATTTCTGTATGCTAGAAAAACACTTCACTGTAGCAGAGGAGCAACTAACGATATGTTTTATTGTCGATCAATCTGCAGATTATTTTCTCGATGATATAATATATTATGAAACAATTAATTGAGTTGCCAACAAGCCTAAAAAAGTGGTTTAGATCATTTGGCTCAAGTGTTGGAGGTCAAACTGTAAGTGGATGAAGCCGAATGGTTTGTAATAATCCTGTGTACTATTAGTACGGGAGGTCAAAGTCGAATCAAAAAGTATTTACAAAGAACATTTGGAATATTTATTTGATTTTCACCGTTACAGTAATACTGCTTGTGTTTCTTGCCCTGTCTGACTAACCGTGTTGCTATGTTCCTCCATCTTTAACGCTGGTGAATGTTCTTGTTACGAAGAAAAATATTCCTTTTGCCTCTACAAGGTCTTACATTTAAGTTGTGGATTTAGCAAAGTGCTAGAAAAGTACTTTGTTCTGCGGGGTTATTATGCGGTCTTAATGTGACTCACCCACCTGCTACTCAAAGCATGTTATAACAAACAGAGTCATCTAATGGACGCCAGACGCGTCGCTGACGAAGTCACGGAAAGCTTCTTATCCTGAACAAATCCTATGAAAAAAAAAACAGAACCAAATATGTGCTCAATATTATTTTTTTTTATCATCCATGTGCTGTCTGCAGGCCCAAGCCCAAAAATGCCAAACGGCAGGGCACTGCAGTTTTTATCTGGCATTACTCAAACAGGAGTAAATTATGAAATTGTTAATTTTCATCAACTGATTGATGCATCATTCTGCTGCTGTAAATACTCACAAGCACAAAAAAAAGTGTATGACTCAAAATATCCACAGTGATATGATCATTGTAGTGAAGGAACAAGTCCCCCAGTGCAACAGTGGATATTTTAAGTGTTTGTACAACTTTTTTACATGGAATTTGTTGACAATAAGAACGATACATAATATAACCAGACTTATCCTTCCAGTGACACGACACACGGCCCTCGGTAAAGCCATGTTGTGAGACCGTGGAATCCAACACTGGTGTGTGAGGATCCAGTCACGCTGCCCAGTGCTGAAAGTCTGGTCATTTTGACACCACCTCTGGTTTTCCTTTTCAGACCACGGTCATTGAATACGTCAAACCCTCTGACCTCAAGAAGGGCATGAACGAAACCTTCAAGGAGAAATTCCCCCACATAAGGCTGACACTAAGCAAGATTAGGAGGTAAAACGGACATCATCATAAGAAGCATGTTTGAAGACAAAGATGATTCAACTTTGTTGGGTTTCTTTTCTTTACCACTAACTTATTTCTTTATCCCTTTTCTCTTCACCTCCCTGCAGCTTGAAAAGGGAGATAAAAAAGTTGGCCCAGGATGAATGTGGCTACGAGGAGCCGACGGTGGCCATGGCTTTCGTCTACTTTGAGAAACTCGTGCTTCAAGGCAAACTAAACAAGCAGAATCGCAAACTCTGCGCCGGAGCTTGTGTCCTTCTGGCGGCCAAGATTGGCGGCGATCTCAAGAAGCACGAGGCCAAGCTCCTGATAGACGTACGTTTTCCTCACTCGCACCTCCATAAATCATAACTTCGACGCCTCCGTCATACTTTGATGACTCAAATCACAGTCAACAAATCACACATAGTGCAAACTGTCTGGATTCTTCTGAATAACAAGGAAATTGATTCCGGAGAAATCACTTTTTTTTTTTTTTTTCACAAACATATTTCAGTGCTGCGAGCACACAGTTTGAGGTCTCAAGCCGAACCTGAGCTAACTCTGATGACACTTCAGAAAACTCCTTCCAGAGCATGGATAGTACTTCTTCATTAAAGTAAACCAACTTTAATGTGTAAAATCAGTGGAGTGGAAAGAGTTGCAAACTTTCCCCCCTTAAACTCTGATTTCTGCAGAACTGCAAACGGTATTACTATCTGTCAAATCCTAACATTTCACCTCTGCTACCATTTTCTAGTTGGCTTGCAGAGAATAGTGATTGCATCAACAGTAGGTCTGTCAAACATCCAATCAGGAATCTTCTCTTGTCCAAATCTTCTGTGCCAATCCTCACGAAATGCTGATTTTTAAAAATAGCAGGTCACACATATCTATATAATATTAACTCTCTTTTTTTTTTTCTTTCTTTCTTTTTTCTGGTAGAAACTGGAAGAGAGGTTCAGAGTGAATCGCAGAGAGCTGATAGCCTTTGAGTTCCCGGTCCTGGTGGCGTTGGAGTTCAACCTGCACCTGCCCGAACACGAGATCATGCCCCACTACAGACGCCTCCTGCAGACCTCCTAGCATTAGTGACCCATCAGGAGTGACGGCCTCCAGGTCCTCCTCCTGATCCTCTGCATCCTTCCACCTCTCTCCTCGTCCCCCGCCTGGCGGCCCTGAGGAACCGCCGGGTGTCTCTCGACTGCAGCCGGCGGCACTCCTTCCTCTCAGAGACCTGGAATCAGCCAAATGGACACGCAACTCTAAAACTTTCCTCCTCTTGTTTGACTTCTACATTCATCATCACTACACAGACTTTTGAAAAAAAAAAAAAAAAAAAAGGGTTGAATCGTCTGCAAACAGGTGTTTTTTCTAGTTTGCATGTTTTTACGTCATCATCTTCACTTTGTACATTTTAGAGCTCTCTTGTTGATTAAGAGAGCTTTTTTTTTTTGTTTGAATCTGATGGTGAACTTTTTATCTCAGTTAAAGCAACCAACGATTGTAACATTTTTATTATCTCTTTTCATTAATCTATCTTTTATAAAAAAAATTGGTTGCCTCCTAACCTGCATACAATTTAAACAAAAGCTTTTTTTAAGGCTCGTTTAGGCTGGGCTTCCTCAGAGTGACTCATCTTTTCGCAAATCATCTTAAAAGTGCACTTTTTGATTATTGTGAGACATTGGGGGACATTTTTTCGGAGTTTTAATAAGCTAACCCTGAAAAATAAGCTGTGTTCATAAACACCACAATCATTACCGTTTGAATTTTCTCTCTTATGGTATATTATATTCACAGTTTCTAGCCACAACTATCCGCATGAAAAGTATTGATTGTTTGCATTCAGGTGCTTGCAGACAAAATGGGACTTCCTATTTTCACTGAAGTATTCCATTCATTTTCTACCAGTCAAATGCTTGCCAGACCCACTTTTATCAATGTCAAATTTCCTGTGCTCTATGTTAGAGTGTATTGCGAGCACATTTACGGTGCTGTAACGGGGTCAGGAAGGCAGATAAGGTGTTTATGAGTGCACAAATTCCATTTAAACCGTGATCAGGATTAGCAGCAGGGTGCTCCAGTATTGAGGGAAAATGTCCTTCAGCTGAAGGATTCGGACTAAGACCCTGTCACTGCAGGCTTCAGGACCCTTTATCTGACCTGACCTCTGACCGCTAAGGAGAAGTAAAATTCTAAACGAGATCCCAACAGGGATCAACGACGGATAAAAAATGTTCATTTAACTTGAATCGGCATTTGTTGATTTTGAAAACAAAAGTTGTTTGAAAAAAGAAAAAAATTGACAGCCAATGTGAAAAAAAAAAATACCGTTCCATTCATTTGGCATGTATCGCAACTTGATTTATTTTTTGTTTTATCATGACATTTTCTCACAACATACCACAGAGTATTGAGGGAGGTAAAAGGTATTTAATGCTGTTCCAAGTATTGATGATATTCTAGTTGAAATGATCACAACGTGAAACCAAATTGTTGAAAAAAAGCAAGAATTGTGCTGATTTAAGGTGAAAAAATGACTGCTCTTATTTCTGTTTGCAAGCCCAAAGATTTCGCTATAAGTTGCACACTAAAGACTCATGGGTGCACTTATTACCTGTGTGTACGTTTGTAAATAAATTGCTTTGCTTGTTCAATCAAAACATGACTGACCAGTTTTTTTGTGTGTATTGAGTGAACTGAAACTACTCTGCGTCAATTCCCGCCTTCCTGGATTGCACTCGGCCTCCAAAATTCACCTTAATTTTGAAGCTTCTTTTGAACATTACAGTAAAGAGTAACTTCAAGCAGTGTTTTGCTGCTTTCTCTGGTGGAAGGTTTGAAGCCTGTTTTACCTCTGAACTGGGTGTGGTTAGAAATGTGCTTTGCAGCGCCTGAAACCACACCCAACAGTGATGTCACAAGGTCCTTGCGTATGCCTGTGCATCATCGGATCTACATTTTAGCCACAGGGATTTTACAGATTTTTTTAAGTTTGGTAAAAATAATATTTTTTACATTTATTTTGAGAGTGCAATGGGTAGTACTTGTCCACATGTTCGAAACAAATACGGGCAGCATTTCACCTTTTACTAGTTATAAAAAAAAAATAAAAAAAAAAGCCAACAGCAGAATTAGTCGAGAGAACACACTGCTACTTTATAATCTCCACGTGTGATAGCGGCCTATAGTTACCACTAGCCATCTTTGGGTCTACGCTCTCACTAACCGGGGACTGTATGATCATGCACGTTTTGATAGTTTGGATTTAATCCTTTAAACAGAGTGGCAGACTTGAGAAAGCCGTTGCTATTTTCTTTTCGTCCTCCCCTGCCGCCAGGAGTCGTCTTCGCCGGGAGGAGAGCAGAGATGGACTTTCAATTAGCAGAGCTGTTAGCATCTAGAATTCAGCCAGAACAAGCTCTATGGTCAGGGGTCTGATCCCCGAGGGATTACCCAGAATCCCCATCGGATCAACACTTTGTTTCTACCGTTAAACAGGTTGTATTTTCTCCAAACTCCCTCCCCAAAGATATCTCTAACTGCTGCATTGTGAACATGAGTCAAGTATTGGATATGAGTTCATACCTTTTTGTCAGTCAGATGTATCTGCACAATATTCCACATGCTTTTTAAATGCACTGCAATTATAATAAATATAATTAGCTGTAGCCCTGTATGTTTAATTGTCAACTTGTTTCTCTTTTAATAAAATAACACTTAAGAGTAGAGAAACAGACACTCAGAAAAAAAAAAAAGTGTGGCGGACTGAAACAGCAGCTCTCAAAGTGACTGACTATGAAGACACGCTTTGCACAATACTTTTCTGAGCCACGGTTATGAAATATCTGTCTTGCAAATAAATGTTGCACAACTCTGATTTTAAACTGTCAGGACTCATTGTTTCAATGCAGTAAATCAGGTGTGACCACAGAGGTTTTGACTAGAAATGGAGGACACCTGTGGCTCTGATGCAATTCGAGAGGTCAGTTTCTCATGGAGGGGGAACTCTCGTGACACACTAACATAAACAAGGCCCGCAGTCACACCGGTCTCGTGCTGCCATCAAAACAAACAGAACAGGGTCGAGCGTGGACACATGGCATACGTGGCTTAGTCCCCTCCATTGACGGCCTAATTCCCCCTGCGCCACCTCATAAAGGGCTCTATTGACAGCCCTTCCTGAGCCCTGCTCACACGCAAGTGACCCTCATTGTGAAAATATGTGTACCATCGTTTGGGGCAAGCTGCGCTCTATTGCTCTTCCCTTTAAAATAACAACATTTGGCTGAAACGGCATTTTGCCCCCTTCCTGTCATCATACTGTGACTCAGGGTTTTTCCGTTATTTACAGTAGTTTGTAAACAAGGAAGTGAATTGGGACAAATTTTAGAAATGGATGGGAACCAGTTTGATACCCTTAGTCATGGATTGTCTTCTGCAGCAATATTAAAGTTTGACTATACAAATCATACATTGATTACAAATACATTTACATACAGTCCAGGCAAGTCTAAGGTTCACAGGCTATCTGTGCCCCAATGCAAATTTTGGAGACCTCGCCTGAATGTTCTCCGTACTAAACCCTCTAACTTTATTCTGCTTCACTTTATCAAAGTCAACCTTTGCAGAGAGAATGTTCACACATTGTGCTATGATTTGGGTTAAAGTTGGACCTTACAGCTGCTTCATTTTTAAATAAATAATCATCCTGAAAGTGCTTTTTTCCGAGGCGGACCTGAAACCTTTTAATTTCTTTCTGTGTGTCATCTTCATTTACTCTTAACCAGTAACATATAGACTGGTATTTACACATCTGAACAAAATCCCACATGTGTACCTTTTATTATAACCAAGATTAGTCAAATAGCTCTTGTGGTTGCAGAGATACACCCTTTTTAGTTTGGGTATGCAAATTTCGAGGAAATGGCCTAAAAAAAAAAAAAGGTGTTTAAAAAAAGAAATCCACAACCTTCTTTCTTCAGTCAGGGCAATGTGGACCATGGTCAGGACTAAAGGGTAAAGCACTGCAGGTAGACCTGAACATCCGATCCTCTCAGTGTTTGACGAGGCTACCTAATCTCTTTTGTTCCACCCCAAGAGTCTATTTCAGAGTCAACTGAACTCGCTGTAACAGAAAACCAGTGACGCAAAGCAGAACATTAAACGCTTCTCACACTTATTTATTGATGGATCTTTAAAAAAAAAAAAAAACTTTTTGATCCCCCCCATCATTTGAAAAGAGGACAGTCCATGTCAATAAAAAGTCAACAAAATGCAAAAAATTTCATAAAAAAGTTTAGAAGGTAAAAGTTTTTTTCAATGTCATAGTGTAGTGTTGGAAAAATCTAAAAGTCAGTATATTATTTAAATAAAAGTAATAAAAAAGGTCTTAAAAAAGTCATGTCAAAAACAATTATTTATAGTATATTGAAAAAAAAGGTCACAGTATAATCTTTTTTCTTTAAAATGATGAAAAAAAACTAATTGCATAGTATGTAAAAACAGTATTAGTATCTTGAAAAAAGTCATAGTATGTAATATGTTTAAAAGAAAAGTCGTACTATACTATGACAAAAATCCTGAAAAAGCCATTGTCTTCTAGCAGTCCATACAAATCTCATACAAAGTCGTATGCCATATAATGTCATAAAAAGTCAGTCGGGAAATTCATAGTTTAGCTCTCTCACCCCCTACAACAAAGCTCATTAATATATACCAACAGAAAACATACAAGTTAAAGTAGGAATCTATGACATAAACTTTAGCAGCATTTTCAGATTGTATTTGCAATACACCTTTAGAAGTTGCAGAGTCTTGGAGTCTGTATTCAACCTCCTCATCCTACAAAAAAAAGGGAGAAGAGTCTTGTGGTCTTGCTAATGTTGTTGGTTGTTGTAATGTTGTCATATTAAAGCATGACATAGGAATGTGAAAAAATGTCATAATATAGCAATTATATAAAATATTAAATTCAACAAATTGATTGTTGCAACTAGAACTCCTCAACTATTCGTTGCAAAATTAGATTTTTGACATTATCTTCGCGATTAATCAGATTACCTAAAAAAAAAAAAAGATTCCAGGAATTGATAATCCAGGGCCACTATGACGCAGTGGGAGTTATCGCATCATAAATCATCCTGATTGTTTGTATTATGTTACTGTACGAGTCATTTCTTCTTCTTTTTTCATCCCCAAAGTGAAACATACACCAGTAAACTGAGCATTAACGATCATCTATATAGCAACAAAACTAATCAAAAACCCAGTAATAATATACTAGATTTTTTGGGGGCTTTTACTTTGGCTTCCATTTTTAATAATATTGTGCTTGGGTTCAATCCAGGACCAGGTTGTTGATACTTTCATTTCGGGTTTTTTTTACTTTCTAAAATACTTTGAAACACTATTATTTTTGTATGCGTTCATGCATCACATTACGTTTGAGGAATCACTGCCAAGCAAAATGTGTCTACCTGCCATCTAAAATAGCACTAGGACACCTTGCAGTGCAGCCCAGGTGCTTCTGTGACATAATGAACGATGGGGATGGGTCAGAGTCTGGTGAGAGGCGAAGCCGTGCACATCTTACATAACAGGTGTACTCTCCCCTGCAGACGGCACAGCAGACCTGCAGAGGAAATTAATATTTCAATCTCTCAGCGAGATTCAAAGAACAGTCCCCGCTCTCACAGGGCAGCGGCTAAATAAGTCATGAGCTGGAGGTTTGTGACAACAGGGCTGGACCGACAGCCACAACAACAACAACAACACACACACACACGCTGGGAGGAAGTGCATCGCTGTGGCCACTTTTCAAACGGGACAAGAGTGACTGTGTGCTGTGACGTTTTGGTGTAAACGTCCAAAAGCTGCAGATTTACAGCCTGAACAACCAGATCCATGACGATGCCTTCGTAGAGGTGGTAGACTGCTGCTCTTCAAGACGTAACAATAAGGTCACTCCCACTACATGACTGACAGCATGATGGAGACAGAGCTTCATGATTCATGAACAGGTTCAGGCGCCACTCAGTGGTGAGTCTGAAAACAACGTAACTGTGTCTCTTATATGCTACAGAAGCATCCACTGCAGTTATACTAACCTTAAAAGAAAGATAAATAATAATAATAAAAAAAAAACTGTACATGGAGACTTCATAGGAATGTTTGCAGTGTTTTTCTATGATTAACTGCCACCTCATTCTAACTAGGGTATTAGCATAATACATATAATGTAATTCCACAAAAAAACATACAAAAAAAATAATAAAAGCCCTTTGGAAAAGAACAAGGAGAAGCAGGCTTCAACACATACGTTTGAGTGTTATTTAATACCCGTTAAAATTTTTAAAAACTAAATTATTCAAATGCTTGGTTTAGTCTCTTCTTCCACAATAATATTCTTCCATGTCAGAGGTGATTTGTCCATATCACTGTACAGCACAGTTAACAAGCACAATTATGTGTTAATCATGATACAAATTATTTAGTCGTTTACTCAGAGACTTTTTTCACATCCAGGTTTAAATTGAGCATCGACAACAATATTTCTTACACCCCCAACCCCCAAAAAAACCCTGATTAAAAATAAGGAAGTGTACTGTTCCTTTAAGATCCCAGCAGATTTTAAACCGCTTGGGTAAAATGTTGAACATCCTCCTACAGTGATGTCAGGACCGTATTATAATTAAACTGGCGATCCTCTCGACCAGCTACAACCTCGAGCATGTGACGCAAATGGTCACGGTTATGGTATGTTTTGTTTTCCTTGAAAACAAAGGAATGCTTTACTTGCAAGGTCACATGAAAGTTGGTGTTTTTTAAGAAAGCTATGCATGGTAACAAAATGTTAATAGTTAAAATGAAAAAAATAACTTAAAATTCAGGACTGTATCATTAACTAGTTTTCTATATCAACACACTCTAGATGACAAAGGAAAACATCTAAATTAGTCCTGTTTAAGATATTTACAGTTAAATGTAAAGCTCCTTCTCTTCATCTCTTAATGCAACAAATGTTCTGTTCAGTAACTGCAAAACATTTCATATAAACCTAAATGTGAAGTCATTTTTCGTCTCATAGCACTACCTGGCATCCACATGTATCTTGACTGATGTCACACAGGGTTTTGTAAAATCAACCAAGAAGGGACGAACAACCTAGCTATACACTTCAAAAAGGACACTTAAGATACATTAACTAGCTCTAAAATGAAATGTTGCACTGGATAATTTAAATAGCTTCCAATGTGGAAATAAAAGACATGGCAGGATGCAGTTTGGAGAGCGACACGCAACACCTAAGGGTGCCGTGTGCACAAGTACTTGGACTGTTTTGTCTTGGCTCTGTATTCCAGCACTCTGGTGTTTGAATGAAACACAACTTTCAGGTCTCAGTTTGAGGGCGTTTACGTCCACATCCATGTAGAAATGTAAACCTTTTGTTATAAACACTCCTAAAAAGGTAAAAGGAGCTAGAACTTCATTTAAAATCCAGTGTGCTGGAGTGTAAACATTGCTGTCCAAAGCACATTATTGCGAGGTGAAAATGCTACAACTAGCTGTCCTGCTTCATAATACAGTACATAAACCCCGGGTATGATGTCGATGCCAGGTATTATGAGGGCCTGTGGTACTATTGTTATCCGTTAGCTCCACTGTGTGCCATGATCCAGTCAATAAATGATTCATAATATCAAATAGTTCTATAAAAGTCTCACGTAAGTAAATAATTTCCTGTTCCACAGTTTTTTTTCTGAGATATATATATGTATATAAAAATATGAAAAAACTAAGCAGTTTACCCATTTGAGTTTTCCCAATCAAAACAGCTCATAGCATATGGAACTGACAGAGTTGGTGTGTACACTGATGTTGGGGTTGGTATTGCTCCTACTTCCACAATCAAAGATAAATGTTTGCTAACGCTAAAAATGCTGAAGTCAGGCCGTTTCACTCTAGTGTCAGGAAGAGGAACGGTTGGGGGTCCAAAGTCTTCTGAGAAAATCGATAACTTTTGCAGTTGTACTACTCCTGGCACTCCCAATCCCAAGGATATTCCCGAGTTAAATCCGTGCATAGCAGTGGCAACGATGATGATGCGTGTGTCAGTAATCACAGAAATGGCTTGCGCTCACACCCACACAGTCTCTTTCAGACAAATAGCTCATTGTTCATTGTCCCAGACAGACAGCCTGCTAGTAGTTGAGGAGGCACTCCCTTTCTGTACCAGCGTTGCGCTTGTTAGCGGCAAACACTTTTGCTTTGTTCACTGAGGGACCTGGGAAAAAAATAAATAATCAGAACATGTTAGATTTTAATCTAAAAAAATGTAATCTGACGTAGAATCTTGTAAACTCCGTGTCCAGTCCTTTAAAAGTGTGACTTTACTGACCGATATAACTGAGCAACACAGGGAGGAAGATGAGGCCGTGCGTGGCCCCCAGCAGCACGATGGCCAAGTACATCCTGAAGTAGAAGACCTGGAAGATCTGCGACTTGGAAAGAGCCAGGATGAGGATTCCTCCAAACTTTGTTAATGTGATCCCACTGAATACCTGCGGAAATTAACTAGTGTCATATGATGATGTCATAAATTAGTATTGACGGACAGAGAACCAAATTATTTTAGAACTTCCTCACAATTACAACTTTATTCTTCGACTTTATTTTGCACTACAAGCTTGTTCACACTGATATCCACATTACCGGTCTACAAAAAACGTTTTTTTAAACTAAAAGCTCCTGATTTATGTAGAAAAAGCTTCCTATAGTGAAATTGGTAATAAATAAAGCGAGACTTACAGAGCTGCCCATGTGAGCCAGGGCCTCCTCGGCCCGATCCACTCGGTTCTTCTTCACACTGATGGAAAAAGCTCGCACAATGTGACTGCAGAACTCCACCGAGATGCCACAGCACTGCAACAGAGGATAGGACACAACTCAGCGATAAAGGCCAAAATGTTAAAATGCTTTACTGCCTTTAAATGTATATTTCATAGGAGAGATGAAGGGAAAGTTGTTAACAGAGACAGACTTTTGGTGGTGACATCTAGGGACACGGATGTATGTCCCTTAGGGTCAGCAACACGCAGAGCCAGACGGCTTGTAAACAAGTCACGAGTTTAAAAAGTACAATCTGTGGTGCAATGTATCCATATGAAATAAAGTGAAAAAAAGCTACAACTCTTTTTACATATTCCTTCATATATCTTTTAGTTCTTATGATCAAAATGGCAAATCCTGCTAAACAGAGTTATAATTTAGAAGTGAAAGAATTGTTGCTATTCAACATGTTATTGTCCATTGCACTGAACTAAGTAAAGGGAGTCAAAGTTGAACCACAAAGTAGCTCGGAAAAATCGAATGAACAATTATAAATTACAACTGACAATTTGGCCAATAATGTTGGCCAAATAATAATCTCTTCATTTTAGAGCAGGTTAGATTGTGTCAAAACCTGATAGAAATAATGTCTAGAACTACAAAAACAAATGTCGTAAAAAGCTCATTGTCCATAACTTCAAATATGTGTTTTCTAAAGTCATTCTGGCTTTACTTCAAAACGTATGTCGTTTGTTATCGTGCTTGGGATAATGTTCCGGTGTTTCATGTTGCTTCTCACCATGACCAGGTTCACGAGGGATATCGCATTGAGGCTGATGTTCCACAGCCACATGACGCCAAACATGTTGACCAGGATCATGGCGATGGTGAGGCTGACCAGCACGGCGGACCACAGCTCGAAGCCCAACAACACTGTCGACACTACAAATATGGCCGCCAGCGACGCGCCCAGGTTCAGAGCCGTGTCATGCGCAATGGTGAGGTACTGCTCGTAGAACACATAGAAGATGCTGTAAGAAAAGAAGAAAAAAGGAAAATATAATTTAGTGACAATGATGGACAAAACAGGATGTATTTTTATTAGTAGTTTTCAATCAACCTACAGAATTATCCTGTCATGCACTGCAATAGACTTGTAAGTCAACTTATTCTAACATTAAATAGGTCACAGCAATTCTAATTTTGTAAAGTTGTAATCTACATTAGTGGTGGCAAGATAGGAAGATACATTCGGGGACTCAAGGTCAAACATCAGCTATATTGCCTTTTATAATGTTTTCTTTGCTGTGTGCTTATCTGTGACCTACTTAACAACCCCTCCTCCAATGCCCTTGAACACTGACTTAAAAACAAGCAAAACCTGAACTACGTGAAGTATTTCACCTTAGAACACTGATACAGGAAAACACCAGTAGCAGTGGGGGAAACTGAAAACACCTAATTACAGTCACAATAACTATAATGTAATGTATACTGTGAAACAAGCAAAGAGAGCCCTACGTGTAGTAAAACAGGACTTACCTATAGGCAAACACTTTGTGGCCCATGGACTGAGTGATATTATCGGCCAGGATTCGAGCCATTTTTAAAGCTTCTATGTAATCTGGGGATTCTTTCAGGATGGTGTGGTACGTCATGAAGTAAGTGGCTCCGACCCCGGCGTCTTTGGGATACAGCTCGACTGCTGTGGCGTAGGCTGCATGGCCGCTGGAGGAGCATGAACGCATTGCGAGAGAGATAAATGAGGGGAACATTTACCAACCATGAAAATGGCAAAACATGTAATGAGACACTCTTAAAAACAGAAGAAACAGACGTTAAAGTGAAAGCGCTCAACGACAGGTCATGTGTTTTCAATACAAATACAGAGGAAACATTTTCAGCAGAGCTATAAAGTTACCCTTTTCCACACTTGATGTTTGGATTGTCTGACAGAAACATGGGTAGAAACTGCATGAAGTCTTCTCCTTCTGGCCTCTGCTTTCCACTGGGAGTCATGGGCCGACAGTGTACACAGGAGGGATTTACCACTGGGAAGACATATCAGGAATCTCACAGGATTGGAGAAATATACAAATTTGTTCCGAGACAAATCCATGAACTAAAGAAATGACCTCAAAAGTGGCTATAACCACTGTGAAGACTGTGTGGCTAAAAAGCAACAGTACAGGTGTAAACCATGCTTGTTTTTTTATTATAGATGTCTTTACTAAATACTGACAATGACTTTATTAACATTTTGGTAATTTTCATTTCCTTCCTGAAACTGCGTGCATCATCTAAATTGCCCAACAGTACAGTAAATATTCTATGTGGGCAAGGACTTTTACTGCTGGCTTTCCAGTTCCTCAAATAAATTGCCTCCTGATGACTCACAGGATACTTTTTAACTGCATGCAATTCATTTTAATAACCAGGGATCTAATAATAAAATAATGCCCTTAATTTGCTGGTATATAAATATTTTACTTTTTGAAAACTTGAATAGGTTTGCGTGAGTCATTCATACATTTTAAATATTCCAATACCCGAGTTTTAAATACAATGCATATTACTTTAACAAGAATTACGTTAATGCCGTGGATTATGTCCTTTAAACAATATTTTTTCACTTCCTGTTGTGTGTGAAAAACTGGCACAAAAAAGTCTCACAGCAGCTTGTGATAGCGGAGCAATGAGACAAGGGTTTAAAGTATGTTGACGTTAGATAAAAATGTACCAGAGGCATTGCAGAAATCGCCAGTGGCGTTGTAGTATCGACAGCAGGTGGACTGCGGCTTCACCCAGTCGAAGTAGTCATCGAGCCAAGAGGACGGAGTGAAGGCCATGGTCGTGCTAGGAGTCAAAGGAAAAGTGAAATTGAAAAGATCATATACCCAGAAAGTAGATCGAGCCGACGTTTTGTCCTTCTGTGACTTTCGCATAATCTGAACTCCAAAATTGTTGGGTTTGTGGTGCCTAACTATCATATCCATTCAAATGTATGCTGTATGTTTAATGTAATTGGAATAAAAAAAAAAATCAAACAGGATTTAGGCCACTTCCTGTAACTCTTTTTTGTGTTTTAAATCTTCAATGAGATAAAAGGAATATGAATGAGTCCTAAAACTAATGAACTATCACTTTTGCACTTCTGGTTCCCTTGTTGCAAAGTCAGTGGGTTTGTTGAATGGGTTTTTGGTTAGATGCATGAAGCAAAGTCTTTAACGTTGTGTTCTGCAACATAAAATATGACAGTAAATAATCTACTCATCAATTTTTATGATTTGTGCAGATTATTTTGCTGAACGAGTAAGTAAATCATCATAAATATTTGTCTGCCACAGAATTTATTTTCTGCAATAATCCCAAATCTGATGAAAAAAAATTCCCATTGTCTTTTTGTGGAGGGAACCAATGCAACGTTAACCAATGCAACGCTCCATCCTGCAGCACAAAGATTCAATTCTGCCTTGTGCAAGTAAACCGTCGGTGATGTAACTTCTTCAGAGACTTACTAGTTGCTGATGAGTGAGGCGCTGTAGACCTGCTGGACCAGAGAGTCGTTGTTGCAGCCGACTCCTCCGCACACGGCATTCTGGCCCTCTGGACTACTGTAGTTAATACCGTCCTCCACCACAAAGTACACTGGAGCGCCGGTGTGGAGATACATGCTCAGGTTCTTAAAGTAGTCCAGCACATACGAGTCCTAGATAAAAGAGACAGATCACCATGAGAACAGAAATGCTAACCAAGGCACATGTTGTACGGAGGACACTAGCACAAATGCAATGTTATGGAATATTCGGTGATTGGCTGATTTAGTGAGATGATAGAATGACACGAGCTCTGAAACGGTCACAAAATAAACTGCATTGCCGATAAGTGCTACTACAATTAGTATAACCATTCTACTTTGCCCACATCTATTAAAAGAGTCAAGTACTAGCAATCCATAAAAGTTAGTTATGATAGAAAATGTAAAGACATACATCAGGCATGGAGAGTTTCTGGTCCAGTCCAATCTCCACTTTATTCACCACAGAAATACTGAAGGAGAGTATTCCCACAAAAACTGCCACCTGAACAAAAGGGAGATGAAAAAAACCCGTGATAAGAAGAACATTTTCTTTAATATATTCTACTCAATGACAAATAGGAGTCCAACTAAATCATCACGTTTACTGGCATGACTGGCAAAGTGTCACCTGAGGTACTTACTATGATTGGTCGCACCCACTCTTTGAGGATGAATGGGGCAAAGATTTTCTTGAAAAAACGGAAGAGGAAACTGTCCGTCTTTCCTTCCTGACCTTCCGGCAGCTTCACACAGCAAAGGATGTCGAGTCGATTCCCCTTTTTAACACAACAGACAACGCAGCATTTGGTAATTGTAACAAATGTGAAGTTTGAATCGTGTGTTGAATCTTGTTGAACGTGGTTTTCGCTACAAATAATCCCTTTCCTGGCAAACATTCAACCAGAGAGGAGTAACCAGTTAAAATAGCTAGTGCAGAGATTGGTAGGATGACAACTTTTCAATCACATTTATACAATGTTAAGGTGGGGCCGTTAAATCTGTAAGAGATCATCTAAAAGTTCCCAATCGGCCATCTGCAAGCCCTCCAGCATCATCATTTATGTCACCCTCATTTGCGTCAGTCTCACCTCCTGTCTCCGGGCGTCCAAGCCGAGCAAGCTGACAAAGCAACTGATCTGCAACAGGAAATCAATGAAAACGGCCAAGCCAGCAAACATAGAGAAAGTCCTCACTGCGGGCATGTTGGACAGGGCTCCTGCAGAAGCAAAAGGTCAACAGTTTTATCAGGAAACTATGAGACTGTGTCAATACTGTCCAATGTATAGAAATATCTTACATTACATCATTACATCATCGTACATCGTCTGTGTACTCATAGGGTCTATTAAATAGGTGATGTATTTTACCCAGGAAAAAGGCGACCGTCTCCGATAAGGAGGAGAGAAACATGCTCGGGGCTACGTCTCCAAGGATACGACCAATCTGCTGGTGAAGTTCCTCCTGGGGCATCCGCTCATCCCTCTGTTCAGAAATACAAAAGGAAAAACACTTTTAGGAGGTTTACAACAAGTACAGTTGTCATGACAAACATAAGAAAACAGGTCACTTTTCAGGTGAATAAATTCAAAGCATGAGTAATCAAGACCAACTCATGCATTAAACCGTGAGACAAATCAATTGGTTAATACGTAACACTTTAATGGATTGGGGTTGTGGAGGTTACCTGATATGTCTGCACTATAATAAAGATGTTGTCCACCCCAACAGCCAGCACCAGGAAAGGAATGACCTCGATCACAATGAGGGTGAGGGGGATGCCAAAATAGCTGAAGATCCCCAGTGAGGAGGACACCGAGCTGAGCACAATCAGGATGCCCGCTATACCCAGAGAGATCTTAGAGTCCACCTGTACGGGCAAAAGGACAGAGGATCAGCCATGCTCTTCCCTTTAGCTGCTCCCATAGTAGCAGGAAGCTGTCCAGCATGTTTCACTAGTTTTGAGTTCAAATGTGTAACGTGTAAACTATCTCAGATATGGATTATGGTTACAGACTCTTCACCATAAAAAAAAAAACATGACACATTGAAGGAAAACAATGGCATGGAATGTCTTACCATCACTCTCCTGAAGCTGTTGATGTGACCCAGAGCCAGGGAGATGTAGAGGAACATAATGGCATAGCTGATCACGATGGTACTGATGTCACTGTTGCTCTCTCTGTTGATTTCATCTTCGATACTCCTCTCAGCACTAAAGGCAATGGTCAGGTTCGGATTTTTAAAGTTCTTCATGAACTTGATGAATCTGAAATGCAAAAAATAAATAAAAAAGAAGCACACAATTCAAGCAAAGACACCATTAAAGGTGATTTCTGCGAGTCAAAAGAACTCTTTCTCCAGAAACAGATAGATGTCTCACTCTTTCTCCCATGCCAGAGCTTTGCCCACCCTGACGGAGTCGTTCAGGTAGTTGTTGAGTGGGAAGGTGATCACCAGAGCAGTGGCATTGTTGTAGTTGGTTTCTGTAAAGAAGACACATTCATTGTAAATGTTGTGTGAACAATCGTCAGTTATCAACCACATTAATAACCGGAGACCATCTTGCGATGGGATCACACCTTAAATTGCAGATCGATTCTTGCAAGATCACAAATATCTTGTCGGTCCAACTTTAAGTAAATGTGTTTATATTTGAACCACAGTGGTCTGTAAAAATCAGCATGCCGCGAGGAGCTAATGGCGGCTATAGGCGTGGTTCAGGTGTGTGTGACGCAACGACACAGAGAGGTGCATTCAAAACAACAACTCCTAAAGAGGTTAGCGTATATGCTGCGGGGATTGAAGAACCAAGAAAGGCACTCCTGCAAAAACATGTTTTTAGTGCCTGCTGTTTGCAATGACTGCTTCTTAGATGGTTCTTTGTAATCTGCCGTGTCAGATCACATCAGCCACCACACCAAATTTGTAAAGCTTCATTTTGATCCCAACTCCACACCTGTATAGCCTCATGACTGCATCTTGACTGGTTGTGACAAAGTACTCAACCTGACAAAGAATTTAAAACTGTTTCTCTGGTAGTTCCCACTGCAGCAGGACCAACGTTTTCTCATTCTTGATCTTTTTCCATATTATAATTTCAAACAGGGCACTTGTAACATGACTCAGTGACCAAAAGGGCAATACAATTTGAGAATCTTCAGAGAGGTTGCAAAGTGATTATGTAATTAATGTAAATTCTTAAACGCTTCTCTGCCCTCAAAAAGGTGTTAATCCAGCTCACCATCGTAACCCCCGAGGGCCAGCCAAGGGAAGATGGGGCCCCCATAGGTGCCTAGACAAGGGTCGTGGAGCATAGTGGTGTCGTTGAGGGATGCTGGTGCACTGTGGAAGAAAAGACCAACACAGCAGTTTTGACCTTTTTACTTTACCGTTTCCAAAACCTGCAATACATTTATGCTGGCAATTAAGACAATGTTAAGACCGTAGGAGAGCCATCTTATTGGTTAACAGACGGAAATCACTAAATGAAGCCGCAATCCCGCAATTTACCCACTGAGGGACTAATAAAGAATTATCTTATATTATCTTATACCTCACCTGACACAGTAGAGGAAGTGGCTGTGATAGTCAGCATAAATAAAGAATTCGTCTCCTTTAATGTGGTCCAGCACAGCATGGCTGTTTTGAAAGTAGTTGAGGACACTCAAGATGGTACAGTTGTTATTGTAAGGAGCCAGTGGAGCCAAGCAGATGTCCTCCAAGGTGACACTTTGGCCCTCGTATGTCGCTATAAGGCCTTCGATGGCAAGCTGAAGATCCAGCACCTGGTTGGTTAACGTTGCAAAAAAGGAAAGTAGAAAAGGGAACCAATCAACCACAGTTTTCAGAAAAGCAGCTGTTCTTCACATGATGTTATCTGGTGACAGAAACAACACTTCTTTTGACGAAACTCAGTGACTCCAACGACAAAATATTGCTATTGATTCAGCTTCCATATTGACTTCTCCCACTAACCCACCTGGTGCAGGATGCCTTTGTCCAGGATGGCTCCAAATGGGACATCTGATCCTCCAAAGTAGGGGGAGTAAATAAAAGTGTCATTGAGTGGAGTGGTTATAATGAGCTGCGCAGTTCTAAAAAAGGGTCCGAAGTGGCTGTCAAAGTAGTCCTTCTCTTGCCGAGCCTGGCTAGTGGGAGAAGACCACAGCTCGACAGGGTTGGTGGTGATGCGCATATAGACCAGGCCCCCGGAGGAGGCGCACACCAGTATCAGGCTGCCTAGTATGACCAGAGCGGGATGCCGCACACAGAAGGAACCCCAGGCACTGAAGAGGATCCGCAGAGCATTCTCGAAGCGTTCGCCCAGTATTTCACAGCATGAAGCATTTACTTTAGAGGAGAAAAAGAGTAGGAGTTAGCTCACGTCACGCAGCAATGATACAACAATGTTAATACATGCATTACAGAAAGTTGAAAGAAACAAAGAAACAGAAACAGAAAGAATGATTACAGAAAGAGAGGACTAACGCTTTCACTTGTTTCATGCATTACAATACCTTGGTCAGGATTATCGCTATTGAGAGACAGTGGGTTATTGCTGTCCAATATGGGGCCATACTCCGACATGATGGTCCTCCTACTGTAGGCACAAAGAACCATGCAAGCCAATTTGTGTCAACTCCTGAAGCAAGCATCAGAATCAATATGTTTGTTTTCAGTGGGTCTGCTGGGTCTACCTGTAACACCAAGCTCCCACTACAGCTCCAATAAAGGTAAGCAGGAAGGCGGTGTAAGAGATCCACATGATGACAGTCATGGCATCGATGCCAAGAATTGTCCAGGGAGCGGGAAGTGGGGGCGGCACAGGTTTGGGGCCACAGGCCTTTGTGCAGTCCTGACAGGAGCAAGGACCTGAACCGTCCTCCAGGCCCTCTGTGCAGGCATACGTCTTGTTGTTCATGGGAGTGTAACCAGCCACCGGGGCGTCTAGTGCAAAGATACAGCACAACAGCATGGTGAATTCATAACACAGAGTAAACGTGTGTTTAAAGTGCATAAAAGAAGATTTTTCTGCCGCATGTCCTAAAAGATGATTTACCTGAGAATGTGGGGATGATAGGAAAAGGAGTCTGTCCATTGTTAATATTGAACATATACTGGATCCAGTTGGTAGCATTGCAGTCCTTTGCATCCTTTCCACACAGCAGTGATAAGGCCTTCACGTTACTGGATGGTGCTTGGACATCCTGACAGGCATTATACATGGCTGGAAAAAGAAAAGAAAAATCGATTAGTTCAGTTGAACTACCAATCCCCTATTTTATTTACTAAAAACGCAGTTATGACTGCAAATCATCCACAAAAATCACACAACTGATAGCATGTTAAAGTAGGAAACTCATGAAGTTTCCTCGGCAGGCGTGACAATAATGAGAACTACGCTGTTTTTCCTACCTAAAAATCAACATCTGGCTATGAACTCACCATTGGAAAATGTCTGTCCAATATAGTACTCCACTTCCACGACATTGGTCACATTGAAGTCATTCGTGAATTTAGTGGCATTCATGAACTGACTCTGGTGAGGGCTGCATGTCAGCTCACAGAAGAGGTTCATCAGGTTGAAGAAACAAGCAGGACACCTGCACACGGACGCACGGTGGCGAGTGTGAGAAGAAGAAAAAAAGATGAAATGAAAGTGGTCATTGTATAACTTAATAAAATATGTCAAAGTTCACAACAGTTGCATCGGAAAAAAAACAAGGCAATAACAAATGCTGTAAAGTAATTTAGCCAGTGAGCCAGTCTGACATGGAAAGGCTTGCATGTTCAAACAACAACTTTTGAGATGAACAAGTATAGACAGATTCAAAAGGGCAAATACTCCTATCATTTTTGTTCAGAAATGCATAATGCCCTTCAAAGCGTGTCATCTAGTGCAGTGCGTACCGAGACAGAAACTGAAGTGGCAGCTGGAGGCTCCCTTTGAGGGTGTTCAACTGGTTAACGTCACAGCAGAGGCGTCGGCCTCCATAGTCGTATCCAGGACAAAGCTCCTGCAAGTAACCCCAAAAAGGGATAGCGTCACTTTAATACACTCTTGTAGATTTTTTCCACAGTGCAAAGAAAAAAAAAATCACTTTAGAATAGCAGAAGTATATCACAGAGGATTGATCAGATGTCAGCAAAAACAGGACAAAAATGTCAAGATGCTATTCTGTGTACCGTGAGAAGGTCATAACCCTTAGAGTCTAGCGGGCGGGGAGGACCAGTGTAGTTGCAGTTGTACTTTTTTCCAGGCACCTTTTCGGACTCCCCACACTCACCATACCACACACAGTGCTGTGCATCAACCTGACAGAAAGACAACAAAAAGACAGTGATATAACATGTTCAATGTACTGAAACCAATACATTTGCTTTATGAAAAACCTCGGTCTGCATTCAGTACATTTATTTTTTGCAGTCTGTTAAAAAGCTTTTTACTGAGAGAAGCCCACTTCTATTTTTATCTGATGAGGTCACATGGACAAGGTCTGTCCAAACAATTTAAGACAGATAGCTCGTATAGAGTTCCTCTGTAGGTCCACTATAGGAGCATGTGACTTAGTTTGGGCTGCTCAAAAGGACTTGACTATTCTGATCGGAGGTAAAAGCTGTCCCTTTTTACCTTGAGGTTGAACGCGTTAAACCTTGAGTAATGCCTGTTTCTAGTATCTCGTGCTTTGCATGTCTGAAAATACAAATTTCACTTCTGCAATTTGTTTTCCTTAGGAGCTTGCATTTAAAAGAGATAGCCTTGTAATAGTCAGAGTCAGTTTAGTCACATCGTGCACGATCATCTTGCATAACCTGACATTAAACGTGATGCACATAGGCCAGAGAAAGGAGAACTGTGGTCAGATTTCTAAGGCAACATATCAACACTCAGTGACTGTTGTTATGGCTCCGACCAACTTCAATTTGAGCACTTGAAACGTTTTATTTAATGTGATATGATAGAGAAAA
The DNA here is from genome assembly GCF_910589615.1 of Taurulus bubalis. Taxonomy (NCBI): domain Eukaryota; kingdom Metazoa; phylum Chordata; class Actinopteri; order Perciformes; family Cottidae; genus Taurulus; species Taurulus bubalis. The sequence continues at coordinate 37,829,709 of NC_136589.1, read as the reverse complement.
TACAATAACATCCTATTTGATAATTCAATGTTTAATACACATTTATACAATGTATAGCTTCTGCAGTTTAAGTTGTCTGTTATCTGTCTATTCAGCATCAGAGCGCTCACATGTCCTGTGTTGGGAGGGGAAGTTAATTCACTTACTCTACAATCTGTTTTACGAGTATGTCCAGTGTTACACTCTGTCATACTTGTGACTTGTGGGATTGAGTTCACGGGCAGCATTTACATTATTGCTTCAGTTGGGAGTTGTGTGCAGCTGCAGACTCGGCCAGTCCTCAATCTACAGTGTAACAACTATCTGTCCAAAGTCAACTTGCAAAACTCAGAACTAGTTGTGAGATACTTGTTTATATGTCGTAAGAACCAGAAGTTGTGTGTGAAACGGTCATAAATGTAACATAAACCTGATGTACGACCCCCAAACTCCTCTCCTTCTTCCCGCTTATCCACTGCCTTCTCAAAACACTCAGTATTTGTACTCTTATACTACATCCGTGCTATTTTATTTTTACCAGAATGTTGAGAAAACCTCACCTTGAAACCCCAATGATCATATTCTGAATGATCTAACGTTTCACATAGTTTTGGAGTTAGATTGACCTAATTACCTCTTCAATGGGAGTGCAAACAATGCAGTCAAAAGAGCAGCAAGAGATAAGCAAGTGAGTATCACCAACATCAGATTAAATCTGCATTCTAAAAAGTTTGTCAGGTGTGATCAATACCATCAAGGTGCACCCCAAAGATTGTATTGTCTCGTGTAATGTCGATGTAACGTCACTTACATATGTACTATTACTATATTATTATCCTTTAAATGTAAAAATTGTATAATTTTTTTTTTTAAAAGCATAGACATGTAAGTTTTCTATTTTTCATCTCAATGACTACATTATCTATACAATTTATATTTAAAAACAGATGCAGTGCATCCTCAATCAGTGTTAGTCACACTATGTTCACTATGCTGATGTCTGATGTTGAGTAACAGGCTCACGCTGCACATTCAGTGCTTTTTTTCTTCCCATTCCACTTTTGTGAGCCGTTTGAACACAAAAACATGGGTGGTCACAACATTGACTGGAACATGTTTACCTGAGCGTTATTATAAATAAATCTAAATAACTAAGCTAGTCTAGTTTTAGTCTGCCAGCATATGACAGCACGAAACTCGTCTCTTTGGAAAAGCTAATCTGTCTTCACTAGTTTTGGTTCCCGCGAACGAGGCTGGTGCAATTTTCAACAAACATTCATGCTATTCAGCTATTATTATTATTATTATTATTATTATTATTATTATTATTATTATGTTTGAGCTTCAGTTAACGCTATTAATGCCCCGGATAGAAATTTAAACGCCTTAAAAAAGCTGAACCGGTATGTGTAGTTTCGCTAGCGACCCTTCAGATAAACAGCAGACTAGCAACAGCAGACCGAGCTGAGTCATGTTTTTGTCACGAGCACACGGGCGTTAGTTGACTCACCCATCGAAAATGTCCCTCTGACAGGAGGATAATGAAGAAAAGTGGACATAAAAGGCTTTTCCCTGGTAGGACCCCCATCCCTCTGCCTGAAACGAGCGAATCGTACTGGCTGTTCACCTAAAGTTTCGCATATCTTGTTGATGGCTTCTTCTTCGTTGTATTATTTGTTTGGGGGCGGAGACAAACTGCCGCCTCAGTGCTGCCACCAAACGGTGCTGAGGACGCACTACATCTCCTCGCCAACATAAAGTAATGCAAAACCTTTGAAAACCTCTTTCATTAATCAGAGTCTGGTTCAATTTTTGTTGACAGCATGTTTATAAAATAGAACTAATTAGATAGGGATCAGCACTATTATGTCCTGGATTTATTTCCATTGTTGTCCCTGGTGTTGACACAACCTTATCAGGACAGAGAAGGAAATCCAATATCTGATAATAAGAAGCATTAGCAGACGGTGATCAAAGGGCAAGAAGGTTTGCATCACATGAACACACAATGTGTAAGATGTTTCAGGAAGCAGACAAAGTCACACGACTTAAAAAAAAAAAGACATAAAAGAAGTAAAAGATAACCTTTACATACATCTTTATATCAAAAAGTAAAAATTAGATTAGTCCATTAGGGACGTGTTGCATACTTACCCTTAAAAGGTATCCATATTTGACTCGGGCAGTTATATAGTTTGAAAATGGCAGTTTATTGAATTCCATGACATCAGTATATGGAAAGAAAACCATACCCAATGCACCTTTAATCTTTAATGATATAAGTTTGCTCAACTGGCTCTTGTGTTATGACTCTGAACATGCCTTACCTTCCTGAAATAACATCTGTGAGAAATTCATGCAATATCCTTTAGGCCAGTGGTTCTCAACCTTTTTTCAGTGATGTACACCTTGTGGGATTGATTTTTCAGCCAAGTACCCCCTAACCAGCGCAAAACATTTTTGGTTGAAAAAACTATGTAATAGACAGCGCCGTGCCATCAGTATATGATTTAATATAGAACATATACAATAATTAATAATAATTTGAATAATGATAATGGAAAAATATATCTCCAAATCTAAATGTGCTAACTTTAAAACCCGTAGTTGTATTACTCATTAATTAAATCAAACAGTACATTGACACAAGGTCACAATTGGGTTGTGCTCTTTCATGTGAATACTTCCTCCTGGTCTTTGTTGTTGTTAATGATCTGTTTCTCAAATACTTTGGAAAATTGTCAATACAATCTGATTAAAGCAAACCTAAACAGTCCTGATGAAGCAGATTAGCTGAGTTTTAAACAGACAATTCCTTGTGTTGATTTGTCAATAATGGTAAATATCCCCCATGATTGTGCTCATTTAGCTACAAATATAATTCTGTTATTGAGGCTTAAAATCTAAATTTAGGAATATAAATGTCATGATTTATAACCTTACAGCTTTGAACATGTAGGACCTATGCTTATGACACAGTTTGCAATCTAATCTCTCAAATCTACAGACCTACGTAAACTAAATATAAACTAACTTCATCTCAAATGTAATGCATCTTTTACTCTAAAGTTTTAAATTTGTCGAAATCTGATGTGTTGGCAGTTCAGCGTGCAGCTCATTAAAATTGAGAGTTTAATCTAATATTTTCCCCTCTGGTTAATATTTTAATTACCCTAAGTGTTTTATGTTCGAAACACAGCAGACGGCAGTATATCTTGCCCTGGTGTTTAAGAAAAGCATCGTTCATGTAAATGTCTACAGGGCCGCTAAACTCCTCAGTTAGGTTTCAAACTGAATAAATAACAAATACAATGTTCAGGAAAATAAACAATGTCAGCAACACACGTCACTTTTGATCAATGAAATATAAAACGCTATTGTTTTATTCTGTGTATTCAATGCGATTGAGTCTCAGATGATCAATCAAGCTTCTTTTATCTTGTCAGCGGTGGTTATAAATCAAACCATTGGTGCCCACATTGACAGAGTGGATGCTGCTCCCCTTCAGCTGATTATCTGCTCAATACATTTCATCAAAGCGTACTTGAAATTCTGCAGGCATCAAGATAAAACGACTGAGTAGATAAATGAATCAATGGGCTCCCAGTCCTTCCGTCTCTCGCTCTTCACTTGTTAAAGCTGTGGAGGAAAAAAAAAACAAGCACCATCTTTCCATAGAAAAAAAAAGAAGATTTATTCAAGTTCACTTTTGAATGAAATAATCACAATTTAGGAATAAGTGCATATTCACGTATGATGTGAAAAAACTGTGTACGGAGTATAAATTATAGGTGACTATTTTGGGGTATAATACAGCATATTCACTGTTTTCTGTACATGTACCTGTGTAAAATCTGCAAAAGTAGGCTTTCAGGTTGCTACAATAGTATATTCCTTTAAAACTAGGAATAATATTTGCAAAGTTTAATGGTCTTGCAAGACTACAAGACTTTAAAGCTAGGAGCAAATTCATAGATGCTGTATGTTGTCAACACCCTGTGTGAAACAACTGTCTGCATTTTTGTAAAAAAATAAAAATAAACAGACAAGGAAAAGTCTCCAGCTATTATAATATACTGTAGATAGATGAGACCACAACCATCAGAAACATTCTTTGTTTCTGGCATGAGGGGTGTAAAATAACTCTGTTTACAGGGAAACACTACTTTTAATCTAAAAATTCAAACAAGTTACTCAAATGACCAAAGACAGTTCGACCAGAATCTTTCAAACAAGTGAAAAAATTAAACATTAAATCTGTTTCGTTGCACAAGTAGAAACTTTAAGCTGCAAAAAAAAGTCCCAAAAAAAATCTATGCTAATAATGCTAACGGTGGGATATAATCAGCAAGAGGACCATAAAGTACTTCCTGGGTGCAGTGATACAAAGCTGACTTTGTGGGTCGACATAAATATGCTTCATGCTACAGGAGTGCTGCAGGTTTTCAACTGCAAAACCACCCAGTGTGAATACGGCCACATGTGATAAGTGTGATATCACACATCAGGGGACACAGGAAACTCTTGTGTCTAACCAAGAGATAAAGCAACCAGTTTGTAGTACATACAGAACTGTCTTCGAGCATAAAAGTAACATATCTAAACAATACAAGTCTCCAGTTTTCCCATTTAAACTGACTGTACACTCTGCACATTGCAACATTTTCTTCCTCCTTGTTGACTCAACCTTCAGGATGAGTGTCGTCCGGCCTCTGAAAGGACCCCGACAGTCGAGCTAGCGTTTTACTCTTTAAAAACTCCCTTTATCTTCTTGACTCACCCACAGGGCCATGCACCGCTGCGTGCTGTCCACCCTTTAAATTCCAACACGTCAATACTGTTGACTGATTGCGTATCTAACTTGTGATTCGACAACACAAGTACCTTCGGTTGTGATTTGGGTTGAGCTGCCAGTTTCTGTTCTTTGGAGTATCGACCTTCTGCCTCCTAAAAATGGAGACAGTTAAATCTTCTCTTAAAAGAGGCGTTTACGTCCTCTTTTTTTTTAGCACATTTGGATGACATACAACATCACATGCAACCTTTAGAGGGGATTTTCCCACTTCCTGACACGACGTACGGACAGAGCACAATCCGATCAAGCAAATCTCAGCTCAACTGAGTCATCTTCCGTCCAGCTTTGATCAAGAAAAAGTCATTAGTAGGTTGGTGGTGAAAAAGAAAAAGTCTTTGGAATGAGAGGGGTTTTGTGTTACAGCTATGCCTGCATGCAAACAACACAGAAAGCTTGCACAAAGGGTCACTTGACTCCATAAGACATGGATAATAATTGATGGTACCACTTAGCTATGCCTTCTCAGCCGATACATCAATGCCCCTTATTAATGGAACAGGAAACAGTCTCTTATGTATTGTCTGTATCCACTAAGTCCTCAGTCCGGGCCCAGGTAGTCTACGTTTTCAGCCGCCGGGATGTGTCCGTTGGCGTGGGTTTTGAAGGTGGGAGTGAAATCCTGTTGGTAATCGGGGTTGTCTATGCTATTCTGGGGCTGGTATTTCTGAATGTTGTGCACTGTGCCGTTGGAGGTGAGGGGGAGGATGGCGGGGGGCGTGTTCTCGTTGAGGTACTCGGGTTCGTTGCCACCGTTTTTAAAGCAGTTCAGGTACTCGCTCTCTGTGTCGTCGGAAGAGATGGTGGGAAGGATGGTGCGAGGCGCACCCGGATGCTGGTAGATGGGATTCATCACATCTGAAACTCCGTTCTGGTTCATGTAGTCTGTAAAGAGAGACACTGACATTAGCAAGGGCACGAGATAGAACATAATGATGGCACGTTTCAGCCCATTAACTGCAAACTACTACATCACTACGCTTTCAGTCTGCAGATTGACTTCCAACTTTCCAGGCAGCCACTATTTGGAGTTAAAGGGCCAGTTCACTATTACTACCTACAGGTCAGTTTATTATTGCACTACATAGTCGGTCATAACAATTCAACAATATATTATGTGTTACGAACTCTGGGCATGGAGCTTGAAAGAAGAAGATGTTTAGAAAGTGCTATCAAGACACATGATGGGAAAAGTAGAATCCAGTGTTTCTGGAGCTGAGACAAGCAGCCATTTGCGTGCCTTTCATTTGATTGACTTTTTACATCAAAGTTGCATCGACATCAAGTGGCAATACAGTTGTGAGGAGTATCTGTTCTGAAATATCTTCCACAATGGTGCATTCAAGGAAGTTGTTTGCATTTAAAAAGCTATGCAACTACGAGCTACATTTTTTAAAGGATTAAAATCAAACATTAAGTAAATCCTGTTGCTGTGAAAAGGACAATGAGAATCTAGAAAACATGAAAATAAAATGGTGGTACTGTGGTTAATACACTGATGGTAATACATGTTTGATGTTCTTTCTTTTTAAAGTCCACTGCAGGACTCCAAGACTAAAGATGTCTGCGCTAATGGTACCAAAAAACCACTGTAACAAAGAGTAAATGACATATGTTCTTCAGTTGTGGCAGGCAGCAATATGCTTCCTGTGCACTAGATGTCCCTCTTCCTCATCGAATGAAACAGGGACAAGGGGAGAGGTCTCCTGACATCCACTTGAATAACATGAAAAAGTGGAGCCACTGAGGGGTTTTGAAGTTGCAGGAAACTTGCCTGGAGACGGCAGGAAGGCCTCGTCTAAAAGTTTGTCTGTGGGGTCAGGAATGTATCGGAGTACCATGCTTCCATCTCTGCTCGGGAATCCATTCTGCAACAGAGGACAGAGGTTGTTTTCCAGGGCTTTGGTACATAATACAGATAATTTACCACAAAGATAAGTCATTTTATTTAAGAGCAATTAAAAGGATTGATTCTTACCAATAAGCCATTTCTGCCGTGGCACGTTCCAATGCTACTGTTCAGGCTCTGCAAAATAGATCATATAAACATGAGTAATTGTCTGAATGCAGCGCAGGAAATTGTGTTTTATAGATCCATAACACATTTCGACATTCCTTGGTTATCTATGAAGCAGACATTAAGGTTAGAAGGGTTTAAAATGTAACCAAACAGGCAGTTTCAGTGGAACACACAGATGTTCTGCGGTGCACAATGTATTTAGGCACATTTGTGTTTACTTTCGTAGTATTTGATTCTTACTTCCTTTTTAAGTGTGTTTCTTTCGGTCACTGTGGTTTATTTCAACGCCTCTCAGGAGACAATAAGTTCCCTTTGAATAGTGATAGTAATGTGTTTTTATGGTACAAGAGAAACCAGAGCTGTCATCTCAGCACAAGCTGATGAGTATCGAAATAATCGAGAAGATTCATATTCATTCAGGCAATCTGACAAGCTTTGTTGTGTCTGTCAAATTCTGGAGTCAAAGGACTGTGAACGGTGTTAAAACCATGGAAACCGAGCGAATAAAGAGGACAGAGTGACAGCTGTGGCAATGCAATTACTTTGAACACCAAAAGGAAATTAAACACGCTGAAGGAGCGACCATCTGTAAAAAAAAATATCTGGACTCATAGTGGGCCATGCCCCAACAGTGATATTAAAAAAGCAGACGGTGCTGCGCTTTTATTGGACGGAGATTTAAAAAAAAAGTTTTCTGCAAAGGTAATCACACTTTGAAGCTTGCGCGGCCTAACCAGGCTGTCAGGGGCCGGCAACGCTCCCAGGTACAAGAGCCAGACCTACGCACGGCCTCCACTGAACCTGGAGGAGAACAGTTCTCCTTGTTCAGCACTCATCAATCAAAGGGCACCTGGGAGGAAACGTGGGAGAGGGGATGATGATGAGGACGAGTGGGTAGGGGTCAGGAAGCGGAGAAATAGTCCCACTGGTGACAGTTAAACAGAATGAGGACAGCTGGGTTCAGCAGGGTTCAGGCCAGGTACGAGTGGCCTCTCAGATTCAAGTCGGGGCTTTTAGTTTAACTTTTCTTGCTGATCGATCATCTGCAATCAGTTTAGCCGTCAGCGTTCTGCTGCTTCATTTGAAAGATAATTACATTTAACAAAGTGAAAAATTACTCTGTATTTATTTCCATTCTGGCGCATAAGGTAAGGAGTTATGCAGAGATCCCATTTCCGCAAAACAGTTAAAATAGCACAACTCAATTGTCAAACAGTTGACTGCATCTTGGTTAAGTGTGCACTGCTGGTGCTATTTATTAATCAATTAATACTGCTGTTTCTGGAAAATTGCTCCCTTCCTCTAAAGCAGCTGGTATTCCTCTTTCACCGTTTGGATACAGAAGGTAATTGAGTCTGCATTCTTTAGTGAGAGTATCTGTGTCTCATTACATGAACAGATTCACCTTTTTCTGTTAAAACTATTTTATACTACATACTATATAAATGTGACAATATTCAAATATGATGAGAAGTTAATAGTTTAAATACAACTGACCAGTATTTTTCCATCCGTATAGGGCAGGGGTCAGCAACCTTTCGTATCCACGAGCCATTTTGCCCTTTTTTCCACCCAAAAAAAATGTGTCTGGAGCCGCAAAAGCTATTTGATATCACAGCTTGTAAAGTTGTATATATAGTCATATTATATGTACAAACAAACTATAGTTTGTTGTATTTATGAAATTATAGAACAAGAATAAAGATTTTTTTTTACATTGTATTGATATTTTACCAGTTCATAACTATCAAACTCTTATGAAGAAGAGAAAAAAAAGTCATGTGTCGGCGACATTAAGGTCCATCAAAAACATAAGTATGCAGACATTCAGACCTCTCTATATATTTGGCTCATGTGGTAGAGTGTTCGTCCTGTAATCACAAGGTAGCAGGTTCAATACCTGTCCTCCTCATGTGAGTTTCACATTTTAAACGCATATCTTGTGCTACGTTTACACCGAGCGTCCTCACTGCGCCGGACTTTTAGAGCACGGCAAACGGAGGAGGACGGATCCGTTTTTACTAGCGGACGCCTCAGTGTCTCATGAGCTGCCACAGAACCAGCAGCAGTAGTGGAGTTTGGAGACGTGATCCACTTCCTGAAAGTATATTTATTTTGCAGCAGTTGAAAAATCGCTCTTCTGCAGCTTGATACTTTTCAGCATTTTTCCATTGATAGCGATGGCGGAGCTCTGGGAATCACAAGTAGCCACCTCCAGGGGAGCCGTGGGTTGCCGACCCCTGGTATAGGGTACATATGGTGTATAATTCATAAATGGGCCTCGCACTTTGGTTTTCTCTAACTTAACTTGTATGTGTAGTTGAAGGTTTACTGTATAATATATTGTAAGGTACTTTAGGATGTTCTACATACACAGAGAGTGGTCAGTCTTCACAGTGAGTGACTCAAGAGGCCAGTTGGGTTAATAAATTATTTTGGTCAGTGCATGATTGCTCAAATTTTATGACCAAAGAAACAGAAACTGCACTTCTTGTATTTTTTTAAAGTTAGAAATTTTTTCTTTATATTAAAGCATTCATTTTATATTTGAAATGCCTGACCACAAAGTGGAAATGATTCTCCCTTCACATATATTTTAATTATTTTTTTTTTAAAGTGGTATTGATTAAATCACATTTAAGTTTTTTCCTTATTTCTCTTCCATGCAGGATGCATCATTTTCTCTGCTTTTGCCAACATCCGAGCTGCATTATCAAAATGTCGCCTCACCGAGAGGCAGATGGACAGACTTGCTCGATCCGACACCTTTGATGTGTGTGTGTGTTTTTGTCTGCAGCAGCTTACTGTGGAGTGAAGCAGTGGCGTGTGGGAGGTGCTCCGGCTGCTAAAGAAGCCATGCTGTGGCACCAGGTACTCGTCCGCATCCACAGCGTCCTCCATGCCATCCCCGCTGATCAGGCTGCGGTACAATTTAGTGTCTGTGGGACTCGGCAGGTGCATGCGGTCATCGCCCTGGAATAGAAACACAATCGACCTGGTCATCTTGCTGTGTCTAATTGGTTAAGTTTCAAGACTGATAAGATATGTGGTAAAATCACACCTGAATGACCAGATATCGAGAAGGATCCCGAGCCATTTTTGTAAACTCAGCTATTAGTTCCCGGAAACGAGGTCGGCTATCTGCATCAATCATCCAACCTGTACAGACACATCAGCAGATATCATCATGAGACAAGGAGATAAAATGAGCGTCTGTGGGGGGAATGATCAGGACTTAGCTGCAGCAGCGGATTCAGAAGGAAATTATCATATGAATACACTTTGGAAAAGCAGAAGCTTTCGAGCTTACATTTCACCATGATCATGTAGACATCTATGGTACAGATCGGTGGTTGAGGCAGTCTCTCCCCTTTCTCCAGGACCCCAGCTATTTCACTGGCTGGAATCCCGTCGTACGGTTTGGTCCCAAATGTCATCAGCTCCCAAACGGTGACGCCTACAGAAAGGAGGACAGTTGCTACATGTCAGTCTGTTGAGCTGTCATTCACTTTGTTTTTCTGCCAATAAACGAGAGGAAATGAGAGTGACAGGAAGTAAGCTTTCCCGAATATCACACAGTTTCAAAATAGCTATGTTGACAAATTGGCTCTGCCTGCAGGAGTGGGAGTTGGCAGGATGCATCTCTCTGTTGGAGGAACTGAAGAAGGGAAAAGGGAGGAAAAGAAGCCTGTCACTTCTGCCAGGGTCTGGCTGATGCTTCTGCCATATTGAGCGGAAGTCAAGATCAACACCCTTGGGAAAAGAACATTTGGAGCTGGCCCACACAATAAAGCTGTGCTGTGTATGAAGGCATCTGTGTGCTCTTGGTGCTGGCGCCACGGTTTATGTGGGCTGTGGCAGCAACCTCTTCAGACGCGATACTGTCAATCTGAGACTGCTGGTGTTTAGTTAGGCGTGTGATAAACGTGTCCTAAAAAGCTCTCATTTCGTGTAAGATGTTACTCCCGCCTGGTTGTATTGCTCCACCAACCAGTCAAGTTGCAGTTTACGCCCATGTCTGTCCAAAATGTCATCACTTTATCATTTCATCCTATTAGACAATTGTGTGAAATTGTTGTAATTACCATATAACTTCTTGAGTTATTGCCAAAAATGTGTTTTGTGAGGTCACAGTGATCTTTGACCTTGTTTATGCCAACGGACGGACGGACAGTCAACACGCCATGGGCCACAGCTGTAGAGGCGCAGAGGCATAAAATACAAAAAAGGCCTTTCCTCTCTTTGCCTCACGTGCTGTTAAAACACTTTATTTGGCAATGATTAAACATGTCTCCAGTGGGACTGTCACCAAAACCCGGCAGTACAGAAACATCTGTTTTACATATCTGAAGTTGCACAAGAGTTTAGCTGCATCGCAAGCGGGGCTCATGCCTCACTGGGTTAGAGGCCGAGAGTGTATTAACAACTAAAAGCACTGGACTTACCGTAGCTCCATACGTCACTCTGGTGCGTGTATGTTCTGTTCAGGATTGATTCAAGAGCCATCCATTTAATTGGTACCTGCGGAACAAAAAGTAGAAATGTAATAATCTCCAAATATTGTAGTAACTTCCAAAAATGCAATATACCTGTACATTTACACTTAACATGGTAAAGAAGAAACATCATAATGTGCTTTTTAGTATATCTGGACAATACGCTTGTGCTCCATCAGATCCTTTTTGCTGGCAAAAATGTAAATGTCTGTGTTTGCAGGGTGTTTATTTAAAGGTGGATGAAGAGAAGGTGTATAAACGTGTTGAGATAGCGGCCTCAACTGTACACTTGTCAGTGGACTCTCTACAGCAATGTCTGTAATTTTTGTATCTTGATATCGTCTCCTCAAATTTGTCTTCTTTACTCAAAGTACTGTCATACTTTGTTAAATCCATTCCTGTCATTCACACGTAAACAGTATATAATGCAACTTTACTGTCACCTAGTGGTGCAGAATTGCAATTATCTCACATACAAAATAATCAACAATCTTAGAAATGTCAACACAGTTTTTGGGACAGTTTGCATCTCAAAAAGCTTCATGCTAAATGGATGTCTCAATCAACAACACGTTTCAGAATAGAATTGCATCGAACTAAAACAAATAAAGGAACTCAACTTTGCATCACATTATGAGTCAAAATTATTATATCATCAGTCTGGGGAAAAAAATAAACCTCAGAAAGTTACATTGTCAGGAAATACACCAATAAAGAGGAGTTCTTCTGTATTACTGGATTTTAGACTAAGTTAAAACAATGCACATTTAGGGCGGATTATCATATTATCGGAAAAATATTACATCATCGGGTACTACAGAAAGAAGTGCAGAGGTCACGCTGTAATTACAAGTAAGTAAACACAAGCACTACACATTTTCCTGTGAGAAAAATACTGCTTTCAGTTTCTCAAAGAAACACTGATAAGACAAGGTTATTTCTCTTCTTTCTGACAGAACTATTAATACTCACTTACATAAGATACAATCTAGAGCAAAACTAGAAATACAAAAATACAATCTTTCATTTATCTACAGGAAGTAATTTGTCTCACAAAGACAACATTTGTAACAGGCTATAAATGCATAAATGTTATTGCTCTTAGGCCTATTTGTAGGGCAAAATGATAATCATTTTATTTCTTCTTTTCAACTGATTTGTATAATTTTCTTGTGACAGTTCCTACTTCAATCTCCAACCAACCTTTCCGCCATCTGCATGGTACTCTTTCTCATCCGCGTTGAGGAGCTTGGCCAGACCGAAGTCGGTGATCTTGACATGTTGAGGAGTCTTCACCAGGACGTTCCTCGCTGCCAAGTCACGGTGCACTAAGTGCCGCTCCTCCAGGTAGTTCATTCCCTTTTCATCAAACAAACAATGAAGTATACGGTGTTACACAATTGGAGAGCTCTTTTTAACAAGCGGTCTGATATGGCATGGAAACATAACTTGATCAGACATGATCAAAGACGTAAACGTGTTTTCGAGATGGACTTGTTATAATCCTCTAATAAGTCACATCATTCAACAGTATTTCTAAACAGTTAAAAGGCAGGATGTACTGTTCATTCTCGTGGTTGCAAATCAAAATAACTTGACTTGAATACTCTTTTGGTTTTATCATTGTTCCCCAAATGACTAAAACACCCTTCAAGGCTTGGGATAAACAGTGCTGTTGTAGCAAGAAAAGCTCAGCAGCTGTTGAATAGACCATAACTTGATGTCTTCACAGGGTTTCTCTCTTACCTTGGCTATCTGCACACACCAGTTGAGCAGATACTGGGAGCCGATATTGTCCTTGTTCTCTTTGACGTAGTCCAGCAGGCAGCCGTAAGGCATCAGCTGGGTGATGAGCTGCACAGTGGAGGTTAGGCAGATGCCGAGCAGGCGACACACGTGAGGGTGTTCAACGCTGGCCATCACATAAGCCTCCTGCAGGGCGCATGTAGAGATGCAAAAAGAGAGTTGTGTCAGTCAGCGTTTTATAGTAATGGGAGCAGTCAGGTGACACAAACAACAAACAACCCCCTTATCTAGCGGATGGACAAAAGGAAACAATTGGCATTCATGTTGATAGATTGAAGGTGCAAAAAATGGAATTGTCTGTTTGAGGGAAAAACGTCTTACAGCCCATTTTGTCTTCCACTGAAGCAAGATGAGTAGAAGGTCTACATTTATTCTGGAAACTGATAGCGTAAGAAACATGACATTTGTGGAAATATCTGGTGTTTGGTGATAAGTTTCTTAGCAGCGGTCATGCCCAGCCAAGTATATTTAATGTGGATCAGAGTGGAAACTCAGTCGTCATAACAGAAAAAGAAATGAAAGAAAAAACATGAGGATAATCTGCAGGTTTCATACAAGGAGATCCGTGCAAACAGCACTTCAAACTGAGCTATATTTAGTAGATTTCCTTTTGTGAGTACATTAATTGTACCCCAATTATTTTTCAACATGACAATTAATGTATCATCATTGTTGACTAAAGAACAATTTGATTGTTAGGAGCTCTGTAATTTTGAGTCTGATGAGGAAGAGGCTTCAAAGCACATTTAAAAACAAGCCCTCTGCCCTGAAGTCCATGTGAGGATGTGAATGTTCAACCACAAGCTCCAGATGTGCAGTGACTAAGCAACGCACCCGCAAAAAGCACAGGATCTAAGATGCACATTCAGCCGTTTGCATAACGCAGGCTGCTTTCTCCGTGCGGCTACAGGACCGCATTCCTTTCCAGAACACCTCAGCCTTGGATTACAAACCAGCACCAACACACAGCCCTCCATTTTCTTTTTCTACAGCTCTGTACCATGTAGAAACATGACCCATTCCTTTTTTACAAGGCAAATAAGTAGTCATTAGTTTTAAAATAACTTTGCATGTGCTATAAATTACAGGATGCATTACTGTTGAACTGACACATGGGAAGCAATAATTGTCACTCACGTTGCGCAACACATTGCGGTTGACTTTTAATCCAGTCAAAGTACTGTAATAATGTGCAGGGAGTTTTGAACTTTTTAATGTGATTTCCCACCAAGTGCCATTTTAAATGAATGGCCTTTTCTAGTTCTGACTCAGTTTTACAGTAAAAAGGTACCACAGAAATCATTAAACATACATCCAAGATCTCTTTGTTTGCTTTTGGTGATGTGGCCTCTCTCAAAACCTTGATGGCCACCGGGATCTTCACGTCCTCTCCCTCTGGAACCCACAGGCCCTGTATGGACACAAGTGTGTAAGTTATTATAAATGCTTTAATTACACCTGAATCATCAAGTGAACGCAAGTGCATACATGCAAATGTACAATACAATTACAAAAGCTGAGGTGTATGTATTGCAACACTTTGTACTTTCCTAGATTTGTGAGGACCCTTGCCCCCCACTCCTAAACCCAGTGGTGGAAAATAACAAAGTACATTTACGCAAGTACTGGGCTTAAGTATAATTTCGAGACACTTGCATTTCCATTTATGCTACTACTTCCATACATTGCAGAGGATAAGATACTTTTCACTCCACTTCAGCTAGTTGATTGCTGTGTTTTACATACAAAACATATGACCGTTAAAATATATGACACATTGTCATAGATTTAACTACTCTACAGTAAATAAAGCAGTCAATTTATCTCAACCAGCGGAAATATTAAAATGATGATTATACCTTCATGCAGTAGTAATCAAAATAAATAATTTACGATAATATGGTGGATACTTCATAATTATGAATGAACGGCTTTTACTCATAATGGAGTCTTTTTCATGCTAACTATAGATGTCAGTACTTCTTTCGCCACTGACTGAACCAAACCTTGCCCGAATCATTACTTTTATGTTTAATTCCAACCACAACCCTATAACAGAGCCTTAATCCTCAAATAGCCCTTTGAATGAATGTCCTTACTTTTTAAAAATGTCCTAACTCTCAAGGTCTGACACTGAAGTTGGTCCTCAGAAAGATATCAAGCACACATGCACACATGTTTTTGTTGAGTGTAAAGTGAGAAGAAGATGGCATTGACTTACATTCTCTCTCTGGAGATAACGTAAGCCTAAAAGCAACCCTAAAATAAAAGCCTAACTTTGCAGAGATCTGCCTTTTGTCTCATATGAGCGATAGTGCCCTCAGCGTAACAACATATCCCCACAGTGAGATTAATACAAACTACACAAACAGCACTGAAAGTGAGAGTGGAGTCACTCATGCGTGACAAATGTGTCTTTTAATTGAAAAATTGACAACAGATGTAGATCAGCGAAAAAACAGCCGGGTGTCGGTTGTGTAAACTTGGCACATGGAGGACTCCTAAGCTCCAGCTTCAATAAAGCTCAGCACTGCAGCAGGTTTTTGACGGCAAATTGTTTCGAGACACAAACTTGAAGCATGTTCCTACCTTGTAAACTGTCCCAAAAGCTCCTGATCCTAGCACTTTGATTTTCTTAAATTCGGGTTCCTTCAGAATGCGCAGCAGAGCCTGGTTTGGTGCCTCTCCACTTGGCGTCAGAGGTTCAACCAACTGAAAAAGAAGGACTGATTATTTTATGTACTGTCGTGCAAACAGCTCTGGGGATTCTTTTGAAAAAGGCACTGGGAGGTGCAACAATATTCTAAAGAAAGCATAAAAAAAGTGAAACACTCTAAACATAATATGAAATGGATGCCTGTACTTTCCCTTTCAAACAATAGCACAATAGCAGACAAGTAAGAAACAACCGTCTCTGCATGAAGCAGGCTTGCATCTCTGTAAATGATCATCAACAGACTGACATCTGGATGTTCTCCTCATCTTACCTCTCTCTCTTGGAGAAGTCTGCGCGTGGTTCTCTTCCTCTTGATGTGGCGTCGGCGAAGCAACACAAACACAGACAGGCCTGCAATAAGAACCGCCAGCAGCCCGCCGACTACACCAGCCGAAATCATGGAAAGGCCAGAGTGGCTGAAAGACAGGCGGGAGCTAAATTAAGAACGCGGCTAGAAAACAGAGCACATTCACAAATTCGATATAAACAAGGAGAGATGAGATTAGAAAGTCAAACTTAGGCAAAGTCAGCATGTACTTTAGTTTCAGTGATTAGTGTTACTGCATTTACTCACCTTTTACTCTGGCAGCCTTTGAGACCAGGACCCATGCACCTGTATAGTCAATGCAAAATAATCGGATGTCACCGTACCGTCACTTTGATTTTACACTGCATTTCATCACAAGTCAAGTTTTTTTGATGAAGCACAAAACAAGCAATCAGGAAAAAGGCTTTGCAATCAGTTTCCATCAGAAACTCTGTAACTGTTGCCACACTTCCATGTTTTCTATTACAATTCAACGTGCGAGTGCAAAAATAACGAGAAGATAATTCCTTCCAGCAAAAGCATCCCAGTTTTACTGTGAATGCATCAATCACTGCGGCCCACTAGGGTCTGTTTTGTGCCATGCAGTCTAATGAAATATACGAGCTGTGGAAATACTTCATCATATTTTACGTCATAAAAGATGTACAATACGGTTAAAAAAAAGAATCTGCCAAAGACCGTTTAAAGGATGTTCTGGTATCCCTGAACCACAGTAACCATCAGTATCCAACCAGCCATCATCACAGCTGTTGATAGTCCATCAACGTGAACATTAAATCTGCTTTCATTTCTCTCAGTTCTTTTTTGTGTGCAGACCTCTATCACTGACGATTGAAATCAATGTAAACCAATAGTAAACAATTATATGATATATGACTTTATTTATCATTAAAATTGTATATTCAATCCAGCGTCTGGAAGATTGCTTTGATAAAAGACGTCTCATGGCTTTTGAAGAACTGAAGAGGAAGTATGACTTATTTCTAAAATGTACACAGATCCAGGATGAGATGGGAATCAGACTTGAATATAGCAATTGATGAAGAACTCTGGTCAGATTTGTGCCAGAACAGTTTGTCAACAACGGTTAATGCCCGGTACAGACTTGTGCATTATAATTTTCTTCATCAACTGTACCTCACCCCAGAAGGTACAGTTGATAAGCTACATAAATCCAAACCTGAATTGTCAGAAATGTGTTTCAGATGTGGTATAGAGGTTGGCTCCTTCCTACACTGTACCTGGCTTTGCACAAAGGTGAGGTCCTTTTGGTATGACTTTTGTAATGCCTAATCTAAGATCGCAGGGGATACCTTTCCATTGGATCCTGAGCTATGTTTACTGGGAAACTTCACAACTTTCAACGGGTCTTTAACGAAGCTTCAAATTAAATTTGCAGAAATTGCTCTATGTGTGGCCAGGAAATGTATAGCAATGATTCGGAAGTCTGATTCCCCCACTCTCATCGACAGATGGTCTGTGGAAATGAACAGTTGTATTCCTCTTGAAAAGATCACATATAGTCTCAGAAAGAAATAGAAGTTATTTTTGAAAATCTGGCAGCCTTATTTGGAGTACATGGGTACATCACTAACGGTACCATAGAACTGTAACTATTTGGAGCTCTGAATAACATAATGCATTTGTGTCATTGCGGTATCTTGCTCTGTTCTGTGTCATCCTATGCACCAACCTTTTATTTATTTTTATTTGTCTTTGGGTGGGGGGGAATTATCTATTGACATTATTTGTTTAATTAGTTTTATTTCATCTACTTGTGTATTTTTTTGTAATTTTCTGTAATGTTTAATGTAGTGTGCTCTGCATGTTCTCTTGCAGTGTGAAAATATTAGAAAAAAAAATGTATCCTAAATTATACAATTCTCTCTCTCTCGCTCTCTCTGCTGACGTGGATTGAGTAACTGCATCAACATTACGACAGACAAATGTTTGCACCACAGAGCAACACAGTGCCAGTTCTCAGGTCTCAGCTGAACAATGCTTTTACCCTTGAGTGCAGTTTTTGTGGCACAGCTTGCACACTTTCATCTCATCTGCGTATTTCCACACCAGCATGTCGTTCTCCCCTGGCACGCCTTGGGGACAGCGAGCCACACAGAACAGGCCGTCTTGGAAGCTGGCACACTTAGTACAGTTTCCAGAACCCTGAAAGAATAAGAAAAAAAAAAACTATATTTACAAGTCTCTTGAGAGCAGTAATAAATATTATGCAAACGGCTGTCTAATAGTAATAAAGCAAGCGGTGTTCATCTTTCTCATGAAGATGTAAATGTTTGGCAATAAAAAACCCACCCAGAAGTGTCAGGTGGTTTAGTTTTGGCTGTCCATCTCTTCATACTTGGAGACTTTTTGCAATGCAATATTTTCTTTTGTCTATTTCTCTTGTCAATAACAATATCATACTAAATGTTACAGCTCTTAAACCAGCTCCAAAAAGAAGCCGGGACTTGTTGTTTTCAGTCAGAGACGAGATTATGACCATTTAAAAGTAGACCAACTAGATGAAACAGCCACACCCCCTTATCCCAAACACAACATGTCTTGTGGCTACATGCATTATGGTCTAATATCTTATGTTGATGGAGAAATGGGATGCGCTGACACAGCAACAGCTTTCATGCTGTGTAATTGTTCATTTGTGGTGCTCTTTGTTTCAACAAAAACTTGAAATACAGTGGAGACATTTTAGATTAATAAATAACGTCCACAAAGCTTTTTCACAGTGTTTTTTTCTGCTCATTTTGAATTGCAATAATAGTTTGGTGGGACACACATACAGGTGCATTGCAGGTTGCAGTCCCATTCATGCGTCGACACTCGGGGTGACAGTTCACGCAGGTTTTATTCACGACGGCCTCCCGAGGCTCTCTGCAAAAACAACAAGAAAGCTGTCAGACTGTCGCCACTGTCAACAACAAGTTACACGTGAAGCGAAATTCTTGATCCCATTTTTGAGGGCACAAGTTAACTTGTAAGCACGTTCGAGCTTCAATGTTTGACAGAAATCTGCAAAGATAAACAGATGTGAGTGAAGGAGCCATCTCAGCGACAATGTTTCTCTTATATCTGCTGGAGGTTTAACTTCAAAATACCTTGGACTCATTCTTGTTCTTTCAATTGATTCAATAACAAATCCCCAGTGTCTCATGTCTAGTCTGCAAAGCTTGTGTTATGAAAATAGACTTTGAAGGAGTTAACTGTAGAGTGCACAGAGCTGGTGTTCAGACTGTTTGTTTGTATTAAATAGGGAACACTGCATTTCAAAACTTGAAAAAGGCATTCAAAGACAGATTCCTCCCTTACCCCTCCAGGATGTTGCAGGAGTCAACACAGCTCCCATCCCGGCTGTGGTCCCGGCAGGCAAAACACATGTCCGGGCCGGGGCCCCAGCAGCTGTCTGTGGAACACTTCCTGTCACACGAGTTGTTCAACCGGGCTGAAAACAAACATATTCAATATCATATCTCATCTCAATTAATTATCTCAATAATTATCCAATTATTAAATGGTGGCTTGTGCGTAGAGTAATCAGAAGTTAGAAAACCAAACAACAACACCAACAACAAAAAAAGGGATCTGGCTGATTTCTTCGTGGGAAACCAATTTTAATTTACCACACGTGGCAGCAGCAGCATTTTCCTCGACGGTAGCACTTTGGCTTCCTGATTTGAAAAGCGCCTTCCAGTGGGTTTTGTCCGTGTAGCACAGGTTTCGGTTCTTAAGGAGGACAACGTCTCCATCGCTGATTTCTTTCAGGGAGCGAAGGCCCAAGTAGCTGATGCCGATTACAGACACCATAACACTGCGGCTGCCCCTACCAGAGACAAAATGGTGGAACAGGAAGAGAAGAGGAGAACAATTAGAGATTTTATGATAGGCTTTGGAAAAACAAATTCATTGCTCCAGTGGTTGTGAATCTACAGAGGTCTTTACCGTTTAGTTCGTCCTCGAACGATCTCCAGATTCTCAAAAGGACTGAGTGAGGTCATATTCTCGGGCCACGTTTGAATCAACAAGTATCCTGAAGCAACAAATGAATTGTTAGTTGTGTAACTCTTTAGTGTGCATTTAATGTGTCATGCATTCAGTCATGTCTTAAGCACTCTCACCAGTAATTTCCTTCACGGTCTTAAACACATCAAGCTGCGCAGGCTCCAACTTTGGTGTTTTGGTATACGGATCTCTACAAATAACAAAAATGCACATGTTGTCTGCCATTGGTAAAGGTGCCCGGTGATCTACTGCAGTGGATATAGAGGATGTACACAGACGGGTACGGAGGCTGTAATGCTGTTAACGTCCTTGACTTACCCATGAATCGATGTGTGGATGATGGCAATGTTACCATTGATTTTCGTGCAGTTTTTAAAGGAGTCAATGTTGGTGGCATTGATGGACAAGATGTGAGTCAGGTTCCCCGTCCCAAGTCCGTTACACACTGCAAACAAAGCAGCAGAGAACGTGATTCAAAGCTCTTGACCATACTCTACTTTTGGTATAAAGCTAAAGCAAACTGAGCGAGGCAATTTATTGAAGGAAAACTGTGTTGTAGTACTTTAGTAGTCGTAGTATTCAGACCCTTTACTTCAGTAAAATAAGCAATACCACCTTGTAAAGTATAGTAACAGGTGTAATCATTATCAGCAAGTATTGATTATGCCAGAAATGTGTTCCTGTATTATGTATGATGGAATTGGATTATTACTGTATTACTGGTACATTAACATGAAAGTAGCATTATAACAATTGTACATACTAATACGTGGATTATTTCACAACATTTATGATTTGACAATAACATTTGCATTTAAAGTATAAGACTGGAACCAGTGGAAAACATGTAACCTGGCTCTCTCTAAATGGATCAAAACAGACTTGAGAGTGGGATCAATTTGATCACCTATCGTAAGTGAATAATCATATTTTGCAAAACAATAAAAAAGTGGAATTGTAATCAGAAATATGTCCCCAGGTTGATAGCTTCACCCCGTACCTTTTGGGCACAGCCCGTCACACTTGGCGCACTTCCTGATTCCTCCCTCGTCCACCTCGAACGTGTTAACGCTGCACGTCCGCACACACGCTCCATGATCGGTCACAACATAGTTGTCTGGAATGATTTCAACGTTCATTTCTTCATTAGCATGCAATATTCAACATTTGCAGCTTGAATAACATCAAACCAATCTAAATGTGCCTTTAAGCATTAATAACCTGTATGAGTTATTCCATAGTATGACTGTAGGTACAACATAATGATGCAGGCCTTAGAGAATGCAATTTAGGGTGAGAAATACTGGGACAGACTGTGTGAGTTAAACAGATGAGGAGCAGTTGTTGCATTAACACGGCCTGAAACTCAATAATTTTCTTTCTGTGCTTCTATAGTTTATAATTAAACTTAGACAAACTTTAACCACTGAATATGTAACAAGCCTGAAGGACAACCTGGGCACTTGTTCAGGATACCACAATGTGAAAAAGCTCATAATCATGCATGATGTATTTCATTTTGGCCAGTGAAGCCTACTAGTTTTACTTTATTCATCTTGACTGTCAGCTGCAGCGCTTACCATAAATCACACCCGTCTCCCACATGCAACTAAACTGCACACCCAATAAGTTTTGAGGGAAGCATAGTTTCTTCCAGAAGAACGGCACCAAAACAAGTGGTTCACAAACAACACTACAAAACTACTTTGTTAAGTTTAGGCAACAAAACTGCTCAGTTAGGTTGAGTAAAATGACTACGAAATTTAAACAAAACAAAAAAAGCAACGAAAGTACTTTGTTAGGTTGAGGGAACAAAAGTACTTTGTTCACACGGGACACAAACAGTAGTCTCCTGGGTGAATGTCCTGTGTTTTTTTACCCATCCACCACTCTAACTCTTCCTTATACGTACTTCCACAAACAAATTCGAAAGTTATTTGCGATACTTTAAAAGCAAACGTAATCCACGACATAATATGTTTCCCTTCAAATGTAATTCATAATGCAGTTTTGTTATATGGGAATGCAATTTTTAGGAGACAGGGCTGCATACATATATTGGGAGTCGAGGAAGATCAAAAGTTTAATGAAATAAATTGGAAAAAAAAGTGTTTATTCGTCCTTACGTGGGCAGCTCTTGACACAAGTGGCCCCGAAGTTGTACTTTCCCTGTGGGTTGGCTACCAGCTGGTGCAGGTTGGGGTCGTAGCGCATGAGGCCCGGGCAGGAGTCTTTACACACCCCGTCGTCCTGGAAGTCCCGACAGGCCTGCAGCACAAACAACAGTCATCCAGTGCACTGGGACCATAACAGAGCCCCGCTCTTATGATAACACTGCATTCCTCTACAGTCTTGGCTGAACCCTCAGAGCTGCACAGAGAGTGAGAGCAGGCGCTGTAACTCGAGGCACTGCCAAATGAAATATTTAATCAGCAGTTATATCTGTCATTAGGACTGAAACCAATAGCAATACTTCTGATTATAAAAACAGGTGCTGCTGACTGACAACTTTGTTTTCGTGGAATCCAGATTGAATGCAGAAGTATGACGCATTCAGAGTGTTTTCTTGTTTAAGCTCGTCTCCTCGCCAGCTCCTGTATCCTATCTTTACTCTTGAAGGTGTCTTTCTCTCACCAGGCAGTCGGTGGGCCGCGGTCCTGTGCAGCCTGCAGCACAATGCTCATTACAGCAGTCGCTGGGTGAAGGCCCTTTGCATCTCTTAGAGCACTGCTGTGCACAGTTCAGCTTTGTTACTGGAAAAAAAAGAGCAGGACAAAGTCAGTGGAATGACCTGGAGCAAGTATTCTTTTTTCCCCCATTTATTTTTAGGCTGTTCATTTTGCGTGTACAAATTATGGCAAAAACCACGAAGCACGGATGGATATTCTGTACACTAACAATAATATATTGGTTAAAAAAAAATTACGTATTTATTCCCCCCTATGGTAGAATTAAATAACAGAATAACAACTCACAGATCTGACAGTTTTCAGGACCAGGTGCCCAGCACGAACCATTGAAGCAGCTTGGGTCGCATTTTCTACCTGTAAAATCAGCCCACAAGAAAGAAACCCTTTAAATTCCTAAACAATCACATCATGAATTCCTGTGCGAACATCTGCTGTGAAATGTTTCACTTACAACGTGGATGGCTGAAGGGAATTGGGAGCACCATTGTGGGTTTGTTGTCATTGTTGACGATATCATGCCACTGTATCGTTTCCACGTTGCATGGCTGGTTGGACCCAAACTTAACTCCTCCTTTCAGAATTTCTGCAAAGAAAACCGCCATGTGAATTCGATTAAAATTACACAATTCATTTTACAGCTTTATAGCAACATATCAGAGGGAACTGAAGACATGTAGAAGTGGACTGACCTGTCAGGTTGGTCAGAAGAAGCTCACTGGTCACCTGACTTGTAGCTTTCTCATAATTGGTCAGCACAGCGAGGCCAAACATTCCCTCATAGAGCGAATGGCCTCGAATGATGCGAAGGTTCTGCAGAGGAATCCTGGATGCTGTGTTGAGGGCGATCAGCACATAGCCGCCCACTTCTTCAATATTCTATGGAAGAAAATAAACGAGAAAGCCTTGCTGTGAACTTAAGTAGCTGACACGCAAAGCCAGGGGTTCTCCAAGCAAAACATGTATATGTTAATTCATTAAATAAGATACAAATTGAACCTGTGGGGATGCGATTTCCTGCATTCATATACATGTATATCAACCTTAATGTGGAGAAATTGTCTGTCCATGATAATGGTGGTGAAACAAAATTACTGTATTATTAATGTGACAGCCCTAAATAATATTCAGTTTCATTGAAAGATGGTGTTGATCGTTTCAAACTTACGGTCAAACTTAACATAGTGATAGATGATAATGACCACATCCTAATCTTTGGGTTGGTATTCAATTCTAGTATCCTTTTAGAGTATAAGAGCAAATGTATTAACTTTTTTATCCCATAAATATGAACAAGAGAGTGTAGCTTCAGCTTTAGGACCCTGACCGGACCCTGCAAGTCTTCCTCTCAGGCTACATATGACCCCAACAATCTCCACCAATGAGATGGTTGGAGCAATAGGTGTGTTGCCTGAGAATGAAAAAGTGAGAGGGGGGAGTTTAAAAACTGAGGGAGCCATACCTTCTCCTCACTGGACCTGGAACTATTGCAAGATATCTGCTGACTGGATGTTTTTTTTCCTGTGTTTGTGTCTGCAAGCTTGCCTGTGAGTGCATGTGTGTGTGGTCCCTCGCCACATCTGCCAAGTGTTCACAACCTTGTCGTTACAGCTGGTGTTCAAGCGAAGCTCGTCATAAACACACTGAATCATCCGTCACTGCGGACTCACTCTCCACTGATTTTAATTATCTGTACTGAAGGGACAAGATGAGCCTGCGAAGATTCAGCATAGATCGTCTATCAAACTGTATTCAGACCACCAGATGATAGAAAACGTCTCTCATCTGTAATGTGCACGTTTAGTCAGGGCTGGGCGAAAAATTCAATATCATAATTTATCGTCTTTCAGTGGGATCCAATCTAGATAAACAAATTGATTATTTCATCTACATTTATAATGACAAGCACACTCCAACTAAAATTCCTCAGAAGTTCTAACGTGTAATATTTTGAGGATATGAATACCATTTCAAGATTGTAGTTTTGTCTTTACGTCACAATTTACATGACCACTCAGTTTTATGCGATTAACAAACATTTATGTTAATTTTGTCCTCATTTAGTGAGAAACTACTCCAACTTTTCATTTACGGAATTACAACAAAACATGCTATATTGTGATATACATCGTTATTGAAATAAGGCATGACCAATATCAAGATGGAAGATTTGGGCAATGCGTTTAGCCTCCACTGCCGTGATGAGTACAGTCCTTACCGAGAGGAAGGACAGGTCGCGGTGCTCCTCCATGTAGGTGACCTCCAGGTTCTCCAGGACCACAGTGCAGTTGCTGTAGGTCTTCACCATGTTCAGGTAGTGGTCATCTTTGGAACCCAGGAGGTTTAAACGGTTGCTGATGCCTTGGCACACTGCAGGAAAAGAGAAAACAAAAAAAAAAAAAATTGGGGAATTTGTGTCAGAAACATTTACTGCTGTAACAGCCTGGTTCAATTTATGACAATGTCTGTCTGTCTGTGTGTGTCTCGGTTTGTGAATTTTCTCTGCACAGTCATAACTTGGCCGACTTTCAAGTGAGAACAAACGTTCTGGGTTGCATCTACACGACGGGAATCAAATCTCAGCGACGAAGTGAGTTTTGGCTCATGAGTCAAAGTGAGCTGGCTGTATTTATACTGGCAGAGGCCTCAATCTTTCCACTGCTGTGCGAGCTGGTTAAAACAACCACTGTGACCAGCATCGCCAGGCCCATTGTGTCATCTCAGGGAAAAAAGGATTTGGTGTGTCACAGATTCCGTGAGATTTGTGAGTATGTTTCATAGGGGAACTTAAGCTCTCTGAATCTCATAATTGATAACGGTCTCAATAACTCCAGCTGAGTTTAGGCACATCTGATGTTGGGGCGAGTTCTTGACATGACTAGAATACAACGTAGGGTTTACATCAGACGCTGATCAAGCACCTTCTCAAGGCATTGATAGAAAGATATGTGTGCTGATAATGCAGCCGACCTGCGCTTATGCAACAAAGTATTTGGATAAGGAAGGCAGTATTACTGATAAGTGCAAGTGACACACAAGAGACGTTCTGTGTAATGGAGTTTTTAAAAAGGAAGAATATGTGTCTTTAGAAAGCCGGTTGTCTTTCTCTGTTCCAGAGTCCCTTGAGCTGGTCAGACAGGTTCTGACTGGCACTGTAGAAAAAGTCAGCTGTGTTTAACACTGTGTCACCCCTCCAAAACACACACACACACCCACACACACACACCCACACAAATAATACTCATAATAATCACTAATGATAAAATATTTATTTATGGCTTAACTTGAGCAATAGGTTGAGAAAAACAAAAGCTTCTTCTTCCTGTTTCTTATAACTCGTGGTGCTGCTGTAATGTCTCTTGGGTCACATTCCACAACGTGTCTGCTCTTGAATGGAAAGAAAGCCAAAGCACGCGCTCCAAATTCTAAAAACACACCTCCCAACACTGTACATTACAATTAAACTTAAATGGACTGGAAGAAAGAGACACAGCATCATCTTCCAGCTCAGTGAAACTAGCCTCTGAAGACAATTCGTTGTACTTTTCCGCTTCCGCTGTGCATTTTGCTCACCTCGTTGTTTTGAATTGACACAAATCAAGAGCAAATCGATGGTGCACATAATCAGTGAGAATTAGGCTCTAACAGCTGTCTCCAGCCCTCCCTCTTCTTCCTCCTCCTCATTAGTTTGTCCCTCAGGGATCTCCCTGTCATGATCCTTGCAGTCCAGCAGCCTAACGGCGTGGCAACAGAGGCAGACTAGCAAAGGCAAGCTGACCGCAATAAATTGCCATTTGAGGTGTAATTAGCCCGCCTTAATTATTACGCAGACAGGGACACCAAACTGTAATAAACAAAAAGGTTATCCATGAGTGTGCAGCTGTGAATATGATTTAACCTGATTTGGACATTCTGACTGACGCTAATAGGGATGCTGATTATGGTTAATAAGTGTGTGTTGGGTTAGCGTATATAGGACACAAGATATGGATATCTTCCAGCCTGATTCCTGTCGGAATGTTTTGTTCAGGTAATATCTATAATGAGCAGTAAAAGCTGCATGAGGTAGGCGACTTCCGGTTCAACAAACCTCCTCCACCAGAGGTTCACTCGAGGAAAAGAAAAGTTGATTGCTCAAGCAAGCAGCAGAACAGCCAGTCAACACATTGTCCTCTGTCCACTTGTTGATAACTGCGGTTGCAGGTAGTAAATTAACTGATATTACACGACCATAAACCAACTTCCTCATCAGGCTGCAGATCATGAGAAAGAACCAAGGTCAGGTTGTAGCTAGTTATGACTAAAAGATTAACCGGGACTTTTATTTTCTTCTAACAACACAGCCTCATATAATTCGACTCCTCTATACAGTGTCGGAGTTAGAGGTGTTATAAAAGGTTGCACAACTTACAACTACCTGTCTGTAAGTAGAGACAGACTTACTTGTGTGTGTAACAGAATATGCAGAATGGAAATTAAGGGAACCCGTTTTTCCTTCACATCTGACTCATGAAATTTGTTACAAAAAACACAGCTCACTGTCTGCAATCTGCTTTAACGCGAGGGCGGGGCCTGCGGTGATGCAACTGATACTGTGACAAAGACTAATTGGAGATTGCTTCATTTCCTCCAGCTGTATTGACGTCACAAAATGTCCCGGAGGTTACTCTATGAGGAGGGAGTGGCAGGTCTGGAATATCTCTGCTTTAGTACAGTATGCGTGTGTGTGTGTGTGTGTGTGTGTGTGTGTGTGTGTGTGTGTGTGTGTGTGTGTGTGTGTGTGTGTGTGTGTGTGTGTGTGTGTACAGGCATGTCTGTGTGAGTGTGCAACACTGTGAGGAGTACATCATATTCCCTGGCCTGCGCCGATCAGCACCCAGTCACGGCGAAACAAAAGGCCCCATAAACCCAATCATTAGTCATCTAAGCTTGTTGAAATGTGCGGTCGCATATCACTTGATTGTGTGTTTAGTCGAGGACTAGCGTTGGAAGTCAAGGGTGTGTGGGGAGATATTTGTTTCTTGAGGCTATTGGATCTGCTAGCCTACAGGAAAAGAGACTGGCTAAGCAAATTGTGAGAGATAATTAGCTCATTGTTCAGGTCCACCCTCAGCACACACTCCAAAACCAAAACAAAATCGAGAATGCACATGTTGTCAAATCTGCGTTTCAACTACCTGTATTTCTCTCTGAGATATGGACATTGAGGAATAATCACTCAAGCCGATTCATATAATGCTTGACGAAGTTTGTTTGTTTGCATGATAAGCAAAAAAAAAAATCACGGGGACATTTTACAATATACTGTCGTGCAGTACAAAAAAACACCAGAAAACTACATTTTCTAACCATATTTCTAAGAAGAAACTGACATTTGTGTGTCTCTCGTGACAAAATTTGAATTATTTCAACATTGTGAAGCTATCTCGGGCTAAGCTAACTGGCTGCTGGTTGTAGCTCTATATCTAACAGACAGACATGCACATTGTATTCAAAATGTCCAACTTTTCCGTTTAAAAGCTTTCCTAAGGCAGCATTCACTGAGGGCCGACTGGTTTGCATATGTGCTACAGGTGTTTGTATTATTGTGTCTGTTTCCTACATTATGTTAGCAGCGTTCGCACCAAACTTCCAGAGTAAACCTTTCCTTTCAACTTTGAAGCTGGAGAACGTATTTGACAGAGAAAAGGGGAAACGGGTTGAAGCAGGGTATAAAACCAAAGTCACACAGACAAAACTTCCAGTAAATATTTGAGACACATTAACTAAACATGGTAAGATCAAATGCACAATGTTGAGTACCAAAACCAACCAAAGGAAAAAAGTCTGCCAAAAAAAGTCCCATTCTGAGGTTTTATTTAAATGTTTGGACCAAACTTTGTATTTTGGTGGCCATGAGAGGAAATGCGGAATGTCCACAAACGACAACTAAACTTTCCACAGTAAAAACCCTTTTCTAACCCATCTAATGGTGTCCTTTGGTTCACTGAGCCATCTACTATACATTTAAATCATCATGCTTTCTACTTTTCGGCAGACAACAGAAATGGCACCGCCCTGCAATTCAATTACGCTGTGTCCATAGTCTGATAATCAAATTATCTGAAAACTTATACATAATTAAAGGGAAGTAACAATGCTAACTGACATGACATGTTTATTTCTCTCTCCGACTCAACAGCATTACGGCAAAGTATCTTATGTAACTCAATCTGCAGTATCCCTCCGCTGATAACAAATCGATGCCAAGATGGATTCCCTTATTAAGAGGTAAATTATGGTTAACCCCCTCATGTGTATCTACACGGATCGTAACAGGATGTTGATGCTGTTGAAAAAAAATGCACGCTCTGCTTTTATTGGCCTCGGATTAAAGTCGGGGTCCACTTGGGGTTGCGTACACTCATATTTTAAGACCTCCAGATTTCAGGGAATCATAAATCTCCCAAAGCCCCCGTATCAGTGAGCGAACGGCAAAAAAAAAAGAAGAGTCTTTGCATTCAGCTCATACTTCCTCCGCTAGATTTTCTGGCTAAGATTCAGGAGGAGATGATGGATCAAATGTCATATAAAACAAGTAAAAGTAGCCATATTTGCGGGTGTGTACTATATTTTGATGTAGATACTTTGTAGTTAGACATAAAACAAATCCTGATATCCTGCTCTCAATACAGGGGAAATGCAATCTTCCTTTGCGTGGGAGATGCATCATGCATCAATCCCCTAGAGAAAACATATTGGGGCCTCAGAAAAAGACAAAAGGGGGCCAGTACAGATGAAGAGGATACCCCCCCCCCACACACACTTTCCTCCCTATCCCCAGTGAATGCAGCAACACAAGTCCCTTTGACATCACAGGAAGTTGATCCTTGCACAGGGTCAGCTCCAGACGGCTACCCTGCGATGCTGAACCAGATGGTAGCCGATCGTCATCTAAATCTAACTTCATGTACTAGAGAAAGAGAACTGATGGAAAGGAAGTGAGAGAAAGAAGAAGAGAGAGAGAGGAGAGTCAGGAGTAGTTTGTGGTTTTAGCTAAACGAAATGTAGATGTGGGACCTCACGGCCGGCTGTGGGTCACAATGTGGAAAGGGGGTGTTAAAGCCTCACACTTGATAGATGAACGTGGCTGACCTTTCCCTGAAGGCTCACAAAAGGGGACAAAACACTGGAGCGGCCAGCTGTAGAACAAAAGCAGATGAAGCAGATGAAGCGTCCCAGAAATTACGTCACATCTCCTCGAAAAACAGCTTAACCCCTAAGCTCGCCGGCCCTGCCTGAGTTTGAGCTCAGTCAGTGAAGTTTAGTCTGTTAAAAGCTGAGCAAAGTGACCAAATAAAGACCAAAAGGCCTTGTGTTTACTCTCCGCTCCTGAAGAGCACTCTCTACCAGTCAGTGAGACATTCCAGATACCTGTGGCTGGGCCCATCATAATGTTTACGCTCCACCTCAGCGTGAGGAAACCGTGGATTTAGGTTCTGCACAAACACAGGAATACAGTATGTATGCTCACTCTTCTGCATACTGGGATGAACCAT
This sequence comes from Taurulus bubalis, assembly GCF_910589615.1. Classification (NCBI taxonomy): domain Eukaryota; kingdom Metazoa; phylum Chordata; class Actinopteri; order Perciformes; family Cottidae; genus Taurulus; species Taurulus bubalis. Next base: position 37,799,273 of record NC_136589.1, on the reverse strand, counting down.
TATAAGACCTTAAGGAATATACATTAGTCCAGTGTAATGCCAGATTGCAGCCAATTAGATTCTTGTTAATGTGATTTTGTAGTACTGCTGACAGCAATAAAAATATGCCATTTACAAAATTAAAATGTCTTTGGATGCAACGTCCCTGTTACTCAGCAGACCTCGCAAAAGATTCCAAATAAACACATTTTTCATCGACAGTAGTTACAATAAAAACTGTTTTTGAAGTCTGTGGATTATCCACAGTAACAGGGACATTGTTTCCCAATCAATATTTTTAATATGAACAACGTGTCAGATCACTATTTGTGATATGAAAAGGGTCTCAGCGCAGATTTACCACCCCACTATGGAGTTCCCCTTAGTTATAGCAAGACTTTACGCGTATTTCAGCTGCTTCAGCAACTTGGTTTGGTTTTGGTTCCCTCTCACTGCTCATCTGTATTGTTTCCAGCTGTTTTTTCCAGCAAAGAAGATGTGATAAATCCACAGAAAAAGTTAGCAGCCAGTTGGTGAAGTATAGCACAGTATAGCATTTAGCAGTTCAGGAGTCAGATATCTCCGTCAGGATTTAAAGGAAAACAATACAGAGCTAAAAAGACATAGAATATTATTGGACTAATTGCAATGATTGAATAATAAACACAAAATCAAATAATCGCTAATGTCGCGTGTCAGCACAATGTGTGATCCGTTTACAGCTTCTTTTTTTTTGTCAAAGATGTTGTCACTATTCCATTCATCTCTATTGTATTGGGGTGGAGGCAAACATCGTAGAGACAAACATCTCAAAACCTGGGCGAATGAAAGCAAAACGGTTTGCATGGCTATACCACAATAGGTATTTGTTTAGTTTTTTCGTACATTCAATGAGCCAAGTTTTTAATAAAAAAAAATATGAATTTAATATGTGGTTACTGACTTACAAGAAGAGCTTCCATTGCATTCATGCTGGTTATGTTTGAGCTACTGCTGTGAATAATCAACACTCCACATTTAACTCATATTAGTAATAGTTAATGATGCAGTCATTACCCAATAGTGATATCTACAACCAAAGAGATAAATAACCCATAAATGTTACAAGAAAAACTACTGGACACAAAGCTGATTTATTGGAGTTAGTTAAACACAGCTGCACTCCTATCACTCTCCAGCTGTGACCGATATATGAGGGGTCCAACACAATGGCTCAAATAATCAAACAATACATATCATTAGTCAGAAAATTCTCCCACATGCCCTGTTGGAAAGTCCATTAGTCCTCCATCAAGGCACCAAACAATCCAACTCCTGTTACCCAAAGCACACACAACCTCCGTTAGCCCCAGCCCCATTTAAATTCCAATAATGCACCCACCATTCTCCAAATGTTCCAACATTAAACCTACTTCCTCTTTAACGTCCAGACATTCTCTCTATTGAAGCTCGTTCTAGCCAAGACAACCCCCCCCCCCCCCTTCCCCTCTCTTTTTTTTCTTCTTTCTCCTTCCCTGTTAAAACCATACTCCTCTTCATCCCACAGGAAGCAAGGGAGGAAGACTGGAAGAGGGAGTGGGCGGTGAGCACACTGCTGCTAACTCACTGCCTCCCCCCTTCCCTTCCCTCCCCTCCCATTCCCTTCCACCGACCATCACTAAGCCATGCATGGAAAAGAAGAACGGAGGAAGACTGAAAGAAAAACAACTACCACAAGCGTAGAAACCCACACATTTCACACATCATTCCAGCAGCAGAAAGCAGCTGTGATTTGGGAATCCCCTGTTGGTTTAAGCATTCCCAGTCAGAGCAGCGGGCCCATGTTGGTGCACATCAAGAGAGGAACAGATAACTCTCACTCACTGGACTCCTCGCTCCATCTAAACAAAGAAGATAGACACTCCTTGAGGCAGCGTTTCTTCTGAAGGGTTTCTTATTTTTAGCCGATTGCTGACAGGCTCATTTGTGTGTAGGTCCAACCGCTGCTTCGCAGCGTTGCCTGCCAACAACTCTGTTACTGCCTTAGTCATGTCTCTAGAAACTCGGCCCCGCTGGAGTCTTCACAGAGAGAGACCCCATAAAAGGAATAGTCTCCAAAAGCCGTGGGGTTTGGATTAGTACGCTTCCCTCTGTTGCTCAGCCCTTACTCACTATTTCAACCTCTGGTTTACACATCAGCAGGCCCTTAAATCCACTGATGAGTAGTTTCTTCCTCATACACACTGGCAGAGGGCAGGAGTCGGGGACAAAGAGAGCTTGGGGGAATTAGTTTGGACAGCAGAGGAGCTCTCATACATTTTCAACACTCTGAAAGGGTATTTTGTTACATGTTGCGTTGTACCTCGCCAAAAGCATGACCAATTTAAATCAACCCAGGGAAGTTTGTAAGATTTTCACAACGTCTTCGTGTTGACACATCAAACTGAAATGTTTGAAATGCAACAGGGTGCCGCTGCCACTCGTACTCGGGGGCCCCAGAGTGTTCCGTTATAACCTCCAAGAGTAATTTCATAACAATTCTATTGCCACATAAATAGTGAGCAGTAACGACTGACAGACAATGGCGCAAGTTTTTCATCAAACACCTCTCCAACAAGCCCGCGGCTCAGATTTCGTTCATTGTTAGCATGCGGGGCCTCATCCTGCGCCAAAAAAGCATGCTAAACAAAGCGCCGAAACAATGCGTCAGCTTGTTTAAGATGATTGTGACTGAGGAGGGAGGTTGTTTTTAAGGCCGCCCCCTCACTACAGAGACACAGAGGGGCTTTTAGCACAACCTATGGCCTGGCTGTTTTGCGTCAGTCAACAAAGCCATCAGACTTGGCAGGCTGGAACCTTTTCTCGCTATCAGCTACACTGCTGAACACAAGGACCCTGGCGAAGAATCACTGTCCATGAAGCACATTACAAAACTCTTATGGCCACTCTAGAGAGTGAACTATCTGCGTACGAGCCAGGATACAAAACCTTTCCAACATTATAGTTATCCAATGTCCAAGCAAAGGAACAATTCGAAAGATTTGCCAGTTACCAGTTGAATAGTGGACATACAACATACACATACACCTTAATACTGGGGTGAAACACTAGTTTATATTACACATGTGCAACCATTACAAACATGTAATGGTTGTCCCATTACACATGAGACTAAACATGCATTTACACGGATACAATACACTGCACACAAAAAAAGCTGTTCTGGAGCTTTTGATCATAACACACAATCTTCCTCTCATGACAGTGAGATTGTTATATCAACTTTTAAGACAAAGGGATGAAAAGACCTGGATGCTCAAACTACAGCTGGGCAAGATTGTGTGATGAAATTGATGCTCCACAACAAAAAAGAACTGCCCATCTCAACTCTAAAAGGTGTCATGGACGAGAGGCCCTTAACGTTTACAGGAAAAGGGAAATGTAAACCACTCCATGACAACTTGGCAATCACCATTTGCAGAGGTTGATAGTGTGAAAGGATTTGTATCAGTTGCAAACAGCTCAACAGATGTAATGACGTTCCCAGCTACAAACTCTGGATCTCATTTCGGAAGTTTTTCCAATCGACCAACAGGCGCCAAACTTTTATAACCCAGAATGATCCATCAGATGATTTTATTTCTTGGAAGCATAAAGACATAAGCACATAAAAAGTGTACAAAACGCTGATTTACCAAGCCAGAATAACAGTAAGAAGAAAAGCAAAAGGAGCTCTGTCCTGCCAGTCGGGCATTCAAATTCCTCCTTGACTGTTTCATGCAGGCTTTGTGGGTTGTTTAAATGTCCTTTGACCCAAAAACCCAATTAGAATATGAGTGTTTTTAATCTCTTGGAAATTTAGTGGGTGACTGATTATTAAAATAATACTCGGATAAAAACTAAACAAGTGCATTCATATTAAATAATCCCAGACTGCATTCTAATCAGCTCAGGAGGAAGTTGTTGATATAGTGGATATGCTGCAGGTCCAGAGGGCTAATCCTTACTGCCTGGCACCGGTCCAACTGTGCACTCCAGGGTATTTCTACCAGGGAACCCATTCTCCACATTTCTGCACAGCTGAAGTGGTTTGTTATGAAAATTAAAGGAGAGTAGCAGATACTGATCATTCATCAGCGATGCTTTAAATGTCATGGGTCTGTAATGTGATGCAGTGCATGGGAACATGCTTACAGTAAAATACAGTATATAGCCTCCCCTAATGGTTTAGTGGGCAATCTTGCAATGCCAGTTCCACCCTTTTTTTTACGGAGGGAAACATTGCGAGTGAAGCCAGGAGAATTCCTTCTCTTTTACAGGCCGCTGGCTTCAATTATGAAAACATGTGGTAATGAAGATGTTCCGCTCAAAGTCCCACCAGGAAATTAATTCTGAGCTCAACGAAGCATTGGTGTTGTTGAAACTCACTAGAAAAGATAATTAGGAAAAGGTACTACAGAAGGCGTGTTGTGTTGAGAGCACATTATGTTTTAGTGCTACGGGAGTTAAACAAATCACAGATCGACTGTAGCCGAGCCTCACCAACGCGACAATATTATGAACACTGCTGTCATAACTATCTATAAATGGCTCGGATGAGATACGTTTTACGATGCTGATGAACTCGCTGAGAAGTAATGTTGGCTTGTAAAATCCTGGAAGCACGATGAGGGAAGGGCTGACATCTTCTTTTCGTTTTCTAGCTCACCCCACCACGACGCACTGCCAGCAGCCCCGACATCATTGTTGTCGTAATTCAGACTGCTATGTCACGAGGAGGGGCGTCTGTTATTTGCTTTGGCAGAATTATACTTCACTGGTTTATGAGGAGATTGAAGTACTTGCAGTTTTGGAGGCAAACCTTTCGGCATAAAAAAAATACCAAGCATTTGTACCATTTGAACGTTTCGTACTTTGTTAGCCACACAAGTAGCATGGCTTCGGTTGGCCCAACACTAGACTTAATTGTCACTGCTATTGGTTGATTTGCTACACAATTTGGTGCAGAGAACATGAATCCAAAGGACTTTGATAATCTTAATATAATTAAATAATATTTCTTCAGTTTTCACTCCTACTGTATCGACAGTTCCCAGAGGGTCAATCTCCATGAAATTTGGTGAAGACATTCCGGTTCCCCTCAAGGTGAATTATTTGGGAATCCTTCTTGTTTTATTCAGTGCCATCATCAGGTCAAACTTTAATTTGTCAAAGGCTTTAGTTTACGAACAAATATCTACAAAATTAATGACCAATCCATCAGCCTCAGCTGTACTTTGTGTTTGGTGCTAATTAATAAGCATGCTAACACGCTAAAATAAATGAACTTAGATAAACATAGCATGTTAGCTTGTCTTATAGGGCGTTTCAGTATGTTGACGTTAGCGAACTGCTGTGCCTATAAGTGCCGCCTCACAGAGCCCCTAGCATGGCTGCACACTATTTTTCCCATCTCTTATAATATTTGTGCGTTGGATTAAATGCAAGAATCCAATACAAAACTCAAAAAACAGCTAAATAGATTATACCCTAAGAGCCTTCACAACTTGTAGCATACAGGGATGCCTTTCCCCTCATTGTTTACACAGAGCTGTAATGTCATGTCTACATGGCAAGTTAAGGTCAAGGAAGACAGATAAGCCTGTGTCAAAGAAGACAAAATTCTGAAGAAAGAACCTTTTGTCCAAAGACTTGGAGGAAGGAGACGTCCATTCAAGTTTGGTCCACACATGAGCCATAGCATTGATGAGAACTGATTTATCTCCTGCATTTTCCTTTTCTTTGTGTATGTTTTTCAGTCATGGGATTTGCCTCATTATCTTATTTGGCCACCCATTCACTATGTGTATTGGCTTATTTTCAGCCTTTTCTCACATTTTATGTAGAAGAAACTCCAGGGAAGCTTACCACAATAAGCACACTGTAAGATAATTCAAGCTTTAAACTCTGCAACATGTCAATACCAGACCCATTCAAAAATGTGACAGGGGGTCTAGACGAGAAGAAACCCGGAGGCAATGCAGGTATCAGTTAACAAGAGACACGTCTGAATATGTTTTTTGCTTGTGAGAAAGTCTTTTCTGGAAAACAAGTTTCTTATTTTCCAACAGTGCAAATCAAATCATCAAGTCAATAAATCATTATTATCTTAAAGCTGGCATCAAGAGCCGCTGAAAGCAAGATACAAGATTATAACATCATTGAAGATGTTTGTCTTTTTTTCTTGCAGGGGATGCAGTGAGAATCTGGCGGGGTCATCAAAGACATAACAAGGCAGAACCCCTTCTGTTTCTATTTGACTAGTTAATACTTGCCCCAACTATCTTTTCAATGATGCAAAGTCACACACTGGAGATTTGATTGACACTTTACCACGCCCTTGCAATGAAGCATGTAATGCCTTAAGCACATTGGCAAAGAAAACACAAAGTAGTCGAGCGATGAAAACCATCAGACTTAATAATGAATATACACAATAATTGTGTATTGTATACATTAACTATATAGTTGTTGGTATTAACATATTTATCATGTCTGATGAGGAAAGTACTCAGTTGAAGTAAATTCAAGTCATGTCAAGTAGCACAATACTACGTCAAAGTCAGTTGTCCATTGTTGCACAGGTACGAGTGTGGAAAGAGCTAAACCCTGAAGCAACACACGACACCAGAGTCAATACAAACGAATGCAAAATCAACAAATCGTTCAGGTTAGAGCTGCTAAGGAGCTCCTACATCCTTTAAATCAGGATGTGAGGCAGGAAGACCCCCCTCTCTTTACACTGCAAAGGGGATTACAACTGAAACATCCTGGATCTTCATCCTGATATGTTTTGACAAATGCAGGAATTCCTTTATAAAAAAAAAAAAAAAAAAAAAATGAACTTAATGTGCCACAAGGCTCCAACCACTAACAGTGAGTCACAGTTTAAAATGCCTCCTTTAGTTTACTAGGCTAATGGACCACACAGGAAGAGGCTAAATGCACGTTTCAAGGATCAGCCACCACCCGTTAACCATTGCTTTCTTCTGAAATATTCTGAAATGGAGATTTGTTTGTGAAGCTATTGTTCCCTTCCCTGTGGGGGATTCCTCTTGTGGGCGAGCGATGTTTGAAACATTGCTCCTCAGAATGACCCTGAGGCGATTGGTGAAGATGCTACAGGTCTTTGGGTTAATGGTGAGGGAACGGATTTAAAAGTCAAAGACCTCACCCCATCCTTCTGATGTTTGTTTGTGTATCCTCCACTTTCCTGTTTTTCTTCCTTTGCTGGGATCCTTCTTTTAATCTGTGCCCTAAACCTGTCTATCTAGTTGAAAGCTTGTACATTTGCATTGTGACACAGAGACCCATAAAGTTAAGTACTGAATACAAATACAAAAAAGGATTTATCGGTCAGGGAAAAGGCCCTAGGCTGGCCTTTCTGAATTGGATTGAGCTACAAATTTCTCTTTGAAATATGGTCTTTGTCCAAGCTGAAAGCATCCGAGATGGAAACATGGTTCCCACTTTCCTTCTTTACAGTCACTGGTAGAGCTGGCTTCCTGTCTCAGCAGTTCCAGCCTGACGGGACACATTTGTAAACCGCTTTGTCAAACACATGAAAAACAAATAATTTATTCACTACCAAAATGAGTTGGTAAGAAATGTTTCAGTTGCTGCAAATGGAATACATGTCAAGTGTGTGCGTTGGCAACTATCTACAAACCAGCAAACCAAAAGAGAACTTTATTTAAACCCCCAGATTGAGCTTAAAGTAAGTCATGCATTTGTTCCCACACTATGTTTCTGTGGTTCCCAGTCCTGTGAGCTAAAACAATAAAATGAGGAGCTGCATCAATGTGTTTGTATGAAGATGCTTAACATACAGTTTGCATTTATGTTACTAATCAATACATTTGCAGAACGTTTGACTAATTGTTGGGTAAAAAAAAAAAAAATGGAATTCCTGTTGCTATTTTCTAAAGCTCACGTCTTTAAATAGCTTGTTTTGTCCAGCGAATAACCTTCGCAAACCTAATGATATTAAATTACCTATCACATAAACAAAGTGAGAAGTATCAGAAGGTAATGTTTATCCAAATATATGATCAGTTTTTTCATCATCAGGGGCTAAGAACACTACCAACAAAAGGCAAAAGAATTAAATCACACAGAATTATGAGCAATCCCAAACACACCCTCACCTCGGTGTCCTGTAGGAGATGGACACACACAGATTGGCCTTATTTTCCTTTTAGCACGACACTACATCTGATGAGATGGGAAGATAGCAGAGGGCCTTTTTTTCCGACGTGAATTCCTGGGTCTCTTTCCACTGGAGACTTCATGCACAGCCAGTAGATCATGGAAAGGCCATAAATTCAGCGGATCACTTTGTTACCATGTACAAACAAAGGACGCAAATCAGTTCAATGAGTAACCACATTCACTCACTTATTCCATGCTGGGTTCTCAGTGGATGTACACAAACTACAGAATGGATTTCAGTAGCTGCAGTTAAATCACAATACACTGCTTTATTTCGGTTCAGAGATCCAAAAGAAGAGCTTTCCATCGCTAAAACCAATGACGTAGAAAGCAGTATTTCCTAACGTATTAAATAGTCATGGCAGACATGAGAACAATGCATACAACATTACTGTTTGTGGGTTGTTGTTTTTTTACACAGAAGAGCAGTGAAACCAGACATGTAATTAGCGTTTGCAGAACTGCAGTAACTACTTGATGTTAAGGGCGACACAATAGATCTACTGTATTTAGATGTGTTTTCAGGGTTAAAAGTAAGAAGAAGAACAAAGGCTGTTTCCCTTCTGTGTTCCATCTCGATGACATGCACGTCTGGCCTGCGGTGCGTCCGCTGCTGCACGACTCTGATTTCGGTTGCTCTACAAAAGTATCAGTGCTGCCAGATAACCTGCCCTCTACAGAGGCACTATTGTCCCAGAGTGAAACCAAAGTCCTTCACCTCATTCGCAGCTCTCGAAATCTCGACCACTCAGACACGGTGGAGTTTATCAAAGCTTGGGGAGGGGAGGGCGTCGAGAAAGCCAACTCCCACGGCTAGAACCAAAAAGACATATTTCTGACTGACAATGGCTGCAGCAGATGCAAGTCTGGGAAGGTCATCAGAGGACCAGCGAAGACGCAGCAGCAGCAGTAGCACCAGGGCTGCTCTGGACCCCGACACGCAAACTAGAGATTCTAGGATTACACAGGATCATAACCTGTATTTCACTACAGACATCCATCTAATCCCAGAGTGGGCTTTAATGAAAACAAAAGGCTTGGTTTCCTGAAAGTGATGGGGAAAAAAAATAGATGACTGATGAGGAAAGCTGGCTTCTTGGATCCCAACACAACACAGAGGGGAAAGCACTTACTTCGGATGCTGAAATGCACTGCAGGAGAAACGTTTTGTCATGATTCAGCTCAGCTTTCGCAGGTGTGCAAGCACATTTAAATGCGAAAATGATGGAGCTGGACGTATGCATTATCTTCCAATCTCATTCTGTGTCCAGAACTTGAATAACCCATTAACTCTGGAAAAAGCATATTGATATTTAAGCGGTTTATCCTGTGCCTAAAGAGCCGGGGAGCCTCGCATTGAGGATTATGGATTAAGCTGTTGACATGCCCCTGAGATTAGTTTGATCTTTCACAGGTTAACCCAGTTAGAGGGGCTCTCACTTCACCTCATATCTGTAGCTGTGCTTTGGCCGCTTTGAAGAGACACATTCAACATTGAAGGGTAGAAGAAATATTGAAGCGTACTGTATAATAAAAAAAAATATTCATCACCGCAGTAAGGCTGTGTATTGCCAGGAATCTGGCAATACGATACGTATCATATTCCAGGGGCTACGAGTCACTATATTACGACACATTGTGATGGAAGCAATTTTAGTAAAATGGTCATACTATTAAGAACACACCACCATATGCATAAAAATAAAGTTTATTTATGTATATTTTTTTAATGCAATCTGAACAGTGGGTTCTGTATTTCCAACACCATAGCACTACTTTGAGAGCAAACTAAATAAAGTATTAAATTAGTTAGTTAACTTAGGAAACCAATAATTAAAAATTGACAGGGTCTTTGAGAATCGATGCAATTTCACAAAGTATAATACCGCGAGGATGAATATTCCAGATATTTTCTTACACCCCTGCTCTTCAGTACGACTGCAGTCACAAACAGAGGGAGTCCAATTGATTCTGAAACCATTTAGCATTTCATCTGGGAAATAAATCACCAGCGTTATTACTTGTGTCTGGCTGCCGGGTGGAGCTGTGGGCATTATTTACAACCTCCCCACAGATGATGACAGTTAATAAACTGAGCGTGCCAGCGCGCGGGACGAGGAGCTTTTCTATTATTCAGAAAGTCCTGTCTGACTCCCGCAGAAGCCATCACGCCCTGGCAGGCTGTCGCTGTGCGGAGGACCGTCGGGTGACTTCCTGTGGGACGGGCTGCTCGCTGTCAGGTGCATTAGCGAAACTCCAAATGTATTTTCAAAACTGCCTTAATGTCCTCCCGCAACAGGACTGCAACCAGAGGTGGGATACATAAATAACCACGTGGGAAAGAATCTTTTCAGGATTATCGTTCTATACCTTTGGTTATTCATCGGCCACAGCTGATTGTGATCCAATCAAGTGTTATGACTCTCGCTGCACCTGTCAAAGATAACACACAAAGCAATATGCCCCAAAGGTTTGTTTCCTACTCATGATCTCCATCAATTTGAAGTTCTTCTTTCTCAACTAGAAAACATGTTGGCACTCCTCGGTGTAAACAGAAAATCGACACAACTATTATAGATCCAGACAGTCGTCCATCTCTGAAAGCGATGTATCTCCCAGTTTGGTGATTTTAGAATAAGTCGAAGGATTACATGCTCCTTTGTGGTCTGAGAAAATGATTCTTCTTCTTAAGGTTTATAAAACCTTGCAAGCCCATTTGGATTAGCTCAGAAATGCATTGTCTCTAAACTTAGAACAAGACTGCTTTTCTTTCTATTTGATTTGACATTTTGAATATACTTTGTTTCCACTGTAAGGTTAATGCTATATTAAAGTCCTCAAGTACTGGACCATTTTAATTGTATCACATTTTAAAAGGAAGGACTCCTTTTTACATGTATTCATTTAGGTGGACTTGCAACTGACACATGCAGAAAGGATCACTTAGTATCAGTAATCCTTTATCATTGTGCCAGACAGAACAACGCCTCAGATTTTCAAAATAAAAGTTGTCTCGTGTCTATTACGGCAAAATTTTCCAAGCCCGGTTTTAATTCACTCACCATGATTGTTTTGTTATTACATGATCAGCCCACCAGGAACATCAACATCCGATAGAGAGGCAAAGGGAAACCAGAACCTCATTTGTACCGACACTGATAACTAAAAACCCTTCCTTGAAACATAGAATTTCTCAGCGGTATGTTGTGTGGCTTGTAGTTACTAAGGAGTTTTATTTTGAGTTAATGATAAGCTAACTGCAAACTGGACGGCACAACCCCATGACCACAATGCAGCACCCTCCAGCTAATATACTTTAAATCAATGACAAAATGTGCGTTACTCGTGTTCATCCAAATACAAAACAACGCGCATTTCATTGGTTATTTTTGCTGTTTCAGTTTGGAACGTGATTGGAGTTGGACACGTTGTTCAAATCAAGTTTTGACTATTATGGACACTGCGTTCTGGGAAAAACATTGTTTGCCACACAGAAACATCTGTCTTAGCCCCTGGCCAAAAACAAAAACCAACAACAACAACGAAAACTGTCGGACCAGATGGCGGAGCTCCGTACTCGCCCTGCAAATGGAAATTAATAGTAATTAAACCAAGTTGCACTGCATACCATACCTGTCATTACAGCTGTTAATTTCTAATCTTATCTGATCTTAATAAATATCTCAAATCAGTATTTACTGTGGGAGGCTTGCTGCAGCGTGAAATGTGCACCATCTAGTTTGTTTAGAAGCCCAGAAATATTTAGGGACTCTGTCTTTTTGGCTCACAAACACTTTAGATTTGTTATGGTTCTCTCGGAAAAAAAAAACGGAGCTGGTTGTTACTTGTTGGAGCAGACGGGAAAGATGCAACTTGCACATGCGCTGCTAGCACGAAGCGCACCGTGCTTATCTGCTTATAAGGAGGAACAACAGCGCAATGAGCGTGGTGATTCACGAGAGTAGGAAGTTACAACCATTAGGCAGGAAACTACTTCTTGATACTTGATACTTCTTGGTCACTTTCAAAGCAGACATCTGGCCTTTATGAGATCTGACTCACTCGAACGGCATACATGAATATATTTAAATACATTTAATCCGACACCAACATTGAGATGGAGCAGCTTTCCTGCGCTTCTTTTCCGCGCCAAATCTGTGTCAACGATCGCCTGTAGTGAGGTGTCCTGAAGAATGTTCAGCTTTAAAAAAAAAAAGAAAAAGACACAACAGCGAGAAAGCATTGAAGTAGCAGTCAAAACACTGCCATGTCCTTAAAAGAAATGCGATTGATGTGACCTTTACTTCAGGGCCAAAGGAAAGCACAAACACAAGCAGAGCAAGAGAAACCAAGAAACCTGTTCCTTCAGCACTTGTTTTCATACTTTCATCAGCCTGCTGCTGTACCACACTTTCCAGACTCTCTCTCTCTGTTTTTTATCAATCCTGCAAGTGGGATGAAGTGTCTGTCTTCACATTTTGATCTGATTTCCTTTGAGGGCCAGATGCAAACTGGGCACATGTATCATTTTTTATTATGTAAGAGGATGCACTCTCTCTCGTATACTGTGTGTGTGTGTTTGTGTGTGTGTGTAGGAGAAAATATGACAAGGTTGTGTACGTATATGGGAAACTGGTGGCATCAAAGAGCTCTTAGTGTGTGTTTCAAGGTGACAGCATCGCTCTGTTTATTCTATTTTTGCACACAATTAGGTCAAACGCTGCATAAAGACAAAAGAAAATACTCACACAAAAGAAAGATCCAAAGTATTACAAATAAAAATAGAAAAAAAGTGGGACTAGAAAATAAAAGCACGCAACTAATCTACATCCTCTCCCAGCATCATCACCAATCAATTTGGTGCAAATTATGGGTATTTTATAAACTATATTATATTGAAATTGGCCCAATTAATCACAACTTCCCCGCCACGCAGACTCGCCTGTAATCCTTATCAACAACTATCCCGGCTAGATACTGGACGCTACACTTGGTTAGAGCTCTCTGTGCAACTTTTTAAAAAAGCACACAGAGCAGCGAGACGGTCAGAAACTTTGTCTTTTCTCCCACGCTGGTTTAAGTTCCTCCGCGGCTTTTTTGAGCGGTCTGTGATTTTGTGCGAGATTTATTAAATAAATGGCAACGGAGAAAAGCGAAAGCCAGCGAAAGCCCTCCAGCACCAGCCACGTAACCTCCACGCGTTTGTAGGAGCGGACGTACCTTTCCTTTCCGCCAGAACGCAGCAGCCCAAGCACAGCAGAGAGGTGAGACTGAACCACTTCACGCATCGAGTTGCCATCGTGTTTTTCGTCCGCGTCCCCGGTGGGAAGGTGTCATTCCATACCGGGCAACAACGCGATATTCCGCTTGTTCGAAAGTCAAAAACAAATCTTTAAGTTTTAAAATACTTTTCCTTCTCTGGGAAAGTCAAACTTTTGACAGCTCCTCCTCCTCCGCGGATATCTCAAGTAGTCCGGGGCTCGTGCAGCGAGGACCGACTACTGGCTGCTCTGACGTCAGCAAGAGGGAGGACAGATGCGCCTCTCGCACCGCTCAGGTAACATTAAGCAGACTGGATGCTTTTTCTTTTTCTTTTTTATAGAAAGATAGAAATACACGTGTACTCTGTGGTGAAGTAACATTATTTGAGGGAAATGGTCTACAGTGTTAACTTGTATTAACGCAGGTATACTTATTTTATTTGTTGACATCCAGTTCAGTCGGTGATTCATGAGCTTCCTGTAAGGACTGGGCAATGATTCAATATGATCGTTTATTGTCTTTCAGTTGAATCATAATGTGTTGAAACCAGTGAGATGGCGTGATGCAAAATTAGATCATCTAAAACTGATAATACATGAAAAGCACAATACAAGTTCAAGTTTCTCAGAGATGGCCATTATTTCACACTTGAATTAAAGCTACAACAAGGAACGTAATGTTGTGTTGATTATGGCGGACCCTGTGGACGAAAGGGGTAAGGTTTCCGAAAACTAGGGTCCTGGTTCCTCCCTTCCCTTCCAGTGGGCCCACGAGAGTTACAAATTCTGATGTATCAACTGATATTTTTTTAATTTGAGATAAACACAAGCATGTTAGGATCCCTTAAATTTGGTCATTACATTATGAAATTCGGATCAGAGTATCTGATTTTGTGTAGTGGATATGGAGAGACTTATTATTACATCAAACACTTTGGGCATTTCTGTTCTGAAATGTACTGTTGGCTATCAGCCAAACTTATATACACATATAAATAAAGTTTTAAAAAGCTAATATCGGACGATATATCAATCCAGCTCTGGATCTACTTGCAATGAGTTACTTAATGAACTCAAAACCACCTTTAAAAACACTACTTTTTATCCTGTAAGAAAGGTGGATTAAATGTGCCTGCATCTCTCCCTGCTTTTAATGCTCAGTATAATAATACTTTAAAGTGAGATGGTTGCATTCTGAAGTTACCCATTGCATAATACTCTCTCTATAGATAGTGTGGGTTCATGACTTGACTTAACATGTTTAGCATGTGCACAAAACACACAACTAAATCATGAAAACAGGGTTTGAGTAATTAACAGTGAGGAAAGCAAAAGATCTTTTTGGCAGCAGCCATTTTGACTTGTCATTGCAGGAGCAGCAGAAGTTTAACTAATATAATTTAGCATGGCTCAGTTCCATTAAGTGCCATGGAGTAAGTCATTATCCAGTAAGTGCATGCACAACATCAGGACCCTGGAGCAGAAAAATGGAGTGGGATCACTTTCAACATTATTAGTAACTCCACATATTCTATTCTTGCTATGTCATGTAGAAATATCTGCAGCAAAAATAAATAAAGCGTATTTGATGTTACTCTGTGAAGACTGGGCGAGTCAATGCACAAGAAACGACCCAAAAAGCTGCGATTACCACAAATAGATGAGAAGCTCTACGAAGTGATGCTGAGCGTTATGAAAGACTGCAGCCAGAGACTTAGAGATAATACTACGGGGTCGTTATTACAAACAAATATCCACACACACACACACACACACACACACACACACACACACACACACACACACACACACACTGTAAGTGTCCCTGCAGCTATTTCAGCTGAACACTTAAAGTTGAAGAAAAGGATGCTGATGACTCATCGGGGACGTAAAAAGCGGACTTCTCGAGGTTTCATTGAATTTGGCCCATAACAAAAAAGCTCATGAGTAAGTTCTGGCATCCTAAAACCGCCCGTTTACCCTCATGTATTTGCCGATGCATGTATGAGAGAAAGCCGTCAGTATCAGTGTCACGCAGGGGTTGAATGGACAACATGTCTAGACCTTTGACAGATTGTCCGTCTGATGGGAGCCGAGTCTAACTGCATGTCAAGCTGCTTAAATATGTTTGTTGTTGTGCACAGATCAGACTCTATGGGGACAAGAGTGATAGAAATAATTTCTCACACTGGTGTTTATTTCATTACTGTTGGCTAATGGCTCACCAAATCGTCTTTGGTTGTGCTGTTGGAGGAAGAGGTTATTGTGTTGGGTGGAATTATGAGCATTTTCCTCGAGCTGAAATGACCTAATGTGAGGCTCTAACGTTTCACAGGAGATGGCACAGTGCGCAATTTTCAGTGAGCTGTGGGTGTGATGGCTGTTCGGAGTACTGTCATTGGGAAATAAATCCCTGGCCTTTGTTATTTTGGTATGTCAGGGGGAAGATTGTAGCAGAAGAAGCTCCTCTGAGTGAAAGAGTTATTCCCTTCACGGGTGACACACTTAAAGGTATAATATGCAACAGTTTCTTAAAAAAATGTATAGACTAATACAAAAATAATCCCTCTTTATCGTCCCTTATGACTCTATGTCCCTTTCTTTTTTGTTCTTATTTTTGCTGTGGTCGGGACATTTCTGGGCGTAACTGAAGAGGCTTTGGACGCCACACAGGGGTCCAAAGCTGCTTCATTCACCCCCTAGCTCGCTCGACCACTGTGAGCTCTCTCTCCCTCCCTCTTTTGCTCACTCGTTGACCCGGAGAGAAAGGTGGGGAATTTCTAATGCTGAATACAAAGATATTCTATTAAATAGTCCAATTCTGATGAAGAGGATCAAGAGAGGCCAAATATTGAAGGTTTACTTTTCGAGAAAATGAATTTCTTTTGCTTCTCTTTAGGGTCATATTTGCTATCCATTTGAATCTAACTCAGCGGTTGGTTTTAAATGTTTTGGAACCAAGGTTCACCACACACTAAGCCACAATGGAGGCTCGTTTAAAAGAAATAAAACGTCAAGAAATCACCTTGGCTTCTCACCAGCGGGCCGATTTCTACACCGCCGATCAACATCTCAATTATGAAATGTTCCACTGTAAGACAGAAAGGCGTCCAGTACAGTGTGTTTCACATCACCATCCATCCAGAGCCTCACACCGGAGCTGTCTGTCAACCAAGCAGAAACATTAAACAAACACAGAATAATGGCCAACCGCTGGGGATTCAAAAGAGTGTAAAAAAAAAAAGGGAGAGGGAAAAAAGTGTGTGAGAGAGCGAGAGGAGAGATGACAGCTACTGGCTGGCAAAGTAAATACATGTCCCACTGTGCAATATTCTCACATTTTCCATCTCTTTTGTTCAGGAAGTGCTGGTATAATCAGTACCTGAGGGGGGATTTTGGATTAGCAGCATGTGATTATTAATGCGGCTCATACAGGAGTTCTTTCAGGTACAGTCAAGGCCAATATGACTTCTGAGAGGATGATGTTTACACGAGGAGTCTCATTAAGTCGTTCAGCGAGGCAGAAAGGTTATATGACTATGTTGCGAAGGGAGACGACTCAATGTCCTGCAGGGTTTGAAGCCTGATCTGCATGACAGGGCCCAGATGGACCAACACCATCTCAGTAAATTTATTGAAGAAAAAAAATCAAATATTGCACAGGGAAGCAATAAACACACACACACACACACACACACACACACACACACACACACACACACACAC
The DNA here is from genome assembly GCF_910589615.1 of Taurulus bubalis. Taxonomy (NCBI): domain Eukaryota; kingdom Metazoa; phylum Chordata; class Actinopteri; order Perciformes; family Cottidae; genus Taurulus; species Taurulus bubalis. Next base: position 37,782,078 of record NC_136589.1, on the reverse strand, counting down.
ACACACACACACACACACACACACACTAACAATATGGCTGTTTGTGAGTGTGCATAGAGAGATGCAGGATGCATGAGCACAACATATGGGAGCACATATATGATTTGCCGTCAATAAAGGGTGAAACATCTGCGGCGTCCACTAAACAGACATCACGCCAGTTGTGCTTCATGAAATAATGAGATATCTAAAGTCACTATCAGCCACGAGAATGAAGGCTTAGAAAATGTTACATCAAAATAATATATATTATGCACACAAAAGATTATCCCAACAACTTATAATTCAGTATTGTTATGTTGTTTTACATTTCATCTGAAAATAATGATTGCCCAGATGAACAAATAGTACAAAATCCAAAGCAGAGAGGAATGACGACACCTCTGTGCAGAGCCCCTATTATAGGTTATGAGGAGCGATAATGCTTCCAAACATCAAGCAACATTTAGAATATGACATGCTTGATTTCAGAAGCCCTCGCTGTAAATCGGTGCCCTATTTTAGTCGCTTGTCGTGGCTGTGATATCTCTGACATGTGAAATAAGATGTGGATTTGATGTGACTGACTCCATAAAAGCTTTAATAATAGCTTTCTAAATCCTGTTTTTGCCCGTGATACGGCTGAAAAGCCTCTGGCGATCAGAAGAACAAACTGTCAAGTACCAATTAATTAGAGAAGCCATGAGATTACCTTGCATCTCACCATCTGCACCACCACCCCCCAAAGCAAACTTCAGCTAAAGTTCAATAGGAAAAGGAAAATATTTCAGTTTATGCATTCATTGTTGTATTGTGATAGTGAGTACACACACACACACACACACGCACACGCACGCACGTTGTTTTCTCTTCCTATGAAGAACGATCAAACATGTGCTATATATCTTATTGCTCTGTTTTACCATTTCCTGAAGAGGCCCCCGGTTGTTGGCTCGGAGCCATCTTCACTTGCCGGAGCATGTGGTCTCCATGGCAGCCCACTGGCTTACAGAGTAAACACCTCAAAGTAAATGAATGAACCTGTTTTAATCCAGTAGGAATCCCTTTCTCAACTTCTCAACCAGTCACATCCTGTTTCATGGCATGGAACACCTTGTTCGCACTTATGAGTAATGTGAATGATTTTCGGAATGTTTTTATGTGTTCAGTTTTCAAAGCTGATTCATTGCAATGTGCAATTGCCTGCATATAATAACAATACGGGATAGAGTTTATCTATAAAGCCCTTCAAAATCATTAAGCACTTAACATAAAGTATTAAAACAGAAGGGAAAAATCAAGTGGACCAACAGAGGAAATCTTTAAAATCCAAGATGAAATAAATATACAGTAAATAGATGGAACTGTATATCATAAAAAGTGTTATTAGATACAATATGTATGACTGAGATGCTGTCAGAGTTGGCTCAACTTTCTTTAAAGGGGTCCTGAAGGTGCTGCAACCTATTCGGTCGCTGCTCAGCTGGAGAAAATGTGTGTTATGTGTGTTTCTTATGATGTTCTTGGACCGGATAACAACTCAGCGTCAAGGTCAGGAGAGTTCAATCTCATGCAGGTGACATCTCTGAACTTCCACGACCAGAATGAAGCTGTTCAGTGCTGACTGTGTGGCACAGTTGGGGTCAAGCCGAAGAGTCTGCGTGTCCCGCAGCTGGTGCCATGACTTTCCGGTATAAGTGCTTTAGCGGTCCTTCAAACCCATTCAGATCAGTGGTGAGAAAGTGTCCCCTAACTACAGGAATCTCTGAGTCATCCACGAGTGTGAATACAAGGGATGAAAAGATGTCTGTATAGCAGACTGGCTCGCATTGGACCGTGAGCGCATGCAAAAACTGCCAAGCCACAAATGTGTCAGCTTGGATGAGATTCATTCCAACTCTTTCTTGATTGATGGAATGAGATAATGGGTGTAATCAGCTAAAATGTAGATTTCTCCACAAAGAGCCAAACTCTTTTCAGAGCTGCTGGCTCCTTATATTGTTATATTGCTCTAAAAAAGCAAACAAGAAAAATCACTTGTATTGTGACGAGGACTCTGTCGTGAGCTCTTTCCTCAATCCTTTTTCCATTATGCCCTTTCTGCCTGTCACCTCCAATCAATGTCAGATCAATTTCTCGGCTCATTAGTTCGCGTGGGGCGGTGTGTCCTGTGCCCTCTGAGGTCTGTGAGCAAACAGCTGACGGCCAATGTTCCTCTATAAAACACCGCCATCGTGTGGCTGGTGTGCTCGGGGCAGCTTGTTGTATCTCTAAAGAGCTGCAGGAGCTATACATGTCTTCTTGGGAGTCTGTCAGGTCGTTTGTTCTGTTTCTTCAGGCCAGAGACCATTACAGGGCTAAACTGTGGGGCAGATATTTTAAAATAAGAAAGTGGGATTACACTAAGGGACATTTTTTATCTTCATGTTTTATACTAAAGCTAATAATGACTATGATACGATGATTAATTTGTCAATTATTCGCAAGGTGCAGGCTTTATTTTGTTTATTATATGGATGATCACACAGTTCTGTCAGTGCACATATAGATACTTTGGCGTCATGGTTTATGAAAGCATCAGCAGAGGAATGTCCATCAATCCATAATCTGGCACTATAAGCCTTTTTGTTTAATATCAGGAATTTAACATCACAGCGTGTGCTTCAAACTGCATCTGAGATGCATGTAAAAGTAAATGGTGCAGGCAGTTGTGAGGAATGTCATTGCATCTCTCGTGCACTGTGCATATAGGGGCAGCTCTCATGATGCTGCCAAGCAGCGCTGCGCTGTGTGAGAAATCAAAGCGCAGGCGTGGAGTCGGGAGGGAGCCTATCCTGCGCAGACTGGGTACTGTACATGGCCATTGATGCTGCTGGATAGATGTAGTCCCTGATGTAAATAAGAATGGCGAGGGCAGCGGGTCTAACGTGCCGCGTTATCTCTGCTTGACATCGGAACGTTTTTATGCCAGCATCGGGATTTTGTAAAAAGAAAAACACGGGGGCCTTTTTTTTTTTCCTCCCTCGTTTTCATCCGAAACAGCTCGTCTGATGATTTCCACTTGACACAAGAGCCACAAGCAGACGGGCGGCTTCTTCTAATAAACACTCGGGGAAAAACAGGTCATTATGACCTTAGTATCCTCCAGTACAAGAACACCATCGGATTGCTTTTACGCGGCAGCATTCTGCTTGCATTTGTTGCTTTGGATTTCGTGTGCTGTGTCCGGAGAGGAGGATCATCACTTCAGCGTTGAGGTAAGAGAGGCGGCCTTCCTCTCCTCCTCCCCGGTTATCATAGATGACCGGGCTCTCTCTCTCCCTCTCTCTCCTCCTCCTCATCATCATCATCCGCCGCGGCGTGAAAACCTGACATATCGGATGCGTTTTTCTGTGTCGACTCCCCGCGCTATCTGTGGGCTACAATTACCATAACGGATAACATGGGGCACGTTGGAAGCCTATCAGCACGGCTCATGCACTCAACGGGGAAAATATCTCGCATTCCTCATTTGTAGAGTGCCATGAAACAGAAGGATGCTCTTTTTTTTTTATTACTCTGCGGTCCACGAGCGGAGTCTCATCCTCCAGCCTCATGCACTGATGCCAAATGTGCAACCCAGATAGAGAGAGTGGGCTATTTTAACAGAGCTGTGCAGAGTGATGCTTGCTTTCGTTGAGATACTTCTGTGGCAGGCCGACATAGTAAAGTCAGACATGCCTTGGCACCATCACAGTGCTGGAGGAGATTAAATATTTACAGACACAAGCTGCATAGTAGGATTTGCTTCTTCTTTTTTATACCTTATTAATTTATGTCATTTTCATCCTCACCTCAGGCTCCCTGAAGAAATTAAATGCTGAGCCACAAACACATCATCATTCAATGTTATGGCTCACTAGAAACCTGCCTGATATCTCTCTGAGATCTGTACCTTTTAACAAACACAACACACACAGGAAACATGCCCACAGGAGAGAGGGGAGGAAAAAGAGAGAGAGAGAAAAAAAGAGAGGATAAACAAGGCGTTTAGCTCAGCAGAAAGAAGGATAGAGGCAGAAGGGGGAGGGATGGACAGCTAGTCAGATTAGCTGCTGGAACATATCTCATAGGCTGTGTAGTGATGGGGAGGCAGCTGGTTGGCGTGTGGACAGCTGTGGATAGCGTGGGCATCTTGCGACCTCTCAGATTGAGACTGGCAGTGACCTCCCCCCCGGATGATGCACGGCCTCGCATCCCTCATCTGTTTCCAGCCGCACTCTCGCCTTTTGTAGGGCAAGAGGAGGCAGGGCCACAGTCTCTGCACATGTATACGCTGCCCAGCAGCCGCAAGACACACACAAACATGGACTAAGGTCACGAGAAGGGATTCAAATGCAAACAGTTGCACTGATGTCCAGGGAGCCTCTGAGCAAAGATACACAGAGACACCGCAACCACTGCTGGATAGACAAAAGACATGTTTACATGTTCATTCTATGAAGTTCTTCATTCATCTGTGACGTTAAATATAGAAATAACCATGTTCTCTTCCAATAATACAAATATTATATATATATATATATATATATATATATATATATATATATATATATGTGTGTGTGTGTGTGTGTGTGTGTGTGTGTGTGTGTGTGTGTGTGTGTGTGTGTGTGTTGTAGCAATGGTTACCACCTCAAAGCCAGAATGAATGAACAGAATGAACGAGCCGCAGCCATATTCTTGTTGATTTTTATTATGGGATTACTTAGTGGGAAAAACTGGGTATAGGCTAACTAAACACTTTGCCCTCATTAAACAGCAACTGTTTTGTTGCCTTTGAGCACGGTCCTGCAACCACTGCGATGAGGGGGACGTCTGTGGTCTGTGTTTGTGTTCGTCAGCCTCCCTCAGAGAAATATGCACACAAAAAGGGGAAGAAGAAGAATATATTAAAACAGTTACATGTGGAACAAAATCCAATCAAACACAAAATGAACGTGATTCAAGTTGAACACTGCAGCAAATGGGATGACTCTTTGTTTTATGGCCATTCACATTTTACAGCTCGGGTTGATGCATGGACATTGTAATAGATGATTAACTCATCAATTATCCGCACAAAAGTGCCACTTTTTTTTTTCTTCCCGTGTGCCTTTTTTGCTCCATTCCCATCTACTCTGACTTCTCTCATAGAGGCTAAAGAAAGTCTTAAAATAGCCATGAACTGAATGCCTAAATCTTCCTCCCTTCTTCCCTCCTCGCAGGGATGGCTACAGAGGTATGGCTACCTTCCCCGCACAGAACCGGGCATGTCTGTCCTGCGCTCGGCCCACACCATGCACTCAGCCATTGCCGCCATGCAGCGCGTCTATGGTCTCAATGTCACAGGGACACTGGATGAGAGAACCAAGGAGTGAGTACACACACACACACACACACACACACACACACACACACACACACACACACGCTAACGTGTGCTTTCACCAGGCCATTTATGTCACATTAATGCAAATGCTCCCCTTCATTCATTTAAAAATGCAGAAGGGAATGGCTATCAATATTTGAATGAACTAGTGGAGGACAGAAATAGACATTTTCATTTCACCCCCATCACCCCGTCTGAAGCAACCTCAGTTGGAGGTTTTAACTCTTTTCCTTCTTCTCATTTCGCATGATGATGCAGTGATATCACGCTGAGGTGAGAATTAATGTTTCTATGCATTTCAGTGTGTGTGTCTTGTGTGTTCTGTACTCGTGATAATCTGATGTGGTATGAATGGGAAAACATGAAACTTCCTCTCAGCCCTCATTGAGAATTTAATCCTACACTTGAATCAATGAGTAGTTTGGAGTAGTTTCAGTGGTATTATCCACAGCACTTCCTCATTTTGCTGGCGTGTTTACATCAGGAAGAGAACTGCTGAGTTCTCTTCAGTGTCGTATGTATGTATTTATTTTATGTATTGTATGTATGTATATTGTATGTATTGTGTGTGTGTGTGTGTGTGGTCTTTTGATGGCGTTTGACCCACAACTTTTATCGAGTCACCTCCTCCTCTCTTCTCTCCTTTTTAAGTTGGATGCAAAAGCCTCGCTGTGGCGTTCCGGACAAATTTAAAAGTGCCGCGAGGTCACGCAAGCGGAGATATGCGCTAACAGGACAGAAGTGGCAGCGTACACACATCACCTACAGGTGAGATATAGTGGAGGCAGTTGTCATAGCGACCATTGAGCTTTGCAGGCGCTCATTGTAGGTTTCAGATGTGTTCATTTTCTCAGCTCTCCTCTGTCTTTCATCTCCTCCTCTTTAACCACCTGGGATCACATGCTCCATGTTGTCATAGAGACCGCTCGCACACCACACACACACACACACACACACACACACAGATTCACAACATAAATGTGTGTCCATGTGCGCTGTGAGTATGTTTACTTTCCAGATTATAAATAGCTTGCTGGCCAAATGGGATTTTTTTATCCTTCATTATTTTGCTGTTTTTCTAAAACAAAACAAACCGTTTTAGCTGAGTAGCATGAAGATTTAAGGCTTTCCTCTCCCTCACATGAAATTGTGTAAATTGTCCGTAATCTCAGACGCAATATTCAAACTCTCATTTTATCTCGCCCCGATGAAGCTGCAGTTTTTAATAGGTTCTGAGGAGAACTGATAAATGGGTCTCTGGCACAACTGCAAATTGACAGGTTACAGAGAAAAAAGACGATAACACTGTCAATTTATTCAAATCCTTCCTTCCTCCACGAATTTGAATTGATGAGCCACCTCTCCTAATGGAATGTCAATCAGCGCTGAGCCAGTGCTGCTGCTGCTGACTGCACTTTATTCATGAAAATGAATGAGAGAGAGGGAGAAGATTTCCCATTCCTCTCTGCCTGCCAGGGACTGATAACGACTGCTGTGTTAAAAGTTCAGGAAAAGCTTGTGGGCTTTAAGCAGTTGTGTCAAGTGCAACTTTTTTTTCTTGTGTGTGTGTGTGTGTGTGTGTGTGTGTGTCTTCTCATTTTGAAAAGTCAAAAATGTTCACTCAAAATTAATGGGATAACGAGGCGCGGGGGTTGATGCGGTGTGTGTTTTTCTTTGCCCTTCTGCTGAATGTTTTGTTCCCCCGTGGTTTAAAAATAATGTGTGAACGCTTTTCGCTATGATCTCAGTATGTGAACTACAACCTGCGGAGCATTTTCTCCGCCCTCATGGCCTTCACTGTGGCTCTATAGAGGACCTTTTTTTCAATCGGTTTGCCTTCCTTTCCTCCCGCAGCATAAAAAATGTCACACCAAAGGTGGGCGCCCGTGAGACTCACGATGCCATCCGGCGGGCGTTTGACGTCTGGCAAGGTGTGACTCCCCTCCGCTTTGAGGCCGTTCCGTACAGCGCGCTGGAGACTGGCAGGCGTGACGTGGACATCACCATCATCTTCGCTTCGGGTTTTCACGGTGACAGCTCACCCTTCGACGGGGAGGGGGGATTCCTAGCCCACGCCTATTTCCCGGGCCCGGGCATCGGAGGCGACACACACTTTGACTCAGATGAGCCCTGGACCCTTGGGAACCCCAACCACGATGGTGAGTGCAAGAAAAAAGAGGCGGGGAAACCGTAATCTAGAGAAAGAGGGCTACAAAGGGCCACGAATGAAAAAGAGTGGAAAGCAAAATATTCACAGAAGAGATTAAGATTGGGGAAGAAAGGAAAGAAAGAAAGGTAGTTTAATGTAGAATGTCAGCAAGCAAGTAGACAAGCAAAGAGGTGTGGAAGGAAAGAGGAAAGCATTGAGAAACCGAATAAAAGAGCAGTCACCACGAGAGACAGATGAGGACTGATGGAGAGCAAAAACTGGGAATACAGATAGCTGAGTAGGAGGGCAATTTAACAGAGGTGGTATCACAGGGCAGGGTACGAAGGATGCTTAACCAAGAACAAAGAACGCAGAGACGTCTTTGATCGGGCTGTGCTCTGTAAAGACGCATCACCCCATCTGTCAGGATTGTGATGTTTTTTTTTTCTTCTGCATAATAAGCTCCTCAGATGATAGAGAGTTCCGCTATTTTAAGACATTGGTTGCTGGCACATGATTGTGGCGATTCTGTTTTTAGTGAATTTAACTCAAGTGGTGTGCAGCAAGAGAGGTGACAGAAGACAATACTCTGTGTCCATACCGTTGCAAAATGTGGAAAGGAGACATGTGTGATATGTTTGGGTATTGTGAGCATTTCCTCAGTGCACTATACGGGGTGATGTAAGCACCAGGTTCATTTCAGGGAGGAAAAAATCAGAAATACTTCCTTAAAATATTCAGTATATAGTCAGCATTTATTTAACATTAGCTTTGAACATGGAGCAGCTCTCTGGTCACATGCTGTCCTATATGTTGGGAAACTCACTATATTTTCCTTGCCCATTTAACCCTTTAAAAAATGGACTGAATCAACAATTCAGAGCTGAAAATAACTCATATCAAATTGAAAACAATCACCAAAGTAGTGTATTTGTTCCCTTTTTAAATGGAGTGTGGTGCAACTGCAAGGTTTATCTGTACGATGTGTGATGTATTTTGTTGAGTGAATCGGTCCTCCTGACTGGTGCTCTTCTTCTGCTTTACGTCTTCTGCTAGTCTGTTGTTTGTCCATTCGGTGATTTTCCCAACAAACAGCCTCTTTCCCTCACAAATCAACCAACGCAAAGATAAACCCAAGCTGCATAAGCAGGGCACCATTACTTTATCCTCATTTCAATGGAAATAATACCAGATCTGGAACTATGACTCAAACAAACAAAAAAAATAATGAATTAATGTGTATTATACATAAATCCCCTTACTGCACAACCCTGATGCTAGCATTCCACACAGCAACGTGACCCGCATTTCCCTCTATTACTTCTAATAATGCTTTAGTTCATTCAACCCAAGTTCAACTACCGTTGATTTTTAGTCCACTTAATGACATGAATATAAATAAGATACCGTCTCACTCATGTTAGCAAGCGCAGGATGGTGAATACAACAAACACTCACCAGAGAATGGAATAAACAAATCATTAAATCCTCTGCAACACTAAAGCAGTTACAGTTAAACTAACTTTGATGTTGCCTGGTTAAGTTCTAGTCTTGCTATCGTTCTGCGTTCTAGTTCTACTTTCTCTTTAAGCGGAATCACTGTTGTTTTTCTCCCTGCAGCGCCACCACTGCCCTCTGCTGGACTAGAATAGCTATTGCAGTTGGGAAAAGACGGGAAATAAACTTGTTATATTACCAGGGGTATATTAGGTTAAGTTAGGTTAGTTAGTATGGGTTGTATGTTATTGTATGTTATTATATATTATGTGTTATGATTGTTATGGGTTATGCTAGATAATATAATGTTACATTGTGTTGTGTCAAATAATGTTATGTTGTGTTATGCCGTGTTATAAAATGTTAAGGTTTGTTGTGCTATATTATTAGTATATATTTGGTTAAGTTAGGTTAGGTATGGTTTATGTTATGGTTTGTCGTGTAATATTATGTTATGTCAATTCAATTCATTTACATAGCGTTCAATCATAAGAAAAGTTTCTGGGGACACTTTTCATAGAGCAGACCATAATTTACAGAGACTCAACATTCCCTCATAAGCTAGCACTGAGGCGACAGCGGCAACAAAGCGGGCCGTGCCATGTTGTTCCGTCTTTTGATGTGATATTATATACAATGCTTTGTTACGTTATGTTATTGTGGATAATGGTATGATAGATCAGGCTAGGTTAGGTTAGTTATGGATGATATTGTCAAATATATTGTGGGCACCACCCCTGCCAATGTGGATGCAGGGTGCAGCATCCCATCGAGGGAGATAAGATAATAGAGCCTTTCTTAGTGGAGCGTCCACACACATTTTAATTACCCTACCTACAGGGCGCCAGGCTGCTTCGCTAATACCCATGTGCCATACGCTTCCATTCTGTCCTCCCATTAGTGGAGGAGGAGGGTAACAGCTCACATTGCGTTTGTTCTGGGAAAGTATTTGCCGCCCATCAGCTGCCCTCCCTCACTCTCTTTTGTTCTCATACTCCAATGATAATTGTCTCAGACTCCCAAGTCAAATTCATGATCACCCTCGCGCCGTGTCCCATAGTTATCCGCGAGGAGTACCGAGTCTGAAAAGCTCCTGTCTCTGCTTTATGTGTCTGGGAAAGCTGTGCAACCTTTAATGGGCTTTCATAGCAGAGTAATTGTGAATGTTGCATGTTGACATGTGCGCTAATGGTCTCCTGGGAGGCTTTGTGGGACATTTTTGGGTTTGGTGGAAGAGGCTGGTTGTGTAAAATGAGGGAAGGGGAGGTGTAACCTTTTAGCTGCTGGCAGAGGGTCAGCGGTTGGTCTGCACAGCGCTGCTGGCAGGAGTGGATATCATGCTTTAAAGGGCAACAATCTCCTGGGGACAGCTTCCGTCACAAGCTGTACGTAAATAGTGTACTTCTTTCTAAATCAGGTTGACACTGTGATCCGAGTGCTGACCGTAGACACTGACCGTGGCATTTTTCTCGTTTTTCATTTGTCTGTTTTAAATGTGATACAAAACCAGACCCTCAATGTTTACTATGCCGACATGTATATGTATGTGATTTTTCATGAACCTTTGTTTTTTCACTGTTCACAAGAGAAGATATGCCTCATGCGAGCCGCAGAGAGCAAACTGACCTTCCAGTACACCTCCAATAAGCTTTACTTGCACTACATTGCATGACATTAAGTCAATGGACGTTACGCTTGGACCAGAGAGCTGCAAGAAATTATTATTTTCATTGTTGATTGAGCAACTGGTTATTTGTCAATAATGTATTGAATTATTTAGTCTATAAAATGTAAAATAAATGCTCAGTTATGTCCAACCAACAGTCTAAAACCCGTAAAACACAGAAAAGAAAAAAACTCCCATATGTAAATATTTGTCATTTTCTGCTTGATAAATGTCTTAAATGGTTACCTGATGATCAAAAAAGAGGAGTTGGATTTCATTGCGCTTAAGTTTGCTCCAACATGTCTTATCTTCCCATCTCAGAATTATTCCACATTTTTGCCATGAGCTCAGCTTCAAATGATATAACCTTATTTCTTAGTGACGTGTTTCTGTGCCTATCACTATCTGCCTCTTGTGTTAATAATGATAATGATTAGAAAACCCAATCATAATAATGAGTATTATCATAATAATAATGATAATATAGTTCAAAGTGCTTGACGACAAAGTAAAGAAACAAAAGAATGAATGAAAACAGATCAAAGCGTGCAAATACTGCTTGTGAATGAGTGTCTGTGCATGTGTGTATGTTTTCTTTCACGGCACACATACAGTCACATTCATACAGTCACACATTCGTGTGCCATGTATGACGGCGGGTTTTTGCATTAACGCGGTTCCCCTCTCTAGGTAACGACCTGTTCTTGGTTGCGGTGCATGAGCTGGGCCACGCCCTCGGTCTGGAACACTCCAACGACCCCACCGCTATCATGGCTCCTTTCTACCAGTACATGGACACAGAGAACTTCAAACTACCTCACGATGACCTCCAGGGCATCCAGAAGATCTATGGTAACCCTCTGTTTTATACATTAGTCTCTCTCTTTATGATGTACAAGTTGAGCTTATTATAACGCCTTTTCTGTCAATTCTAGCATTTTGAAAAAGTACTTAGATAAGGATCTGAAGAGCAATGTTACATAATGCATTATATTTGTCCAACCTTTTACTGAAGCCATTTTACTGCATCTTATTAATACTGAAGGCCTGCAAATACTTATCACATGGTGCTGCAACATTCAGTCACATTGGGTTGATTGCCAGTAGGCAACATTTGTCAGCTGTTCAAAGGGACAGCCAACAGTGAAGCAACATGACTCAACTATCAAAGCATCTATGCCAAAATTAAAGGTGCATTGGTCCAAAAACAATAAAGTTATTCAAATTCTCAATGGGTACGGTCCAGAAAAACCTTTCGTCTCTTTAGGTCCACCAGATAGGGCACCCCAGCCTACCAGACCCCCACCCACGGTCCCTCCTCCTCGCTTCCACCCTCCCTCGGACCCCCGTAAACACGACCGCCATGCCAGACCCCATCGCCCTCCGCAGGGGGCCAAGCCGTCCAACCCCAACTCCAAACCCGACATCTGCGACGGAGGCTTCAACACCCTGGCCATCCTCCGACAGGAGCTTTTCGTCTTCAAGGTAGAGTCGATTATCAAGCTGAGTGGACATGGCTGCTGGTTTTAAAGCTGTTTGAGATGGATGGTGCAGCTGCTGCTGCTGCTGATGATGATGATAATGATGATGATGATGACGATGACTCTACCTTATCCATTTCTATAGGACCAATGGTTTTGGAGGGTACGGGACAACTCCGTAGTGCCCGGCTACCCCATGCAGATCAACTACTTCTGGAAAGGCCTGCCTCCCAAAATTGATGCCGTGTATGAAAATAGCGAAGGGAAATTTGTCTTTTTCAAAGGTAATAAAAGATTTTTTGTTTTTTCCTTTCTTTTTATTCATCATTATTCATTCATGGTAGAGTTTTTGGCCACCAGTAGCGCTATATTAGAGCAATGTTTTTACGATTAGGTCCCGGGTTATTGTTCTGCAAACGCGCTATGATGCACATCCACACGTAAGAACACACATATGATACATATTTCTGCCACCGGTTTCATGCTATTTAGCTGATGGCATTTGCTGGTAACTTGCCAAGAAATGTAGCAATGCACCAACACAAATTAGGAAGAAGGAGACTGCTGCTAGCAAACATGGATGCAGGATTTGAATTAAAATATATATATATGTATTTATTATAACAGGTTTGCAAATATTTTAGGAGGAAAGGAATGCATGCAAGACATTTGTCTGACACACAGCCTTTTGAGGAAAACCCTGAATGTAGACAAAACTATTGTTTGTTTACAAGAGAATTCCACATTGCACCTTTTAATTGTATTAAATCAAAATTGTATCTGATTCAATTTACAATTATAAAATAAATTAAGTTAATACATATATTATTTTATGACAGAGATATTTGATCATATTGCAGCTGAGCGGGTGACTTTGAGCGTTGCGTTGTATACAGGTGCAGAACGGGTGCAGGTCCAATACAGCCATCCGCCCATCAGGCAGATTAACGTGACATCTGTCACCCAGTGGAATCAGAGAGCCCCATGCTTTATTTATTCACTCAAGGGGACTTAACTGCATGTGTGTGCATGGGATGTCTAGCTACTTACTGCAAAGCACACCGCCACAGCAGCTCTGCTCATTCTGCCTGAGGCATTTATGATCAAAATGAATTAAATGCAACAATAGCTTCAATAAAACTGAAAACAACAAGTCTCGGCGGAGTTGCCTTCAGAGCATCATCTTGCTGTTTATTGTATTATAGATTCCACTGCATGGATTTTCTGCCGTGCAGATCTTTTGTAAACGAGGTGATACATCTGACATTTGAAATCATGTGAATAGAAGAGAATACACAAAAGGCTCGAATCAGCTGAGAGCCGGCAGTGTTTCGTCTACAGCGATATTTGAGGTCATCTTTATGATCATGTCTCTGTCCCAGAGCCTCCTAACTTGGTGTGTGTGTGTATTTTTAGGAAACCGTTTCTGGGTCTTCAAGGACACAACTCTCCAGCCTTCGTACCCTCAGGACATCTCGCTGTTCGGGAGCGGCATGCCCACTCAGAGCATCGAGACAGCTGTCTGGTGGGAGGATGTCGCCAAAACCTACTTCTTCAAAGGAGACAGGTCTGTGTTGAACTATTGCTGTTATGAAGTTAAGTAGTTGGGCAGAACTGGTGTCTGTCAGGGCAAAGAAAATACTGTGAGGACCGTCGATGGCTTAAATATGTATTTAAGTCTTTTGTTTATGACAATAAAGTGTCTCTGTGTTACCAAATGGTAGAACGAATCCGACAGACAAAAGAACAAAATAGGAAGTATTTGTCCGAGCCGTCCCTTCTTTCAGTGCAGTGTTTGGAGCTATAATGATTTCTGGTACTGTGTCCCATTAAATATTCAATAATGTTGCAGTTTGGTTGATCAGTGCATCTTCCATTTTAGCATCGATTAGCTGGCATTTCTGTAAGCCGTCACACGTTGCTATGAAACTGCGGATTGTTTAATCAACGGCTGAAAAATGCTGCTTATTGACATTAAACCCATTATGACCCTAACATTAAACCGCCATCTGTGAAGGGGATGATGTTACGTCAGTGTTTAAGTTGTTTTTCTGCAAAGTATCGATATTATTTGTTCTGCTTGCATACATCAATTGATTTATTTGTAGTAGCTTGTAGTTAGTTACCTGCAGGTGTAAGCAAACTGAAACTTTTTCAAAAACAACCAAATCTGAGAATGTTGTTTATCTATGTCCGTTGCGAGGGTCTTACATTTTGAGAGTATGCCAGTGTGAGTCACGTGTTTGTTCAGCTGTCGTGATAAATCACATCCAGAGAGGTCAGAGGACCGACGGTGGAAGCTGACAAAATGCTTTGTCATGATACTGTCATCCCTCAACCTGCTGCTGCACATCATGACAAACAGGACGTTCTGTCCGTCGTCTCCAACATGATTTCATCTCTCTCTCTCTGCGTGACAGAGTGGTGTTTGTTCTAATTCAAAGACATGACACTATGTAGCACGATTTATGTGCGTGGGTGCCATTGCATGAGAAGCAGATTAATCACAACCAGCCCTGAAACTAATTTAGCAGGCAGATAAACACAGTACGGATGATTGATTGTCCGCTTTCTTTGGTCATGTGAATCCAGTCAGTTGCGCATCTTTAAATGGTCAGATTGGGGGTTTTCTTTTTTTTTAAGTAAGTCACTGACACAGTGTGCAGAAGTCCAAAGGCTGTGCCATAATACAAGTTAATACATACAAATACATAATACAATCTATTTAAATCTTTAAAAGGACATGTGCTGTACGTTGTCAATGCCCCATCTGAACGGGTTAGTAATGGATTCCTTTAGCATCTGCCTCTTTTGTCAGTGTGTGGCCATTTTTCTACCATGAGATGGGACTGTGTATCTCGACTACAGATACACCTGGCACTACTTCTTGAAAAGCCTGGATTCAAGAGTGCAGAACCATTTCTCATTCCTGTGACTGGACTGTTTTTGATTTTGTCTGTCAGCCCTAGTTTGAGGTCATTGATGGATTTGGTAAGTGGGTCCAGTTGTTAGATTGATTTAACTCTCATCACGCTGTGATAATTCGTGTGTGTGTGGGTTTGTGAACACTCACAAGAATAGCGGCATAATTTCCTCTTACTTGAGATTGACCCAGATCAGCTGTTACTGTCGGGTCAGGTGTCTGGGAAGGGGTACATGTCACTTATTGTCTGTGTGCTGTACTTCTGT
Source organism: Taurulus bubalis (assembly GCF_910589615.1). NCBI lineage: Eukaryota > Metazoa > Chordata > Actinopteri > Perciformes > Cottidae > Taurulus > Taurulus bubalis. The sequence goes on along the minus strand of NC_136589.1, from coordinate 37,766,710 downwards.
CTGTCCCGTCGTAGGTACTGGAGGTACAACGAGGACATGAGAACCATGGATCCAGGTTATCCCAAACCCATCGGCATCTGGAAAGGCATCCCTGACTCTCCACAGGGGGCCTTTGTGGATAAGGCCAACGGTACGGCAGCTTTATGGACCGTGTAACTAGTCAGTGAGATTGAGGCTAAGTAGTTTAACACACTGGCATCGCACATCCATTGTTTTTACGACAGGGTGACATTTAGAAAAGATGAAGGGCAACACCTTAAAATGCTGTGTCTGGTATGTGTTGCTATCGTTTCAGTCCTCTATGCAACAGGAAAACAGGAAGTTGACTGAACAGCGTCTATTTTCTGGTTTCATTTTTAGATTTTTTTCATGTCAATATTTAAACCCGTGTGAAATCTCTGTTTATAAAACACTTATGAATAAGAATCTTAAGAATCTCCAAATATAGAGCAAATGCAAAAGGAATATAATATAAACATATTAAACATAAAAAAAGGAACTCAACTGCTATTGTGATACACAACTCTAGAGCTGCAACAATTAGGCGAAAGAAAGAAATGTATCAGCTACTTTGATAATCAATAGTCATCTTTTTCAAGCAAAAATGTTTATCAGGATTTGCTCCATGTTACGCCACTTATTTTTTCGATAAAACTCGAGACACCTTTAGATTTTCCATTTATATGCTTGTATAGCATGGAGCGCTTCAGTCATATGAATATTGATCAACACTGATGTTGTGTTTTTGTGTATTTTCGTAACATTTATAGTTAAAGTTGAAGTCTAAGAGTAGCAGAAGACATTCAGTTGCATACTTGTCTATGGGATCTTTATTTGTACCTTTTGATTTTATACTAGGCGAGGATAAAAATATATATTTGTTTCCATTTATTGCATGTAAATTTACTTTGGAATTGTAATATAATAATATAAGTTTACTTACAATGGCCTAACATTCCTTAGCTTCTTATCTCTCAAAGAAGATCAGATATATACAAGCCTCATGGTCGAAGAGCTATTCTTGATTCATTTTGGGTTTCATATTATTTACCGGGGGACAGTGTGCTTTAGGGTTGTGTACTGTAGTGTTAAATGCAACTGCACAATACTTGCTCTTTGCAACATGAATGTACATAAGTGTATCTGTTCTACCCCGCTCCAGGCTTCACCTACTTTTACAAGGGAAAGGAGTACTGGAAGTTCAACAACCAGATGCTCCGTGTCGAGCCCAGCTACCCGAGGTCCATCCTGAGGGACTTCATGGGCTGTGATGGTCTCCCTGCCGATCCCGACTGGGACTGGAACCCCCCGGTGGCGGAGGAACGCCACTACGACAACGGCGACGTGGACGTTGTCATCAAATTGGACAGCACGGGAGGCACGGAGAAAGCCGTGGCCATCGCTATTCCCTGTGTCCTGGCACTGTGCATGATGGTCCTCCTCTACACCGTTTTCCAGTTCAGGAGGAAGAGCACACAGCGCCACATACTGTACTGCAAGCGCTCCATGCAGGAGTGGGTCTGAGTGACAGTTATCCCACTGAATAGAGAGGGGTGTGAAGCTCTGATAGACGTCTAGTCGTTACTTGAAGCCCTAAGTACAGTAATTGGAAGCACTGTAAAGGGTACAGTACATACGGATTGCCATGTTGGCAGATTTTAAAACGGCTTGAACTCATAACAAGTTGCGAGGAAGCGAAGCGATGAGCAGAACTCAACTGAAGACAGTGAGGGAGCCACCTCTCTGTGTCCAACTAATATGTATGTATCTGCTTTGACTTTTTTCTGTATCTTTGGAATTAACTCAATTACATGAGACAGAGTTAAGCTACTGTAAGTGGGACCTCTGTCTATCCTCGTCTCTGCACGCCGCTTAAAAAGCCCCTAGCGCTAACTTCAGTGGACAAATTAGATATAGGCTTCTACGTTACTTTCATTTCTTAATTAAATCGCTCTGAGCTGTGCTTTTTTTTTCTCTCTCTTCTCCATTTGCGGTCCCTGTAAAAGATTATTCATTGTGTGGAGGACTGATACACAAACCAAATATGACCTTTTCTTCCAAAGAGGATTACTGCTCGATGTTGTTTTTAATGGGATGTTTTTCCTCCATGGATCGAACATTGTGGCATCATACTCAGATTTTCTTTTTTGCCATTGGTATTCACATACGCCCGTCTGCTCTATAATCTGTGGGAATAGGAAGCAGCCGTTAGTAAGAGCTAGAAATTCAAGACTGTTGTGGCAGTGTATCTCCAAAACGGGGGCCAAAAACCTCTCTGCAATATTTATGAGACTGCCTTAATCACAGATTGCTTAAACTCCCTTCTCTTTCTCTCTGTTTCCTCTGGTGTGGAAGCTGGATATAGTGACACAGTAGGGAAACAAAGTGTGTATAAATTCATTCATTACTGCCCGTAATGCAACTTCAAAACCAATACTTGGACAGTTTTATCCATAATGGGTGCATTGCTCTTGAAAATGTGCTAAGCAGTGCTAAATGGTACTGCCTCACCGGAGGGTATGAGAGAGAAAGGGAAGGTTAGCTGTGTGTGCGTGCGTGTGAAAGAGACAGTAATTACCCACACTATATATGTACTGTACTGTACTGTAGTGTAGTGTCAGTTATTGAACTGCTATCATCCTGCTTCCCTTTTTATTTCCTGCCAAGTTTGGACAATAATACTCCAAACAGTGGCAGTCCATGCATTTTAAACACTTTATTTTAAAATTTTTCAGTCAACTTTTGTACAATGTTTTTAAGTTTACATGATATTTCACATGGAAAGGGACACGAAGGTAGTGGGGAAAAAAAGGCAAAAAGGGCAAAAAACTATATGTACCCCTTTTTGTAAATGAGACACATAGATCATGTCTGATGAAAACGTCGTCATCGCTGCATCTCTAGATACCATCGGCACATCAGCCTTCTTCCTGTGGCCAGTGCTTTTTGCCCAGATTGCTCCATCTTCTCACTTAGTTATTACAAATAGTTGTTGATGAAATGCAAAGTGAAACGATTGTATAGAAGAAAACACACGTCTAAACAGGAACTAATCCGCTGAAATAAATATATAATATTCTTGTCTGAATTCTGGATATCAAGAAAAAGATTTAAGCCGGTTCAATAATGGAATCAGGTGGTTTTATGCACTGTAATTGTAATTATCCATTATTCAAAAACCTATACTTATGATACATTGACAAATTACTAATAAATGTTTATAGAACTACTCTAACGTTGGAGTTAATGGGCATATAAAAAAAAAACTAGCTAAACGAACTCTGATGACAAACATTTTAAATAAATGTAATAAACTGGCGTTGCATACATATATGACATTAACCACTAACAATAACTTGTTTAATTAGCTATGAGAAACAATTAAGTGATATGAAGCATAACTAAAGACAGACTGAGGTGAGATGGCGCTAAACTGAAAAGGAGCTATTTCTGGCCCCGTGTATTGTGTTATGAATATAATACACAGCTTGGATCCTATTGAAATATATTGTCTCGCAAATGCCTTTGATTGCTGCCATACATGTAACAATGTGGTTGTGTTGTGTCGCGTTTCTCAGAGTTTTTGATGGATGTCTGTGAGCATACATGATGTGATTTACATATATATATGTATATACATATATGTATACATATATACATGTATACTGTATATATGTGTTCTTTGATTTATTATTATTTTACTTGAAATGGTCATCAACATCAACTGTACAGGAAATCTTACATAATCTTCCATTAATATCAAGATATCAAGGCCTTTTAATGCCATATCGCAGAAGGAATTAAATACAATGTCTATAACGTTTGAGTTATCTAAAGAATGCTAAATGCTTTGGACCATGATCGATGGGTTGAAACTTGATAAGATATGGTTTTCATCTTGTCATCATTCTTAAGGGATACAAACTTAAATTCTAAGGGCAATGCATGCCGTTGTTAAACTAAGGTGTCATTATTTCATGGGTCATTTGTACACTCTTGTACTATTCCGTCTCTTGCATTGTGGTCAAATTAATTGAGTGATCAACACTGCGGGTTTCTGTCGGATGCATCGACTGATCCAAACTGTCATCTTTTATTAACCGTGTGAAATTACTCGCTTCCAGCCGGTCCTCCCTGTTTCCAGGCTTCAGGCGATGATCGTCAAACTGATTGAAGGGAAATGGTCACGTTTTAAAGGCAGGAACATCAGTCCATCCACGGCCACTGTAATTTAAGGTGGAAGCAAAAAAAACTTTGGCTCAGTGTTGTGTGTGACGTCTTATCAGTTTGTGTGTCTGTGATGAGGGTCTGATAGGGAATTAAAGGCGGCCAGTGAGGCGAGTCGGTACTGTATTTATTGCCGCATTTAATCTTCTGTGCTCAGCACCTCAAATCTCGCATTGCATTGTACTGAGGGCAAGACGCTGTCAATAAAGTGGGTTTTAAATGCAATGTTTTTTTTTCTTCTAGTCATACCACTACCAAGTAATCCTCCTCCTTCTGTTACTGCCTCAACAGCAAACAATTCATCTGGAGTGAATGTTTTCCCGCCTTTAAAACTTGAAAAGGTTACATGTATAAAATGCTCTTTTTTTAAATGTACATCACTAGTTTATCACTGGCGTGTAAGTGGGAAGTCTCAGTGCTCTGAATTGACCCTGTTTATCTCCAGACTCTTTCAAGCTTTTTTTTTTGTCAGCCTTGACACACGCTGCTAAGCATTAAGGCTAATTTGGAGTGTCGTTAAAGGATGTAGATGGGCCGATTACACAGCAGTCGATACAGCAGAGAGGTGAGGGGACGGGGGAACACTTTGCAAATCATTGCAGTCAAGATCTTATACACAGATACATGCAGTAAATACTCCGAGGCATAGTGTATGAGAAGTTAACATATTGCATAACGTGTACGTAAAGACAGAGTGTATATTGTCTGCTCGGAAGAACTTTGTTTTGAAGTCATTCATGTGTTGTAAATAAAACAAGTGTAATGAGTGTTTCCTCGTATCCTGCTCTCACGCATAAACACGTTTTTATCACATCAATCTCCTCCAACAAAGTAACAAACTGAAAATCCACCACAATAAGCCAGTTAAGATGCAACATTCAGTATTTATTCAGGAAGCTTGGATTAATTCTTGCACAAAATATATCTAACTATATTTGCACTGGACAAAGCAAAGAACAATTGAGTAAAGTTATAATTTTGTTCCGCACATTTACAGGAAGGAACACAAATTTCCATTGGCTACAGATTTATCCTTAATATTAATACTTTCATAATGGGAAACTCAGCGCGTTGTACCTATTCTTCATTGTTGCATATTGCGGACTCCTTTGAGGGGCACATGTCGTCATTGCAGATTTCTTTGTAGAGGTATTCATGGGTCAGTCCACTTCCTTTTTTTTTAAACAAACAAACAGAAAAGTGCACAAACACACATTAGGCAACCCAGAATATCACCACAGATTTGTCTCTGAAACACTGCTTTATGAACGTAGAGAAAACGCATCTCATACCATTCATTAAATTGTAGAGGAGGCAGTAGTCATTTGGCATGGTGGCATTGTGAGACGTTGTTGTGGACTGGGCCTGTGCGAGAACAAACGACGGAAATGTCAAGAGACGTTAATTAAAGGGAACACCTGAACATAAGACGCACATATGGTGGGTTTTGCCAGAGCAAACCTACCATCATTTTGCAGAAGACAAGTCCCGGAGGAGTAAACGTGAAGGTCATTTCAGTAGTTGTGTTGGCGTCGAGAGATGTACGTCTGATTTCAAGAGCTGTGGGGGACTCCTTCATTATCTAACGGACAGAAACACACAAACATGTTAAGCTAAATGAGAACAAACTTAAACAAATTATGCAATTATTTCATTAAATATAAGTATTTCTAATATGTTTTACTTGAGAAATTAAGTTGTTTGTCGTATTCAATGACAGTCATGGAACAATCCTCCTTACCTCATACATGCACCTCTCTTGGCTGTCATGATCCTCCGTTGTGCTCCACGCCTTAACCTGGCTCACCAGAGCACTGGCAGGTTCAGAGCAGGGCATCTTAAGGAGCCTGCGAGGAAGGAGGCAAATATTACAACCACTTTATTAAAAACAAAGACATGATATATCTTTCCAACACTTTACCATATTGTGCTGCATGTTGACTGGTCTTCAGCAGAGGCGGCTGCTAGTACAGCTGAGGTAATGAGGAGAGCTCTGAAACTCATCATTGTAGCTGCTGGAGGTCTTCTGAAGTGTTCAGGCTCTCACTGTGAAGCCTTTTTAAGGGGCTGCTCTTCTCTTTCTAACAATTAGATCCCGCCCTGGTGGACAAAGCGGCTTGGGGTGATGACCAGTGTTCCCTGTAAGCTGTGCGCGTGCGCGGCCGCGCAAGCCAGTCAAAGTGGCCGCGCAATAGATTTTTCAGACCGCGCCCATTTTTCTGACCGCACAAACGACTTTTTTTCAGGGGTTAAAAATATTTTTTGCGCCAGTGTTTCTGAGATAGGAGTGAGCCATCACCTCAATAATACGATCTTTGATGTGACGTGTCGAGTCTTCTTGGCCAATCAGCGTCCCGTTTCTCGACATGCGCTCTCTGTACCTCTGCTAGCGCTCTGCCTCCGTTAGCACCTCCCCACCGCCGCTGTCCTCCTCCGGGCGCCAGGAGTGAAGCTCGCCCAGAGCGCCACATGAGCTCGGGCCGGCGCTGTTTAGGCTCCTCTTGTCGGGCCCTGCTCCAGCAGCTATAGGCCTCCATGGCGAAAAGAAAGGCAGAGCAGGCGCCCCAGAAAAAGGTCTGCCTAACGTTCAAAAAATGAGTGGCTAGATGAAATAGTCCAAACTGACACAGGTAGGATGAAACTTTCAGACATATTTAAATATGAAGAATATGAAGTTATTAAATTGTTCATATAGGCTACCTTTAGGGAAAATGACACCATGTCAATTTAATAGGCCTATAATTATTGTTAAGCACTGCATTAGCATTTTTCTTTCAATGCAGTTCCACTTAAATGTTGTACCTGCTGAGAAATGACTAAACACCTTTAATACTTTTATTTTTTATATATATATCATTATCAGTCATAACCAGTGAACCAGTCATAACCTCCCCTTATTGAAGTTCAACAAAGATCCTTTAAGTTCAACTAAACTGACTGGTAAAACACCATCATTAAAATGTTCCCAAAGTCCAGCCATTATAAAGGATATTGAATAAATATCAACCTTGTATACATATTGATGCATTTGCTGTCATCTCTTTGAATCCCCTATGGCTAACCAGGCTTGTGGTCATTTTCGGCAGATCGCGTGGTTGCAAATTGCTCACAGTGCTGAAATGTGCGCTCAGAAAGAAAAAAAAAATTGCTCAGTGCTGAAAAAAATTAGAGGGAACATTGGTGATGACCATGTCAGAGCAATTTCCCTGCTTACTAACGTTACCCAAAAAATACCTGTCACGGTTAATGGTACTTAGAGGGCACCCTTTTGTGAAAGACTTGATTTGTTTGGATGACAAGTCATGTTCGGGTTAAGCCCCGTCTTTATTCCCAATCAGCATACCGCCAGGTTGCCATTTCTCTATAAAAGAACATACGTGCCCAGAGGCTCTTCGTGGAGAAAGTGAGGAAGTTGTTGTAAAAGAGAGAAGCATAGCCCCTTAATAAAAAATACAAAAACGATTGGAGAAATTGAGACAATAGTATCTGAGGGGGAAGGCAGAAAAAGCACACTTTTCAAAGTGTTTCCACCGGGGTGATCATTAAAAAAAAGGATGTAGATGGGCCAATTACACAGCAGTCGATACAGCAGACAGGTGAGGGTGAGGGGACGGGGGACCATTTTGCAATCAAGATCCCAGATACATGCAGTAAATACTCCAATGTATAGTGTATGAGAAGTCAACATATTGCATATAAAGACCAGAGTGATTGTCTGCTTGGGAGAAATTTGTTTTCGTTCATTCCGTGGATAAAGAAAATGCCGTGTGCGTAATGAGTGTCTCCTCGTATCGTGCTCTCAGAGAGAAACACGTTTCATCAGTTTGATCAGATGAAACATTCAAGAAGCTTGGAATAATTCATGCAATAAATATCTATTGCACTGTGAAAAGCAATGAAAAACTAAAGAAAATTCATTATACATGAAGGAAGACACATTTCCATTGGCATTGACATACAAATCAAGCAGCACAAACCATAAAGTTAAATCACAACTTATCAATACTTGACATCATGTGTAATAAGGAAACTACAGATACATCCTTGACATACTTTCATACAATAAGGAACAAGTCCTGCACACTGAGTTGTTCAGTACCAGCTGATAGCACATTAAAAAAGTAATTAAATATACAGATAAATCAGCCGGTTTCTGGGGATCAACGCATTAGGCCTCTGCTTTCAACTCCCACCAAGCTCAATTCACTCTTTGCCTGTACCCTCAGCTGGGAAACATTTGCTCTTGGAGACCCTGCCAGGAACTATCGACCCAACAACAACAGCTCCCAAGGCCACAAAAAACACTCTAACAAGGCGATGGTTTATTCTTGATCTCTCATTGGTTTACAAGATATGACAATTAGAGTCCATCTTATGTCCAGCTGTGGAAATGTTGTAAAATGCAGAACAGAGTGCACATTTTTGTTGTCCTTGTAAGTATATATATTTGTAAATGGTTTAACTGTGTCTGAGTATCACTGATGTCACTGTTGCTACAACTATGATGAATCAAGACAAGCTTTGTTTCATGTCTTTGTGTGTGATTTCCTATGTGTGTGTGTGTGTGTGTGTGTGTGTGTGTGTGTGTGTGTGTGTGTGTGTGTGTGTGTGTGTGTGTGTGTGTGTGTGTGTGTGTGTGTGTGTGTTGTTTGAGAGACCATGGCTGAAATCAAAAGATCCTTCAATGTAACTTTGTTAGCTGTGCTCAAAGTATCAAAAAGGTGGACATACAGAAAGGACACAGCACCCTCATTCAGAGAAGGACATATGTCATCAGCTGGTGGAGGTGGAATGATAGTAGCAGATATAGTGCAATGGATAACTATAATTTATGCCACTAACCACTCTGAACAACAGCTTCTTATTCTCGTTTTGACCTTCCAAATCAACTCCAGAATAGTTTATATGTTAATTGTATTAACATATTTCATATAAATGTGTGTTATTAGCTATATGAGCAAAGAAAATCTAAGGATTTATGTCTTGAGTACAAATACATTTTCCTCAATAAATTGTTTATGCAGATTAAAGTTTTTCATCCATTTGCACACATTTGATAGAAGATATATCAAATATATATATATCTATATATATATATATTTATATATATATATAGATATATATATATATATATATATATATATATATATATATATATATATATATATATGTTATCTCAGGTGAACAGGAGTGTGAACTTGACATGAGATTTCAGTTTGTACAAGTTCTATCGACATAGTGAAAGAAAGAAGACATGAGAATTTTAGACTACTGTTGGTATTCTTGAATTGCCTAAATAGATGGACGCCAGGAGAGAGGAAGAGAGGGTCGTGACACTAACTGTCCAAACTCTATTGTTTCTTCCCAAACCAACAATATTCCTATCCAGCTATTTTGAACAGTCCATTCAGTCAAACCACAGGCTTGGGAAAAAGAAAGAAGAAAGTGATGGGGTGGCAGAAAAGAGACCTATGTGTGGACAAACCTAGAGTCTTGTCAATGGATGGCTCCTTCTCCATGACCAGTTGCATGAAAAACAAATACACAGAGAAAGCGCAATCAAATTTAAAATGTGTAATTTATTTTTTTCCGCACACAGAATAGTACATACAGAATATACCAGATATTAGTCAGATATAGCTGGGCCTAAGGGGAACACAAAACCTTCCAATTCAAATGTCACAGAATCATGACATGACTTGGTGACGTCATTTCAATATTAAAGCTCGTCAGGCTTTACAGGTGGCGAGTCCGTAGCCCAGGCAAGCCCATTCATTGGTCATCTCCATGAAGCCTGGTGATGAGTTGAGGTGGCTCCCTACAAACAAAACATTCAGTCACAAAACACAAATGAATGGAAATTAGATCATTCCGCATTCGTGCTTGGTACTCACTGGCACTATTAAAACAAATGTCTTTATATGTCTTTAACGTTTAGATTTTAAGAGAGCAAAGTATCAGCACACTAATTTATAACATGACAACTGATCATCCAAAAAGATGTCTGACTTTAACGTTATAAAGAAAAAGCATCATTGGGCGAGAATATTCATGTTTTGGGATCCAGAACTCACCTGACAGCAGGTTAAAGAGGTTGCAGTAGTTGAGTCCACCGTCAAGAAGACTGGTGAATCCAAGAGAAGTGGATGTTGCCTGGTGAGAGAACCAGAAAATAAGCATGAAAACATATAAATCTATGCGTAAGTTTTATGTTGGGCCCACAAAAGTGGAAACACACATTCTAAAAGAAGCCAAAGGCCTTTCTCATGTTATATTAAACATTAAAAGAAAAAGAAAATTCCGTCAAGTAACTTCCGTAACATTGGTTATTGGACAGAATAATGTGTCCCCCTCTTCAAAACACAAAGAAAGTAACATGAACAAGAATACAGACCAACTCAAGGAACAGTTTATCTCTGATTCTCTCATCATTCCCGATCACATCTTGTTCTAAAGCTATAACTACAACTTTACAAAAGCAACTCGCTGCTGCATCCCTTTATATAGTGGAAGCCACTGTTGAAAAGATGCGTGTCACGGGTACTTACAGTCACACGACAGCCATCGCTCAATATGGTGGGGCTCAATGCGATGGTGATGAACTCGCCCTCAGGGATGTCCAGGGACGAGTGGTTGGCTTTGATAAAGTCAGGGGTGACAAACACAACCTGCAACATAAAACAACACATCATTTACAGCGAATGTTACAAAGATATTATATTTGATTTCTGTTGATGTTCTGTTGTATTTGCATTAGCAGAAGAGGAGCTCTCACCATGTACTGAGGGCCCGAGGCTTGAATCTGTTTAACTAGTGAGATGCCGATATCAACGCAAGGTGTTCCAAAGAGCCTAGAAAAAGAGACGTGACAGTTTGCACACATTCATGTAAAATGTTTCAGTTTTCACTGATATTTTATATACACAAGAGACAGAAACGAGCAATATAACTCACCACATTGTTCTGCAGAAGGCATGGTAAGGGCTGGGAGCAGGGACGCGAACGGGGACGGCAGCCGGAGAGCCGAACAGTCCTGCAAAGAGAGCCGAAGCCAGCAGCAGAGTCCTCATGCTTGACATGGAGCAGGTTTCTTCTTCCGGTGGAGCAGTGGTGTTGGGGAGAGAAGGCCGTTAACTGACTGATTCTGCTGTAGGCTTTATTTATACAAAATATCAGGCTTGTTGTACGTCCCAGATAAGATCCTTGAAATTGATTTGGTCAAGGGTATGACTTGTGTGTCTTGTGGTGATTGTCTGACTGTCCTCGCTGGACCTTATGACCAGCCGGCTATTCTGTGTTAATTGGCTTGCAGCAGGGGAAGCATTCACTTCAGTCAGTCTTCTCATTACTCGTTCACACTGCGCTACCTCTCTCCTCTCGCTACCTTTGCTTCATTAGAAATTAAACTTTAGAGACATCTTTATTTTAGGATAAGGAAGCATTAAACGACGTTGGCCTGCAGGTTAATGTGACAACACAATACGTACTGAAGTACTTACGCTGGGTACAGTTTTACACTTAAAGTTCACATCGGAGTTTACATTTCACCAAACTTCTGTCAGAGATATAAAAGTACTCAATACGCCTCTGTACTGAGGTTCACAGCTGAGGTACGTTTCATTTAATGGTGGCTGTCCTCTTTTGCTATAAACTCATGAAATCTGGCTTTTTACACAGCTTCTGTTATCACTCTAGTCTTATTTATTTTTTTAAGTATAGGCTACCCTACAACTACCTAAACTACTAATCTTGGTACTACTTGCAATTGTGTTTACTATTACTGTAGTTGTAAGTACTATTACCACTATTGCCATAATTAGCACTATTATTGACACTGCTGCATTTTCCTGCTGCTGCTTTCACCACTTCTAATGACATCAGCTATCACATGACTACAACTACTAACCTCTGACATGGCTGCGATTTAACAATTTCTTGGCAAATGGCAGCCGTGGTTTCCTGCTATTGTTGCTTGTGGTCATGTGAGGCCTTTGCAAATTGGTAACAATAACTAAATGATGTAATCAAGAGCAATTGGATCTATTAAGACTGACCTCAGATCACTGACCATTTAATGAACTCCATTGCCTAAGTAGACTCCCCATCTTTCTTTGAATGGTCGGTTCTGATAATATGCATCTGTAACGTATGTCGCCACTCCTGTGAGTCTCGGGCGGCAGAAAAGGGCAACAAGCTTTGGATTTGCAGGTTGTTAATATCCTTTATTGATCTGCCTCTGCTCCTGGTAATCAGCTGGTTCGACTGCATCATCTCTGCTCCAACAGACTCTTCTTCCACGCCCAACTGTCTTTTAAAAGGAAGAGACATGCGCACACAAATTGCACACAGCTGAGGCTGATTATCCCTCATCCCGGCACCTGTTCCCTGAATCGCCCCTCCACTCTCGCTCTCTGCAGCTGAGCCTAAACCACACCCCCGCCACCACAACATCCGAGTCTCTGACTGTGCTTTGCATTTGACTGTATAATATGAAGGGCCGTTTAAGCCATAACTATTGAGACACTCTCACACTCACTACTGAGACACTCTCACACTCACTACTGAGACACTCTCACACTCACTACTGAGACACTCTCACACATACTAATGAAACGCTCTCACACTCACTACTGAAACACTTACACATACATACTTTGTAAACCTATGCACGCTCATATATAAAACACTATTGTTGAACACTTATACATTCATAACTGAATCTCTTGCATATGATTACAAAGATATAACAAGTTTAGATACATGTGCAAGTGTTTCACATATATATGTATACATGTTTCAAATGTGTATGTATACGTTTTTTAGTTATATGTATGTATGCTCTTACATGAGGATGTGCAAGCGTCTCACATGTATTTATGCAAGTCATTTCAGTAGTGGCCGTGAGAGTGTTAGTGAATGTACGAGCGTTTCAGTAGTATGTATGAATGACATCTCACTAGTATACGGAAGGTGCTTCCGTTAAACCAAAGGCGGAAGCAAAGAGTGCATATTTTGAACAGCGACAAAGCGCCAATCTTGGCCTGCTTGGCAGCGTGTAAGAGCGTGACATTTCAGGGTTATTTCAATAAATCATTTTTTTTGTGATTGAATATGAAGGTGTAACTTCTATATATTTTGATCAGTCTGCAGGCCTTATTCGTAATTGGCAATCGCAATGACATCGTTGATTTTTTCAATAGGGTGCTGCGCTGCGTTCAATGCCTACAGCAAGACCCAGGAGAAGAGAGTTGTTTTAGAGAGCTTGATGACCAAAAAAAACAACCGTCTCTCAATCAGGTCCTTCCCTAGAGCGAGCCATAGATAACATAGAATTTAGGGTAATGGTGACACCATTACCCTAAATTCTATTCCAGGTGTGGTCAAAGAAATTATTATATATATGTGAAACACTTGCACATGTATCTAAACTTTTTATATCTTTGTAATCATATGCAAGAGATTCAGTTATGAATGTATAAGGTTCAACAATAGTGTTTTATATATGAGCGTGCATAGGTTTATAGAGTATGTATGTATGTATGTGTAAGTGTTTCAGTAGTGAGTGTGAGAGTGTTTCATTAGTGAATGTACGAGTGTTTCATTAGTGAGTGTGAGAGTGTCTCAATAGTTAGCTCAATGATGAGCAAAAACAAAATAAAAGAATTAAACTGAATAAAAGCCAGCATACAGCAGCATGGTAGTGGAAAACACAATTACAGTATCTGACTATAAAACACAAATACAGTCGACCAGTAATACTGTAAAGCACAACAGTAAAGGTACTGCAAACAGGTAATTACACATTTACATACAATAAAAACAAAAAATGTGTGTATCAGATTATTTTTGGACATTAAGACTGTTCCTGCATTAGTACCATCTTCTGATCCTGACATGTACTTTTACAGGTGAGTATCACAGGGTTTTCAGTGACAATTAAATTAATTATTTTCGGCCGGCAATGTTTAAACATTCACTGATGCTGGAAAGTGGGCCGATGCAGAGGAGGCTCTGACAAGTCCTCCCTCTCTGCAGACTCAAGATGACACACTGGAACAGATTGTATTCAAAGAAATATAGCAGTCAGATGACAAACCTAGAAATAATGTTTCATTTATGTTTCATTTGTGTACAGGTCGGTCCAGGTCAAGGCTGTCTGTGTGGCTTTCCAGCTGCCGGTCCTGTGTTTGTTCCTCACCACGCTTTCTGCAGAACACTCCCTAATCTGCCTTTATCGCTGGTTTCTTTGTGTCTTTGTATTCAAGCTCAGAAAGAACGTAGCAATGCCAAACATTAGACACCATAAAAGCATCAGCTGAAATTGTTCCTGCTTTCTGTCATTCCAAGAATAATGCATTGCATACTGTGATAATTGCTCTCTTGCTTCAGGCTATTTGCGATGCCTTGTGCTGACGTCGGCACCAAACTGGTGCAACAGATTCAAGCATTCAGTCCAGTGAATGGCTGGGGAAAATATCACTATAGTTGTTTTATTGTGTCTCTTTTGTTTGAACACAAATGTATTTTACACCTTCATACATTTAAAGATGCTGAAACATTGTTGTGTTCTGTTTTGCCACTGATTGAAACAAATCAAACCTGTGTTTGTAAATACCATTGAATGAAACAAACCTTTAACAATCATAAAACATAAAATGAAGTCAGTTTTATTTATACAGCCCCAAATTACAGTTCACAAATGTACCTCAAATTGGTCTTTACAACATATGCCACCCTGTATTCTTTGACCTTAAAGTTAATTAATAATTAAAGTTAATTAATAATTAACTTTAAATTTAAATTCATGCAACACATTCTTTGGTTCAATTAGGTTTTAAATGTGCAGTTCAAAAATGATTTCAAAGATCATATATTAGCTTAAATATAAACACCTGAGTCTGCTTCTCTAGCATTCCTCTACAACCTGCTGACAGGTCAGTGTCCTTCTCTCTGTTCCCTGAATCGCCCCTCCACTCTCGCTCTCTGCAGCTGAGCCTAAACCACACCCCCGCCACCACAACATCCTAGTCTCTGACTGTGCTTTGCATTTGACTGTATAATATGAGGGGCCGTTTAGGCCATAACTATTGAGACACTCTCACACTCACTAATGAAACACTCGTACATTCACTATTGAAACGCTCTCACACATACTAATGAAACGCTCTCACACTCACTACTGAGACACTCTCACACATACTACTGAAACACTCTCACACTCACTACTGAGACACTCTCACACATACTAATGAAACGCTCTCACACTCACTACTGAGACACTCTCACACATACTACTGAAACACTCTCACACTCACTACTGAGACACTCTCACACATACTAATGAAACACTCTTACACTCACTACTGAAACACTTATACATGCATACATACTCTATAAACCTATGCACGCTCATATATAAAACACTATTGTTGAACACTTATACATTCATAACTGAATCTCTTGCATATGATTACAAAGATATAACTAGTTTAGAAACATGTGCAAGTATGTGTGAGAGTGTCTCAGTAGTGAGTGTGAGAGCGTTTCAATAGTGAATGTACGAGTGTTTCATTAGTGAGTGTGAGAGTGTTTCAATAGTTAGCTCAATGATGAGCAAAAATCAAAATAAAAGAATTAAACTGAATAAAAGCCAGCATACAGCAGCATGGTAGTGGAAAACACAATTACAGTATCTGACTATAAAACACAAATACAGTCGACCAGTAATACTGTAAAGCACAACAGTAAAGGTACTGCAAACAGGTAATTACTCATTTACATACAATCAGAGGTGTCAAAAGTATTCACATTCATTACTCAAGTAGAAGTATAGATACTTGGGTTTAAAAATACTTCTCTAAAAGTTGAAGTATCAACTCAAGCTTTTTACTTAAGTAAAAGTGTAAAATAACTGGTTTAAAAACTACTTAAAAGTAAAAGTAATCTAAGGGGATTTTTTTTTTTCACTAAGGACAAACTCTTAAGCCGCGTCTCAGGGGCCTATAGTGCACTACCCCACCTCCCCCAAAACAATAATTTTTATAAAAGGCCATAATGACTATAATGTTTTTAAATGTTATGTTGAAAAATGTGGGATGCACTAGGCTACCCGTTTCAGCTGCATATATGCCCATTTAAAATGATCACATTTTATTATAATGCAAATACATTAAAGTACCATATGTGTACTACTGAGCATTAACATGCGTTTCATGGAGCGGAAGACATGATAACTAGTTGCCTATAAGTATTGTAATAGTGCAAAATAGGCTGGGACTCTGACACAAACACTTAAAGCTGTGGTTCTCAAACTTTTTCTGTAAATAACATAGTTGTGTGACACATCTGTGCTTTTATAAATAACAGAATAAAGAAAATTGCAATCACTTTCAAGTAAATCAGATTGCCCCATCAGACAATGTTTTGTGAAAGTTCTATCTGTGCAAAAAAAATACTCATATTTAGTTACTACTAAATAGCTCATTGTGGAAAACAATAAGCTTTTAATTTGTTTTGCCAAACAAAACAGAATGAGTGCAGATATGTGAACCATCACGTTGTATCAGTATGAGTGGCTGCAGTGAGCTGCTTTCCTCGACACACATGTTATAAACGGGGTTGTAGATTTGATACGGCCTCTCTCAATTCATGCTCAATATTGAGCTTAGATCTGTTTTTTTTTATTTGAGAAACGCAACAGCAGGAAAAGACGAGCTCACGGAGCTCACGGCGTCGCGTCAAATCGCGCATGCGCAAGCGTAACCTGTTAACGGCGTACCGTAACCATTTACCCGAAAGTACAGGCATTTGTCCATGGATTTATTAATGACTTTGTTTTATATCCGTGTACTTTGTACTTTTGTAATATGTGAAGCCAGCAGCTCATTGTTGGTAGAAGACACGAACACTTTGGCTCGTTTCACCTGGAGCAGGAGAGCTGCTCCGGGTTCAGAGAGCTGCTCCGGTGCAAGGAGAACTCCGGTTGCTCCTCACAGGAGAGCTGCTGTTGCATCTTCACCTGGGAGCGTTTAAAACGCAGATATAGCGGTCTGCTTTTCACGCGACATATTTTTCGCAGCGCTCTGTCCGCTGCTGTGTGCTCAGTGCTCACCTGTGTGCGCGCGCACGTATCTGTGCACAACGGGGCGGAGAGGTTTTGTGTGTGTGTGTGTGTGTGTGTGTGTGTGTGTGTGTGTGTGTGTGTGCGTGCGTGTGTGTGCGTGTGTGTGTGTGTGTGTGTGTGTGTGTGTGTGTGTGTGTGTTTTTGAACGATGACAAGCCGGAGTGAAAACAAACCAAAATTAAATAGTAACGAGGCTATTTTTAAAATGTAGGGAGTAGAAAGTACAGATATTTGCGTGAAAATGTAAGCAGTAGAAGTAAAAAGTCGTCTGAAAAATAAATACTCCAGTAAAGTATAGATACCCAAAATTTCTACTTAAGTAAGGCAACGAAGTATTTGTAGTTCGTTACTTGACACCTCTGCATACAATAAATACAATACAAAAAATGTGTGTATCAGATTATTTTTGGACATTAAGACTGTTCCTGCATTAGTACCATCTTCTGATCCCGACATGTACTTTTACAGGTGAGTATCACAGGGTTTTCCGTGACAATTAAATTAATTATTTTCGGCCGGCAATGTTTAAACATTCACTGATGCTGGAAAGTGGGGCGATGCAGAGGAGGCTCTGACAAGTCCTCCCTCTCTGCAGACTCAAGATGACACACTGGAACAGATTGGATTCAAAGAAATGTAGCAGTCAGATGACAAACCTAAAAATAATGTTTCATTCTTTAAGTTGTGTACAGGTCGGTCCAGGTCAAGGCTGTCTGTGTGGCTTTCCATCTGCCGGTCCTGTGTTTGTTCCTCACCACGCTTTCTGCAGAACACTCCCTAATCTGCCTTTATCGCTGGCTTCTTTGTGTCTTTGTATTCAAGCTCAGAAAGAACCTAGCAATGCCAAATATCCGACACCATAAAAGCATCAGCTGAAATTGTTCCTGCTTTCTGTCATTCCAAGAATAATGCATTGCATACTGTGATAATTGCTCTCTTGCTTCAGGCTATTTGCGATGCCTTGTGCTGACGTCGGCACCAAACTGGTGCAACAGAGTCAAGCATTCAGTCCAGTGAATGGCTGGGAAAAATATCACTATAGTTGTTTTATTGTGTCTCTTTTGTTTGAACACAAATGTATTTTACACCTTCATACATTTAAAGATGCTGAAACATTGTTGTGTTCTGTTTTGCCACTGATTGAAACAAATCAAACCTGTGTTTGTAAATACCATTGAATGAAACAAACCTTTAACAATCAGAAAAACATAAAGTGAAGTCAGTTTTATTTATACAGCCCCAAATTACAGTTCACAAATGTACCTCAAATTGGTCTTTACAACATATGCCACTCTGTATCCTTTGACCTTAAAGTTAATTAATTAATTAATTAATTTAACTTTAAATTTAAACTCATGCAACACATTCTTTGGTTCAATTAGGTTTTAAATGTGCAGTTCAAAAATGATTTCAAAGATCATATATTAGCTTAAATATAAACACCTGAGTCTGCTTCTCTAGCATTCCTCTACAACCTGCTGACAGGTCAGTGTCCTTCTCTAATAGAGATTATGATCTTGTCATGCATACTGCTACTCTGGGTTATGAGTCCAACATTATAGCTTATAACTACTCAACTTTAGTCTTTACCTGTAGAACCAACCAACAAGCTTACAGTTACAACTATGACTTGGTTATGTCGCATTATTCTTTCGAAAATGTGCAAATGAGGGTCATGATTTGGGCCTAAAAAAAATTTGTTTTAGAAACTAATTTTATTTAGTTCAATGTCATGTATGTTATATGCAATTTGTGGTAACATTTTATTTGAAGTGCATAAAACAAAAATATAAAGTGATATATTTACTGTACAAGCTTCCATACATAATGTTTTAGGTGTGTTGACATTGTGTGTTCTCTTTTCATGCTGTCTCTGGAGATAAATATGTCCCCATCATTGTCATCATCATGCACATAATAAATGTGCTTAAAGTTTCCACCCCCATTTAAACTCTGTGAAATCCTTATATTCTGCATCATGGTCATTCACAAGTCAGATGACTTTTCTAAGTTGTCTGGACATACTCAAAGTGGAACAGAGCAGAATCAGGAGGCTTGACAGGCTGGAGAAGACGGCAGCGGATGTCTACATATATTACGCAACTCCACGGCAAAAGATAACATGTGACTTGTAACTTTCAATGATTTCATTATTCTCCCTGAACCACAAGCACAAAGTCTGCAATGGCTAAAACATGTATTGATATTTTAAACCTACCCAGTGTGGACATTATGAAAACAACAACTGGAAACATGAGCCTAAAAGACCACAAACAAAAGCATAACTAATAGAATAGAAAGCGTTACCAATGTTATCTTAAACAACACACAACCAGCAGATTCGGAGGGAGAAAAAAGCAATAGGAAGATCTTAATTACATTTATATTTTTACTCAAATAAACCAAAAGACGTGAGGTCTGTCTCACTGAACTCCATAAAGACATTTGTTTTAATAGTACCAGTGAGTACCAAGCACGAATGCGGAATGATCTAATTTCCATTCATTTGTGTTTTGCGACTGAATGTTTTGTTTGTAGGGAGCCACCTCAACTCATCACCAGGCTTCATGGAGATGACCAATGAATGGGCTTGCCTGGGCTACGGACTCGCCACCTGTAAAGCCTGACGAGCTTTAATATTGAAATGACGTCACCAAGTCATGTCATGATTCTGTGATATTTGAATTGTAAAGTTTTGTGTTCCCCTTAGGCCCAGCTATATCTGACTAATATCTGGTATATTCTGTATGTACTATTCTGTGTGCGAAAAAAAATAAATTACACATTTTAAATTTGATTGCGCTTTCTCTGTGTATTTGTTTTTCATGCAACTGGTCATGGAGAAGGAGCCATCCATTGACAAGACTCTAGGTTTGTCCACACATAGGTCTCTTTTCTGCCACCCCATCACTTTCTTCTTTCTTTTTCCCAAGCCTGTGGTTTGACTGAATGGACTGTTCAAAATAGCTGGAAAGGAATATTGTTGGTTTGGGAAGAAACAATAGAGTTTGGACAGTTAGTGTCACGACCCTCTCTTCCTCTCTCCTGGCATCCATCTATTTAGGCAATTCAAGAATACCAACAGTAGTCTAAAATTCTCATGTCTTCTTTCTTTCACTATGTCGATAGAACTTTTACAAACTGAAATCTCATGTCAAGTTCACACTCCTGTTCACCTGAGTAACATATATATATATATATATATATATATATATATATATATATATATATATATATATATATATATATATATATATATAAATATATATATATATAGTTATATATATATATATTTGATATATCTTCTATCAAATTTGTGCAAATGGAGGAAATGGAGGAAAAACTTTAATCTGCATAAACAATTTATTGAGGAAAATGTATTTGTACTCAAGACATAAATCCTTAGATTTTCTTTGCTCATATAGCTAAAAACACACATTTATATGAAATATGTTAATATAATTAACATATAAACTATTCTGGAGTTGATTTGGAAGGTCAAAACGAGAATAAGAAGCTGTTGTTCAGAGTGGTTAGTGGCATAAATTATAGTTATCCATTGCACTATATCTGCTACTATCATTCCACCTCCACCAGCTGATGACATATGTCCTTCTCTAAATGAGGGTGCTGTGTCCTTTCTGTATGTCCACCTTTTTGATACTTTGAGCACAGCTAACAAAGTTACATTGAAGGATCTTTTGATTTCAGCCATGGTCTCTCAAACAACACACACACACACACACACACACACACACACACACACACACACACACACACACATAGGAAATCACACACAAAGACATGAAAACAAAGCTTGTCTTGATTCATCATAGTTGTAGCAACAGTGACATCAGTGATACTCAGACACAGTTAAACCATTTACAAATATATATACTTACAAGGACAACAAAAATGTGCACTCTGTTCTGCATTTTACAACATTTCCACAGCTGGACATAAGATGGACTCTAATTGTCATATCTTGTAAACCAATGAGAGATCAAGAATAAACCACCGCCTTGTTAGAGTGTTTTTTGTGGCCTTGGGAGCTGTTGTTGTTGGGTCGATAGTTCCTGGCAGGGTCTCCAAGAGCAAATGTTTCCCAGCTGAGGGTACAGGCAAAGAGTGAATTGAGCTTGGTGGGAGTTGAAAGCAGAGGCCTAATGCGTTGATCCCCAGAAACCGGCTGATTTATCTGTATATTTAATTACTTTTTTAATGTGCTATCAGCTGGTACTGAACAACTCAGTGTGCAGGACTTGTTCCTTATTGTATGAAAGTATGTCAAGGATGTATCTGTAGTTTCCTTATTACACATGATGTCAAGTATTGATAAGTTGTGATTTAACTTCATGGTTTGTGCTGCTTGATTTGTATGTCAATGCCAATGGAAATGTGTCTTCCTTCATGTATAATACATTTTCTTTAGTTTTTCATTGCTTTTCACAGTGCAATAGATATTTATTGCATGAATTATTCCAAGCTTCTTGAATGTTTCATCTGATCAAACTGATGAAACGTGTTTCTCTCTGAGAGCACGATACGAGGAGAGACTCATTACGCACACGGCATTTTCTTTATCCACGGAATGAACGAAAACAAATTTCTCCCAAGCAGACAATCACTCTGGTCTTTATATGCAATATGTTGACTTCTCATACACTATACATTGGAGTATTTACTGCATGTATCTGGGATCCAGCTTTATCTTAAATAAGGTGCTGGAAGTATCACAAAAGCTCAAACTGGTAGAATAGATATCCGCACCCTTAAATCTATGCAGAGAACATTTTATTTTTAGCTTTCTCAGGTATAGAAACAAACAAATCACATCCCAATCACAGTATGCCGTGTCACTGTGCCCAACCCGGTGGTAGAGGCTCCGCCTCCTCTTCACTAGCTTTAAAGGGCTGAATGTACTGAGAGGTTTACAAGTAGATGTCACACTTACACACAAAAAACGAGGGGTGGAGTACAGTGTATATAGACAAAAAAACATATACAACCCCGGAGCACCCTATAATAATACATAATTTCATCATGTAATAAACAGGGCTTTGAGATATAATAAATACAGTACCGACTCGCCTCACTGGCCATCTTTCATTCACTCTCGCTGGAGCCATCAGACCCTCATGACAGACACACAAACTGATAAGACATCACACACACAACACTGAGCCAAAAGCATTTTTTGTAATTTGTTTGTTTGTTTGTAATCTGTGCAAAAAACACTGGCCACTGAAACAAGGCTGCTATACCTGTAATAACTAGAGATGCAGTGGTGATTACTTTTTAATGAGAAACAATATGTCTCGTTTTTTAAATTATTACACTGTTTTGTCTTTTTTCCCCGAACCTCTTGGATTCATTTTCCTTGTAAAAAAGTATGTAACAGTTGAAAAAGCTGTTTAAAATGCCTGGAGTGATGCTGTTTGGCTTATTAGTGTCTAAACTTGGAAGGAAAAAAAGGGAAGCAGGATGTTTGCTGTTCATTAACTCACACTATAGAATATAGTACAGTACCTAAGTAGTGTGGTAATTACTGTCTCACTCTCTTGCTGTCTAAAATTGATTTGCTCATGGTTTTGACTTGTGTGTCTTGTGATGGTCTAACTCAGTGGTCTTGTGCTGATTGTCTTTAAATACATGATAAAATGCTTCTCATTTTGAACTGTACATATACTTCTTCTTAATGCCTCTGAAATAATAGAACACTTGATAAGATCAGGATGTCAAGGAAATACAAAACAAACAATGTTAAGAAGTTAGCTTTCTTTCATAATGGGGCCCTTTCTTTAACAGTATGTGGTCGGCTCACTAATTTACAAAAACTAATATTTTCTCATTTAGTTCCAAGAATGTAGCCTTGTGAATCATTTTTAATTGGTTGTGCAGGGGTTTAGAGATCTGAGATCTTCTCCCAGTTCAATTAAGGTGACTGACATTGTGTGTCTTGCAAGACTATATATATATATATATATATATATATATATGAACAATAAGAATAACAATTATGTGTAAAAGAAGTGCTACTGACACCAGTGCAAAATAACATATAATTGCAATAAGAGAAGGTAAATAAAGTCAAAATTCTACTAAAGTAGAAAAAGTAAATGACAACAAAGATTAAATACAAGAGTACAAATATAAAGTGTGTAAGAAGTCATAACAGTGTCTAATAGAGACTAAAATAGAAAAGTAATACCGAGCATGATATTGCGAGCGATATTGTCAGTGATATTGAAAAGAAGTAAAAAAGGATATTGCATATAGTATAATGAAAATAATATTGCACAATGAAATTGAAATGTAATATTGCACGATGAGGTGTCTGATGATTTATCTGTTATTCCTGCAGAAGTGGGAGGAGTTTAGTTTGATGTGGTGCCCCTCGATGGTCTCAGTCTCTGGCTGAAGGTGCTCTGAGGTGACTTCAGTGTGGTGCGCAGTGGGTGAGAGGCGTTTTTGACATCTCCTCCACAGACTCCACAGAACCGGCTTTCCTGATGAGCTCATTGAGCTCCAGCACACTCTCATGCCGCTGATACAAAATCTGCATAATGCTTCTGCAGACGTCGAAAGATTTTTTGCTGGATGTCCTCAATTTCATATATCTTGGACATATCCCGCTTATTTGTACGATATTTTAAGTCTCTCATCTCGAGCAGACAAATCAGATGATCCTTGCTCTCGTTGTCCATCAGTTCCCTTATTTTTTTTTTTTATCTCAAGGAACACAACATTCATTCCCTCGCAGCCCAAGCCACTTTTTTTAATGATCACCCCGGTGGAAACACTTTGAAAAGTGTGCATTTTCTACCTTCCCCCTTGGATACTATTGTCTCAATTTCTCCAATCGTTTTTGTATTTTTTATTAAGGGGCTATGCTTCTCTCTTTTACAACAACTTCCTCACTTTCTCCATGAAGAGCCTCTGGGCACGTATGTTCTTATATAGAGAAATGGCAACCTGGCGGTATGCTGATTTGGAATAAAAGGCCCGGTCCTGTCAAGTTAGAATGATTCTTAGTCCAAATATGCACTGTGGGGACAATGATACATTTGCGTGTGTCCTTATTTTGTGCCCAAAGTAAGAACATTTCTACGCACATATTAGTGAATGAGGCCCTTACTCTTTATTGGTGGAGTCCTGGAGATGCTGCAGCTTGAGGACTCATTAGTTCTGCTCGCTCGGGGACTTTAAAGAGTAACAGATGGAAGTGAATGGGTCGTCTGACGCGGATCTGAGTGATGTGCTAGTAATGCACTGACAGGTATCAGGAGACCATGTGTCTTCGTGGCTGTTTAAAGTGTGATCTGCTCGACGGGGGTTAACCCGAACATGACTTGTCATCCAAACAAATCAAGTCTTTCACAAAAGGGTGCCCTCTAAGTACCATTAACCGTGACAGGTATTTTTTGGGTAACGTTAGTAAGCAGGAAAATTGCTCTGACATGGTCATCACCAATGTTCCCTCTAATTTTTTTCAGCACTGAGCAAATTTTTTTTTCTTTCTGAGCGCACATTTCAGCACTGTGAGCAATTCGCAACCACGCGATCTGCCGAAAATGACCACAAGCCTGTGTTAGCCATAGGGGATTCAAAGAGATGACAGCAAATGCATCAATATGTATACAAGGTTGATATTTATTCAATATCCTTTATAATGGCTGGACTTTGGGAACATTTTAATGATGGTGTTTTACCAGTCAGTTTAGTTGAACTTAAAGGATCTTTGTTGAACTTCAATAAGGGGAGGTTATGACTGGTTCACTAGTTATGACTGATAATTATATATATATATATATATATATATATATATATATATATATATATATATATATATATATATATATATATATACATATATATATATATATATATATATATAAATAAAAGTATCAAAGGTGTTTAGTCATTTCTCAGCAGGTACAACATTTAAGTGGAACTGCATTGAAAGAAAAATGCTAATGCAGTGCTTAACAATAATTATAGGCCTATTAAATTGACATGGTGTCATTTTTCCTAAAGGTAGCCTATATAAACAATTTAATAACTTCAGGGCTCTCAAGTTTTTAAGACAGGTAAGCGTGACATCTCTCTCTCCCCGGACGGAGGCGCGGCCGGGGGGATTGGCAGGGGATTCGGGGGAGACGTGCTTGATTCCTCTATGGTGAGGGCAGAGCTACAGAGAGCGCATGTCGAGAAAAAGGACGCTGATTGGCCAAGAAGACTCGACACGTCACATCAAAGATCTTATTATTAAGAAGACGGCTCACTCCTATCTCAGAAACACTGGCGCAAAAAATATTTTTAACCCCTGAAAAAAATCGTTTGTGCGGTCAGAAAAATGGGCGCGGTCTAAAAAATCTATTGCGCGGACACTTCGACTGGCCTGCGCGGCCGCGCACGCGCACAGCTTAGAGGGAACACTGGTCATCACCCCAAGCCGCTTTGTCCACCAGGGCGGGATCTAATTGTTAGAAAGAGAAGAGCAGCCCCTTAAAAAGGCTTCACAGTGAGAGCCTGAACACTTCAGAAGACCTCCAGCAGCTACAATGATGAGTTTCAGAGCTCTCCTCATTACCTCAGCTGTACTAGCAGCCGCCTCTGCTGAAGACCAGTCAACATGCAGCACAATATGGTAAAGTGTTGGAAAGATATATCATGTCGTTGTTTTTAATAAAGTGGTTGTAATATTTGCCTCCTTCCTCGCAGGCTCCTTAAGATGCCCTGCTCTGAACCTGCCAGTGCTCTGGTGAGCCAGGTTAAGGCGTGGAGCACAACGGAGGATCATGACAGCCAAGAGAGGTGCATGTATGAGGTAAGGAGGATTGTTCCATGACTGTCATTGAATACGACAAACAACTTAATTTCTCAAGTAAAACATATTAGAAATACTTATATTTAATGAAATAATTGCATAATTTGTTTAAGTTTGTTCTCATTTAGCTTAACATGTTTGTGTGTTTCTGTCCGTTAGATAATGAAGGAGTCCCCCACAGCTCTTGAAATCAGACGTACATCTCTCGACGCCAACACAACTACTGAAATGACCTTCACGTTTACTCCTCCGGGACTTGTCTTCTGCAAAATGATGGTAGGTTTGCTCTGGCAAAACCCACCATATGTGCGTCTTATGTTCAGGTGTTCCCTTTAATTAACGTCTCTTGACATTTCCGTCGTTTGTTCTCGCACAGGCCCAGTCCACAACAACGTCTCACAATGCCACCATGCCAAATGACTACTGCCTCCTCTACAATTTAATGAATGGTATGAGATGCGTTTTCTCTACGTTCATAAAGCAGTGTTTCAGAGACAAATCTGTGGTGATATTCTGGGTTGCCTAATGTGTGTTTGTGCACTTTTCTGTTTGTTTGTTTAAAAAAAAAGGAAGTGGACTGACCCATGAATACCTCTACAAAGAAATCTGCAATGACGACATGTGCCCCTCAAAGGAGTCTGCAATATGCAACAATGAAGAATAGGTACAACGCGCTGAGTTTCCCATTATGAAAGTATTAATATTAAGGATAAATCTGTAGCCAATGGAAATTTGTGTTCCTTCCTGTAAATGTGCGGAACAAAATTATAACTTTACTCAATCGTTCTTTGCTTTGTCCAGTGCAAATATAGTTAGATATATTTTGTGCAAGAATTAATCCAAGCTTCCTGAATAAATACTGAATGTTGCATCTTAACTGGCTTATTGTGGTGGATTTTCAGTTTGTTACTTTGTTGGAGGAGATTGATGTGATAAAAACGTGTTTATGCGTGAGAGCAGGATACGAGGAAACACTCATTACACTTGTTTTATTTACAACACATGAATGACTTCAAAACAAAGTTCTTCCGAGCAGACAATATACACTCTGTCTTTACGTACACGTTATGCAATATGTTAACTTCTCATACACTATGCCTTGGAGTATTTACTGCATGTATCTGTGTATAAGATCTTGACTGCAATGATTTGCAATGTGTTCCCCCGTCCCCTCACCTCTCTGCTGTATCGACTGCTGTGTAATCGGCCCATCTACATCCTTTAACGACACTCCAAATTAGCCTTAATGCTTAGCAGCGTGTGTCAAGGCTGACAAAAAAAAAAGCTTGAAAGAGTCTGGAGATAAACAGGGTCAATTCAGAGCACTGAGACTTCCCACTTACACGCCAGTGATAAACTAGTGATGTACATTTAAAAAAAGAGCATTTTATACATGTAACCTTTTCAAGTTTTAAAGGCGGGAAAACATTCACTCCAGATGAATTGTTTGCTGTTGAGGCAGTAACAGAAGGAGGAGGATTACTTGGTAGTGGTATGACTAGAAGAAAAAAAAACATTGCATTTAAAACCCACTTTATTGACAGCGTCTTGCCCTCAGTACAATGCAATGCGAGATTTGAGGTGCTGAGCACAGAAGATTAAATGCGGCAATAAATACAGTACCGACTCGCCTCACTGGCCGCCTTTAATTCACCATCAGACCTTCATCACAGACACACAAACTGATAAGACGTCACACACAACACTGAGCCAAAGTTTTTTTTGCTTCCACCTTAAATTACAGTGGCCGTGGATGGACTGATGTTCCTGCCTTTAAAACGTGACCATTTCCCTTCAATCAGTTTGACGATCATCGCCTGAAGCCTGGAAACAGGGAGGACCGGCTGGAAGCGAGTAATTTCACACGGTTAATAAAAGATGACAGTTTGGATCTGTCGATGCATCCGACAGAAACCCGCAGTGTTGATCACTCAATTAATTTGACCACAATGCAAGAGACGGAATAGTACAAGAGTGTACAAATGACCCATGAAATAATGACACCATAGTTTAACAACGGCATGCATTGCCCTAAGAATTTAAGTTTGTATCCCTTAAGAATGATGACAAGATGAAAACCATATCTCATCAAGTTTCAACCCATCGATCATGGTCCAAAGCATTTAGCATTCTTTAGATAACTCAAACGTTATAGACATTGTATTTAATTCCTTCTGCGATATGGCATTAAAAGGCCTTGATATCTTGATATTAATGGAAGATTATGTAAGATTTCCTGTACAGTTGATGTTGATGACCATTTCAAGTAAAATAATAATAAATCAAAGAGCACATATATACAGTATACATGTATATATGTATTACATCTAGCCGAGGCCTCCTCACTCCATCCTGGCTCCTCACTGCATCCTGGCTCTTCACGGCAGCCTGACTTCGCTGGACTTGCAGAACCTTGGCGCACGCCTGGCTCTCCCTTATCCTCTGTCACAGAATATGATGTAAGTGTCAACGGTGAATGGGACTTTTATTTTAACGGCCACAGAGATCGGGAAGCAAAGGAAGTTTGGAACGTACACAAACCAGGCATCGTTCACATAGCAACTGTCAACTGTCAAATAGCAAACTGTGAAGACCCATTCCCTCAGGTACTGGGGGAGCTTCTCAAGATTAAGTTTTCAAATAGTCGTATAAACCACAAATGAGTTCTAATTCTTGTATTATTTTATATAATTTTTTTCAGAATTTCCTTGTGAAGAAAATGTATATTTGAAAAAAAAACTTTTATAACATATTTTGATCATAACTATGAACATCAGGCATTGATCTAATTAAGAATGGCAGAAAAATGCTTTTCGAGCAGTTTCCGACATGTTCAAAATGTGTGCTTCAGACCCTTACCAAGGTCTCACATACTAATAACACCCCTTGTTAGAAAGAACAGAGCCTAAAGAACCCGGATATGCACAGAAAAACAAAGTGTCGGGGTCATTTGAAGGCTTTTCATGGGAAAAACTGTGTTAATCGGTTCAAAAATTAAAAACGTCAAAGTTCTATAAGAAAACTACATTTCCCAGAAGCCAGCCCGGGTGCATTCTCTTTAGTAGACTGCGCATGTGCCGTCTGAGGTGGATCAAAGATCGTCCATTTGACAGGGGAAATGCTGGACCCAGAAATGTAAAATAAAAAAAATCTCCGACGGTTGACGGAATTTAAAGTTACTTATAGGTGGCTGGTAAGGATCTAGATGGCGCCGTTCGACTCCTACATGCCCGCACGGTCACGGAGATGTGTTTATTATTAAAATCCGTTGTTTTAAAGGATAGTTACGAGCGATTTTGTGAAACGTTACTTGCGTTGCGGAAAGTTGGAAAAAAAAAAATATATATATATATATATATATATATATATATATATATATATATATATATATATATATATATATATATATATTGCCACGCGAGGCCCCCTGTCCCTGCGAGGCCCCCCCGCGGTGCGGCAGCTGCGGAGGTAATCTCTACGGGCCTGCTCCAGCAGGAAAGATAATTAAAACATTTGCATAAATGATTATAAGCCCCTATATTGTTCAACTATAGTGTGTGTTTTTAGTGGAAAAGGAAAGCAGGATTAGCTAAAGAAAATGGTGACAAAATAATCACAATTGACACTCAAAATCACTTTAAATTACTTCAAATAAACCAGGAAAAAATCCATAAACCAAATTTACATTTTTATAAAATAACCTAAATTTTACCCTAACCTGTGTGTAATAACTAAGGTGTTAGTTGCATACATGTTTGTCTTAACTTTGGTCTAACTTTTTGTATGATAAGCCATTGGAAATGCAATGTCCAATTAGCACGCTGATGATATGTTTCTCACATAGTCTCTCACACCATTTTCTGTGAAGTTAATGAAACTGCACCAGGAACTTCAATCTCAGAAATGTTGGCAACAACAATATTATGAAGGTCAAAGTCCAACATTTAGTCAAACAGTAACGTTTCCTGTCTGCATCAATAAATGGTTAACATGCTTTAAACTTAAATTACTAACTATGTGTTATTGATTATGTTAATTTCCCTGTGTGGAGGCAGCTTTGTACACAGAGTTGTGATTTGATTCCAATTTTGCAATCTAGTTTCCAAACCCAGTTCTGTAATTACACCTCATCAGGTCTCAATAGGTCAGCTCATGTTCATATCATTATAACGTATGCGTCTAACAAACAAGTTGATGATTAAAAAACTGAAATAATGTAATTAATTCCAAACAGAATGATGACTTCCAGTGTTATTGAAAAAACACCACCAAAAAAATTGTCATCGCAAATGTAGCCTTTATTGTGTAAATCCATTCTCTTTGTCTGCATAGCGGGAAATACATTTCTAACAATGGCACCAACACACATTTGGGGTTATCACAATTATTTGCAGGCAGAAAGTCCAACTCCAAGGCAGAGCCACTCGTTAGTGAACTCCACGAAGCCCGGAGCTTTGGTGAGTCCACTTCCTGTCCAGGAAACAGACAATGAGCGACCATCAGAGGAGGGAATGACGAGTTACATTGACTCCGTTACATGGACTCAAGTAACCTTTTGGAGTAGACTACATTGTACTTTTCAGTGCAGTTTTAATGCAGAATACTTTTTACTCGTGAGTAGATGTTCAGAGAAAAACACAGTCAAAGAAAATGCATCACAAATAAATTCAGGTATACTTCTCTAACTTCACCTGAGGAAGATCCTCTGTAGTTCCAGTCATATGCACATTGTGTGCCTGTGATTTTTTCTTTTCTTTTTTGATTATTTCTGAAGTCATTTGCTACTCAAATGTTACTGAAATATGTTTGTACTCTCGCTCAAGTAGTTATTTTGATGGCCGCTTTAGAAAAGTAGCACTACTTTTACTTGAGAACAATCTACAGACAGAGATGGTTCTCAATTTACAAGTAGGATTCCTGACATTTTTACTCAAATTAAGGTTTAAGAGTTTTGAAATAAAGTCAACAATATTATCACTTTTCACTCATCAGTGTGTGAAAACCACCCACCTTGTATTACGTTGTGGAGGTTGCAGTAGTTGGTGCCGTTGTCAAACAGGCTGAACCAGAATGCAGATATGGATGAACCCTGAACAGCAACCAAAAAATAAAAAAAGTTTCCAATGGAGTTTACGCAAAAGAGCCATCGATAAATAACCCTTTATTTGTATTTATTCTAAAATGAATATACTTTTGACTGATGGTAATTTATTATTATGTAGATTTATTATAAATTGCTCACCTCTACATGGCAGCCCAGGCTCATCGCTGTGGCCATCATGGTGAAGTTAACACTCTCGATCTGGCCGATTGCAGAGGTGTGGTTGGCCTGGATTTGAGCAGCAGTCACTGGGCCGAGCTGGATTACAACCACAAAAAAGAGCAATTTTGCAAATCCATAATAACTACAGACATAATCACCAAATACAATCCATGCTAAACTACATTTCTCTTCATGTTTCTCACCTTGTATGAGCCCATCGCTTTCACCTGAGTCACGATGGCCATGTTAACTTGAGTACACGGCACTCCGAACAACCTGGGAACAGAAGGAATCAAATGCCTAGATGCCTCTCTGATATTTATTTGTATTCAAATATACGTATTTGACACGTTCACACTGCAATCAACCATCAGCAAACCAATCTAACTCCCGCTTGATCACAAATAGAGGAAGTCTTACCAGACAATCTTGCAGAAGGCGTGTGTTGCGTCAGTTGGTACGCCATTTGTGACGACGCACAGTCCTAAAATGAGAGCGCAGGCTGCAACCAAAGTCCTCGCAGCCATGATTTCGGTTTGTTTCGTCCTCCAGAGTTCTACTAGGAGAGTGTGGACGTCTCTGCAGGAAGGGGTTTTTATAGAAGCGTAAAAGAGAACAACTTGGAGACCACTGGCTTGTCATGTGGACCCGTGGAAAAGGGATTTGCATGACACTCCACATGGATTGCATGACATCTTTCACACCAGCAAGTTTGGGTTCAACAGCCTGAATTCAGGCGGGGAATGTTAGGGCATTTTACGTTTTAAGGTTGCAACTATATAAGTATTAATATATTAATAAGTATCGATAAAATGTCAGAAAAAGAAAGCCCATCACATTTATCCTACAGAAAACAAAATGCTGCGTTCAGATTGCGCAATCCAAAACCCAAAGATAGTCAGTTTATTAGCAAGGAAAAATAAACCTGCCATTATTATTTTTTGAGATGCTGAACCAGATTAATCCGCTTCAACCAATTATCACAATTGGTTCAGATAAAACATTTGACTATTGACTAATCGATTAATTGACTAAATATGTCAGCTCTAATCTGTTTTGATACTTTATTCTCATGATAAAATTATTCTCATCCTTTTCCCACATTTGAAGATATCTTAGTAATATCTTAGTAATAGTAATAATATACAAGATCCTTACATCTGTGTGGATCACATCTCTTGAAGCGATAATTCAATCAAAAGGTAGTTCCTTCAACCAGCTCTGTCTTCAGCAGCTATAGACATTTTATCAATTATTTTAATGTTTTAAATGATACGTTCATGTTAACTGAAACGTCTGTACCTTGCATATTTTTATTTTGCTGTTGTAAGCATAAGGTTACATTTTGGCCTGTACATCTTTAACTGTAAGTCTGGGAAACAAAACAAAAATAATCTTAGATTCGTCAGGTCCATAAGAATCTATAAACCCTATTGTGTATAGCGATTCATTTCCATTTTGAATTGTGTCCAAAGCAGTTTTGTATTGCTTCTACTACAAATTTTGAGAGATCATCACCAAATTTGGTCAGAAAATCGTTTTATTTCAGATTGTTTTATGTCTCACACAGTTTGGCTGTAGCTGGCCCTCACAGTGTGCTCGGATGCTCTGGTCAAGGCTTATGTAATAAAATATTCATTTCCCAAACACCTTTTTGCCATTTGGCTACAAAATCCAATTACGTTCCCATAAAAGTTAACGGCTCTCTCAGTTTCATTTCTAAGGAAAACCTATTTTCCCGCGGTAATACCAATGAAGTTTTAAACAGTTTGAAGCTGGTTAACGACACACAAGACCTTACAAAACTACTTTTAGGTTTAGTGAACAATTTATCGCTTTAATTGACTATGGAATTGAAACTAAACTAAAATGCAACAAAAGTACTGAACATGCAGCAGTCTTCGAGAAATGTCTTGAACGATTCCTTTCAATAACTAACAGTGCAAAGCTGCTTAGCTGTGGTCCAAGAAGAGCCATACGAGTTGAATCCAATTCTATATAGAATATAATTTGATTCTATATAGAATTTAATTTAATTCTATATAGAATTGACTCCAACTATAGTAAATATAGCATCATGTAGAGTTAAATATGAACACTAAATAGAGTAAAAAATACTGAATTATTAACTCCATTTAGACTGGGACCAAATGTTATATATTTTTTCAAATTGAGTAAGATTTACTTTGACAAATCTACTATTGTGGAATTGAGAAAGTATTAAAACTTGAGTGCAGGGTCTTTTTATTTTCATTTTGTAAAGTCATCAACATATAATAGGTTATGTCTGAAAAACTCTGTCAAGGTCTGGAAAGACTTTCCAAGAGAAAGTGGAAACAGGTTCTGGAGAGCCAGAAAGCCATCCGAGCCCACACACACACACACACACACACACACACACACACACACACACACACACACACACACACACACACACACACACACATAAAACCGCCTGCAGAGATTGTTTATGTGAGGTCGAGGGGTCGGTAAACTGCATGTGGGTGGTGCGGCGCTCTAATGAATGCCTGCCCTTAAAGACACGCATCTCTACCGAGAAGGACTCATCAAACCAACGAAGATTTCTATTTTTCTATTGTTTCTTTGCCCGTTTATTTAATGCAGAGTACAAAAGGGATGGTCATAGTAGAGTTACTTGATTTGTTCCCACACTTAATCACATTTTCCTGTCCTTTGAAAACATGTGCCTCTGCTCAAATGCTATAGTTATTAAGGGTGATGGTTCCAATTCCTCACGGTGTCATTGTTCTCATGATTCATTAAATCACTGAAACAAACCCAATTTGATTCACAAAGCTTGAGGCTGGGAACAGCCTAAACCAGCGTTTATGTTCGATAAAAGACCGGAACATCACAGAACACCGCTGTCTTTTATTGTCATGGAGGAATTTAAATGGATGAAAGCGCCCCAGTTCCCTCGGGCAGGAACGATGTGCACGTTTCAGCTAAAGTACAACGTGGACTACTGCAGTGGTGGAATGGAACTTAGTACATTTACTCGAGTATTTTCTTTTCATGACACTTTTCATGTCTACTCGACAACATTTCAGAGGCCCTTTTAAACGTTTAACTCCAGAACATTCATTTGAAAGCTTTATTTTCTTTACAAATTAAGAATTTGCACAAAAAAGAAAGAAAGAAAATGTACAAGTACGGATGTAACGATGAGTCGATTCATGGACATGTTTTGATAATCCTTTAAAAAAGGTTGTTCATTTTTTTCATTTAGTTGTTCCAGATTCTCAAATGTGAGGTTAAAAATGTATCATTACAACTTTAATCCTGCTTTTAAATCAATGCAAAAGAACAATGATGTAATTATATAATATGTATAAAAGTATTACGGTCGCAGAAGCCACTTTTCTGAAGTAACTACATTTATTTGTAATACTTAAAGTAATTTTTTGTGATCAGACTTGTTGAGGTAACATTCCCAATACAGGACTTTTATATAGTCTTTCTTACAGTGTGTATTAGTACATTTAATTCAGGTCTGAATACTTCCTCCAACAGCTGAATAATCTGACGCTTTACGGACACATCAAACTGCAAAAGATGTGCCTCATCTCTGTCTGCAGAGGGCACCAGATCACAACACTCTGTGGAACCTGGAAATCCTCACAGGCCTCAGGCAGTCACAGAGATATCCTCTTTCTCTTGCAAACATTGTCTGTATGTATTTGTAAAAATGTATATTGCAAGAGTGTTAATCTATAGAAATGCAGACGGGAACAAAGAAGTTGGTGTTGAAAGTGAGGTCTGTGGTGAGTTGAGAGTAAAGAGGCTTTCAATATTTTTTTAATTAAAATATGATGGCTCGTAAAAACAGGATTGAAGAACAAACCTGGTATTAAATGACAACGGGGTCTCATAATAAACAGACCGATGCATCAAAGTCCGAGCAGTGTCTCGGGAGGTCTGTCCACGTGTGAGAGGTGGGTTTATTAAGTCGTCCCTCTCCTCGAGAAGCCCCCTGTGTCCGTCTGAAACATGTCCTCCATACAGACAATATGCTCCTGTCACTAATGAGGAACCTGCAGTGTGATGCTCTGAGTAGCGGCGCCACAACAACTAGTTTACCATAAAAGACGTTGTATTGTTTTTGAGTTGCTAAATGTATTCAGCATCTTGTTTTTCTTCCATTTGTTGCAGGCGCAGGGGAGAGTTGACCGTATTGATTTTGTGTTTCAGCTTATTATCAGGAAAGTTGCTTCGTTGTTTTTAACACATTCGTGGTGCTTTACTTTGAGTTTGTCACTTTTATTTCACAAACCTTTGTGATCTGTGTTTCTTATTTATTCTAATGTTGAGACCCTGCAAGCTTTGTGGAGAGTTGTTTTAAGTTTTAGTTTGACATATTCAGACAGCAAATGTAAATGTGGGCGGTATGTAAGTTAGAGAGTTCAGTTCTAGAGCTCTTAAACATCACAAAGGGCTTAACGACCAAGGGAAGGCATCGTATAGACACAACACAATGGTAATACATTAAATAGAGATAATAAGTGTATAAAACCAAACAAACTGAAGGGTTTTGAGCTGCATTTTTTTCTTCTAACGGTGTTCATAGTGTTTAGGAGCCACAACTTCAACAGCCAACATGCACAGCTCTAGACTTGTTTGAAATAATCTTATTTTGAGTTTGATGATGAGCCAGTGTAAATAAATCAAAATCAGAAACATTTTAGAGCTTCTGGTCAAAAGCTCGGTGAAGGCGCCAGTGTTCTTGACCTCAAGGGATATGTTGCTAAAACATGTCAAAAGGGAGCGGCAGTAATCTAGAGAGTAACTTTATTCATCTGAACAAGCTTCAGGCAAAGTGGGCCTGGCTTGTTATTTTACCCATGATAATAATTTGCCTTAAGTTAAGACACAACTACACTACCACCTCTCAAACAAAAAAGTCAACGAAAGAAACTTAACCGGATCATGAACATCACGGCTGCTGCTCTGCTCTCTACTGAGTCGTCATCTTGTCAACAAGTGGACAGCATCGTATGGATGACTGTTCACAGGTCGGCTCCATGCTGCTGTGCAGACCATCTGCTGAGTGAGGAGCGAGAAACAGAGTCTGTGAACAGTCTGTCTCTCAAATCATGCATCACCATCTTCTCCAAAACCATAATTTCAACGACAGTGACATATTTGCTGCTGATTTAATTTGTGTAATAAGACTTGATTTGTGCCTATGGTCTGAAATTGGTTTTGCGTAAGTTCATAATTTAATAACGGGTGTATTAGTTGGAAGCTATGATTTATAAATTATAATTGAATCACATATTAATGTTTTATAGACCAATTAGAATTATAATTAAACGTTTGAATGTTGACCTCGGACCTGTTGAGAGCTGTGGCAGTGCAAAAGAGACCAAATCTCTTCATCAACAATAGCAACTTATTAACATTTACAAGTCCAGACTTTATGAATTCTTGAAACAGCCCTTTTACTGGTGACTTAGGGACATTGTAAGTTTTTGCTGTTAGCTTATTAAAATGTCAGAAACTTTGGTGAGACTTTTCCCAAACTTGTAACCAAAATGTAGATCTTATCGCTGTAAAAAAATGCACAAAAAAATATTTATTCACGTATAGTTTATATTTGTTGTCATATGTTAATTAAACTCTAAATAAAGAATAAAGGTTTACAGTTTCCAACCCATAGAATAACAGATATTGCTATCTTCAGACACTTTTTGATTTGGTCTGCCAAAACGACTATTGAATGATATTATATGTATAAGTACCCGTAAAAATACTGGAAGAATCGCTTTACTTTCCATAATAAACATTGCTGTATTTGCTCGCCTTGAGGCACAGCTGGTTCTGCTGACGTCCTGCCAGCGCCTGTGGTCCCGTGATCTCTCGCGATGTTTCCCACTTCTCGCGCTTTTTATGATCCTCTAATCTGCAAACGGAGATTGAAGTTGCTGAACTCGGCTTGCGGTTTGCGGTGGACAATAAACAGAAAACAGGGTCAGTGATTTGTTTGTCAACCGTTTAGATACATTTCAGGATGAAAGTTCATTTTATTTCACGTAGTTTTCGGTTGATTTTAACGAGTTGCACCTCAGGTTTTAGCCAGTTACTCTGGGTTTGCAGTGCAAAGGTCCCTCTCCTGTTTGCAGTGTGACGTCAGCCTGTCAATGAGTTAGAGTAGAGCCTCTCCTGTCCGATCTGTAACAATGTTGCCAAACTGTTGCACTATTTGATATGTGTCTCATTCATACATACATTAATAACATGTGTCTTTGCATGTTGTTGGACGCCCTGAACACCAGTCATGTCAGCATTGAGTGGTAAGGTCCAGACCGTCCTTGGTCTGGTGGATCCGGACCAGCTGGGCCGAACCATGACCCACGAGCACCTGACCATGACCTTTGACTGCTGCTACCTCCCGCCTCCTCTGGGCGACGAGGCGGTTGCGGAGAACCCGTTCCAGATGCAGCACATGCACTGGCTGAGACAGAACCCTTACAGCTGCCACGAGAACCTGCTGCTGCGGCAGGAGACCGGCGCCGTGCAGGAGGAGCTGCTGGCCTACAGGAAGGCTGGCGGGGGCACCATCGTGGAGAACACCACCGCAGGCATCGACCGGGACCTTCCCACCCTCAAGCGGCTGGCCGCGAACACCGGGGTCCACGTCATCGCAGGGGCCGGCTACTATGTGGACTGCACCCATACTGAGGCCACCAAGAGAGCGAGCATGGAGGAGGTGAGAGTAGTGCTCACAATCTGGCATGCATGGCACTGGGACTGATGGTCTCAATCATAAGACAGGAAGGAACGTCTTGCTTTAATCGGTCGTGCTGACAATTTGACACATCTCTCGTTCTCAGCACGTTCTTTTGTTTCTTTTGAATTTGAGTCCAGCGGGTTTTCTGTCTGGCCCTTTTTGTCTGCATGCACTGAGAATGTGTGTGTACTCTTCATGGATGTTTAGATATTATCACTTAGACCCAACGTGCTCTGTTCACACGCCTGTTGAAGAGACGGGGCAACAACAAAAAAAGGGAGAAAAGAGTCAGTAAATGTGTCTGAAAGAGTCCTCATTTTCCGCCCGTCAGCTCACAGACATCATCGTCGGTGAGGTGCTACACGGCGCCGACGGCACGGACATCCGCTGCGGCGTGATCGGGGAGATCGGCACCGGCTGGCCCATCACGGAGAGCGAGACCAAGGTGCTGAGGGCCACGGCTCACGCTCAGGCTCAGCTCGGCTGCCCCGTCATCATCCATCCGGGGAGGGATCCCAAAGCTCCAGCTGAGGTCGTCCGGATTCTCCAGGAGGCCGGCGGTGACATCAGCAAAACTGTCATGTCACACCTGGACAGGTGAGGAGTCCCTAAAAGCAGTTATTTCGGGAAAATTAATAGATTTTTTTTTTCATAGTGTAGTCAAGCTGTTAGATGTCGACTTTTGATTAGTTACAATCACAATTAGGGCGACCTTTCCCATAAGCCTCACTACTTCCTGTCCCACATCCCCTCCTTGACATTCATGTTTCCCTTTACTAAAAAGAGAAATGCGTTAAAAAAAGAAAGAAAAGATAATCAATTCATTTCACCATCTCCCACGTGAATATCTCTCTAGCTCTGTATGAACTGGAAGAACAACCGCTCTCTTCCTGTTTGGTGTCATGAGACGATCCGGCAGATTTTCCTTGTATTCTGGCAGTTACAGGCTTTTTCTTGTTCACTCGGAGCGAAGCAATGTTACACAGTCATTGTGTTAAAATGTATTAATGTGAAAGAATTCTTTTAAAGTTGCCACAGGTCTCACTCACAGCTAAAAGGAGGCCGCATGTAGAGGGATGCAGAGCTTATCATTGATGATGTCCAACCCAACTTCAGAGACACGTAGGAACAAAAGCAGGAGGCTCGTTATTTTTAAATTCTGCACCAAACTGTGGAAATCCATCTGTGTGTATTCAGACTTGTTTTTTTTTAGAAGAAGAATCCACTGCACAATCACCTAATTGCACTTTCCCCTCATTTACTGAGCTGTGCTTGTTGCAAGGAAATCATGTTTGCTGTAAACGGCAGTGATCAGTGTCCGCTTGTAGGAAGAAAGATCACTTTTCAATGTATGGGGATGTAAAATCTGATTGGAGATCAGTTTAAACTGAAGTGCTCTTTGAAAAACATCTGGTTATTTCTTTTATTTGGTTAAAATGAGAGAAAATGTATTTGTAGAGTTGTGTTATGATTAAAATATTTAAGGACTACTGCAAATGTTTATGATATACATTACATTTTAGAATTAAAATAAGTTCTTGCCTGACAAACTTATTGATTTATAATGTTGATTCACATCACTATCTTTTACCGTTTTTCATTTAAAAACGGTTTCCTAAAGGTGGTGTCAGATAAGATAGCATATCAATCTACATTTTATCCCAATATTAGTTTTTGCTTTTTACAACAAATTATTTTAGTCACTGCTATGTTGATCGCTGGTCTTCTCCATTTTAGGAAAGTTACAGAAATTGCATTTAATATTCCCTGTAAATATACAGTGTATATATATATGAGAAATGCATCTAGCAGCTTGGGGTTTTTATACACGCACACACATATATATATCTATATATATATATATATATATATATATATATATATATATATATATATATATATATGTATATATATGTATGTATATATGTATATATATGTATGTATATATGTATATATATGTATGTATATATGTATATATATGTATGTGTATATATGTATATATATGTATGTATATATATGTATATATATATATATGTATGTATATATATATATATATATATGTATATGTATATATATATATATATGTATATATATATATATATATATATATATATGTGTATATATGTGTATATATATATGTGTATGTATGTGTATGTATGTATGTATATATATATATATATATCATATACAAACGTGTGTGTGTGTGTGTGTATATGAAAAACCCAAGCTGCTA
Source organism: Taurulus bubalis (assembly GCF_910589615.1). Classification (NCBI taxonomy): domain Eukaryota; kingdom Metazoa; phylum Chordata; class Actinopteri; order Perciformes; family Cottidae; genus Taurulus; species Taurulus bubalis. The sequence continues at coordinate 37,726,283 of NC_136589.1, read as the reverse complement.
GATGCATTTCTCTTTTAAAATGCCACATATATCACCTCCCTCCTTTTGAACTACTCTTCTCCTGCAGGACCATATTTGATGATGGTGAACTGCTTGAGTTTGCGAAGCTGGGGAGTTACCTGGAGTATGATCTGTTTGGAACGGAGATGCTGAACTACCCGTTTAACCTGGAGCTGGACATGCCCAGCGACAGCCAGAGAGTGAAGATGTGAGTAAACACTGTTCAGGGTGGAAATGCCGCTTTTCCTGTTTAACACCACGTGGAGAGAACAGTATGTCCTATAGTTTTCTTTCCTCGGAGAAACTGTAAGATAATCTCCCACTGCGGTAGAGGGAGGAGTGATGAATGACCGGCACATGTTAGTCTGCACATACAACAGGTGTTCAACAACACATGGAGGCAGACTGGCAATGGCAGTATGTTCTCTCCCAATAGTTGGCCGCTGTGTTGTGTTTAAGGCCCCTGTTTTTTTTTTCACGCTCAGCTTGGCATTCCTCGCGAAGGAGGGCTACGGCGACAAGATATTGGTCGCGCACGACATCCACACCAAGAACCGTCTCACCAAGTACGGCGGCCACGGCTACTCTCACATCCTGAGGAACATCGTGCCGAAGATGCTGATGAGGGGCATCTCGCAGCAGCAGGTGGATAAAATCCTCATCGACAACCCGAAACGCTGGCTGACCTTCAAATGAAGCAGAAAAGTGAGACCCGAGGAAGGCGCTTGGATGTCGCGGATGTTTTATCTGCAGGTGACGACTGAACACCCCACGATGAATACTTTAAAAATTTTGCAATAATCCCAGCCAAACTCATTTATAAATGTGCTTTCGGAACCTCCAAACCAATGAGCTGTTGTGCATACATTTGTCATTAATGTCAATGTTATTCAATTTTTGATCTTTAGTAGCTTTGTCTTTTCAATGAAAAATAATTGCAGGCTGTTGTTTCATCCAGCCAAAGGAGTTTGTACAGAGGCGCTCGTTAATTAAAACTTGATTTCATATTTGTGATTATATTATTCACCTTGTAAGGAAATAATAATATGGAGGAGTCTCGCAGGATCACAGTGCCTCTCATTAGCATTCTTGTTTTGGTCCCATTTACGTCGTCACATCAAAATAGCTTTTTCTTCTCCGCATTAATGCGAACGCAATCTAAAACAAATATTTTCTTTTCTCCCGCTGTGACCACAATACGTGTGTTAATTTGTTTTTGTTTTTTCAATGTCAATGACGTTGCTCGGTCTTTGTAGGGTGTCTCTGTTTGTCTGCAAACAGGTTTTATGGGATGAAAATAACGAGCGTTAGTAATCAGTATGCCGCTCTGGTCTCGACACAACGCGGCGGTTAGATGAGTCGTCCTGTTGCCCCTCAGTGGGTGATGGGCGCCTATGGGAGGCTGACTGGATGAAGGACATGTTCTCCTCTCATCTGGGAACAGGTGGCCTCACAGGGGGACTTCACCGCATGATCAATGGCGTGATCGCCACAATGAGTGCGCCATGAAAAAAAAAACTATATGACTTAGATCAATCTACATGAGAGGATTAGAAAGTGAGCCAAAGAATTTATTTTTTTCCCTCCGTGATACTTTACACAGAAAACGGACAGTCTTAACTGGAGGGGCTTCACAACCAGCAGGCGCTTATCGAGGAAACATTTCTGTCAGTTTGACTGTCCAGTTTTGTGATGGTGACGAAGCACCAGACCGCCAGACCACCCAGTGGCCCTGACCAGCTGTCACATTGAGACAAGAAAAGCGAGTTACAATGATAATGTTGTGACTGTGCTTCAACATGAACATCAGAATGGCCGCTTTTACAGTTGTTTTTTTTTATGCTGCACAGAGTTGAAATGTAAGTTCTTTCAATATAATCATGCATCACTATACGGCTTTGAACATTTTCACTCAAAAGGCAACAAATGTATTAATTTTTTAAAATAAAGCACACGTGGAATAACTACACTGTGAACAGAGTGGTGATTATGTGAGTATAATTGTTGCATCTATTATGAAGTGCTAAAGGTCAATACATTGGACTTTCAGTCTACACTCAGTATGTTACCACAGCAGAATATGTTTGACATATATCAGCGAACTTAATGTGTAAAGCTAAACAGTTCATTCAGAGTGCAATAGCGACACTAATCAATCTGACAAGGGTACATTTCACACTTAAACATTCATTATCATTATTATGTATACATGTAGCTCTCTTTTGCAAAAAAGAACAGGTTTTTTTTCTCCATATGACGTCCTTTGCATCTTTCTGGACTCTTTTGCAATATGGAAATGGTGAACTCTGCCTCCAATAATCCAACTGAGACTGAATTGAGCATGAGCAGTGAAGCGAGTTGTGTACAGAGCGGATCTTCTGTGTTTCAATCAGCGTACAGCATGAAGCCGGAGAAGGTGCTGTACTTGTTGTTGTTGCCCCCGTGCGCCTTTCCGCCGTCCAGCTTGATGTAGATCTCGTCGCCGGGCTCCAGGTGCAGGACGGCACTGTTGCTGGCGTAGTCGTAGTTCTGATCGGCGTCCTGGGCGATGGCACTGGCTCTCACCTGGAAGGCAAAATGGACATTTCTCCTGATGAAACATGCCTGTTTTTTTGTTGTTGTTTGTTTAAATCAGAACCTCGGACAGCTCCGTCAGTGGCGACAGTTTCATATCAGACCTAAAACAACCATCAGACAGCTTCACTGAACCTTAACTGTCGAGAAAACTTTTTTCATTTGAAAACCACGACTAAAGAGTAAAGCGAAAACAAATCAAACGATTTCATATTTCAAATGATATCATGAAGCGTCCTACCTGGTTGTTCTTGCAGAGGTCAGCCCACATGCTGGTTCCATCTCCGCCTCGCATTAGCACATGGTAAACAAAGAAGTAAATCCCCGGTATTGAGCAGGTGAATTTTCCTGAAGCGGGGTCATAGTGGTTACCCAGATTTGTGACGACGTCGTCAAATTTCAGCACTTCATATCCCTCGTGCTGCTTCTTCAATCCGGCATAAAACGCAATCTTTGGGATCGTGTTGTAAGTGGCAGCGCTGATGGCCCCGTTGGGCCCATTGGATCCGGGTGATCCGGGTGGACCCGGTGCCCCCCTCTCACCGGGAGGACCAGCAGGTCCAGGTGGCCCGGGCTCGCCCAGCGGACCCCTCTGACCCATCCTCCCGACGCGTCCCGGCTCTCCTTGAGGACCCTGGATCAAGGTTGGAAGAGACTGAACCAGGCGGTTGTCTTTGACCGGGTTGGTCGTCTTGGCCGTGGCCGTGGCCGCGGTCCCGTGGGAGTCGCACACCATTTGACAGGACCCGAGCATCTCGTAGCGGGCAGGGGTCCCGGCGGTGTTCACCACGACCGGGATCAGAACCACCAACACCAGCACCAGCGCGACACCACAAACACCAGTTGCGATCATCTGCACTCTGCGGATTCGCTGTGATCTCCGGAGTGGATGGTCTTCCAGCCTGCTTGCGGGCGATGTTTTTGCAGAGGGAAGAATTTCACCTGCTCTTGTGTTGTACCGCAACTTTTGGAGTCCTTTAAATGTGTACGCGCAAAAAAGTAACCATCCACAACTTTTACGCGCTGCAGTATCCGCCCAATTGATTAATCTCCACTTTCCCACTGCTAGAACAACAACCACAATAACAACAACAACAAACGACGTTCTGAGAGCAACAAAAAAAAAATACACAACCTGCGTGAAACGGTTCTGTAGCACAAAGTCGGCTGCCCAAGTTTCTGCCCACCACGGTGTCACAGGAGAGAATGGGCTCGAAACGAACCGGTGCTCGCTTGTGTTTGGACAGTGAGGGGAGGGCTGGAGGTGATGGATGGGATAGAATCCATCCATTTCTTCAATCAAAAGAGAGATAGGGGAACACGTTCAAACCTTGTTGCAACTTTAAAGCTCTGAAACGTGACTGCTTTATTTATTTGACGTGTTTGTTTGTGGAGTCACGATGCTACTTTCCATTTTTTCCAACAGGGTTTTAACGCATTACTTCTTTATATTGATGCCCGTTGCGTTACATCGCACAACATGTTATTAGAACCCACACAGCTCTAAAGGTCTCGAGCATAATTAGGCCCATTAAAGACAAAAAAGCTATACTCTGTTGGCACCTGGTCACAGCTCAGTGGCTCCCCGTGTCCAATTTATCACTTGAAGAAAATCTATAGAGCCATTGGAAGGAGGGAGAAAGCTGGCAGTGAAGGATGACTTCACACAAATATACAGGTGAAATGACTGAATGCTCATGCACTTAGATGGCAAATAGGGTGAGATTACTTAATTAATTACCAATTGGAATTCACCAGTAAGTTGTTGTATTGCAATTTTAGTCTAAATAAGTCATTGTGTTAGTCAAATTTACAACCGAATGCTCAATTATTTATAAAATGATTCAAATGGTCCATCGATTTCTAAGATTTAAAACAAAAAGCCCCGTCCGCATAAGACTTCAGCACAGTGGCCTTTGTGAGGTTTGATTGATGAAGGGCTAATTCTTGTTGAGGGGGGCAGATGATGATGTGCTCATGAATGCAGAAGCTGTCACTCTGTGTCGATGGCACCTCGCTGCCAGGTGGAGAGATAGATGAAGAGGAAGGAAAAATACAGATAGCCTTGTTTGTTTGGGAGGAGCGAGGTTTTGATTGCAGCCCGAATGAGATTCTGTGAAAGTCACAAATGCAACTGAATCGTGCTCCCGAAAGGTGCCGAACAGAACCGTTGACACTCTGATGAAGAAAGAGTTGAAGGAGCTGTAGATTACCTAACAGTGAGCTGCATTAAAAGCAATTGTTAAAATGCAATATGTAAATGTAGAGAAAGAGAGGAAGTTGTACTGTAACATACAGCCTGTTCCATACATGTCAAGGACAAAGAAGAAAAATCGTTTAAAATCCAAGGCAACATAAATAACTAAAACAAAACCAATGTTCACTAAAGAAAAAAAGAAAGAAAAAGCATTAAAGTTGTTGGGACTCAAAACCGAGAGAGGTTATGATGTCTGCTTAAAAAGAGAAAAGCTTTTCCACATAATGAATGAAGAGAAACCACACTTTGATTGTATACTTTTTAATTGAAAAATGTAAAGTATATTTTAATTGACCTCCATTATCCATCTTATTAAAAAGTAAGGACAAGCAGCCTTTGTACAAAGAAAGTAATTTTCCCATTGATGGTACACCAACAATGTTTCCATGTTTGCTCAATTGTTTTGTTTATGTGAACATTTCCAACATCGAGGTCACAGAGAGGTAGCATGTGTCTGGAAATAGATGAGTGAATGTGATAAATGACAAGACTGACCCAAATTTCTATCAGGGATCGTCAAGTAAGAGCCATGTTCCCGTGCACCTCTTGCATTGGTCATTTCTGGAGGATAGAAAGTATTTACATAATAATGGCATCACCCATTCCTATGCCTGAAGCTTTTGTTGTATCGGTAAGAGGAGAGGGGGATGTTTGAATTACAACATAATAAACATTTTTAAGTCTTGTTTTTTCTTGATGGTCTGAATATCTCACTGAATTGGTCACTAGTAGTCGGCTCTGAGGAAAATGGAAAATAATACCACCTACAAATTCAATTAGTTTTTTAACTTTAATTCTTTTATTCCTTTCTGTTGATTCCGGACACAGCAATCAGTTGTTTTCAACAAAATCTCCTAAATCCACTGTGCTCTACCAAGCACCAAACAGCAGAGGGACAAAGTAGAGTGACTACATTTAGCAGCTGAGGACTATAAAAAAGAGCTGGATGCTGCGTGAATAATGGACGCATAACCATCAGCTGGTCAGAAACACAAATGAATGCTAGTGATGCTCCCTATATCTGCTGACTGTCTGCCCTATGAACTTTATAAGGAGATAATATTGTAACGACGACTAGTGGCCAAAAAAGTACTTCTTTGATGATCACCTGGCTTTCCCTCCCACCATGACATTTGTTTGTAATTTGTGTTTATGCTAATTCGAAAAATGCTAACAAGATAGTATGCTGACATGAATATGATAAACATTGTACCTTATAAAGATCAACATGTTAGCATGCCATTGTGAGCATGTTAGCTTCATGCATGTTAATTAGCACGCTGATTTAATGCAGTTTAGGTCAAATTGCAAAAACAAATTAAAGTTTTTAACTAGTTTTGCAACAATGGACATCAATAAGTATCAATAATCTCTTTTACTATTCCCCACAAAGAAGAAAAACGTGTTATTATTGGTTGTGTTGCTATATTTGACTTTCTTCTCTATTTCCTGGTTTAATTTTGTTTCATTTATAGATGTTTTGTCATAGCTGACAGCAGTGTGTGAGGGCACCGCATCATGTGTGATTTAAAATATGATAATTTCTAAAAGACCACACATTTTATGTGGGATTGGTGCAAAGCGAGAAATAGAATAGTGTATAATAGAAGAGTATATAAAGACACACATGCACACTCACACAGAAACACAGTGGGACATACTGTGGCGGCTATGAGTCAGTGAACACTTGTTAGTGGTCAGGCTCTTTCCCTCCAGTTGGCACGAGCCTCCAGTGACTCAGGGAGACTTGTCGACCGGGAGTCAGAGTGAACAGCAGTGTCAAAATCCACCAAAAGATGTGGGAAGAAGGCAAACAACTTGTGTCAGAAAGCTTTTCTCAGTATCACACCAAATTGATCAGTGTGCTCTTTTTGAAAATTGACATTTCCATTTTAAAAATGGGTGCAAAGTTGACTTCCATCACTCTTTTCAGATCTTCGTTACTCATCTCACCTCGGCTTTCCATATTGAAGGGTTCCTCATGGTGGTGGAGAGTTCTGACAGGTTGTTTTGAGTCTCGACTTTGGAGTTCATTTACAACCAGTCCGGCAGGAGTCCTGTGGGAGCCTGATGATTTTTGACATCCGGACAAGCAGATGTTCAGAGGACATGAATAAAACATACAGCCCATCTGACCACAGACCGAATACTTTCAGTGTCTAATGAAATATGAGGCGGGATTTCAGTTCACGAAGAAATCCCTTTGTCAGATAAGCGTGATGCGGCATGAAATATGTATGCCGTTTATGTAGCCTGACCTGCGTGGCTAAGCAGGGCTCAATTGTGTTTATGACAATCAAAGCTGAGACAGGTTTGTCAAAGAATGCATGCGGTGAATGGGAAGGGAAACTGAATGGACCTCTTGTTACCGGCCGAGAATATAAACAGAAATATTATGTGACCAGTGACACCCAAGTGTTTATCAACTGATAAAACAGCATGTGTCCCAGCCAGCGATAAGATGCATGTCCCTTAGTACTTTTCACACCTCTTGCTCGTTCAGAATTTGAGTGCTTATTTTTCTTTTTCCCATGGAAAAGCCAGTGAATAGGCTGGGCTCAACAGTTCAGCTCTGCAGGGGGGGGCAACAGAATGCAGTACCACACCACCCACTCAAAGCTGGTCCTGTGTGGTATTTAAGAAGGAGATGGCAATTACAATCATGCAGGGTGGGACTTAAGTTTCATGGAGAGCAGCGCTTTTCATTCAACTGAAAATCAATGTGATTGTTTGGTTTGATTTTGTTATTCACATCCAGTTAAAACAGCTGAGCTCGGGCAACCTTTTTGACATGAAGGGCCATTTAAAATGTTCCTGTTAATCAGTGAGTCAATTTCAACATTAAGGTGAACACTAAGTTTAATTCTGACATCCCATTATGATTTAAATCTCCAACGGATCTGTAATTTTATTTCATCCATAGAGGCAACATGCAAAGCAAAATTACAAAAAATGAAACAAATTCTCATAATCATTGCAATTATATGAGCAAACCAAACAAGAAGGCTGCCATTGTTTTGAAAATCGCCACATCTGAATGAGAATGGTGGTAAGTGTGCCTGAGATGGACTTCCCTTGCTATAAAAACTTTTTTTTTATGTGTGTGCATGTCCTTGAGTCTTTTCATTATTGTAGGATGGAGAGATCTCTGTGTGGGTTCCTAAAATAGTTCACATAATTCTGATTTGTAAATGATTAAAAGCAATGAATAAGGTCTCAAAACACATTTCTTGTTAATGCTTTCCCAACAAGTGAAGATATATAAAAAAATATAAATTAAATAGGAAAATATTGTAGATGTTAGACAGTGTGTGTAACCGTCACTGAGGGTAAGGTCGCCCCTACACTCGTGTTTTGCACTGCTCCTAATACAACTTTATGTATTGCAACCTGGAATACAGGATTACAACAAAGGATTATAACAAAACCAACGAAAAAATAAGTAGATTGATTTTCATCGAGATGTCAATCGATGCACCGTTTCGCTCACGGCGTCAGCAGGCGGAGTGTCACATTTTCTGCCGATGAGATTGAGCGGCAGCGAGGGGCTTAGTGGCAAATACAATCGAGGAGTGTAAACATACTGAGGGCCGCAAGAGGCCGATCAATGCCTCCAGTCTGGGATTGATTAATTACCCCAAGAAAGAGACTGAGGTGTGAGGGCACCAGAGAAACCTGATCAGAACAAGATTTATAACCCAATCTCTGTATCATCACTCCCTCCCTCTCGCTGTTTTCTCTTTTGTTACTTTTTTTCTTCTAAAACTGCCCTTCTCCATTGACTGACTCGAGTATGTCATGTGAAAGTGTGAATGACTTCTTAAATGTCCTGCATAGGACATTGAGATCATTAATGTAGCAGCAAACAACTATCTATGTAAAGATATAGTGGAGTAATGTCGACACGAGCAGACAAGGCAGTCGCTCTTCCCCTTTGTGGGTGTTGTAAATCCTTTAGCTGTGTTGCCAGCCGGGCCTGTTTTTAGTGCATGTTAGTGCACGTGAGCGTGCCCCACTGGGTAATGTAACCGCAGTTACAGCTGATAACGCCACCCCGACTGCGTAGCTCCCATGGCTTTGGTTCCCTCTCGGGTAAATACTGTTCACTCTGTCAGCATCGTTAGCCGTAGTTCGCACTGTTAACGCTGTTAATGCTGTTAACGCTTTTAGCACTGTTCACACTGTTAACGCTGTTAGCCATGAGCCACCGGCTCAGCCATGAAAAGGTAATAAATGTGCTCTGATTTTTTTATTTAGCACCTTTACAGTACAACTGGTAACCTTAACCTACATTTTAATAGGATGAAGGCTGAACAGATTGATTGTTGTGCATTGGGTTGGGGCTGCGCGGTGGTGTGGTGGCTGGCGCTGTTGTCTCGCGGCGGGGGGCCGGGTCCCGGTCTGGCGGGTTCTCCCCGTGTCGGCGTGGGTTCCCTCTGGCTTCCTCCCACAGAAATGCAGCTCAGGTTAATTGGACTCTAAATTGCCCATAGTTGTGAATGGTTGTCTGTCTATATATGTGCCCTGCGATTGACTGGAGACTTGTCCAGTGTACCCTGCCTTCGACCATTGACAGCTGGGATTGGCTCCAGCGCCCCGCGCGACCCTAAACAGGATAAGCGGTTCAGATAATGAATGGATGAATTAATTAAAGCAATATTTACACAATGGTCGCACACACCGCTCTCACATCTGTCTGCTAAATTTCCCATTTAAGGGTGGTTATCTTCCAGACTAGCAGTAACTTCCGCTACTATCTCTACTGGTTGCCTGGCAACTGCTAAAGCCCCAAAAGTAGTTAACTGAAATGTATTTGTCGAGCCCAAAATCACAATTCACAAATTTGCCAATGACATGTTGCAGGTTCACATTTTCGCCCGTTTCCAGTTTCTTTTGTTTGTGTTAAACTCAGCTAAGCTAACTAGCTTCTGGCTGTAACATTGCTTGGCGGAACAATTATGTTACGTGTAGCGCAACCATCACTGACGCTAACGTAGCCTCTCTTGGATCAAAGCTTTTTTAACAACACTAACTTGATCACTGGCGACACAGAGACACCATGCGACACCAACAGCATTACACTATTGGCTCACGAGCCTTGTTTGAAGTGTGAACTAAACATCAGATATCTTCCACAATGATAAATAAAATGTTAATTTTGGACCCATGCAAATTTCTAAAATGGTTAATTCATAATCTTACTTTATATAAATTGTATTTGGCACCTTTTTAAAGTTTTGTGGAAGTTTTTCTTTTGTTCATCATAAAAATGTTGACTGGTATCAGTGTTCTCATCTAATAAAAGATGTCAAAAGGCGGACGTTTCTCTTCAGCAATTTAACAATAATACCAACCTAAGTTGTTGTAGTTTTTGTTGTTTGCGTCTCATACAGAAAATGCAGTTCCTCAATGTGATGAGGAAAGATGAGCTCTTTTATGCACACAAATCAGGCTTTCATTCAGAAACAACCACAACCAATCAATGAAAGTAGGTAGATGTATTTTTCTTTTCTCGGATCTGCAATTATACAACAACTACAAATCATAGTGATTGCAACAACAGCGTTTAGCTCCACCTTTAGTAACTTACAAAAAACAATGCAGCTGTTGATTGAAGATGCTGACTCCTTTACGTCCCAAAATCCATCAGATCCAGTTTTTGCAGCATAACAATAACATGCAGGACAAAGATAGAAACAGACATGGATTATTTAATATTTCTGCATGTGTTTGGAGATACATTTATTGTTCTGAGGACAACCTCACAAATGCTAGTGTGTTAAGACATTTCTGAAACCATGGACATATCTTACCCAACATGTCTCTATAAATCCCCATGACATGATAAACCCTCCAATCCATTCACGCAAAAATAAATAAACAAAACCAATATCATAGTAAGAAAGGCAAACCCTCCAGCTTCCAGAATAAAACCTTAACCCTCCACATTATTTTTTTTTACCAGATATGTGTTTTAAAGTAAAAAAAAAAACTGAACAAATTTACCTTCCACCTTAATTAACCATTCGGACATTCTTTTCCTGGACATTGGGGGTTTTAGCTGTTCCACATGGTTGATTTGATTATTTCCAGATTGTTAAATTGGGCTAACTTTTTTTTTTCATGAGGGGAAGATGTGAGTTTTAGTTATTAACTTGAATGATAATAAAAAACTTCTACGATTTGAGTGAAAATAATTAAGAGATATCGAATACCTTTTTTGACATTCTATAGAATCCCCCTTCATTTCCACGCTAAATGCCGGCCAAAGTCAAGAATTGAACCTGCTAAAAGCCTCTTATGGTCATCACTGTACACACACACACACACACACAGAATAATGAACACAATAAAATTGTCAACTCACAACCGGTACTGAGTCTCCATGACCTGCTCAGGTCAGTCATATGAATCTCATCATAAGAGACACAGTGAATAACGAACGGCCGGTCATTCTCATGACCACAGGCATCCACATGACAGCGCTGCTGCCTGATGCATGACTGTCGCTCCGTCGCCCTACATCCTCACCCGAACTAATGATGACCTTTGATTCCCAAAAGATGTCAGGAGATGAGAGAGAGAAAGAAAAGAAGAAAAAAAAACTCAAACGCACCCAATTAATTTAGGGTGAAGAGGACTGGAACGTGTGAGCGCGTCATGCTGCTGAAGTGAATGGCGAGGAGCTCCAGGAAAGACAAGGCTCCTTATAATTAGAATTCAGGACAGCCATTGTCAAAGATAATTAAAGCTGACAGCCACTGTGGAGTAGAGAGGCAGAGAGCAGAAAACATCTTCAAACTACATGCTTCAATTTAACACACTTTCTACAAAGTCTTTCACTCTCTACACCTCACACACTCTCACACACACAACCTGCACTACCATCCATCATCCCAGCGTGCTCGGAAACTGCATACTAGGCGATAAAATAGATGACAGATTAATAGAGACAATAAAGGCAGCTGTTGTATCTAGGTGACAGTTTCGGCAGACAGTTGCCCATCTCACAGAAGTGTGTGACATCTGGGGAGCAACATCACTCTTTTATTGCCAAAGTGGAGATTGTCTACATTAGGCCGACGTGGCTAATTATGACTTCAGCCTCTCCTAATGAGACTTAATCCATAAATTGAATTTCACTGTTCAACCCATCTTGTACAAACAATAATGGCTTGATTGTTAACATACATCTATTTGTATGTGTAAACTGGTTTAGCTTCAATGTGACCACCAGTTAAAAAGGTGTATGCAGGATCTCAAGTTGTTTTGAAACTGCACTAATAAAAAAAAAAAAATGTAGACCCCTTTTCTGTTATGGAAAATATATTTTTGTGGGCACACGGTAGGTGGTGTTTGTCTGACATTCTGAGTCGGAAATCAGACTTCAGGCAGAGTTACAGTTAAAACATTTCGACAGGGAACTTTTTGACTTGAATTTCTTCTGCTCAGGACGCCATGAGATGACAGAGCTAAATGAAGGGTGAATATTTGACTCTCATTCGCATTGGCGGCCTGAAACAGGACTCCAAATGAACGCTGATGTTTCTCGTGTCTAGCGGATGGATACGAAACTTCTTGCAGAACGTTTTCACCCCCAACTTTGTAAAGGTGGTATTTCAATGTTTTGTTTCCAGCTCGTTCGGCCGCCCCCAAGTGGCCAAAAAAATTAAATAGAGAAATCAAGTAAGGCAACCCATCGTCATGAGGCGGCCTCTATTGAGAGCAAGTGAAATGAGCTTGGAGTTTATTACTCAACTTACTTTTGTAATAACAAAACATTTAAGTCACACAGCAATTTCAATCACAAGCTTGCTAAAAGTACACGGACGCTACTGGTCCAGACCCAGTATGGCAGCAGCAGCAGCAGCAAAACCACTGGGTGTCATGAGTGAAGCAAGGGTTGCTCATTATTTTATCTTGTAAGAGGTAAAATGTCTTACTTTCTTTCTGCCAAACATTACAGTCTCACGTTAACATAAGCCTACCGTTTTTTTTTTATGAGTAACATTTTGTGTGAAATATTCTCCTTTGGCCTTCGACAGTGTAATAATTACAGAGATGGAAAATGACTAATCAGTCTCTACTTATGTTGCACATGAGAATGAAAACTGAGTTGGAAACTTGAGGTGAAAAAGAAATGCCCAATCCATCCCTTAATGAAAGTATGAAGATTTATAAACATTACTCGTGGTTAAATGACAATATAATCTCTACCCACATCCAACTGCTCTTTCTAAAATAACGAGACATAATATAGACTGTTATATTTATTTTGATTCTACAAAATCATCTCTGAATCATCATGCAAATGTGGACATTTCGGCATATTCTGCCTGTCAAGTACTGCCTGCGGGAATGTAATAATTTCACCAGTTGTATATATACTAAAAGGTTTTAAGCAGCATCACCTTTCCCTTCAATTCTACCTTTTTATTTTAGCTTGGTATTCATAAAGACAATCCACTTCTCATATTCACAAATACGCAGAGTGACAGTACATATAGCCTTCAAAGTTTAAAACATACTTTACACATTAATTTCTTCACACGTCCAGTTGTGTTATGTTTTCTAGCACAGCCTTGAAAACCGTCAGTGAGTATCTAAATGAGATCGGTGTAAAGGCTGAAGTGCGTCATCACAGAGACCACCAGAGCCGCCGGTAGGAAAGGCACTTATTAGTGACATAAATTCTGATTGGCTGAGTTATTTTTGTTTTGGTTGGTGGTTTTCCTCCCTTCATAAATAAGAGGAACAGATGTGTCAATTTAAGAATACTGCTGTATGAATTTCTGGTGGAACTCCTTGACTTTGTTCAGCAGGATCGTCAGCTTGTCTTTCGGTGGCAAGATGGTCATTCTGGGAGGAAGAGGGGAAAGAAAAGAAAGACAAACGTTCACTGTGTAACTGAGTGATGCAAGAGGTAAAGACTACCATAGAGTTTGAAGGATCAGCTCAGAAAGTAATTCAATAACTGGAGGGAGCGCAATAGGTACGTTTCAATATGACAATCCTCCTCTTCCGTCTAGAATAGGATTCATTGATGGCTTCATCAATCTGTTAAAGTGGTGCCTTTTTGATATTTTTATATAAAATGTTCCTTACGGCTTCCTTCCCATACGACAGGACATTTCTGGAAAGGGCCACATATTTTGTACAATATTTCATCCACACAATTTACATGAATGAAAATAAATAGCATTGGGAGAGACTGTTGGTCAGATTATTAGTGTAAGATAGTGTTGTTTGTTTTAGCTCTTGTGACTTTGACATAAAAAGGGACTTGGGCGCTCAAACAAACATGGGGCCAAAATTGCAGTCAAATTAACATTAAGAGATGATGTCTGACAGGATCTTTAATGTCGACCTCACATTTATGTTCCAAAAAAAGAATAAGCACATACATAAATGCTTAAAATAATTTTTAACTACTGAATAATTGAGCTTTGTACTGTTGGTCAGACAAATAAAGCAATTTGAAGACATCAACTTTGGCACGAGGAAGCTGTGATGGGCATTGATTCAAAGAATCATAATTAATTAATATATATATATTTTTTTTTATGTGTAATGTTGTGTGTATTGTTCTGTACCTGAAGTGATAGGTTCCATCCTTCTGACCAAAGCCACTTCCGGGTACGAGGCAGATCCCCGTCTCCTCCAGCATCTTCATGCAGTAAAACATATCTGGCTGCTGACCTTTGTCCTAACGGAGAGAAAAAGAAACATTATCCCGTTGTTTGATGTTTCATATTCTGGTGGCATGAGATTATTAAAGTAGCAAGTGCTGGATCAAGAACATTAGCTACTTTTGATTTGTTTTTTAAATCAGTGCTGTTTTGCACTGTAGCTGTTTGTAACGTGACACTGACTCACAGAAAAAGAACTGCATGTACTTTTTTGCCGCATTCCCACTGAGCAGCTTTATTTATTATTTTCTTCCACGGCATTCTGTTTTTCATTCATATCTGATAAATTACTATAAATAATTTTCAATTTGTAGAAGATCTAATCTATTTAACGCAGAAATATCTCTTTGTAACCAACAGTATATCCATGTACTTCTACTGTACATAACTTGTGAAAAGTTATGTGTTATTCTTGAGTGATTTTCTACAGTGTATGTATGTATGTATGTATGTATGTATGTATGTATGTATGTATGTATGTATGTATGTATGTATGTATGTATGTGAACAGCTCGACTTCTATTTATATATGGGTAATAAACTAAATATTAATTTTTACAGCGCTTGTATTTCTATATTTTTCCTCAGATTTTTCTCTGGTTTCATGGCAACATTTTTCTCCTGTTCATGTGTTTCAGAGTGATGTAGCACAAGTCCCCTTCAGACAGCAGGACTTTTTCTCCAGCAGTAGGCTATAAAGAGAACTGAAGGTTGATGTAAATGGACTAAAAAGAGAAGAGTACTAATGTAATAAGGTAAAAAAAAAAACTAACAATAATGTCTAATTTCCTTTGGATCAAAAGCTTTTGTAAAACCTTTGTGAAGTCTCTCAGCCCTTAAAAGTAGCGCAGCATTGAGATCCAGCTCAATGGAGCGCACATCAGCAGCTCTATTTAAACTGCCAATGGTAATATTGAATGCTGCTAAAGAAGCTCTCTAGTTAAGCCTTGTTTTTGGGAAAACCAAAAACAAAGCAATGCTACGATTGTGTGGTCATGGTGTTGAGCAGAGCCACTGGAAATGATCAAGTGTCAGCAGGTCAGCTGTACTCTGACCTTATCCTCTACAAGGCTAATAAGATAATCCGATTCTCGGTGGCTCGACTTATCAGCCCTCCCTGAAATTCCTACTGAGCAGTGGACCTTGAGACAAAATTGAAATCAAACAAACAAGGTGGTGGATGCCCAGTGTACAGAACTGGGCATCCACCACCTTGTACAGAACAAGTGGTATAATAACGGACCAAATGATTAGTAGGTCAGTGAGCATGATGAGTACAAATTCTTTGATTTCCTTGAAGCGACAAACATGAGTCATTGAAATGTTTATGAAAGTATGTTAAGGACTGACCTTGGCCTCTTTGACAGCCTTATCAGGGATGGTAATGTGAGGGAAGGAGTACATGGCGCCCTGCACGGGATTGCAGCGGATTCCTGGAACAGTATTGAGAATCTGCTCTGTAAGCTTGGCCTTCTCTGCTAAGGCACTTAACGTGGCTGTGCGCTCCTGGAAGAGGGAGGGAGAAAAGAAGATACACAACGGAGAGGACAGGGAGAAAAGAAACCAAAGAGAGATTTTTAATAGAATCAGAAAAGTTGGACGTGAAACTTTGACCAACTTTGTCTCTGGCCTTTTCTAACAGAGTTTTCTGCTTGAATTACTTTTGAATTCTGTGAGCGCCACAAGACCGAAAAATAGCCATGCCAGATATTGCACAGCAAGTGTAAAAACAGAGATCATATGAAGGCCAAGAGGTAAGCAAAAAGTCTTTTTAGGCCACATTTCAATTTCACAACTACGGGGACGTAATGAGGGGTTTCAAAAGTCATGTATGCTATACAAATAATTTCAAAGCAGCGATGTGTGCGGTTTTACTCACGATACAACGCTTTTATGATACATGTCCCATGATAATAGTCAAGTTATAACAATAATGTAACGGGATATAACAGGTTGCAATGCATTGCATTACAAATTGATTTCAGAGAATTTAGATAAAACTGTAATAATGCATGCATACAGTGGAGGCCATTACAACACAGCAACATGTATAGGACAAAGGAATGATATGTTCAGATGTTTCTATTGTCCTATAATTAGTCTGAGAGAAAACGCAAAACAGCCCACAAACAATAGCATTGTACGGATAGCTTGTTGCAGAGAGAACGACCAGTATAATGATACCGCTGTCAGTGTGTATTGATAATGTACGGGAGAGCCCGTTGCAATATATTTGCATTCTGATTCATTTGTCCTGCTTGTGGGACGTCGACTCTGTACCTTGATGAATTTGTCGTGTGAGGGTTCCCCAGGCTGCGGGGGGTTGACCACCAGGTCCATGAGAGCCTGTCCAGGAACAGGGGGACACAGACGGACAGACACCAGCTTAATCAGCTGGGCCTTCACTTCCTTGTCCATGTTGATGATCTCCATGTAGCCTCCACGGAAGCCACACCTGAGAGGGAGAGAAAACATTAGGATGTGACCCAAAAACAAACAAAAAAAGGACAGAAGGTTATAGAAAACACAAAAGAGCTGGTTGTCAACATTTTAACAAGGTCTGGCAGATTCATCCCCAGCATGCAATTAAAATGACTTACTCTCCCATGTAACATTTGGAGGTAGAGTGGAAGGATGCCAGTTCCACTGTATCTGAGTACTCTGGCCCCATGTCAAAGAGAACCTTCTTAAAAGAGTGGAACTGGCAACCGTCAGCATACACATTATCCTGGTACACCTGGGAGAGGAAGACAGAATGACGGATGTCACAGGGCACAGGAAACAATACAGCAAGCAGATGTTGAAAGAGATGCAGAGAGACAGTACCTCATCAGCCATGAGGAAGAGACGCTCCTTTGCCGCAAATCGGATTACGTCCTCGATGCACTGTCTGCTCTGAACCTGACCTGTGAATGAGAAGGAGGCTCATTAAGCAGAAAGGCTTGAAGTGGTGGTTAGCCAGGCTGTTATGTCCATTTGCTGCCATCTAGTGGCTCCTCTTGGAGTAGCGGTTGTCGAGATACTAGGGAGGAAACGCAATGATGTCTACTCCTCATGCAGAAAGGATCCAAATTTGAAGATCCTCATTACCGGGCATGCTGGTAGACCTGTGATTTAAGCTGTGTACCATATAGCCGCGATGTCCCCAGTTTGATTCCAACCAATTAACTTTGATTCCAGTCTCTTTCTCTTTAAACTATCCGACAAATGGCCCCAAAATAATATATTAAAGGATTTAAGTCTTTAAAAGAAAACTGCTTAATAGACACAACAACAACAAAGGTTTTCTCACCCTTATGTAATGTGAACAATTTAACTTTCAGGCTAAACCACTGAATCCTTTGAAATTACATATACATTACATACTGTGAGTTGACCTGAAACCTAATCTGATACTTTCTTTGCCGAGTCAAAATGTTATAATTTGTATGTTCCATCTTTTAAAACTGATGCAACTTGATCATCTGGAGGTCTGAACGCGACGATTCAATGTGTGAAAATACCGACAGTTACAAACAATTTCGTCACTTTGTCCGAAAGAAAAAAGGGAGGAAACTTTACCGGTGGGGTTTCCAGGGTTGATGATACACAGGGCCCGAGGGTTGCAGTGGCGCCGGGCTTCATCCAGGGAACGCTGCAGCTCACTGATGTCCATACTCCAGCACTTCTCCTCGTTAAGGTAATAGTTGATCTGCACGGCGCCCAGTTCGGCAAGTGCAGCCGAGTAGAGGGGATACTGAGGTATGGAGATCATGACTCCTGTACGGCCTGCACCCTCGCCGCACACTAGCAGCTTCAGCATGGTCTAAAAGTGCAGCATAGGGATGTCGAGAAAGGTGTTAGCCCAAGAGTGGTCCCTACATACAAGTAATCATATCTCATCCACGGTCGCTTTATCGGCATGAGACTTTATAGGCATACACATCTGAGTCAAAAGGAAACTAGTGGAATATCAGTTTGGTGCTCTGCATGAGATCATTACAGCAGCTCGCTTTTTAAAGAACACATCATGAAACCAAGTCTGATGGTGGTTAACAAGATGATCTCAAATCTTTGCTTCTTTTTTTTTGACAGTTGTAACTCATCAGGACTGCAAACTACTGGAAATGCACCAGTATAAACAACAGGAAACATTCTTAAACTCAAATAGATCTCATAGACAACCTTGAAAAAGGGCTTGTGAATATGTTTTGGCTTTTAAAAGGGTCACAAGCTACAAATGTTTGGCCATTAGTGACCTTACTTCAATTATTTTTTGGGGTCTTTTTGAACATTTTGCTCACACAGGAGTTTGTTTCCCTGTTAGCTGCAGCTTGTGTGATTTTTTTATTTGAATTTTAAATCCCTTATTAGTCCCACAGGAGGAAATATATTCTCTGCATTTCAACCCATTCTTAGTAATTAAGGAGAAGTGGGCAGCCTTGTGAGGCACCCCCGGGATGTGTCCTTTAAAAAGAGTGAACATGCTCATGAAGGCCGCTGTCCAAATCTCATCTGTTTATTGTTGTGAATAGAGTCCCCGCGAAATGATCGGAGACATCAGGTAACTCTTAAACCTTACAAACGCACATGATTGAAAGCACAATGGAGACACAAAGTCAGTTTAAAAGATGAGGTGATTTGTACCACGATGCCGTCGCTGGCCCCCGTGGTGAGGTAAATGTTGTCCGGGTCGCAGGGCACACCGCCATCTCTTCGCTCAATGTAGAGGGCCACATCCTGACGCACGGCGTCGATGCCCTGGCTGGCACTGTAGGAACCTGCGGGAGATTCAAATGGAGACCAAACAGGTTGCTTCAACTTAAAAGCTTTAACATGAACAAAGCCAAACCACCAGAAAGCAAAATGTAACATGTGTATAGAGGGAAAGGTGATAATTAGCTACTGAGGTTATATAAGCTCATCGTGCAGAATAACACACCCAAACTGTTCCCTCCACAGGACTGAAGAATGCGGCGTGCTCTACTTTTAGCATCCTCTGGGAATGTGCTGTCATTCAGAAGTTCAGGGTAGGAGCACAGTGCCAAGACCTTGAAACAAAAAGGAGGTGTGAGAATAAAGGGTGGAGGGTACATTATGTAAAACCTGCTTAACAGGCAGAAACGTTTTAAACCCCAACTTCAAGTAAAATACATCCGTTTCATAGGCACTGACAAGTCAGAGGGTAGGTGCTACATTTAGATGAGAGGTTGTGAGTAAGGATTAGGAGCAGACCTGTCGGAAGAAAGTGATTGGCTGCTGGCCCATAGCGTGCGCGTCACCAATGTTGGCCTTGATGACCTCCACAAAAGGCTTCTTTATTCCCTGCAGAGAATGAACACAACACACATAAATGATCATATATCTGAAGAATGGAAAACAGTTTTTTTCCCCCCATTTGTACACAAAACTCAGATGTACAGTTACTGCCCGTTAGCAAACCGGACTAGATATGTCAAAGAGAAAGGGCACCCACAGCACCTAAACAACTGTGACACAGGCTTAAATACATACATAAACATTCATGCCACAAGAGGCTGAGCGCTCAGCAGCTGCTGAGCCTCCAAACAGGCAGGTTGAACTTTAGATTAGTGGAGACAAAAATCGACATGGACAAAACAAACTGTTCAGGGACATTACAGCACATTTAAAAATAAAACGTTTCCATTTACTCTGCAAATATTTGATGAGGAAGGAAAATGTATTCAACAAGTTTCTCAGCATAAAATGCGTTTTATGATAAATTGATTTTTTTTAGAATTTTGTTAATTTAGAAAAAACAGATTTCCGATTAAAGAAACATTTTCTCATTGTGTTAGTGCAATGAGACAGAACATTAATACAGATAGTAACACATATAAATAGAGGTTTATAGTTAATTTGGTGTAGATGTTTTGCTTTTGTGAGTGGAAGTATTGTGTAAGTGTGTTTATTGTTTTCATGTACTCTCAGGATTATTCCGGTTAAACTGATGAAAGGTGTCAACAGTTCACCACACTACCTTTTTCTATTCCTCCAACAAAGTGGATTTGCAACGGCGTTGATGCTGATAGTAGACGCAAACATGGGAACAAGGCTTGGACCTCTGCAAACTACCTTATCGTACCGACGCCATTAGCCTTCTGACAAACACAGAGACATACATTACACTGAGGCGTTTAACCTCGTTGGTGTGGACCGAGGAACAGGATGTTGGATAGCAAAGCAGCAGTAAACAACAACAAAAACCATTCGGATGATATATTATCAAAATAAAAAAAAAGGTATCAATTTACAGCCTTCGAGGCCAATAACATAACATTCCTGAAAGATATGTCTTGAGCAGCTGAGACTCGCAGTAGACAAACAGAAATGCAGGCCACCACGTGCACAAACACAAGCACATGCACACATGCTGTTCACACCAGATGTTGGGAACAGCGTGACATGGCAGAAAAGCCACAAGTGACACATCCCGCTGACAGCCTGCAGAAATCAAAGCAGCATGTTTATTTAATTAATACAATCCAGTTCAGATTTGAGGAGGTTTCAGTGTCAGACTCTCTCATTGGTCACACATTAGAGGCGTCTCTCAGGCTGGACCAATAGTATTGCACCGGGTGAATAACACCCCTAGGTCAAAAGTACCGCCCAGCTTGAAAAGGCCAGTGCTTGTTGTTCGACATCGCTGATAAAAACTGTCCAGCAAACAATACAGAGGGTGAAACTGTGCCACAAAGGGAGTATTTCTTTAAACTCCCAAGACTTTACAAAGTCACCATCAATGACATAAAACAGGGAAAGCCCATGGAAAATTGTGTGATGCAAGCTGTTAGATGTTCATCGTAATAAAACTAAATTAGAAAAATTAACTTTGCAAAATGGGACTTTGTCATTACCAAATGGACTCAATGTTCAGGTCGGTGCATTTGTAATGCAACATGGATTCTACAACGGAGAACATTTCAGGTCCCCATTCACTATCAGCTAGACGCTCATTAAGACAAACAAAGAACACAATGTCATAACTGCATGTGAAGCCTTTATTTGTGCACTTGTTAACCAATAGTGTATTGCCTCAAAGTTACTTTTCCCTGTTTGGAAAATCTAACAAATAAACGGCTTAGTGTTTGGGGAAAAGAACAAGGACGCACTTGTACATCAAATAAGAAGCAAAGACATCAGTTCCAAAAGACAAAGTGTGTAGGAAACTGGAGTAGGGTATCACAGGGGTCATTCGTGGGTGTATTCATGTATTCATGGATGAAATTGAGAATACCACTGTGACCTATTTCCCAAAGAAATGTAACACCATCCAAACAGCAAGGGAGGAGAGGTTGTTGACTAAAGAATAGTTGTACACCTTCTGGCTGTACTCTTGAAAAAGACTGCAGTCAGTTAACAAGGAAATATCGATGCTTCCCCTTTCCTAGACTGAAATGTGATGAATACAAAGTTAAGGGTATGACATCAACTCGGTTTTACCAGCTGAATTTTTAACATCTAAATTGTAAAGTCAGGAAGTAAATGACTTTCCCATGAAGAAAGGGTATCAGCTGCAGGTTAGCATTGGACAAAGCAAACAGAACATAAACTCTTTGGTGCCGGTGTCCCCCCTGGTCACCCCTTCACCTGTGTTAGAACCTGCTCGCTATACTCGGCCCTTCCTGAGCAACGCACTCAAGAGAGGACAGTTTTCACACCAGAATGCACTCGGTACACTAACAGCTGCCACCTCACCATAAACCGTGTGAGCGGAAGGGATCGACATACCTTAAAAAAAAAACTAACAAAAGAGAAATGCACAAATATGTATAATGCCAATAAGATGGAAAGGACCTATAATATCTTGGGCCTGATGCAGATAATCCTACTTATTTCTAACCTCCGGAGACGACCATTCACTACAAAGAAACCTGTTGATGCTTGTTTTTTGGCTGTTAAAAAGTTACATTCCTTATCAGCCAAGTTGGACATTGGGAACATTGAGGTCCGTCAAGTGAGGCAACAGATATGTGCAGCACATAACGTACCTCAGACAGTGACACATACACAGGACCAAAAACACTCTCACTTAGTCCCACTAAAAAAACAGCTCATACATTATCAAACCAAACCAGTCTACAGATATTCATCCTTACATGATCAGACTCCTCCGGAACTACTGACTAACTGATGGACTTTGATAAGAGGGAGTGCAAGCGACGAAGCATGTAATAAACCCACAAGAGTTTTCTTTTAGGGTAATGTTTAGATGGTATTAGTGAGAACATAACAAGGAATGAAAGTTGCATATGCAATTATGCCTAATGAAATACACCGACTAGCTACATTCACACTCCAATTAACAGTTTCAAGAAATTAAAATGAATATTAACAGATAATTACGACAACAGCTTTAATGATATGAACACATTTTCCAGACTTCTGTTTCAAACACAGGAACAGTAACGTGGCTTTCAAACTATTTGGTGGAACAGAGTTTCTGCTGATGCTAAAAAATGTCTGGGCACACTTGTTTAAATTAGTCTACAAAAGATAAATAACTTCTTTTTGCCAGACAAAATTGCTAAATGGAGTCAGTGAAAGAGAAGAAACAAAGTATTGTCCAGAGAGGATACAGGTGGTATGAACAGTGATGTCTGACGGCCTTTACGAACCTCAGAGAGCTCCCTCTCCAGCTCCACGGCCCGCTGCACGATGGGCCCCCGCACGGCGTACTCCACCATCTTCACGGTGGGGTTCATGGTGTCGATGGTCAGCACCTTGGTCCGCGGCGACGCTCCATTCTCGGACATTTTCTCTTTGGGGAGCCCGCGCCGCGCCGCACTTAGACTGGACAGTGCTCTGCCGGGAGAGGAGGACGACAGAGCGGGAGAGGTGAGTGCGCGCACCGCGGAGCCACCATGGAGCAATTCGTTTCTCCCCGGGTTCAAAAGCCGGAGGTTTCTGGGTGACAGCCACTGCATCCGCGTGGCAGACATGTTACGGCTTTCTCTCGGCAAGTTGGGTCACAGCGACTCGCACCGCGGCTTCTTCACTCGCGAGGAGTGCAATCACAGTTGTATAAAGTGTCGCCTTCTAAAATATGACTAAGCGCTCAGACCTTTGGACCTTTAAGAGGGTAAAGTGCTGATTGGGGCTTCGGGGGAGGTAATAAAATGTCGGGTTGTCTTTTAAGTCTCCGGAAGCGGCCACATACACAGACTACTTTTTCACTCTGAAATTATTGGGGTACTACGTTCCCTGTACGCATGGCAACGTCGCAGCCCAGCGCAAGCGTATCCCTCCCCTTTGTGTGGCTTCGCGCGGTGGACCGTTATATCCACACCCTCTCTCCTCCGTTTCCCTTACGCACCTGTCAATCAAGGGTCGGTTCTCTGGTTACCGAGCGGAACCAGCTTGGGTCTAGACGTGGCTGAGAAGGGGGGTGGACGGGTGTTATCACCGGGTGCAGTTTCCAACTTTGTCCCGAGCTCCCCGCACTGCACCCTCACTCTTTGTTCTGGGTGCTCCATGCGGTTTGGGTGGAGACTTGCGAGGTTTCTTGGTGAACAAAATAAGCATGAGCGCTCCTCCTATTTCGATAGCAGCCCCCCTTCATTCCTCCGTCTGATGCTTTTAGTTTCATCCAAATACCTCTGACAAAATCGGCGTTAATGGTGCATTCAGAGTAATAAGTACAATTCTATAATCACAGGGACCAAATAA